>NC_066617.1:275451894-276651894 GCF_025201925.1 Gopherus flavomarginatus
ACCAAGGAGGAGGGTATTCATCAAGGAGAAACAAACAGAACTTTCATACCATAGCCTTGCCAGTCATGAAATTGGTTTTAAAAGCTTCTCTGATGCACAGTGCACCCTGCTGTGCTCTTCTAACCGCCCTGGTGTCTGGCTGCACATAATCAGCAGCCAGGCGATTTTCCTCAACCTCCCATCGCTGAGGTCTAACCGAGTCAGTAAACTGTCCAGGCTTCATGAGCCATGGGAGCAAGGAGTAGGCTGGGGTAGATGTGAATGTGCGGTGCTGCCGACTGGGAGAGCAGCCCGAGGCAGAAGCCTCCAGCTGGCATGATATTCCACACAGGACTGAATCTCCATGAGACAAAACTTAAAGAAGAGAATGACCTGGAGTCATTCCCATTTTTGTCCAGGTGCCCCTGACCGACCTTACTGAGGCCAGCCTGGAGCACCAGTGTCTGCTCAGGCAGCCCCGACCAACTTAACCGAGGTCGGCCAGGAGCACCCACGGGACAACGATGATGTCTAGCAGTCATATTGTACTGTCTGCCGTCCGCAAGGCAAGGCAAGGGGATGCTGCTGTATAGCACAGCAGTACCGCATCTGCCAGCAGGACCCAGGAGACATAGGGTGACAGTGAGCTGAGTTGGCTCCATGCTTGCTGGGGTATGTCATCTGTACGGGTAACCCAGGAAAAAAGGAGAGAAACGATTTTTTGCCATTGCTTTCACGGAGGGTGGAAGGGAAGGCAGCCTGACAACATGTACCCAAAACCACCCGCAACAATGTTTTTGCCCCATCAGGCATTGGGAGCTCAACCTAGAATTCCATGGGCAGTGGAGACTGCGGGAACTGTGGGATAGCTACCACAGTGCAATGCTCCGAAAGTCGACGCTAGCCTCGGTACTGTGGACACACACTGCCAACTTAATGCGCTTAGTGGGGGACACACACAATCGACTGTATCAAATCGATTTCTATAAAATCGACTTATTAAATTGACCTAATTTCGTAGTGTAGACATACCCTCAGTATCACAACGCTTAAATCCCTTTAAGAATGAGGAGCACTTGTGGCACCTTAGAGACTAACAAATTTATTTCAGCATAAGCTTTTGTGGGCTAAACTCCACTTCATCGGATGCATGCAGTGGAAAATACAGTAGGAAGATATATATACACAAAAGACATGAAAAATAGGTGTTGCCATACTAACTATAATGAGAGAAATCAATTAAGTTGGGCTACTATCAGCAGGAGAAAAAAAAAACTTTTGTAGTGATAATCAGAATGGCCCATTTCCAACAGTTGATAAGAAGGTATGAGTAACAGTAGGAGAAAAAATTAGCATGGGGAAATAGGTTTTACTTTGTGTAATGACCCCATCCACTCCCAGTCTTTATTCAAACCTAATTTCATGGTGTCCAGTTTGCAAATTAATTCCAATTCTGCAGTTTCTTGTTGGAATCTTTTCAAAGTTTTTTTGTTGGAGAATTGAGACTTTGAGGACTGCAACTGAGGGAGGTGAAGTATTCTCCAACTGTTTTTTGAATGTTATAATTCTTGATGTCTGATTTGTGTCCATTTATTCTTTTGTGTAGAGACTGTCCAGTTTGGCCAATGTACAGGCAGAGGGACATTGCTGGCACATATCACATTGGTAGATGTGCAGGTGAACGAGCCTCTGATAGTGTGGCTGATGTGATTAGGTCCTGGGTTTGTGTTTTTGTTTTGTGGTATGTGGTTGCTGGTATTTGCTTCAGGTTGGTGGGGGGGCTTTGTAAATCAAGCCCCCTGTAACTACAAAGTATTATTAGTTGTGTGCTATTCCCACTACGGGCACATGAAGCTGTAATGTAACCAAGCCAACACATTTTATTTTTTAAAAACCAATTGCATTGAATCAATCAACAGTTATATGACTTTGGTTAGTTTCCTTTTCCTTTACAACTCCTATCCTAACCGTCCTTTGGATGACTGTGCTGAATTTGTGTTGCTGAATAATTTTGCATTCCTCCTTGATTTTTCCTTTAACTTTCACTTCACTCTCACAAATCCTTCATTTGGACAAAACGTCATCCAGACTTCATCAACCCCACTATGTGTGTCAGTCAGCAGGGACTGCTGAGAAGCAATGAGGTGTTCCCTTCACATGAAGGCTGAGCCCCTGTGTTTACAGCTTTCTCTCCTCCTGCCAGCCCAGGGGCAGGCTCATTATCAGGAATAAGAAACTCCATTTTGTGCATTTCTATTACTCTGCTACAATGACATATTAGCTACATAAATAATACAAACCATTATTAGAATAACATGAGAGGGGAGCATTTTCAAAGCAGTGAGCAGAGGTAGGTAGAAGCAGTGCAGCATATCACTTTTAAAGTCATCCTCATGGCCTACAAAGATAGAAACCCACTCCCACTAGAGCAAGGAAATCCAGTTAAGAACATGCTGTTCCCCTAAGTAACCCTATTATACACGTAGGTACTGCTACTGTGGATAATCCTATAACTGGGTGCCTCAGAACATCGTGTTGTTTTTACCAGGGGAGTTGCAGTACTTCTGAACAATGGGTTGAGTTAAGGAACTTAGGGGAATTTCTATTCTTATGTGGGTTTAAGGTAAGGGCTGGATTTAGGGGTAGGTGACCTAGGCGACCACTTGGGGTTCTGGACTTGGGGGCTGTCAGGCTTGGGGTGCTGAATCCAACATGAGGTGCAAAGCCTGGCAAACCAGACCACTGACTTCAAATTTCTGGTCTCAATTGTGGTTTGGCATGATATCCTGTTCCAAGTAAATGTTGTAAACAAAGCATTACAAATGCGGTGGACATCATGACCGCTACTACTTTGATGAGAAGCTGACTTGATTTTGTTGTGGCCTAGAGACAACGGATTTGAAGATGCCATCGGTGCTGCCAAAGCAACAGCGGAAAACTTAGAAGTTAAGCCTGTCTTCACTGGAAGAAGAGGCAGAGGGCAGAGATGAGGTGATAGGAAGTTCTTTCACTTGCTTGTTAACACTGCTTGATTGTCCATCAAAGAAAGTTTGGATAAATGAAACACCACAAAAAGACCTGGGGAGGGGTTATACGACCTTAGTAAGCTGCCACTCTTGAACAACTGTATTGACCTTCATCAGCTGATGACACATGGGGAACATTTGGCCGTCAAAAATAAAGATCTCTACATCGAATTAGACAACATCTGTCACATTTTGCATCACAAGATGCATTCGCTATTCTAAGTTCTCCAATTAATTCATGATGCAGAGCCGAAGGACACTTTTCCTAATGTGTGGCTAGCTTTGAGGATTCCGCTCATGCTACCGGATGCAGCTGTGAGTGGTGAGCACAGCTTTTCGAAACTCAGAGTCATTAAAACATATTTTCAATCGATGATGGCCGACGATAGACTCACATTGCTTGCTATTTTATCGCTTGAAAAAGCCATCAGCTAGTCTTTTGATCTGTGCTTCAGTTCGGGAGGGCAAAGACGAGAAATGCGACCTTTTGAACTGAAGGACTAAGGTTAACATTCTAAGGCTGTCATCTACTGTAACACTATTTAATAGTGGCCCAACCGATGTGCACTGTTCAATTTCTTGATGTTAATACATTTCAGTTATTCTTAAAATTAAAACATTTCTATAAGCTTAGAGAAAATGGGTTTTTTTATTTGCTTCTATATGGCACAAATAAATATAGATTTACAGATCCTAGCATGCAAATGTATCATCTTATATGCCAGGGATAAATCATGCATCAAATTGTAGATCAAAGTTGTGAAATGGGCTACAAATGCAATAAAAAATAAAGTATTCCAAAGTTTCACAAATGGGGAGGGGGGGGCACCATTTGGTCTAGGGTCACCCCTGTTTCAAGTAAACCATAAATATAATTTTCAGTCTTCCTTTTTTTTTATAAGGCTAATATATGTCAAAATTTTCACATAGCAATACAGAAAATACAACAAAACTATTCTTATGCTGCTGCAACTTTCTGCATAAGAAGATTTTGTATTATTCTTACAAGGTAAAGTTTCTTTGAAATCAAGCTTGCAAGTCTCCTGTTCATTGCAATGGGAATGTATGTAATACAAACAGTTTTGTCATAGCAGTGTAGGTGCCAGGATATTAGAGACACAAGGTGGGTGAGACAATATATTTTATTGGACCAAGTTCTGTTGGTGAGAGAGACAAACTTTCGAGCCTACAAGGAGCTCTTCTTCAGGGCTGCCATAGGTACTTGGAGTGTCCGACACCTGAAGAAGAGCTCTGTGTAAGCTTAAAAGCTTGTCTCTCTCACCAACAGAAAATATTACTTCACCCACCTTGTCTCTACCCCCCACCCCCAGCATTTATAGTAAATATATCACAAACTACTTCCCTACCTACTTATCTACGGAACAATGTAATATTGTATGACCAAAAACTGTTAAAATAGGCTTAAGATTGCAAAGGCAAGCATCCAAAAGCTAGGGAACACCATAATTAAGGTTCCCCATATAAAATGCAAAATATGTATGGATCTATAAAAGAACAGCAAAAGCCATCACCCTGATACTAAAACTATCCTACGACTCCCCCACCCCAACCAAATTTCAAGTTTCTGTTTCAAAACCCCAGAAGACTTAGAGTGCTTCAGAGTAACGGGAAAAAGAAAATTAGCATTGGCAAAGACGACTATTTTCCCCCAAAGCTTTGTTCTGGGAAATGGCTGAATGATTTTTTGCTTGGAGGTGGGGGGCAGGGAGGGGAAGGAGAAGGGGAAAATCAGTCTAAGGCAGAAAGCAGGCATGGGAAACATCAAACCAAATGATTGAAATCTGGCAGTTATGAGATACTGAAAATAGTGACTTGCCAAAAAAAAAAGCATTAGGCAACCCTAATTATAGGTAGCACTACAAGCTCTGCCTATAATAAAACCAAGCAGCAACCACAGTATTCTTAGTTGATTTATACATAACCTCTTTATATTTATCTCTTTGTACATAAGCAGATATTGATCGTTGCTAAAGATTCATTGACCTGAGAGGTTTCACCTTGGTCACTACTTACCAAGAATATTAAATCTTGAGATTGACCAAGAATAAGTGTCAAAGACAGATCATTATGTTTATTATATTATTGATTACAAGGGAAGTTATGTTCTTACCGTGCACTGATCTATAGCATATGACTACTATTAAAGATGTTATTTAAAAAAAATTTAAAAAATGTTTTTCTGGGAGACTGACATCAAAGATGAACATAATTTTAGTTATGATCCACTCCACATGCTTCCACTAGTATCAAAACTGATCCCTTTTATGGAGGAGCTATCTGTAACATTCTGCAATTAATATATATTGTTTTGTTCCACTGAGACTCAGAGTCACTGAAAAGACAGCTGCTTGATATTTCCTTGTTAATGTTTTCATTAATATGTTAATCTTTATTTGGCATTCCTGTCTGTTCTTTATCTAATTACAAATCTTAACGGAGTATACTAATATAAGATACTGAAATATTTAAATTTTAAATTCACAATTGATGTACTTATTGTATTGTACATCTGGTATTTAGATACCAGCACCTTTCGCCCCAAAGGATCCAAAAGCACTTTAGTAACTATGGCTGAGATAGTTACAATGGTAGCTTTATGCTCTGGGGGCAGTGCAGCCTCCAGCATAAAGTAGAGCAGTTAGAGGCTGCTCTAATTTACCGTAGCCTCTGGAGGGTGCCGATGCAATGCTGCTATAAGTTCTGGAGCAGTCCAGAACACCTTGTAATGCTCCATGCTATAGTCCTTCACACTCTGCTCCTTGCATGCTCCCTGCAATAGCCCAGTTCAGTTTTGCTACAGAGACAAGGTGTCTATGCTCTTGAATGTCACTTAAATATTATGTTAATGGATGCTTTAGGAATATGTAAGGCTGTGATTCTGCAAGAAGGTGTAGGCAGACAGATACCTTAATTTGTGTGGAGTTTATTGCAAGACTGGTTCCTTAGATAGATTAGTTAGAGAAATAATATGGAGATTCTGGTGTCTAGTGTCACAATAAAGTCTCGAAAGTTGGTAATACTGCTTATGCCACCCCCTCATCCCACCAAACACAGCTAGGCCAGACCCTAAAATTGGGCCAAAGTAAGCAAGGACTGTCCAGTGATTAGAGCCCAGGTAAGACAGTGCTGCCAACTCTTGTGGACTGATTATAAGTGACGGGAGTTTAATGCCTGCAGGAGGAGCTATATATGCAAAGTATGTAAGTTCCTCTCTTCATAAGAGAGAGAAAGTTTTCATAAGTTTTCAGTGAACAAGGTTATTCAAAATCTAAAGTTAACAGAAATATTTCTATGAATTAAAAACTCCAATGGGTATAAGGATTTTGTATTGACTTACTGAACTCCTGTATGTTTGATTTACAGAAAAGTTGCTAAAGTTAAATTATGGCAAAACACATTATGATGCAGTTCCACAGAGGAACTGAAGGGTTAAGGAGCAATTTTGGGCCTACATGACCCCACCAAGTCTCACATTCAGAGCATGTTCCAGCTAGAAATGAAGCTTTAAAGGGAGCCAGAGAGCCTAGAAGAGGCCTGAAAGAGCATGGTGAGAGGCCTAGTCTGAGAGCTACTGAAGAAAGGTGCTGCAGCAGCCTTTCCTGGATAGAAAGAGCCTCCCTGCTGAGCCCAGAGGGACTGAAAGTTCAGTTACAAAGTAGTAGAGAAAAAGAGTGTATCAAACTAAGACTTTGACAGGAAAATAGGTCATAGGAGGTAGCCCAGGGAGGCAGCCTTCAGGTACATGTGAGTACCAGACATTGTTACCTGGGTCAAAGCCCGGTACAGTGGGAGGGCCTGGGCTCACCCACCAATCATTCATTATGAAGAGCACAGAAGTCCTCACTTCCAGACTTCTCCAAGTGGAAGCCCAGGGAGAGAAAGACTTTGAAAACTCAGTGGCTGGGACTTGACATGCACATAGATGGACTAAAGGTCACGGGACTCAATATCTTCCTTGGGACTCCGTTACCTCATGGAGGGATAAAGCTAATTGGTGACTTGACCAGAGGGTTGAGTCAACGCCCACCAAAAGAGAGAATGCCATGGGCTGTGACTGGCCTGTGAGAGCTGTTGGAGGTGGGGTGAGCACTGGCCATCACACAACACTTTGACCTGTACATTCAGTTTTGCAATCAGCTGGGCTGAATTACATGTATTTTAGAAATGTAGGTAACATTCTACCAATGGAATTATTCTGATAATTACATTGTCTATTGTATTTACATGTCCCTCATTATTATACTATCTGAGCATCAGATATGTTGCACACATAAAAAAAGGGAAATGGATTACTAGCAAGGATTATTGCAGAAAGGGATCTCGGGGTCATAGCTAAATATGAGTCAACAGTAAAACACAGGTGAAAAAAAAAGGCAAATATCATTCTGGGATGTATTAGCAGGAGTGTTGTAAGCAAGGCACAAGACGTAATTCTTCTGCTCTACTGCATGCTTATTAGGCCTCAACTGGAGTATTGTGTCCAGTCCTGGGCACCACATTTCAGGAAAGATTGGACAAATGCAGTAAAGTCCAGAGAAGAGCAACAAAAATGATGAAAGGTCTAGACAACATGACCTATGAGGGAAGATTGAAAAAATGGGTTTGTTTAGCCTGGAGAAGAGAAGACTGAGAGGGACCGTGATAACTCAGGGGTTGGCAACCTCTGGCACGTGACTCACCCTGGCAGGCTGGGCCAGTTTGTTTATTTGCCGTGTCCGCAGATTCAGCCGATCACGGCTCCCACTGGCCATGGTTCACCGCTCCAGGCCAATGGGGGCTGAGGGAAGCAGCATGGGCCGAGGGTTGTGATAACTGTTTTCAAGTACATAAAAGTTGTTACAAGGAGAAGGGAGAAAAATTATTCTCTTTAACCTCTGACTATAGGCAAGAAGTAGTGGGCTTAAACTGCAGCAACGGTGGTTTGGGTTGGATATTATGAAAAACTTTCTGTCAGGGTGGTTAAGCACTGTAGTAAATTGCCCAGGGAGGTTGTGGAATCTCCATCATTAACCCCCTTATTCAAAATGGCCACAATTTCCTACTAGTGTCAATGTGGCTAAAGCCAACAAGATGGCCACCATTTCCCCAAAGTGTAAGTGGCTGACCTTACTGAAATTGGCTGCCACTTTCCATTATTTTCAATGAGACTGCATCCAGGCCCACTGGCAAATTGGCTGCCACCCTGTGGTTCAAGACAGGACACAGGGAGGGTGAGGAACAGCAGCGACTCTGTAAAAGGTGGGTGGAGAGAAAGGAGAACAGGAGACAGATTTAATGTTGACACGGGGGTGTGGGAGCAGGAAGGAGGCTGGAGAGGTGCAGAAGACAGTGATGGAGGGTAGAAGATGGAGGGGATAGAATGGCATCTCCCTGAGCCTGGGGGCAACGATGGGTTAGGGGAATCCCCTCTGGTAGTCAAGGGAAGGCAGTGTTGCCAACTCTCATGAACTGATCACAAGTGATAGGGGTTTCGTGCCTGCAGGAGGAGCTACCTTGATCTCATGATTTTCAGGGCTGGCACACGTAGAGCTCTATGGAAGAGCCCTGGGACTGAGGACACAGACATGTGCAGCCATTGAGCCCTGCCTTCATTTATGGGCCTACAACAGGATGAGGGTCCTGGGGCAATGGGAAGCAGAAAAGTATTGCTGCTGAGTCAAAACAACAACAGGAAGTGGATGGCAGTTCCCTATCTCAGGGGTGAAGAGAGGCTAAGTGTAGTTCCAGCTGAGCAGCCAAGGAGAGGTGCACATTTGTGTGTGCAGTCAGGGCTGTTTTGCTCCTTCAATTCCTGGGGCTTCAGGGACTGATTTAATTCAGGGCAGCTCTAACTTATAACAGCCAGCAACAGACCCAAGAGGCCATTGCAGCAGCCAGTGAATCACTAAAGTGCAGCCACTCCAACTGAATCTCTTCCCATCTCCAGCACACCCAACACTGGAGTGGTGTGGGAGGGCACAACGATAGTGGCATAGAGCTGGTTATGCTGCCGTTAGTACACTTCGGGATTCCATTATTCCAGTACCATCCAACATCAATGCAATCTGTGGGTAGATGCCTGTTTGAAGCAATAGGAAAAATACACATCAGTTACAGCACATTTTGGGGCACAATGTCAAGAAACCACTTGAAATGAAGTGGGTAATACCTTTCCAGTCATAGGACAAAGGAGGGTTAGTAGGTTACTGATTGTTGTAATGAGACATTAAAACCAGCTTCTCTATTGATACTCTCATTTTTAGTGTCGAGCAGAGTTGTGAATTTAAGTTTCTCAGGCTCATCTTTTGGAAGTGCTGTGCAGATTTCCTTTGAGGATGAGGAGTCATAGGTCATATATGCAGTGATCGCTTTCTGAAAAGCACTCACCCCTGGTGAGAGGGCATTTATGTCTTACCTTTCTTCTGTGAGAGTTCATTTGAGAGAGTAGTGATTTTTTGTGTAGCATGAGCAGAGAAAATTCTCTTATGCCCTCCTCCTCAAGTTACACCTTGAGTGTAACTGACCTTGCTTCTTTCAGAGCTGAGTGTTAACTCTTTCAGTCCATGGGACTTGTTCTGACACTCTGCTGAATTGATGTTGAGCGTTCTTACCTATTCTACCACATTTATTGTAGAACTGAATGTTATTAATTAGGTTTTCTCTCTCTCTCAAGTGGTTAGGTAAAGGTTAACAAATGTTTTAGCAGTTGCCCTAGTTGATTGTTGCTCGTTTGAATGTGGCATTAAAGTTTGGCACTGGCACTCTTTCACTGGAACTGTCATAGGAAAGTTATAAATAGTTAAGGGTGGAGCTGAATGAAGCAGAGAAAGAAGCATCAGCCTGAGGAGGAAGGTCCAGCCAGTGAACACATAAGCCCACCGAATTCTCCAGTCATTCTAGGGCAAGACTTGCATTGATGGTTACAGATAGCTAGTGGATCTGAAATGCGTGTTGTGGGGGGAGGGGAGTATTATCATCATAGCAGTGGAGATATGTCCGGAGGTTTTGCATCTGCTGTTCTGGCAGGGTATAGTGGTATCTTTTTTTTATAATTAAATAGGAATTGATTGAACGCAACATGTTTGAATAATGTTCCAGTGCATCAGATAAGCCAGCCAAAAATATTTAGTATTTTATTTTATGGACATAAAGGAAACTTCTGTGTTTTTATCAAAGAATTCTCACAACCCTCCCCCGCCACATAAAATCAGATTTCAAGACTTGATACACATATTTGTGAGCACCATATCCACAAAGCTTTCTTTGACATTCACAGTGGTGTGTCATGTTTGCACAGAGAGAGCTCAAAGGACAGATGTGCCAAATCATGTGCTCTTTTCCAAAGTGTTAAAGTCAAAGCCTGACTCTTAGTAATACAAATTCTATGGTTATTTTTAGACTCCTTGTCATGAATCTGTCTGTGGTAAGCGCCTCCTTTAGGCTACATGGGGAAAGCAAGTACTCGAGTCCATCTCCACCCCAGTGGGTGCTGTAAAGCCTCTTTCTAACAGGCTGGTGCTCACCATCCAGCCAGAGCCTCTCAACTCTTTCATTCCCTCTCTGCTCAGTGATGCCACCAAACAGCTCAGGGGTAGCAAAAGGGATTAAGCAAAAGAAAAGTAAAGAACAACCTATAAGCAGGTCCCTCCAGGAAATGGGGCCTCTCTTACTTCATTGAGGCCCTGGAAGTATCAATGTCCATGTCAGAGCTCCCCGGGCTCTAGTGCAAGCTTCAGTTCTTTCCCCTTTCAACTCATGTGTCTGCACCCCCCCTCTGGAAGGGCAGAGGCTCTGCAGGCTGTTGGTCCTCTCCCCAGGGCTGGAGAAGCTCAGCAGTCTGTTCCCTTTCCAGGGTTGCCCCCATCTGACTGGAGTTACCTCTTTTTTTAATGGCTCCTCCAGTCGTGGGATGATTGGGAGGGGTGTGTGTGTGTGTTCCATGCTTGTACAGAGTTTATAGACCCCATCACACTCCTCCCAGACAAACTTCACTACTGGTAAAGGCTGACAAACAGCACTGGCTGCAATGGGAGTCATGTGTTCTCAAGAGGAGAGCCCTCCACTTGCAAAACTCCTACTATCAGAAATCAGAATGAGCCCAAGTCTTGCCAGAACAAAGCTACCTTGGAGAGAAAAGACAGGAGAGTATTCCTTTGAAGCAAGTCATTTGCATCAAATTACTTTTGACTGCCTACAACCAGCATAGCTGGTCTATGTCATCTGCTCCATGTGGGGGTGTGACAGGTCAGGTCAGAACACATGGTGCTCACATTGATCCTGGGTTGCTGGGAATTACACTTGGGGCCACAGGATTAGGGGAAGGAAAAGGTGAGTGATCTTTCCCACTCTTTACCTCACTAACATCTAACATACATTATATGTAGGGCTCTTTATTGTGGCAGGTTTTTTTTAAAAAGTCACAGGATGGATAGAGTTAAAAGGAAAATAAGTTAAAAGTGAAAAAAGGTCACAGAGGCATTTTTGTAACTTTTATTTTACCATTTTGGTGCAACGAAGAACTGTGATTTTTACTGTGACAACACTGGATGCATCTGAACATAGCAGCAGTTGCCAACTTTGTGAAAGCAGCCTAATTCTTTTATTTTTATGTATTTATTTTTATTCATAGTGTACATAGTTTACCCTTGGCCAAGGGTAAAACACCATTCCTTTCAACACAGAGTTCACTGGTCTGGTCCTTTGTCTTGCCACATTTTTAACTGGGTTCCTGCTCTCTAATAGTCACCCATATTGCACAGGCTCTAACATGTCAGCACTCAGCATCTCATTAAAATTGGTTCAGCCATTACTATTGCATTTACCCATCCACCTACAAAATGTCAAAAGTAATGGTTAGTTTTATAAAAGCATGAAAACATCACAGAACTCATGACTGCTGTGACAGATGTGACAAAATATAATTGTGAGATTTGTTGATACTAAATCACAAGGACAAATTCAGATCTGGTGGAAGGGGCAGTAACTCCAGTGGAGTAAGAGACTTTATTTTATGCGTCACTATTTTTTTTCCATTTTTGTAAAAACAACAAGAAATTCCTGTGACAATAGTGAATATATAAGAACACAGTAGCTACACAACTAGAATCAATCCTTCCGCCCAACATGACTCCACAGGTATTTGAGATTATATATTTTATATTATTAAAGTATACTGTGTATATACTATATTATCTTTAGTTTTTCAGATGACTTCATTTAAGTTTCAGTAGTTTATGCCCGGTTTGTACTAGGCCCATATCTTGAAGATATTGGAAAACATCTCTCCAGTTTTCTTAATACATTTTCTAATTTTATTAGAACAAAACAATATCTATAAATGGATTTATGGAGGAGCCAGTATTGTAGAGAAAACTAGAGAATCTATAAACTAAAGAGACTAGGAACACTCTTAATTATAATAAGCTATGTTTTGACAATTAAAAAGTGAAGAGACATTCACAAAATAAGGTATTAAATCTTTAAGGAGATTATTGTTCCTAGTGCTATTAAAGTCAATAAGACTGCTACCAAGATTAAAATTAATACACAACTACCACTAAGGGTTGCACAATTAAGGCCTTAATGTCTATGATAAGCCTCTCAAATGACTTCAGTTAGCTCTTGGGAACGCTCTCTCTAAGGGAAAGTCTCTCTTAGTGGTAGATGTCATTTATGCAGCAAGTATTTTTATTTTTTTTTACTTGTTTTTTTCCACAAATAAGTCTGCTTATTTGAGGGTTAGCAGACATACCCATTGTGACATGATATATCATCTCCAAGGGCGAAACAAGTCCAGAAAAGATTCCCAGTAGTGCTTGCCTTGAAAGAAAAGACCCAAAGTGTTGAAATTACTTGTTTTGTGGAAGAAAGTGATTTAGTGTTTGGGGGAAATCCAGGGACATTTTCCCATCCCTTCCTAGCTCTAAATACACCATAACTCCCTAGCCAGGAAATCTATTTGTCCCCGTCTCTATATTTTTCTTATGGTTTGCATTTTCAGTTGCTAAATATCTTATGACCTTCGTCCTAGGTTTGTGTGTTTTCTCTGTTATAGCAATTTCACAAATACATCACGGCTGGAACGTCATGTTATATAAACAGCTGCATCTTTTACTGGGTCCCAACTGAAAACCCACATAAAGTAGTCATTACGTGAAAACTGCTTGGAATAAACACATTTTCTTTCCATAATTTATCAAAAGAACTCTTGCACAGAATAAAGACATCTTCTGCTGTAAATTAATTTTCATTTTAAAGTCACTTTTACTATTGAAAATAGCATTTTTTAAAAAAAAGGATCCAAAGTGTGCGCTAACATTTTGCAAAGAAAAATAGGACTCACTGCTGTACTGCTATGTGGGGGCGGGGGAGAGAAGGAGAATACAAAACGACTTCCCCTTTGTCCTTCTTCTCACCACACCCACACACCCCCAGACGCTGTTCTCAGCTGCCCAGCTCTGAAGGCAGAGCGGAGAGTGGTGGCTGCTAGCTGGGCACCCATCTCTGAATGCAGTGCCGCTGCTCTTCAGCTGCCCAGCTCTGAAGGCAGAGCGGAGAGTGGTGGCTGCTGGCTGGGCACCCATCTCTGAATGCAGTGCCGCTGCTCTTCAGCTGCCCAGCTCTGAAGGCAGAGCGGAGAGTGGTGGCTGCTGGCTGGGCACCCATCTCTGAATGCAGTGCCGCTGCTCTTCAGCTGCCCAGCTCTGAAGGCAGAGCGGAGAGTGGTGGCTGCTGGCTGGGCACCCATCTCTGAATGCAGTGCCGCTGCTCTTCAGCTGCCCAGCTCCGAATGTGCACGGTAAATCTTTTTCTTTCCTAAAGCTTTTCACGCCCCCACCCTGAAAACATTCTGCACCCCCCCAGTTTGAGAACCTCTGCTTTAGAGTTACAAGACAACCCTTAGGGCCTGAATCAAAACCCATTAAAGTCATTGAGACTTTCCATTACTTCAATGGGTTTTGGATAATCCCTAAATGAGGAAAACAATGTCTATCTATCGTTAACTTGCTCTTCTGCTCCTTTTGAGGGTCAGTGAAGTCTAAGGGTGGGGGCTAGTTTTATTATCTTGGTTTGTTTTCATAAAATTTTAGGGCCTTATCCTGCATATGTTCAAGGCAAGGAACTCCCATTGACCTGATATGCATGGCTGTGTCAAGCTTTTGTATCCACAGTTTAATTATCAAAGATCTTGGGGCCATTATGTTTCTTCAAGCTACAATATGTATGTATGCTCCCTTCCTCAATATCGAATATTGGAATTCCTAACATAATATTTTAAAAAGCATATTTAAAAATATTTTAACAATTATATACACATGATAAACTAATCTTTTTTAAAGAAAAATCAATTAAAATGTAATTGAAAAATATATATTTGGACTTTAGTCTAAGCAGTAAAGTGAAAAAAATAATTGGAGACTTCTCTATCTAGAATATTCTTGGTGCTATACTCATGTTACTGACCCACTTCACTAAAACAAGAACATAAGATTTTGAAAAAAGATTAAATGTGGAGAAAATTACATAGTCACCCTTGAATAGGACTGTGCTGGAAAGTTACATTGCTACTTGATTGGAAAATACATGTTGAATATTAATACAAATTTTGCTCCATTCATGAAGAGTGAACCATTCAGAACATAGTCTTGACTTCTGCAAATGCATTTTTTTAAAAAAGATTCACCACATAGTCTGAATGAAAAGGTTGTTTGTGGATTGTTGTTTTGACTATTTTGAATTCAGTATTCATGTCTGTAGTGGACTGTGCTTTTAAGAGGCCCATTATTGGTTTACTCTTGGAAGTAAAGTTGCCTAGATCCAGGAGTGGGACACATGTGATATGTATTGTATGTAAACTGAAATAAAGATCTGTTTGTTGAGACCACCTATGTTGTGTCTGCAGCCAGTGATATTACAGTGTTGTGGAACTGCTCATCTAAGACATAAAGGAATTGTTTCTGCTCCCTGGCTGGACAACAACATTTTAAAACAGGAAAATAAGTAATAAACAAACAACAAATAATACAATGTGAATTTTCAAATAAATCTATTGTTTATGCTAAAAACTGTTTACATTTAGTCCAAATTCATATACTGTCTTGTGGAAACAGGGCTGTCATTGAATACGCATGAACAAATAATATTGCCCATGTATCATAGTGGAACAGGTATTTACAAATTAGGATTTGGTCTATATCAGCATAGCATGTAATGAGATATTTACAAAGCCTTTGTAATTTTTCAGTCTACAGTTTAAATATATGTAACCAGCAAAGGTCAAATATGTAGTCATTTACTGTCCTTAACAAGAATGATACAGTAGCTACGAGGTTTCATCAGCCTAAATGTCCATGACATTTTCATTTCAGGCCTGGCAACTTAAAGGCAAATGTTGATTAAATTAAAAGCCTATCATTATTTAGAGCAAATGCATTTAATCTGAATAAAAAGGTCATATGGAACTGCCCTAAACTGTACTTAGTGATATATTAATCATATACACATCATGATCATCTCCTTATTTTATTCAATATCTGTCTCTTGCATTTCCCACTGTAATCTGGGAGAAAACAAAACAAAACACACCACTTACTCAGAAATAGAAGCAGCATCTGTAATACATATTATGTGTACTATTTCAATGAGTTTCAGAAAATACATGATTTGGGGGGTTTTAATGTAACCAGATTAGTTTTTTCCATACTGCACCTTTTAATAAATACAAATTGTATCACGTGTGTTATAAATAGTTACTGCCTGATTTGCAAAACAGATTACTGAAAAGCATTTCAGTAAATAAAATGACTTTACAAGTTCAAAGTTACACATTTTACAGTAGAAATCCACACACAAAAAATACTCACTCTAATGCTCATTTTTATAAGCAGCTATTTTTCCTCCAGGTGTAAATTACTGTGTGTTCAAATTGACCTCTGTAAATCAATTAAAAATCTTTCCATATGATATAATATGAAAAATGATCTGTGATATTACTGATAAAGATTTTCATCCTGCAGTAGTGGTTCTGCATATAGTCACAGTATAATTTCTGTTACAGACTGTGTTGTCCCTTTATATTGCATATTATTTCAGTGCTAGAAAAATAGCTGTTGAAGACTTCATGTCTCACCCATCATATTGGCTTATATAAATTCAGCAAAATAATGGCCAAAATAAATAGAATGACACTCAAGAACAATTAGTTTGTGGATGTATTCTTCTCACTTTCAATGAAAAAGTGACCCGCAAGGGGCAGACATGTTCAAATTACTTAAGAATTTTTTTTTAAAAATCTAATTTTACTAAAGATCTCGTTCATTTTAAAAAGATTCTTTTAACAAATAAATCTGTATATTTAGAATATTTGCTCACTCCTTACATTGGCTGAAAGCAAAAGAGTAATAAATATTTTAAGAGTTTAATCACTGCAAGACCCTTCAAAGTACCAATTAGCATATTAATACCATGGTTCATCGGTCTTTCCCAAGAAACTAAATTTCTAAATGACTAAATAAACAGGCTTAATTAAATGCATATGTGAAAATGGGCATGACTTGGAGTGGGGGCGAAGAAGGAGAAATAAACCTGCAGCTTGATAAAGTGTCCAATATAGTGACTTAAAAGACCTGCTGTGTTTCTGAAATTAGTCTAGTAACTAACATTTGGGCTAAATAATACTAGATTTCATATTTAACTAAGTAATCATACATTCATCTACTGATGCCTTATTCTTAAAGATCATTTAATTTCTACATAAATTTCTAGACAAGGCTGGGAATCATTCTGAACTCCCGTTGATTTCCACAGGTCTCCATGCAGGGATTACCAAACTCGCTCTGGCCATACACTTTTCCCACCCATGTCCTTTCCCTATGCCAGCCTCAGTTAGGGTAACATGGGGTATGTTTACACTGCATTGTAAGCCCAGGCTCATACTCAAGCTTGAGCCCCAAGCCCCTTTCTAAAGCCAGACTTAAGCAAACTCAGGGAGCTGGTAGGTAAGTTCCCATGTGAAGCAAGTCTAATGGCAAAAACAATTGAAGGCAGTTGGCAGTTTCTCAGAGACATTAGTAAAGGCACTAGAGCAAAATGCTCTATTGCGTAGGTAAGATAGGAAGTATGGCAAGAGACCCATCTGGCTTAACGAGGAGATCATCAATGATCTGAAGCTCAAAAAACAGTAAACTAAGTCAAATTACAAAGATTGAATCTAAACAAATAACTAGAGCTGTCAAGCTATTAAAAAACTAATCACGATTAATTGCACTGTTAATAATAATAATAGAATACCTTTTATAAACACATTTATGGATGTTTTTCTACATTTTAAAATATATTGATTTCAATTACAACACAGAATACAAAGTGTACAGTGCTCACTTTATTTTTTATTACAAATATTTGCATTGTAAAAAAGAAACAGTATTTCAATTCACTTAATACAAATACTGTAGTGCAATCTTTTTATCATGAAGTTGAACTTACAAATGTACAATTATGTACAACAAATAACTGCATTCAAAAATAAAACAAAGTCCACTCAGTTCTACTTCATGTTCAGCCAATTGCTCAGACAAACAAGTTTGTTTCCATTTGCAGGAGATAATGCTGCCCGCTTCTTGTTTACAACGTCACCTGAAAGTGAGAACAGACATTCACATGGCTCTTTTGTAGCCAGCACTGCAAGGTATTTACATGCCTGATATGCTAAATATTCATATGTCCATCCATGCTTCAACCACCATTCCAGAAGACACACATCCATGCTGATGACGCTCACTAAAAAAACGTGTTCATTAAATTTGTGACTGAACTCCTTGCGGGAGAATTGTATTCTGTATTGTAAGTTAAATCAATATATTTTAAAATGTAGAAAAACATCAAAAATATTTAATAACTGTCAATTGGTATTGTTTAACAGTGCAATTAAAACTACAATTAATTGCAATTAATTTTTTTAATTATGATTAATTTTGTTGAGTTAATCATGTGAGTTAACTGCAATTAGTTGATGGCCCTACAAATAATACAAGTATGTAGGGATAAAACTAGAAAAGCCAAGGCACAAAATGAGATTAAACTAGCTAGGAACATTAAAGGTAACAAGAAAACATTCTACAAATATATCAGAAGCAAGAAGACAACCTAGGACAGGTTAGGTCTGTTACCCAATGAGGGGGGAAAAAGAAGAATAGAAAATGTGGAAATGGCAGAAGTGATAAATGACATTTTTGTTTCAGTTTTCACCAAAAAGTTTAGTAGTAATTGGGCATAAACTTAATAGGTAGGTAGGATCAGAGGAGAAAATAGGGAAAGAACAAGGTAAAAGGACTTAGACAAGTTAAATGTCTTCTACGCACCAGGATTGGATGAAATACACCCTAGAATACACAAGCAGCTGACGGAGGAGGTATCTGAGCCATTAGCGGTTATCTTCAAAAAGTCATGGAAAATGGGAGAGATTCCAGAGGACTGGAAAAGGGCAAATATGGTGCCAATCTATAAAAAGGGAAATAAGGATAACCCAGGAAATTACTGACCAGTCAGCTTAATTTCAGTACCCAGAAATATAATGGAGCAAAAAATTAAGCAATCAATTTGTGAACATCTAGAAAAGAGTAAGGTGATGGATTTGTCAGGAACAAATCTTGTCAAACCAATCTAAAAGCTTTCTTTGACAGGGTAGCAAGCCCCATACATGGGGGAAAGCAGTAGATGATACTGTCTCACATGACCTTCTCATAAACAAACTAGGGAAATACAACCCAGATGGAGCTACTATAAGGTGGGTGCATAACTGGTTGAAAAATTAGTAGCTATCAGTGTTTCACAGTCAAGCTCAAAGCGCATATCAAGTGGGGTCCCGCAGGGATCAGTTCTGGGTTTGGTTCTGTTTAATATCTTCATCAATGATTTAGATAATGGCATAGAGAGTACACTTATAAAGTTTGTGGACGATTCCAGTCTGGGAGTGTTGTAAGTGCTTTGGAGGATGGGACTATAATGATCTGGACAAACTGAGAAATGTTCTGAAGTAAGTAAGATGAAATTCAATAAGGACAAATGCAAAACTCCACTTAGGAAGGAACAATCAGTTGCACACTTACAAAATGGGAAACGACTTCTTAGGAAGAAGTACTGTAGAAAGGAATCTGGGGTCATAGTGATAATAAGCTAAAAGTGTGTCAACAGTGTAACGCTGTTGCAAAAAAAGCAAAGAGCTGTATTAGCAGGAGTGTTGCAAGCAAAGCACAAGAAATAATTCTTTCGTTCTACTCAATGCTGATTAGGCTTCAGCTGGAGTATTGTGTGCAGAAAGATGTGGACAAATTGGAGAAAGTCCAGAGAAGAGCAACAAAAATGATTAAAGGTCTAGACAACATGATCTATGAGGGAAGATTGAAAAAACTGGGTTTGTTTAGTCTGGAGAAGGGAAGACAGAGAGACATGATAACAGTTTTCAAGTACAAAATTGTTCTCTTTAACCTTTGAGAATAGGACAAGAAGCAATGGCTTAAATTGAAGAAAGAACACTTTAGGTTGGATATTAGGAAAAACTTCCTAATTCTCTGGATAGTTAAGCACAGAATCAATTGTCTAGGGAGGCTGTGGAATCTCCATCATTAGAGATTTTTAAGAGTAGGTTAGACAAACACTTGTCAGGGATAGTCTAGATAATACTTAGTGCTGCGATGGGTGCAGGGGACTGGACTAGATGACCTCACGAAGTACCTTCCAGTCTTACAATTCTGTGATGTACACACAAATTACTCACACCTAGGGTCCTAGGCGCTGACTCCGAAGGTGCTGCAGCCCTCAAGCACTCATGGAAAAAAAATGGCAGGTGCTTAGTACTCACTGGCAGCCAGCTTCCCCCTCCCCTGAAGTGCCTCCTGTCTGCTGGCAACCCTGCTGATTAACTCCTTCCCCTCTCTCCCAGCACCTCCTGCCTGCCATGATCAGCTGTTCTTCAGTGTGCAGGAGGTGCTGGGGGGGGGAGAAGGGAGAGGGGAGAAGTAGGGATTAGGCGTGCACAGAAAGGGGGTGGAACATGTTAGGAAGAGGCGGTGCCGGGACAGGAAGAGGCAGGGCAGGGGCGGGGCCTGGGGCTGAGCGGGGGTTGAGCACTCCCGGGCAAAGGAAAAAGACAGCACCTGTGGCTGGGGTGGAAGGTCTGAGCCAGGGACAAGCCCTATTGCTTTTCAGTGTAGACACAGCCTGAGCCCCCACCTCAGTCCTGGGAGTCTGTCAAAAGTATTCCACAATCCGATAGGCCACAATCCCATGGGCCATGTCCTCTTTATCTCAAGAATCTCCAGTCAACTCCAGTGAAAACAGTGGCAACCCCCCTTGGTGTGCACAGCAGCTTGATGAGCCAACATTTAACCCATCCACTGTCTTTTGACTGCTGAGCTGCAAACATTCCATCAGATGCCAAACAACTAAGGAAAGCTAGAGATCAGGGGGCTGCAAACCTGTGGGAGGGCAATAGCTCGTCTGGGGGGACCTTCAAGAGGAGGATGGGCAGGTGGCTCGGCCTGGTGCTGGCGTCAACCCAGTGCTTGGGGGGTCAGCGGCTAGGGCCAGCGGCTTGGCCTGGTGCTTGGGGGGCTGGTGGCTAGCTCAGCTCAGACCAGTGGCCTGGCGCTCGTGCCTCAGCTGGGGTGCAGGTGAGAGCTTCAGGGGCAGTGGTGCCGGGTCTGCAGCTTGGGCAGGCCAGGGCTCCTCCATTTGTGGGGGTGAGGGCCCCTCAGAATTCCTCCTGTTAACCAGGGGGGGGAAGAGGAGGATTTAGGGCTTTGGCATGTAGGGGGCAGGGCCTGAGGTGGAAGGGGTGGTGCTGGCGGGCTAGCCTCCCCAAAGCAGGTGTTCACCTGCCACCCATGCTTGGCAGAGTGCTTAAACTTCCTGTATAATGTGCAGGTTTGACAGTCAAGTTTTCCCACTGTGCACCACGGTCAAAGTTGAGAGTGATCGCATTTCAGGAGGGTGCTAGGGAGATGCGGATATGGCTGTTTTGACTCGGGTCTGAGTACTTCAGAGTGAACACCACAGCCTCAGATTTGAGCCTGGGTTACAAAATGATTAACGTATTGGCACATTCTGGAGTGCAATCCAGACGAGTGAGGGGTTATGTCACCATCTGTCCTGAAAACTTGGGTATCTCACAATGCTTTGCTGTAGCTCACACTAGGACCTCTCACGAACAGCCTACCAGCAGGCAGGTCATACTCTGAGTGTCTATGTAAGCCCTGGTCCGGCAACTCTAACCCCAGCTGCCTCTCAACAACACTCCAATGTCACTGTGGCTTCCACCAGCCATGGTTACTACTTGCTGGATGACCTCAACACACTTCCAGTCCCAAAAAATACGTGTTCTTCATTGTCCACCCTTTTCCTAGACAGTTCAGATATTAAAGGTCTATTGCCCCTGTAAAGGGACAATATTCAACAATTTGCTACTTTAACCAGAGTTACAAAACAGATCAGTTTAAACACACTACTGGATTAGTTTAGATTAAAAATAAAACAAATGTATTTAACTACAACAAATAAGATTTTAAGTGAGCACAGGTATAAAGTATTAAAGTCAGAAATGGTTACAAGAGAAATAAAGATAAAACACTTCCTAGAAACTAAAACTTAACAACAATATAGACTTGTTTCAAAGTAAATCCATACCCCATTCCCAGTAACATGGGTGACCAAATTCTTTCCCAAAGTCAAAGGGCTGAATCCTTTGTCGTTTTTGGTGAAAGATAACGTGGGGTGGTTTTGCCCTTTATTTTTATAGTCCAGTCAACCTTTGAAATGTATTTTCCTGAGGGTTGCCCCTAGAAACAGTTATTTCCTGCTGTGAGGAAGGAGGCGTGGAATCTCATGGTGAAAGACATTCCATGTTATTTGCTAAAATGCACATCATTCTGTTCCAGCCCTGCTTTGTTGCTGAAGAATGGCCACTTGACAGGTGACTGCCCATCAATTTTAATAACACCTGTCTAAAGGCATCAGCTTGTCCTTTGTTTTTGAGAAACCAATTTACCCCTCCCCAGACTTGTCTGGTAAACACACTGCAGTCATAATTTCAGCATATGTTCATAACTCTTAATATGCATTTTGTACATACATTATATAATATAGATGATCAGTGTGTTCATTTTTAAATGCTACGTCACAAAGCATATTTTGCACAAAGACTACAATAGCGCGTAGGGTGTGAATACAGACTTGCTTTCAGTCACACCTTCCCCCTTACAAAACTGCATGAGCATTAGCCACTTGCTGATCCAGAGGCAGCAGGTTATAACCCTCTTTCTTGTATCAGCCCCCATGTTTTCTTTTTCCTTTATATGTACAATTTGCATTTCATATTCTTGGGGTATGATGCTCCATCATAGTAGTTTATAGTTAGAGCCTTTAGTTTTGTGTAATCAGACTAATGGAGAATGGTCAGTTAGTACCTGTAGCAAGGTGGTCCCCTGCTCCTGCCGTGAAGGGCTTAAAACAGCCCAGGAGAGGGCTGTAGCTGGGGCAAGAAACCTGGGCTGATCGGGGGAAATAGGCTCAGCTGTGGCCATGCCCCAGTCAGGGCCAGCTGGCCGCTATAAGAGGCGGTGAGCCAGAAGCCCAAGAGTCTCCCTCTGCCTGTAGAGGGAGAAGGGCCTGGCTGCAGGGAGCTGGACACGAGGTACCTGAGTGAAGCAGGGCTGGAGAAAGGCAGAGGAGCTGTGGAGCTCCAGTCTGGAAAGCCCCAGGCTGCAGCCTAGCATTGGGCTAAAAGGTACTGGGGGTTGCAGAGGGCAGCCCAGGGGTAGGCCAAGGCAGCAGGTCCAAAACCAACCTTGCCAGCGATGAGTAGGCTGATACTGCAGTCTGCCCCAGGGCGTGGGGCTAGATGATGACTGGCAGTAGCTATACTGAGGTGAGGTAGGAATAGTGGGTGGGGGTTCCCTGGGAAGGGGAGACCCTAAGACTGAGGGGTTACTGCCAGGGGCAGCACCCCAGGTAAAAGGGCATCAGTTCCAGGGAAGGACATAGGGGCCAGAGAACAGGCAGATCACCGGCCTGCAGACGTCGCTTCGGAGCTGGAACCGAGCTAATTCCCAGAAGTCTCTAGCAGGAGGCGCCGCAGGGGTGAGTCCGCACATCTACAGTACCCTAAACATTCTGTTAAAAAGTTGAAACTGTAACTACTTGACTGCTCACACTATGGTGTAACATTCTTTTTCTATGCAGAATAATCCCATTCAACAGATGTGAGTTTCTTTCTTAAGAAAGCAATGGGGGTGTTTCTTGTTATTCTCCCCATAGTCCATTAAATCAGCCCCTAAACCAATGTATGGTGCATCTGTACACAACTTAAACTTTTTGACAAAGGCTGGACTAACTAGAACAAGCTTTTCAGACAAGATTTTCTTTACCTTATCAAAACATTCTTAACATGCCTTTGACAGTACAACTTGTCTTTTTACAAAGATCTGTGATTGCAGATATGTCACTGAACTCACACACAAACCATCAGTAATAGTTTATCAGACCTATGAAAGATTAGGCCTTCTTCTTGGTCTAAGGCAGAGGCCAATTAACAACAGCTTCAACATCTAAGGGATTAGGTGAGATCTGACTACCCTTACTCAGCGTCCCAAATTTGGAACTCTGGCTGCTCCAATCTTACACTTAGAGGCTTTAATAATCAGGTCAGTCTCTGTGAGCTTTGACAACACAATTCCTAGGTGTTTCTTGGGATTAGACCAAGTGTTGCTAAACACTGCTATATTGTCAACACAGGCCCTTGCAAAGTCCTGCACTCCTTTTAACACTTGGCTGACCAGCCTCTGAAAAGTAGCTCCTACATTAACTAACCCAAATGGTAGCATTGGGCACTCCCACTGTCCCATATCAGTAATAAGCAATTTTTTCTGTGCATCATCATATAAAGGCATTTGCCAGGAACCCTTAACTGAGACATTTAGTTTTGCTAAGCTATCCAGCATATCACCAATTCTAGGCATGTGATAAGCTTCTGGCACTATAATCAACACAACTTACAGTGCTGTCTTTCTTAGGGACCAAGAGCCCAGGTGACACCCTAAAGCTGTCAGGATTTTTAATTACTCCTGGTTTGGCATGCTCTGTATCTCTGTGTGAATTTGCTCTAATAACTTGCAAGTTGTATGGTAGGCCCTGCTAGGAGGTGGCTGTGGGCCTACAGTAATGATCTTATGATTCAGCAAGTGAGTTCTCCCTGGCTTGCTAGAAAATATTTTGTCTGTGTAATGGCAGCACAGGTAATACCTCTGCCTGGTGTAACTCACTGCAGATATGTATGATTTCCAGAGATGGGTCACTTTGGCAGTTAGCCATCAAACAATGAGCTTCCCTTAGTTTCCTCTTCTAAACAGATCATGTTTACCATGACTTCCCTGCTGTGATAAGCTTTAAGTCTTTTTACATGTACCAACTGTGGAACAGCATTACCATGAGGCCTTTTAACATGATATGCATCTTCATTCACCTCCTTTATCACCTTAAAAGGTCATTCCCAAGAATTTTCTGTTTTGTATTTTTTCTTCCCCATGGTGCTTAATACTAACTTAATAATACTGCATTTAAAAGCATGTTGGTCATACCACACCTTTTCTTTTGGACTGACTGGCCCTAGGTTAGTCTGAACCACATCTGTCATGTCTTTTAACTCTCTTCTGAACCTGTGTACATATTCAGTTACTGGTTCTCCCTCTGCCTCACTGGCCCCCTCCCAGGAGTATCAGAGGAGATCTAGGGGTCCTCTTACTCTCTTTCCATATAGATCAAATGAGGGGAACACTATCAATTCTCTAAGCATCTCCCTATAAACAAATAGCAAATACAGTAGCATTTCATCCCAGTCTTGAACTCTCTTATTAGCATACATTCCCAGAATAGATTTTAGAGTTCCACTGAACCTCTCCACCAGACCATTTGTCTCTGGGTGATATGGAGAAGCTTCTAGTTGCTTCACCACACTTAGCTTCCAGCACTCACTGAATAGCTGAAACATGAAATTTGACCCAGGATCAGATAAAATCTCTTTAGGGAAACCCTCTCTGCTAAAAACAGTGAAAAGAGCTTTTGCCACAAAATGAGCCTCTATGTTACTGAGAGCAACTGCTTCAGGATATCTAGTGGCAAAATCCACCACCACCAGGATGTATTTCCTCACCCTATGGATAGGATGTGGCACAGGGCCCACAATGTCCATTGCTACCCTATAAAATATCTCTCGCTTCACAGGCAACCTTCAACTATCAGAGGGGAACTTTCTGGGGCCATGCAGGTCTTTTCCTTTTTGACATAATTTATAAGACCAGCAATAATTCACATCATTCTGTAACCTTGGCAAGTACAATTTTTTCCTTAACCTCTCATAGGATCTCTGTGCCCCCAAGTGTCCAGCAAACGGACAATAATGTGCTAGCAACATTAATTTTCCATGGTGCTGAGCAGGCACAACTAGCTGCTTGTAAGGTTTTCTAAGGCTCTTATTTTTCCCATGGGAACTTCCCTGTACAGTCTTCCTTCTTATTAAATAAACCAATTGCCATTTCCTCTTACTGGGTTTCCCTCTAGGATATATCCCCTTATGGACTCTAGAGTGGGGTCTGCCCTTTGTTCATCTGCAAAATGCTGGCAGCTGCCAACTGAGACAGCTTCTTCATTAACAGGGGTTAATTTCTCCCCCCTATCCCTGATGATATGCTACTTTCCTGTACCGTATAAGAGTTGGTCTCAGCCCCTCCCATACCTAGAAATACATTGTTTTCTTCTGCTGAGGTGGAGTTGGAAGGGCCTTCCCCTCTCTGCTTAGCAGTTTCTGGGTCTTTACCATTTCCCTCTGGGATCCCAGCACACTATTTCCTTTTACTATGGATTACAACATTAACAGCCTTAGTTATATCCAAAATATCATCCCTCAAAAGCATTTCCACAGACACACTATTTAGCACCCTTACTGCCAAGTCACCTTCTAAACACTCCCATTCCAAATGAACCTTAGCCAAGAATTTTATGTTTCTTGAGTGCCAGAAACTCTGCTTCCTGGCCAGGCAACATGTCAGTCTTTTGGACCATGCTTTTCCTGATCAGGGAGATCAGTGCACCAATGTCTCTCCACCCTACGCATTCTTGGACATTCAACTTGGTAGTTCAAATGAATTCCATATCTATCCCCTCAGGGTCAGACTTCATGGAATTCATCAGAGGACCTGCAGTGACCACCAGGGGCTCTGTGTTAAGGACAGCTGCATCAAGCTGGGCTGGACAGGGTGGTGGGCTTAATTTTTCTCATCTTAGGGCAACGATGTCTCACGTGCTCAGTAGAATTATACTGGAAGCACCTTCTTGGACCACGCTTCTGTAAAGAAAGTCTGGGAGAGGGATTTCCAGCAGGGGAATGATTCTGGGGAGGCGAGTGCCTTTGCTCCCAGTCACCCTCTTTCTTCCCAGGGATAAAACAGGCTACTCCCTTTATACCGGCTTGTCACCCTTCCTCTGTGGCTTGTGCTCATTGGACCTTTTCGCTTGTATGAAGGAATCTGCCAAGATGGCAACTTCCTGCACAGAATTTAAAGATTTATCCCATATCTCTGACCTCCTCAGAACAGCTGCTTAGGAAATGTCCTTGAGCAAAGAGATCAAACCATTGGTCATATAGCTCAGCTCCCTCTCCCTTTACCTATTTTCTCTTTAGGCCACACATTTTATAGGCACTCTCACGATGACTCATAGCAGCACTTTTCCTGAGACTTCTAAATTTCCATGTGTACATCTCAGGGGTAATTTGAAACCTTTGCAAGACAGCTTTTTTAAATTCAGCATATAACAAAGCTTGCTCAGTCGGCATTTCATTAAAGACATTTAATGCTTTACCAGACAACTTTGCAATAAATATGGGGACTTTCTTGTCTTCTGGGACCTTGTGAACATCCTATAGCCTTTCAAAAGTGACAAGGTATTCCTCAATGCAGTTTATTTCCTTGCATGCAGGGCATAACTTATACCAGCTGAGTGTTCCTCGGAGGAAGGGAGTGACTGAAGACTGTGGGATCTGCCCATACTTTGCCTTCATGTCCAGATCATACTGCTCTCCTTCTCCTTTTCTAGGGCTTCTTTGTCTTTAAACTCCATGGCTTGCCAGTGTGTGTCTTCCTACTGCTGCCTCTCTGCCTCCTTCTTTCTGGTTCTCATGTCTGCTTGCCACTATTGGTATTCACATTCTTTGTCTTTCTGTTCTTTCTCCAACCCAGGCCAGCTCTTTTTTATAGGTACGGCCGCTCACAGCTCCCAGTGGTTGCGGGGTTCACCGTTCCTGGCCAATAGGAGCTGGGGGAAGCCACTTCGTGCCACTTCCCATAGCTCTCATTGGCTGGGAACAGTGAACTGTGGCCACTGGGAGCAGCAACGGGCTGTACCTGTGGATACTCAGGTAAACAAAGCGTCTCACAGCCCGCCAGGGGCTTACCCTGAACAAGCTGCAAACCAAGTTTGGGAACCCATGGTCTAGATGCTCTAGGTGCCACTAGAGAGGGAGAGAGTGCCACACCATGCAGGCATGAGTTACACTGTTGTTTGCTAACATCAGATTGATCTGTTCTTGCCTACCTTCACTGCGAAAGAATGGCCACTTGACAGATGATTGGCAATCAACTTTGACGATACTTGGCTAGGGGCATCAGCCTGTCCTTTGTCTTTTAAAAAAAAACAGCTTACACCCTCCCTAGGCTTGTCTGGTAAATACACTGTATTCATAATTTCAGTTTATGTTCATAACTCTTAATACACATTTTGTAAATAGATTGCACAATAATATTGATGATCAGTGCCTTATCATAAGGCACATTTTGCTCCTTAGTAACTTCTGTCCCTCAAGTCACATAACAGAGCTCTAGAAAGGGGTGGCGCAAATGCAGGTGAGAATCGTTCTAGAAAAGCACCTATGTGAAAACACATATGAAGTTATTTTTATCTATGAGCAAGGAAAACCCCCAAATATAGAATGTGCATAAATTCACCATGGTGATGGGGCAGGATCAATATTTACCTGCTAGCAAACTGTGTGGGGAAAAGTCTAAAACACACTTGCACAAACTCATCTCATAGTAAACTTTTATTAATAGCACAACTGGTATAGTAGTGGGGAAACATGACTGGGAAGGAATCCGTCTGTATGTTCCAGGTTGTGAAAGCAATAAAGCAACTCTAGTGCTGCGACTGAAGCTTCAGCAGCCCCTGCTGCGTCCTCCTTGCCCGTGCAATGGCTAGTAGACGTGCATAGGTATGGATGTATTAAACGTTGCTTCTCCCCTGACACATCTCCTAGCCATTCCCAGAACCCTCTTGCCTGTACAGAGCAGAGAGACCTTGCACAGCACTGTTCCATACAGGGTGTACATGAAGTCCCCAGGTTTTCTCTTTTCCCTACACTACAGAACAACACCTTTTGTAGCTATGGAGAAGAAAACAGGATTTGATCTCTGAGGTTATATTTCATAATTCACATCCCATAGGGGCTCAAGTACTAGAATGACGTGGGCTACGCACATATCCATATACATAATTATAGTATTCAATGAAAAAAATAAAGGTCATTTTCTATTGCAACTTCAATATGTGCAACTTCTGAGATGTGCTCTTAAGGAAACACCTGCTCCAATTTTCGCATAGATAACAATGTAACACGTTATTTTGTACAATTTACAGTTTGTTTCAGAGAAAAAGATAAACCACTAAGTGTACCTATATTCCCAGTACGGTTTTATGGCCTGCTGGGAAAACGTCTCCGTGCTTTTTAGTAATTAACTGCTTGTTTCTTTCTCTCAAATGAAAAAGCAGGCTGGTTTACCCATTTGCTTTCATACTCAGTGGGCTCCTTATTTTAATTTCAATACATTCAGCTTCACACAAATGCACTTGTAAAGTAAATGCTTAACATTTTCAAAGCGATGACACAATGCACAGAGTACATTGTGTGCTGTAAGGAATATAATAACTCACATTAGCCTACTGAAAACATAATATAATAAGTCAGCCTTTTCAAGTGTGAATCCAGAGTTGGGAAAGATTTAATAGGTCCTCTAGTCCAATCCTCCAACCACTACAAGTGTGGTATTTATGGTACACTTTATTACTTTGTTGGACCTAATTATTAATGTTTCCAGGATTGGTGTGTCAGAGTGGAGTCACCATTGCGTTCCCGTCTTTTGGCATGATGTTGAATAGCAGTGTCTCCTCGTCAAGCGCCCCCTGCTGATAGCTGCTCTGGCTCTACAGTGGTCTGCCTTCTCCTATGACTCAGTCCTCAAGCCACATCACGTTAAAATCTTAGCCCTTCCAGTGCAGCAGAATCCCACAAAACAATAGTTCAGAGACTTTACACCAGTTCTTAGTCTGACACTGGGCACAGTGCTCCTTACACCCCTTATCTCAGGGGGTTTCCACATCGCTTTCCTGGAGGGCCAGTAGGGGGGACCTCTATTCAGGCTTCAGTCCTAGGACTCTGTAGCAAGCAACTAAGGTGTGCTTTCCCGGAGTCATTGCTGCTTCCCTAGACAACTTACTACCTTTGGGCTGTCTCTAAGCCCCCCTTGTATCCACTCTCTTCCTGGGTTCATTCCTCTGCAGACTTTTTGCCTCTTCTGGGGTTCTGCTGAGTTCTTTCTGGCGCTTGTACTGATCAATGGCTCCCAGTAACCTGGCTCTCTGTATGTCTATATGTTTGTCAGAAACCCAACTCTTGGGCTTTCTTCCTGGGGCTTGCTCATTTATCAAGGCTCTCCACAAGAGCTTGTTCGACCCTTCTGGCTTCTCAGGCCTGGTCTACACTACGATTTTAGTACCAATTTAGCAACGTTATCTTGATTTAAGCCTGGACCTGTCCACATGACTAAGCCTTTTTTTTTTTACTTAAAGGGCTCCTTAAATTGATTTCTTTACTCCACCTCTGATGAGGGCATAAGAGCTGAAATCAGCCTTGCCGGGTTAAATTTGGAGTAGTGTGGGTGCAATTTGACGGTATTGGCCTCCGGGAGCTATCCCAGAGTACTCCATTGTGACTGCTCTGGACAGTGCTCTCAACTCAGATGCACTGACCGGGTAGACAGGAAAAGGCCAGCAAACTTTTGAATCTCATTTCCTGTTTGGCCAGCATGGCAAGGTGCAGGTGAGTGCAGATCTCATCAGCAGAGGTGACCATGAAGGAGTCCCAGGATCGCAAAAGAGCTCCAGCAAACAAAATGCCAAAACATTAGAAAAAGTCTCAAAGGGCATGAAGAACAGAGGCCATAACAGGACGCACAGCAGTGCCACGTGAAAATTAAGGAGCTAAGGCAAGCCTACGTAAAAACCAGAGAGGCAAATGGCCGCTCCGGATCAGAGCCCCGAACATGCCACTTCTATGATGAGCTGCATATGCTATGCTAGGGGGTGCAGCCACCACTACCCCAACCTTGTGCTTTGACTCTGTCAATGGAGAATCATGCAATAGGGAAGCAGGTTTTGGGGACAAGGAAGATGATGATGGAGACTGAAGATAGCTCACAGCAAGGAAGCGGAGAAACCGTTTTCCCTAACAGCCAAGATATGTTTTTAAACCTGGACCTGGAGCCAGTAACCCCCAAACCCATCCAAGGCATGATCCCAGACCCTGAAGGCAGAAAAGGGACCTCTGGTGAGAGTACCTTTGTAAATATTACACATGGTTTAAAAGTAAGCGTGATTAATGATTAATTTGCCCTGGCATTCGCGGCCAGTACAGCTACTGGAAAAGTCTGTTAACGTGTATGGGGATGGAGTGGAAATCTTCCAGGGACATCTCCATAAAGCTCTCCTGGATGTACTCCCAAAGCCTTTGCAAAAGGTTTCTGGGGAGGGCGGCCTTATTCCGTCCACCATGGTAGGACACTTTACCACGCCAGGCCAGTAGCATGTAGTCAGGAATCATTGCATAACAAAGCATGGCAGCATATGGTCCCAGTGTTTGCTGGCATTCAAACAACATCTGTTCTTTATCTTGCTGTGTTATCCTCAGGAGAGTGATATAATTCATGGTCACTTGGTTGAAATAGGAGAATTTTATTAAGGGGACATTCAGAGGTGCCCGTTCCTGCTTGGCTGTTTGGCTGGGGCTGAACAGAAATGTTCTCCGCTGTTAGCCATGCGGTGGGGGGAGCGGTGAAGCATGAGTGATCTCTCACACCAAACTGGCCGGCCCTCGATACAAGAGGCCAAATGCAACCTTGTAACTAAAGCACATGTGCTGTGTAATGTGAACAGCAAGGTTTAATGTGAAAGGGTGTACCCACTGTTTTCTAAAATGTGTCTTTTTAACTACCACTCTCCCTTTTCCTCCACCAGCTACAAATGTTTCTCCTTCGCAGAGGCTAGTGAAGATTAGAAAGCAAAAAAAATGCACTCAGAATGAAATGTTCTCTGAGCTTCTGCTGTCCTCCCACACTGACAGAGCACAGCAGAATGCATGAAGCCAAAAAATGTCAGAGTGCAGGAAAGCACAATATGAATGCAAGGAGAGGGGGCGGGGTGGAAAGTGTAAGTGGTAGGCTGAAGATGATAGGTGGCGTCAGCTTGCTGACATAAGTCAAGAGTCGATGCTCAGGCTGCTGGAAGATCAAACTCATATGCTCCAGCTTATGGCTGAGCTGCAGGAAAGGCAGGAGGAACACAGACCACAGCTACAGCCCCTGTGTAACCAACAGCCCTCCTCCCCAAGTTCTATTGCCTCCTCACTCAGACACCCAAGAAGGATTGCCCAAGCAACAGAAGGCTGGCCTTCAATAAGTTTTAAAGTGCAGTGTGGCCTTGTCCTTCCCTCCTCCCCAACCCCATTCGGTGCTTCCTTCTCCCCCACCCCTCCAGGGATACCTTGGAAGTTAAACCCCCAATTTGTGTGATGAATTAATAAAGAATGCATGAATGTGAAGCAACAATGACCTTATTCCCTCTGAAAGCAGTGATTGAAGGCAGGGGGAGGGTGGCTAGCTTACAGAGAAGTAGAGTGAATCAAGTGTGTGAGGGGTCATCAAGGAGAAACAAACAGAACTTTCACACCGTAGCCTGGCCAATCATGAAACTGGTTTTCAAAGCTTCTCTGATGCACACCACACCCTCCCGTACTCTTCTAACCCTGTGTGTAATCAGCAGCCAGGCGATTTGCCTCAACCTCCCACCCCGCCATAAACATCTCACCCTTACTCTCACAGATATTGTGGAGTGCACAGCAAGCAGTAATAACAATGGGAATATTGGTTTCTCTGAGGTCTATCCAAATCAGTAAACTGTGCCAGAGAGCTTTTAAACAGCCATGTAACAGGGTCGGGACTCACCATCACAGCGCCTCCCACTGGTGACTCCAGGAATTAGCTCAGTCCAGTGGAGCACCCTCTCCTGGTGGTGTCTCGTCTGTTGTCTCACCCTTGGCTGGTGTGTCTGGACCCGCGTTACTCTCCAGCTCGCAGTGTCCTCTTCTGGACCACTGCCCTCCGGCAGTGCCCCTTAGTCCATCCACACCCCCTTCTGGGGGTATGTGTGTCAATCAGCTGCCTCTGTGCACCCCAGCTAATGTGGCCAGCTGCACCCCCCAAAGTCACACCCCACTTGGCAGGGGGTTGGTGTAAGGCAAGGGAGAAGTGGGGGAACCCAAACCCACACACTACTCTGGGTTCCAACCCAGAGACCCTCTACTAGCAGCTGTGCTGCCCTCCTTCTCTCCCTCCATCTGTCCACATCTCTGGGCTGCTTCCTCTTTGGCCCCTCACACTGGCTAGGCCCTTCTTCTCAGGGCCTGCAGTCTGGCAGACACTGGGCTGGAGTTCCCTTCTGCTCCCCCAGGCCTGCCCAGCACTGCACTGCACTGCACTGCACTGCACTGCACTGTCACAGGTGCTAGTCTCTCAGCTCTAGAGACAGAGCTCCCCCTCTCAAAGGCTGGGACAGACTGCCTAGTGCTGTTCTGGGCAGCCTTTATATATGGCAGAGCCTGGCCCTGATTGGCTGTCTCCAATCTGGGCCCTGAATGGCTCCCAATAAGCCCTTCTCTTATTGGCTGTTCATCTGCACAGGCTTTTTTCAGAACCATCTAGCTGTCAGTCATCCAGGAATGAATCTAGAACTGGGGAGACACTGACACTAGATGGGCCTGTCATAAACAGATAGCTAAGGGTTAATGTCTCTTTCACCTGAAGCACCTGACCAGAGGACCAATCAGGAAACCGGATTTTTTCAACTCTGGGTGGAGGGAAGTTTGTGTCTGAGTCTTTGTTGTCTGTCTGCCTGCTTTCTCTGAGCTTTGGAGAAGTAGTTTCTACTTTCTAGTCTTCTGTTTCTAAGTGTAAGGACAAAGAGATCAGATAGTAAGTTATATGGTTTCTTTTCTTTGGTATTTGCATGAATATAAGTGCTGGAGTGCTTTGATTTGTATTCTTTTTGAATAAGGCTGTTTATTCAATATTCTTTTAAGCAATTGACCCTGTATTTCGTCACCTAAATACAGAGAGACCATTTGTATGTATTTTTTCTTTCTTTTTTATATAAAGCTTTCTTTTAAGACCTGTTGAAGTTTTCTTTACTGGGAAATTTCAGGGAAATTGAGTCTGTACTCACCAGGGAATTGGTGGAAGGAAGAAATCAGGGGGGAGATCTGTGTGTGTTGAATTTGCTAGCCTGATTTTGCATTCCCTCTGGGTGAAGAGGAAAGTACTTTTTGTTTCCAGGACTGGGAACAGAGAGGGGGAGTCACTCTGTGTAGTTTCACAGAGCTTGTGTCTGTGTATCTCTCCAGGAGCACCTGGAGGGGGGAAGGGAAAAAGGATTATTTCCCTTTGTTGTGAGACTCAAGGGATTTGGGTCTTGGGGTCCCCAGGGAAGGTTTTTCAGGGGGACCAGAGTGCCCCAAAACACTCTAATTTTTTGGATGGTGGCAGCAAGTACCAGGTCCAAGCTGGTAACTAAGCTTGGAGGTTTTCATGCTAACCCCCATATTTTGGACGCTAAGGTCCAAATCTGGGACTAAGGTTATGACAGGGCCAAGCTGGTGTAGAAGAACTATGATAAAAAAAAGTAGAATAGAATCTATAATATCATGGAGATAGGGATCATAATAAACTGATGGACAGATAGAATAGTATAGGATAAGTCGGTATTTAAAGAGAGGGAGCTTTCCCCTGAGAAAGGAAAGCTCACAGCTGCTACTTAACATGAAAAGCTCATGAAGGTGCTCTAGAATAGCAACTGAAAAAACATCCACATGGTTAAGAGAGCTCTAATTTGGTATGGGCCATTCATCCTTAAATCTCTAGTGAAGAGGTAGAACCAATACACAAATCTAAGTTTCCCAACTATTTTTTTTTAAACTACAAAGCTTTGTAATTGCAATTTTTCTCTTAAACAGGGAATATAAAACCTGTTTCATACTTAACCTTCAATGCAAGCAGTAGGAAACAAACTTTCTTTGTTAGAACCTAATCCAGATAGTTCAGTGGGCTTTGGATCAGGCCCTTACAGAACACAGCCTAATCCAATTTAATGAAATAGTCCCCATAATGCAAAATTTACAATCATAAGAGTATAGGATATGAGGGATTATGTATTTAAAATAAACATATGCCAAATCTGACACATGAAGGTCACAGCTCATTACATAGTGACTATAGAATCATTCTGTTTCACCAAACTAATGCACTTTTAAAATATTATCTAAACAACGTGATGAAAATTCATTTCTCTTTTTGCCACTATTTGAGCTTCCAGCCTTTTAGACTGTTCGCAAACCTGAAGACAAGTAGTGTACACAGAACACTGTCAGAGAACCGCATTTTTTGTGGCAGCTGTGATGCAGGCATTAATCCATTTCAAAAACTGCCAAGCACAATACTGTATCATGTTCAAACTCAAGCCTGAGCATAAGTTGAGATGCTGATGTATACAAATATTCCCCAGGCACTTGTCATGTTATTTACATCAGCGTACAATTTGCTTGACTTAACTTTCAACAACTAGGACAGTAAAAGTTTAAGGAAACATTCAATAATGGGACTGCAATGTAACAGGGCTCCAATCAGTTAACAGTATTCCAGGAAGAAATTGTATTTAAACTTTTACAGTGTCTTTTCTTACTACAGAAGTAGCTTGGCATTTGGTGTTTGAAGACGGCTATAATGCAGAGCCATCTGTGCCACTCTGTTTCAAGAGGGACATTAATGTTTTTTCTTCTTGGATCCTGCAGGAATATTCTCTTTGCGAAAACTCAGTGTGCTTTCTAGTCAAATATAATTCAGTCATCCAACTGTGACCAAAAATGTGTGCCAGCCAGAAGCTAGCAATTGTTTGTTTTCCTGATACTTCAGCTGATAAAGACAACTGTGATAGTAGTGAGCAGAGCACAGACAGAAGCAAGGCATTCCTGGCTGCTACACATCTTGAGAGCATGTCCTGACTTACAACTTTAACATAAGAGCTTTTCGGTTTTTTAAGACTTGAAGTGAAAAGACCAGTTTCCAAGTGGCATTTGGCAAAATAATAGTCTCTGCTCAGCTGATAGGGAGGAAAAAAATGACAGCTGTTCAAAATGAGGGTCAGGGTTAAACCACACAGTTTTGAATGCCAGAATTCAGCTACTTTTTATCATTTACATTATAGTCAAAGCATATGAAAGGTAACTAGCATGATCACTTCATCTTATTATGTTTATGTTTGTTATTTATGCTTGATACCCATTTGTAGCACAGACATCCTAATAGCAGTGCTGTGCCCAAGAATCAGGGCCGACACTGGATTAATAGGTAGTGGTGCTGCTCTTACCCTTTCACTTAATAGGTGGTCACGTTGATTCTTTCCTCTCAATGTTGCTTCAAAACCTCTTTCTTCATGTATGTTTAGATGCCCTCTGCTTCTGCCCCCATATCCTGACTAAAGGCAGCAGGTGACATGTGGGTGGGGGCTTACTCTGTGATGTTGCAGAGCAGAACGTATAGCTAAGAAGACAAGTGCTGTAGCTGTTAAAAGACATAGAACCAGGTATGTGAATTTCTAGCTCTGTTTTCCTAAGGCTGCAGCTATATGAGGCCCGAGTGGAGAGAGAGGCAATGGAGTTAGTATGCTAGAAGTGGGGCCAGTTTAACAGAGGACTGGGTTTAGTACAAAAAAGTAAGCTGACACCAATCCCCGCCAGAGAGCAGGGCACGCACTTCTCACTGCCTCTCTCTTGATTCTCATGGCACTAGTAGCAGCCAGGTCTTTCCCCTGGCTTCAGCAGATTGGCCCTTCTTCACCCTCAGCAGGTCTGACCTGGAGCAACCTGGAAGGAGGAGACAAATCCACTCCTAACATCTTTTGAACAGGTCTAGGAAACTTGCTCTGCAAACATCTTCCCCAATGTACATTTCACCTATTCCTGACCACCACTGGAGCCAAGGCGGAGTTGAGGGTTGGAGGTTAGCTAGTGAGATGCTGCTTTGGGATACACCCTGACAAATTTTATATTTAAAACATTGTGTGCATCTGAGCTATTGTCTCTCTCTTGCTCTCTTTAGGTCCCCTCCAGCTTCCTGCTGCAGATACAGGCATAGCAGTCATGTTCTCAGTCCTGTGATTGAGCCAGGCAGCTTTTCCTGCTACTGAGCTGCCCCTCCTTGAGAGAACACTGAAGGCTGCTAGGCTCAGCTAAAGGCAGCTGGCTGAGAGGGAGCTTTCTGCCCCTAGTATTATCCTTGACAGTCTGGTCAGTTCTGTCACACACCAACACAGAGTGGACCCTCTTCTCCCTAACTGCTGCCCTAAGTCAGCAAAGGCTGGAAATGGCAAACAACTTGAAAGTATGAAAATAAATGTAAAAATCATTCATACCGGCAACAAGGAGGCTGCACATGAGTGGGGAGGGGAAAGGAGCTGGAAGCAAAGGCAGTGCTTTAAGTGAATCAGTCTTCGATTCTTGGAGTCAAAATTACACAACTAAAACAATAATGCTACATAACTATATCAAGGTTCCTCCTTCTAGGACCAAGTCCTCACTCAACTGCATTGTCTCAATGTACCAGCCTGACATTTAATTAAATGCTTTGTTGTCTTCAATTTTGTTACTTCATAAAAAAAGTTGCACAATCCCATGATTTTCTATAGAGACCAATTTAATACATCAAAAAATCTTAGGGTCAAAGTGATCCTTCAGGTTGCGTTTGTCTAGCCATACTACATATCCACACTTTTGGCTAGGTTATATATTTTCAGGAGAAGCTGCATGAAACTATGTAAATACACTGCATCTGTGTTGATTTGTGCTCAAGGTCATGTTGGTTCTTTTTGACTCAAGGGACTATAGGTAGAAAATGGCTGAGTCTAGCAGGGAAAAAGAGACCTAGAAAAAAGACACATATTCAAATGTGAAAAGGAAAAAAACATGTAAGAGGAGTTTTTAAACGGTCATATCATCAAGCCCTCGGTATGGAAATAAAAATTATGTATATAGCCTTAACGATATCACAGTCCTTATAGTGAATACAGTTGTTTAGCACTATAGGCTAACATGCAGCTTGTGCATCTTACTTCTTTTTGTCTGCAGTACCTATAAGATTGAAGGATGAGATCTGTATATACAGATATACTAGATGCACATTGTGCACAAAGAAGAAAAAGAATCCATTTCATTTCAGTCCTCAATGTCATCACAGCTGGGTGAAGAACAGGACGTTGAAAACAAAACCAAATGAATCACTGTCAGTGAATTCCAGTGGGGGCAAATGAAGGAAAACATTATGCCAATTTTTACTTTTTTTAATTGGGGAGGGGGAATGACGTTGCCAAGAACATGAATACTTACTGTAGGGAAACTCTGGTGCTTCCGTAGTTCGCTTGCTGTGACATTTTAACAGTCCAAAAGTCAATCAAGATGAAAGGGAGGAAAATGCTTTTAATCAAATGCTTTTGAAGATACTCTTATCAGTGAAGCAGTGCTTAGCAGTGTGTTGGTGAGAGCATGCCTTTTTCAGTGGCAGTGAAAAATGCTGCTACCTCAAACTATTCTGCTCCAGAAAGCTCCAGACATCAGTGCCCTTTTTGCTCTAAAAATCTAAATGGCATGCTCTCAACTAGTATTGATAATGACGTGATCCTAACTGGCTGACATACATTCCACTGTATAAGCTAAAAGGAAACTTGAAACTGGACTATGCTTATATGTATTGTATACTGGGAAAAGGTCATCTTTCCAATTAAAGCAATATTTGGTTAGATTTGAACAAAATCTATAGATTCCCCTCTATGGATCTGTCCTAGTTGATTATTTTACTGGTAGCATCATGAGTAGGATGTTTGTACCTATTCTTTGTTCAGTATTTACACATTTATCATCATAGTTGACTATTCCTATTTCATATCCCTGATGACTGTGGTCACACTGATTTATTGATTCCCTCCTCATATTTTACTTTCATTTTATTAATACACGTTCATGTGAATGCCCTCCCCCACTCTACAAAGAAATGCATTCAGTTAGTTTCCAGTACATATCCAAATGTTCCCTAATGTCCAGTAATCTTTTCTTAAATAGCTACACTAGGCCATAGAACAAAAACAGAACAAAATTTTGCTATGAAAACTAAAGATTGAGCATTGAGAAGAAGGAACACCTGGCTCATGAAGTGTAATGTGAACTTTCTTTTTAATGGTTCCTGCTCCCCAACCAATAGTAGGTAAAATAATTCGCCAGCTGTGAAGCAACAGCCAGAACTTTGGCTGTGAGTGATTTGTACTCTTTCACCTAGTCAGAGAAAATGTGGAGAGTAATACACAGTATGCACAATATTTTAGCCAGAGCCTGTAATCACACATCACTCCCCTTCCTTGAATTTGGAGACTTTCCCAGACTTTTTATTCATCTTCACAATCAGACAAAAGTTTGTTTTAGATCAAATAAAACAGGCACAAATGGATGGTACTCAGTCTCCCTCTCCACCCAGAACTACTGATAATATTTAATTCTACAATACCTCTTTGCAATCAGGCAGTAAGTCTTTGATGTTATTCAGTTCTTTTTTTGTTTTTTCTAATTTTATTTACCATATTTATTTAAATAGTTCAGCAGCCAACACTATTATCATAGCACTCTTTAGGGAGGTGCTTTTTCACTGCACAGTTCTGTAGTGTTTGTGGCACAGAAGCAAATGGAGAGGGTGACAGTAACCTAATAATCTCTATGCTGAAGATTGAGAACCTGAAATGTATAAAGGGAAAAATACCAAGAGTAGCAACCAATATTTTGCATCTTTCATAGTACTGGAGCTTTCTGAAAGGGCTAGAAAGAGGAAGATGATGAGGCCACTGAGATACAGGACAATCACAAAAAGAAGCATTCAATACTCTTGCTATGTGAGTGTGTTGCTAGTTGATGAGATAGTGAAACTACATTTCCCCTCCCTATTCCCTTATGAGGACATGTAGCCAGTGCTAGGTTGCTATTCTACATTAGACAGGTGGCTTTGTATTCACAGATTCCACCAGAAAGGTCAGCAAGACCAATATATTCGCATTTTTCATCCAACTCCCCAAAACACAGTTTTCAACAAGAAAAACCTGTATTACTAGGGGAAAGGATTCAAATTGTGGCATTCATTTGTACACGTGCAATTTCACAGGATGGCCACCTCATGGAATTGACACTCTCACATACATACCCATTTGTAGACACAAATCAACGGTCACATATGTTTCTACTGTTTACAGACACCAGTAGCAGTTTGTAAAAGCATCTTGTGCAAATGATTTGTGAGAGCTCAAATGCAGTTTAAGTGAAAGCAAATTGTCCATGAGGTGGGAACTGAAAAATTCCTTCCCACCCTAGAGAATGCACAGATTTCAGATGACAATTACATTTTTAAGAAGAGCACTTAAAGGAGCTGTTATGTCTTATCCCTCTCCTCCTTAAATCTCACACATCTGTCCTGACTGGTCACAGATATAAACGGTTAATCACACCAAGCCAAAAATTAAGTCTAATTTGGGGTTGTTTGTTTCCCACCTGTCCCCCATATATATTCCATTGACACTGAAGCAAATAATGGGCAGACTCACACATCAAATAGAAAATAGGCCACTGAGACTCTCTCTGATCGCCACTTAGTCTCTCCAATCCATAATTACTAGCCTACAGAGAGCCAAAAAAAAAAGTCATGGGCAAGATAAATCTATGACAAATTAATCTTATCAGCTGATGTGTGCAACAAGTTCTGCAGCATCATTGGTTCCAGCATTAGTTTGCCATTTCAGGAGGCTAAGGTGGGTATTATGTGGCAGACTTTAAGATAAACAGTAGATTTTCTGCTTTACTCTTACGTAAATTCAAATAAAGATTTTTGGGAAGCTGATGCTTATTCTATTAGTGTTCATATCTCTGGCAAACAACTCTGCTTATCCTAGTTAGTGACATATGCAGTACATTTAAAAAATGCTATGCAGAATACACTATTCCCTACTGAATGAGAGTCTAAAATTTCAAAAGCCAATAAAATCTAGGATTTCACAGAGATTCAGTAGAAAACTGCATATGCTGAAGCAAACTAGCAGATGCTTTCAAGAGAGCCAATGGCACCCAAGGGAAAGGAATTGGGGTTACAAAACCACTGCCCTCATTCATCACTTCCTGACAATAGCCTAGATAAAGTTTGTAGTTCCTTCTGTAAAAGCTGCTTTGTGAAGTGTAAATGCGCCAGGTGCAGTGTCACAAATTTATTGAGATTAGTGTGTGCTTTGGAAACAGGATTTAAGTTTATACAGCTTTCTAGTATAGTTCTCTCTCTCTCTCTCTCTCACACACACACACACAGATGTCTCTGCAGTTTATCACATAGCTATATGAATAAATAAATGTATCATTCACTTGAAATCACCTCACCGCATGGCCCCACAATATGCCAATATTTTTATGGCTGACCTGGAACAACGCTTCCTCAGCTCTCGTCCAGTCACGTCCCTTCTCTACCTACGCTACATTGATGACATCTTCATCATCTGGACCCATGGGAAGGAGTCTCTGGAAAAATTCCACCACGATTTCAACAGCTTCCACCCCACCATCAACCTCAGCCTGGACCAATCTACACGGGAGGTCCACTTCCTAGACACCACGGTGCAAATAAGTGATGGTCACATTAACACCACCCTATACTGAAAACCTAACGACCTCTATGCCTACCTTCCTGCCTCCAGCTTCCATCCCAGGCACATCACATGATCCATTGTCCACAGCCAAGCACTGAGGTACAACCGCATCTGCTCTAACTCCTCAGACAGAGACCAACACCTACAAAATCTCCACCAAGCATTCTCAAAACTACAGTACCCGCACGAGGAAATAAGGAAACAGATCAACAGAGCCAGACGTGTACCCAGAAGCCTCCTACTGCAAGACAAACCCAAGAAAGAAACCAACAGGACTCCCTGGCCATCACATACAGTCCCCAGCTAAAACCCCTCCAACGCATCATCAGGGATCTACAACCCATCCTGGACAATGATCCCACACTTTCACAGGCTTTGGGTGGCAGGCCAGTCCTCGCCCACAGACAACCTGCCAACCTGAAACATATTCTCACCAGGAACTGCACACAGCATCATAGTAACTCTAGCTCAGGAACCAATCCATGCAACAAACCTCGATGCCAAATCTGCCCACATATCTACACCAGCGACACCATCACAGGACCTAACCAGATCAGCCACACCATCACCGGTTCATTCATCTGCACGTCCACCAATGTAATATACGCCATCATATGCCAGCAATGCCCCTCTGCTATGTACATTGGCCAAACTGGACATTCTCTCCGGAAAAGGATAAATGGGCACAAATCAGATATTAGGAACGGCAATATACAAAAACCTGTAGGAGAACACTTCAACCTCCCTGGCCACACTATAGCAGACCTTAAGGTGGCCATCCTGCAGCAAAAAAACTTCAAGACCAGACTTCAAAGAGAAACTGCTGAGCTTCAGTTCATCTGCAAATTTGACACCATCAGCTCAGGATTAAACAAAGACTGTGAATGGCTTGCCAACTACAAAACCAGTTTCTCCTCCCTTGGTTTTCACACCTCAACTGCTAGAACAGGGCCTCATCCTCCCTGATTGAACTAACCTTGTTATCTCTAGCTTGCTTGCATATATATACCTGCCCCTGGAAATTTCCACTACATATATCTGACGAAGTGGGTATTCACCCACGAAAGCTCATGCTCCAAAATGTCTGTTAGTCTATAAGGTTCCACAGAACTCTTTGCTGCCACCCTAACTCTCTGCCCGCTACTCCCCCGAAGACTTTTTCTTAACATTCCAAAAATGGAGCATGCTCCAAAGCCTAGAATTTATCACATGATTACTCAATTTCATTAAATGTGTACTACGGCTACATATAATGTTTGGAATATATATTTAGATACACACACATGCAGAAACAAGAGAAAATATTGACAAACAGAACACAATGTATCCCAAAGTATTTTTGGCTATTTTCACACAATTGAAGTGCAGTGGTTTCCTAGCTGACATCAACAGGGATCTTTTTTTCCCTTGAAAATAGTGCTAATGACTTTCCCTGATATTCTGTGCCATTCTTAGGTGAAAATCCTGCCCACATTAATCCAGAAAACATGCTAGCAATAACTATTCTATATACTATGGCCATTACTATGCTACCTTGAGCATTTTCTAGAGATGAAATATACAGCATGACTAGCTGGCTGAATATCTTTATATTTATTAGAATATTTTCCCCCTGTCCTCTGCTTCCTGTCCTTACCCTGTGTTTTCAGTTGGTTTTAAATGTTCATTTAGCATATTTTTAAAAAATATTAAACATAGCACTACAACATTTTACAAGGATACTTTTGTAGATGAACATCTTCCATGCTACTATTAAGAGCACTGTCAGCATGTCATTCAATACACAAGAGTAGGTACAAAAATATGACCGTGAAGGATATGATGAGGGTTCGCAATACAGAATGTATTCAGCCAGAGGTGAATTTCATGCATGTGTTCTATATTTAGACACTTCGGACACTTAATGTTTCTAAAGATACAGAAGCAGCTGAATACTTTTTCCTTCTTATGGAGCAATTTGAAGATGGAGCTAAGTTTAAGAATTGAATTGCAAGTTCTTTGAGTGACTGCAGATCGGTATGCAACTCAGCTGTGCATGCCCAGTGCACCAAAGCCAGAGAACTTTGTTTAGCAATACCAGCAGGAGCAATGCTCGCACCCTGCAGCCTCTGACCCTTCCCCTGGCTATTTCAGGGCCACACTACCCTGATCCCTCTCAGTTCCTTCTCATCCACTGTGGCTAAAGTCAGAGCATTCTGAGTGGTATTTGCCTCACACTTTTCTATCTCTATCTTCCTGGATTTTGTTATGTAAGTTAATGGTTAGTTTAGTAGTACCTTAGTCGTGGTTTTAGTTTGGGATAGTTTGGGAAGTGGGATGCTTCACCAGGGTTTAAACATTCTCCTTTGTGTGGGGTAGCTATTCCCAGTAGTGATTCCCCCCCGCCCCCACACACACACACAGTGCTTGTTGTGATTGGGAGAAGGACACATGAAGGAAAGGTGCACCATTTGCAAATAATTCAAGAAAAGAATGTAGGTGGTGAGGGACTTATGTCTCGAGCAGCACCTTATCGAACAGGCTATGAGGCCTCCTGTGGCCTTGTGGATCTCTGCAGATTGTCTGACCCCTCGAACAATTTAGGAGCCGGAGTGAGCCAATGTTCATGGGCTAGTCTCTGATGCGCCCCCTCCCAAAAAAGAGAGTGAGATCATTCCACTTCCTTGGGTTCTCAGAATAGTTTCAGTCAGAGTTGGCAACCCTATCTATGATTCTTCTGGTATGCGAGATGGGGCTGGGCCATCTACCCACAATGTGGAGCGAATGAAAGGCCTGGTGGTCCCTGCACAAATGATTTCCTAGTGGATAACTTCCTTCATTATGACAGCATATGAAATAGCACAGACTATGCCTCCATAGAGATTACGGGCTCATTTGATGAGGGAGGGCCCAAGTGGTGTCAATAGCATTCCTCCGTGATGTTTTGATACCTGACATTTGCAGGGCTGCTACCTGGTCTTCTATACATACTTTTACCAAGCACTATGCTCTTACCACTGCATATAGGTCAGATGCAAACTTTGGGAAGGCAGTCTTGCCACTGTTATTTAAGAGGAATCTGAACTGCACCTCCTCGGGTACTGCTTGAGAGACACCAGAGCGAAGTACACATCTGCAACCACTCGAAGAAAAAAAGGTGGGTACTTCTCTATGCTTAATTCTTCCAGATATGGGTGCAGATGTGTATTCCATGACACACCCTCCACCCCTTCGTATTAGAGTCTCTACTCTTGTTGTTTGGTGCAAAGGAATTGAGGGGGGTTGGAGTGATGCTGTGCTGGCCTTAAATTACCAGGGGAGGGGCTAGAGGCCACAAGGCGTAAGCATTGTTCCTTTGAGTGCTTGTAAGCAAAGTTCTCTGGCTTTGGTGTGCTGAGCATGCACACAACTCACTGGGATACACATCTGCACCCATACATCGAAGAACAACAGTTATAGTATAGGTAAGTAACCTTCTTTTTCCTTGTGTCCATTTACAGCACAACTGGAAGTATAGACCTTCTCAGACATAGAATTATGATTACTCAAGCTGAGAGAGGTATATCTTCCTACTCTTACAGTCCCAGGTGGTATGCACGTGGAGGGAGGTCAGGTTGTGCTGTGGCAGTTGACTGCTTTCCCTCAGGCTTCTGCAATGGAAGGAGGGAAGATATAAGTTGCAGCTGGGACTCTACAGGTACCCCACCAGCAAAAGGCATGAGCTGAATGAATGCATCTCTAAGCTTCCTTGGCCATATTCCTTCCATAGGACTATGCTGACTCCTTATAGGTCCCTGGCAGAAAAGTGGTTGCAGATATTTTCCACTGCTGCATCCTCTCCCTGGAAGAATTGCTAGCATGGAGAACCTCCACAACATCCAAGTCAACAAGTGTGTGATAAAATCAGGGCCATATTCTGAAATGGTAAGAGGAAAGGTTATTTCTGTCTAAGGAGTACACCCTTCCCCAATAGCCACCACAGTATATTTTTGGTGTTATTATAGTTTGGACTGAAGATTCTCCCCCTTCCCCCATGTATACTATTTTTAGATTGCTTTTAAAGTTTTGTGGTGTAAAGTTTTGAGGATGTGGGTCAAGGATTACTGGGTTATTTTAATTTTATTTTATTTTCAAGCTCACTGGTAATTTGGGCATGTTACCTTATTTGTTATTTTATAATTAAGGGGTTTTTTTCAGCTATATTTGGGCATAGGGTAACAAGCGACAAAAAACACTGATTATTTCCCAAAATTTGGACTTTTGCCTATTTCAGATCACAAAAGAAATTTTCCATACAATAAGTCTGGAAACCTTACTTACTTGCACACTTATGATTCATGAAACAATTCTCCTACGTAGCTGGTATTTTTACCATAACAGGCCTTTTTAAAGCATCATTTTTTAGGAATTATTTAACTTCGCAGATACTTATCCTGAAGACTTCTATTTCTGATTTGCTAAGACAGTACATTGCAGAGCACTTTGAACGTGATTCTCCTGTTTGGATGTATAATGATTGAATCTGAATGTGCTTTGATTTAAATGTATAAAAGATGTTAAAATGCAATTAACTTTGAAACTCAAACAATATACATCAGGAATGACTTCTTGTTTCTCATGGGATGAGAAAGGATCATTTTGTGTTCTGTGCAGACTGTAGCAAAGCAGAATTTTCTAAAAATAGTAGAGAGCTACATGCATATGCAGTGCAGCCACTGCTTCCCACAATGAATTTGGAGGTCTCTCGGAAAAAAGCAAAAAGAGGAATTCCATAAACCACAACAGAAGTTCAATAAAAATTAAAATTTGAATACTGTCATAAATGGCAGGACCTAAGTCTTACAAGCAATTTAACCAAAACATGAAAGAGTAGAAAGAAAATCTATATTTTACACATATGCATTGAAAACTGTTATTTTCCTGGTGTTGATATATAGTGTTCATTTCATGTTATGAATCATTCCTTTCTTAACTCCAAGTCTATGTTAGTGAGAGGCTAGTGATAAACTATTCCTAAATACAGGTTCTTCATTATTTGGGAAGTTGAATGTGAAAGGATACCTTTGAAATTGAACTATTTAAACAATTTTATTATATTGATATAAAGTTACAAAATTTTTTTTGGTTTTGTTATATTAAACTTTATTGACGAGTGAATTTTGTCTTTGATTTTTAGTTGCGCTTTGGCACAATAATTTTTCCTTAGAATGAAAGTTCAAATATGTAATGGAAATAGAGGTGTCACCAACAAAAGAAATCTAAGGCTATATCTACACTGCACACTAAGCAGGGGTCTGTGGGACCCAGGCTTGTGAACTTAGTGTTTCCAAGCCTGTGCTTGAGCATCCACACTGCATTGCTGGATCTGGATCTAACAGCCATACTGCATGGCACAGATCTTCTGATTCAGGTCTGTGGCTTGAGTTGTGTCCACACTGAAAAATGACAGGATCTGACCCACCTCCTTGGCAGGGTCCTGAGACCTGGGTCCTGAGTGCTTGCTGATCTAAGTCAGACTGATTTCTGTGTGGATGGAAGGGGGAGCTTTGAATCCTAGAAATGTAAGGCTGGAAGGGATCTTGAAAAGTCAAGTCCAGCCCTCTGCGCTGTAGCAGAACCAAGTAAAGCTATACCATCTCTGACAGGCATTTGTCCAAATTGTTTTTAAAAAGCTCCAATGATGGACATTACACAGCCTCCCTTGGAAATCTATTCCAGAACTTAAATACTCTTATAGTTGGAAAGTTTTTCCTACAATCTAACCTAAATCTATCTTGGTGCACATTAAGTCCATTACTTTTGTCCTACCATCAGTAGACATGGAGTACAATTGATCACCGTTCTCTTTATAACAGCCCTTAATATATTTGACGAATGTTATCAGGCCCTCCTCTGTTTTGTTTTTCTCAAGAATAAACAAGACCAGTTTTTTCAACCTTTACTTATAGGTCCGTTTTTCTAAAACTCATAATTTTCGTTGTTCTCCATTGGACTCTTACCATTTTGTCCACAGCTTTCCTAAAGTGTGGCATCCACAATTGGGCACAATACTATAGCTGAGGCCTCCCCAGTGTGGAGTAGAGCGGGACAATTACCTCCCATATCTTACATACGACGCTCCTGTTAATACACCCCCAAATAATATTGGCCTTTTTCATAGCTGTATCACATTGTTGACTCGTATTCAATTTGTGATCCTTTACAACCCTCAGAACCTTTTCAGAAGTACTACCAGCTAGACACATATTCCCTCACTTTATAGTTGTGCATTTGATTTTTCCTTCCTAAGTGAATTACTTTTCATTTGCCTTTATTGAATTTCATCTTGTTGATTTCAGACCAAGTCTTCAGTTCCAGAAGATCATTTTGAATTCTAATCCTGTCCTCCAAAGTTCTTGCAACTCCTCCCATATGGACATCATCTGCTAATTTTATTAGCATACTCTCTAGAACATTATCCAAGTCATTAATGAAAATACTGAAGAATACTTGATCCAGGACTGAACCCCTGGGACCACACAAGATATGGCCTCCCAGTCTGACAGCCAACTCTTTACAACTCGAGCTTAATGTGCAGTGTAAACATACCTTACATGGATTTGTTTTGGTACCTTGCAGACACCACTAATCTATCTTCTGTCCATGTGGCTGGGCCAAATTCTGTCCTCAGATACAGAAATGCAATCCTTCACTGAAGACATTTTTTAAAAGTGTTCAGCTTACGTGAGTCATTCAGTGAGAGCAATGAGAGTTCCTGGTGTTCATTACCTCTCCAGGCAATTAGTACTAGCAGGGTAATGCCTAAGGGTCCTACCTCTGATCAGGGCTTCATTGTGCCAGGCACTGTACATACACACAGTAAGAGATGGTCCCTATCCCAAAGATTTTATAACCTGAATAAGCAAGACAAAGGGTAGGCAAACTGAAGTACTGTTGTCACCATTTATAGATAGAGAAGAGAGGCACAGTGATATTAAGTAATTAGCCAAAAGTCACACAGGAAGACTGTGGCAGAGCTGGAAATGGTGTGGTATTAGGGACTGTGTCTTTAGGGTCTGATCTTCCCAGACAGCGCTTGTGTGAGGCGCTGTGAAGCCCTTGTTATGCAGACAGTTGAAACATCACACTGAAAAAAAGAGATTTCTTGCAAACACTTTAAGCATGGAGTAATGGCTGAAAACCACAAGTGGGAACCAGGATCTCTGAATCCCAGTCATGTCATTTATTCACGTTATTTAGCTTTCCTTTCTACAGAACCATCCTTCTCTACAAGACCATCCTCTGGATCTTCAAAGGGCTTTACAGCTATTAACTAATTAATCTTCACAGCACCACTCTAGGGTAGGTGAAAACAGCCATCCTCATTTCACAGAAGAGGAAACTGAGAAATAAGGGTTATCTGACTTGTTCAAAGCCACAAAAGGAGCCCAAGTAAGAGCCAATATCAGAACTCAGGAATTTTGGGCATTAACCCTATCTCAGATCAGAAGACTATCCTCTTTAGAAAGGGTACTCTTTAGATTCAAAAGGGGTATATTTAAGAATACCCTAAAATGATTTTCAGTGAAGACAACAAAATTAAGAACTAAGGTTGCCAACTTGATTATCGCATAATGCTTTCCTTTCTGGCAAATACATAAGGAGTATTGTCAGCACTTTGTCCATTTCTTGTAAACAGAGGGAAGGAAATGTTATAGGATAAGTAAGTGTGTCATAGCATAATGCGGACCAATCCTGGTCATTGTCATCTGGGATCAAACCTGGGACTTAATACATGAGCCTCTAATGCCTGAGCTAAAAGATGCATCTGTCTTAACCAAGACTTTATCAAGCTCAGTCAGTCTCTAGCTGATCTAACCAGCACTAGAGGGGGACAGAGTGCCATACCAAGCAGGCGTGGGTTACAATAGTAACAGGGTGGATAAAAATCAATGATTTAAAAAACAAAAATTAAAAATTGGATTTTTTTATTTAAATCAGATTTTTTGATAAAATGCTTTGTGAGAAAAAACTATATAAACATAGGTTCAGAGTAGCAGCAGTGTTAATCTGTATCGTCAAAAAGAACAGGAGTACTTGTGGCACTTTAGAGACTAACAAATTTATTTGAGCATAAGCTTTTGTGAGCTATAGCCCACTTCATCGGATGCATAGAATGGAACATATATTGAGGAGATATATATACGCATACAGAGAGCATGCTCTCTGTATGCGTATATATATCTCCTCAATATATGTTCCATTCTATGCATCCAAAGAAGTGAGCTGTAGCTCACAAAAGCTTATGCTCAAATAAATTTGTTAGTCTCCAAGGTGCCACAATACTCCTGCTCTTTTTATATAAAGATAGTTTTAATTAAGATATAGCTCAAAGATATCTCATCATGGAATAGGGATTATAAATTCTAATTCTATAGTACGAGACTAGTAAACATAAACTGAAGGGTAAATAACTGGCAAATCAAATACTCTCAGTGCTGAATATAGTAACAGATATGAGTATTTTTACAACTCACTTTTCTTGCCCAGTTCACAAAATATAGCATTTATTTGTAACTGTCTGTGCATCAGGAGATGCTATCACGGTTCCTTAAATATACTATTTAACTGTGACTTTATAATTGCCTTTTCTCACTGTACACTGTAATGCCCTTTTAAACATGTAAGGCTTGCAATATTTTATTCTGCTCAGCAAGAAGTTTCTGTAGAAACAGACAAAAAATAAATTCTTGCGCTCCAGCTGGCTCAAGCAACTTCAGTTAAACTCATCTGAATTAATCTTTGGCTAAATTATTATCACTCATGACTGTTAGGTGTTATACTGGCTAGACTGAATCATGACCATGACCTCAGGGCAGACTGTCAAAAACAGGGCAGACAACTCAAACTGCTAGAGTGTCCTATAATTAGGTTTCAGCAAGCCAGTAACAAATGTGAACTCCTGGATCACTATACCAGTCTTACCATGGAGTCACAGACATTCCCCTTAGAATTTCCAGTCTAGCCATCCAGAAAAAAACAGACTGAGTGATAAATGGTCACTTACACCAAAAAAATCACATTACATTCAGGTTGCTTCCAATCCCAAGAGACTAATCACTTACTCAAGATCAATTGGCACCCTAGATCTTACACCAAAGACAACACCTGTAGCAAATCCTGTAACAACTATCAAAAGATATATTAACTAGGAAAAGGAAATAAGAGTTATTTATTGGTTAAAGCAAGCAAATTTATACACACAAATGAATTACCATCTAAAGACTAAAAGTGACAGAGTTGTAGTGATCGGTCAGTTTAAAGCGTCTTTCAGGGCTAACCTACGAAACAGCCCCTGGGGATCTCTGGTTTCAGTTTAGAGTCTCTGGCCCTTCATTGTTGAAACAGCCGAAAAGATGGAATTTTCCCCCGTTGTCTTTGTCTTATTTCCTCCATTCAGCTTCCTAGTCCACAGGACAAGCTTCCTTGCATGTAACATTTCCCAGGTATGACAGGGCCGGTCAAGGTTCCCCCCGCATTCTGAACTCTGGGGTACAGATGTGGGGACCTGTGTGAATGATCCCCTAAACTTATATTCTACCAGCTTAGGTTAAAACTTCCCCAAGGCACAAATTCCTCCTTGCCCTTAGATGGTATTGCTGCCACCACCAAGTGATTTACACAAAAATTCAGGGAAGGGTCGCTTGGAATCCCTATCCCTCCAAAATATCCCCCAAGCCCCTTCACCCCCTTTCCTGGGGAGGCTTGAGAATAATATATCAACCAATTGCCTTAGCAATGTGAGTACAGACCAGACCTTTTGTCTTCAGGACACTGAAAATCAGTCAGGTTCTTAAAAGAAGAACTTTATTTATAAGGAAAAAAAAAAAGAATCATACTTGCAAAATCAGGATGGAAGGTACCTTTACAAGGTAAATAAAAAGATTTAAAACACAGAGGGTTCCCCTCTGGCTCAGCTTCACAGTTACAAAAACAGGAATAAAACTACCTCTGTAGCATAGGAAAATTCACAATCTAAAACAAAAGATAAGGAAATGCGTTAGGTTGCCTTATTGACAATTTCTGTGATTTTAGATGATATATTTCAGGTAGATTTTCAGGAAATGTTCAACCTGCTTGGCTTTTCTCTCCATCCAGGGAGGGAACAAAGAAAGAGCACAAACAGCCCCCCTCCACCCCGATTTGAAAGTATCTTCTTTCCTCATTGGTACTTCTGGTCAGGTGCCAACTAGGTTATTTTACTTACTTAACCCCTTACAGATAAGACGATTCAGTACAGCTGCCAAGGAGGGATTTTATGCTACCCTTCTCTCTATATTTATGACAGGGCCATTAACTAGTCCTTTGGATTGTGATGTTCTTGGATGACCCCTCTGATTTTGATAGTCTTTCCAGATAGGTGAGTGGGACACGATTCCCATGCCTGAGTTCACAAGCTCAGAGCAAATATTTTCAAAGTTTTAAAGCAAAATGTACATATTTCCCTATAGCATGCAATACAGACATTGCAAGTGAGATTGATACATGTAGCAACTTACAAGCATTTCATAGAGATTAAACACTAAATACATTCATATAAGACTAATACCTATTTTGTGCAAAACTAACATAGTGGTAATTGGTTTGTCTCCAGCTATAAGTTTATCAGTTCTTAGCTAATGCCTGCAGCCTGGGCAAGAGCTGGCATCTGGCCTACAAGCATTTCAGGTGGCTTACATGAAGTCATATTATTGCAGATGTTAAAGACTTATTAGATCATGTTATGTATATCCCTGGAAATGACATTTATGACATTGTTTCCTCTACAATATGTTTTTGAGAGATTTGGTCAGTCTAGTTACATATGTACCAAGTGACAGCACTTGGTATTTCATTACTTAACAAGTCTCACTGTTAAGTATTATCTGATATTCAGCCAAAATTTCCAAACATTTCATCCCATTTCAGAAAATTATTTTTTGTTATGTAAATCTAAATAATTTCTCTCCATTGTTTTTTACAGCCTTCAGATATTTGCAAAGTTAACATGTATCCTCTTAAACTGTTGCATACTCAAGCTGCACCTCTTTAAATATTTTTGAGTTGCTCCTTTAAGACAATCTCCAGGTTGCCAATCATTTTTACTGTTCTTCTCTGAATTCTCTACTCTACCTGAACTTTCTGGTAATAAGATGCTCGGAACTAAATGCATCGTTACAAGAGTGGTCAGACCAGAGCTATACTAACAGGGATTCTTACTCTATGTCCATGGAATAATGTCTCTGTTTACAGTCCGAAATTTCACTGATCATTTTTGCATTACTTTGTATTCAATTTGCTGTCTAATTTGCTGTCCACTATTACCCCTAAATCACATGGATGATATCAGATTGTTGATCATGGTCTAGTCTCTTATGAGAAGGTTTCCACAGCAGAAAACTACATGAATTTGCACTCTTTTCATTCTGAACAGACCAAGGACTTGAATGAAGACGGAACTATGTCCTCTCTCCCAGGCCTTATCTACACTGGCAAAATTTGTGAATGTGGATCAACACTGGCACTGTTGCACTGGTGAGGGGAACGGCAGAAATTGGAACATGGAGTAGATGCAGATGTTTTTACCATGGTGTCATGTAACCTGTGCTCACTCCATCTACAAAACATTCTATGTCATTGATAGCATCAGTGCAGCTGCATTGGAACAGTGAGATGCTTACAAACATACCTTCTAGATATATCCCTCAAGGTGGTTACTCTAGCAGTACTCAAAGTACAACTGAAGTATTGGATCATGGCCCTTTGTGTTCTTACCCCACTCAGATTCCTGATTAGGTATTCATGCCCATCTCATAGTCCAGTGTTACTCACATAAAACATAACTTGGTGTAAAACAGGCAAAACTTTTGCTTTATTTCTGCTGAACTGGGTGTCTCAACATGCACAACACACACTCCTCACCCAATGTCTTACAAATGCAGATATTACTTTAAAGATCTTCACTGCACCAAGCTCTCCTTGAATTTAGCAGCTTTAAGCATAGTGGTCTGTTGCTGTTAACTATTTCTTCCCCTGCCTTCTGTTTCCGCTCTCAGCAATTACTACAATCAAGGGAAATTCCTACTCTCTTTATTTTAAGCAAAGACATTTTAATCCATGTGTGCCCACCTATGCTGAGAGTATCTGTGCTGTAACTGTTCTGTGGCTAAATAAAGGACTTCATTCTTTAAAGAACAGTAATGGAATTTTCTGTGAATTTGATTTCTCATGTAACTACCCTGCATTCATGATCTCCACTGCCCTATTTCAAAGGGTGCTGCTGAGTGCAATGGGAGGATACATTTAAATATAATGATTACATATATGCAACAGATATACAATTTTACTCCATATTTGTTTGGTTTGGGTTCCTCTTTCACAGCAGGGTACAATGAAATACTTGTATGTATTTTACAAAACAGACTAGAAGACAAGGTGGTGAAAAATTGCCATGTGTTCATATATTCAGCATTTAGAACATTTGAGCTGAACCTAACAGTCATTTAGTTCCTAATTCCTGTTTACTAGCTCAGAATGATCATTGGTGTACAGTTCATGCCATAACAAAGGTCAAAAGCACTAGGGGAAAAAATGTTTAATTTTAAAGCTTTTTTTTTTTAACTAATATTTGTCTGAACTAAAGTGAGTCAAAACCATGCTGAAGAACAGCCCCATTTCCCATAATCTGTGGTATGATTTCACACAAAAGACCCAACTGTAATGATACCCACCCTATGCCAACATCCTAAAGCCCTCACAAATCAGGTTTCAAACCAAGATATGGTAGTAGCTATGCTTCTTCATAGCGTATGCTCAACGTGCCTGGTGGATGACCACTTGGACAATATATCAACCTCTATTGTCACACTGCTAGATCTATCAGCAACATTTGAATAACCAACAAGACAGCATTATTGAGTTGCTCGGAAGGCTTAGCAAGGATGGAACAAAAACCTCTTCAACCAGAACACAGAGGGACATAAATCCCAACAGGCTCCTATGCTTCCACTACTCCAAACAGCAGAATTCCACAAAGCATTATAGATGGGGGGAAGCAGAAGATATCATACATTTTGGCTTTAGTAAGGTTTTTGATACTGTCTCATATGACCTTCTAATAAACTGGGGAAATGTAGCCTACATGAACCTACTATAAAGTGTGTGTACAACTGCTTACAGAGCAGTTATCAATGGTTCATGATTGAGCTAAAACAGCAGCCTGAGTGGGGTCCTGCCAGGATCTGCCCTGGGTCCAGTTCTATTCAATATCTTCCTAAATTATTTGGATAATGGCGTGGAGAGCATACTTATAAAGTTTGCAGATGATAGGAGGAGAGGCTGCAAGCACTTTGGAGGACAGAATTAGAATTCAAACTGATCTTGACAAACAGCTGAAATAGTCTAAACTAAATAGGATGAAGTTCAATGAGGACAATGCAAAGTACTATACTTAGGAAGGAATAATCAGTTGCAGAAATACAAAATGGGAAATGACTGCCTAGAAAGGAGCATTGCAGAAAAGCATATAGGGGTTATAGTTAAATGTGAGTGAACAGTAACACTGTTGGAAAAAAAAAAAACAACCCACCATCATTCTGGGATGCATTAGCAGGAATGTTGTAAGCAAGATACAAGAAGTAATTCTACCACTCTACAGAGCACTGATAAGGCCTAAATAAGAGTACTGTGTCCAGTTCTGGGCACCACACTTTGGGAAAGATATGGACAAACTACAGAAAGTCCAGAGGAAAGCAACAAAAATGATTAATGGTCTAGAAAATACGACCTATGAGACTAAAAAAAATGAGCTTGTTTAGTCTGGAGAAGAGAAGACTGAGGGACGGCATGATAACAGTCTTCAAGTAAAAAAAATTGGTTATAAAGAGGAGGATAAATTGTTTTGCTTATTCAGTGAGGACAGGACAAGAAGTAATGGGCTTAGACATTAGGAAAAACTTCCTAACTATATGGATAGTTAAGCACTGGAACAAATTACCTAGGAAGATTGTGAAAACTCTATCATTGGAGGTTTTTAAGAACAGATTAGATGAACACTTGTCAGTGATGGTATGGATGCCTCAGTGTGGGGCACTAAACTAGATGACCAACTGAAGTCCGTTCCAGTCCTACATTTCTATGATTATCCTCTCCTCCATCCTATTCAACATATACATTAAACACTTAGCATTCACCATCACATGCAACAAACAGGAGTGCTAGAATTATACAGATATCATCTCTTCAGAAAATCTAATAGGGAGACCACCTAACATTGAAACATGATTAGCATCTGGATGAAGAGACTAAAATTAATTCAGTTCAGATAACAAGGAGGTGATGCTGGTGGCAGTCAGAAATGTTAAGACAATGATGCTACCAAAAACACAGTTCTTCTGCACTTGGCAGTGACTGTGAACAATTAAGTGGATTCAGAAGCCAGAAATTCTCATTCAGCCAGGGAAGCTGTGCTTTTTCCTGTTGAATGTGAACCCAGTCATGCATTTGACACTTACAGACTTGAATAATGAACGTGAGAACTATAAAGAAGATTCCAGATAGCAAACAGCTCCAAGCCCAATACTAATGTCTTGAGAACTTGATCTTCAGGGACCCCAACTGCTTGATCTCTGAATATCTTCTAAGGTGTCTCTATATGTGACTGTCTTAGTCAGAGTAACTGTGTCCTGGCTGAATAGCTGAAATCAAAGGCATGGCTATGATTTACTGCATCTCTGGATCTGGGATAAAATTTTCAAATTTATCCAGATTTTCAAATGTATTGAGGTGCCTAAAGATGCAGATAGATATCTCGTAATCTGCTTAGGTACTTTTGAAAGTCCTGTAAGGCATTTATACATATTTAAACACCTCAAATACCTTTGAAAATCTGCCCATAAGTCATTTAGGAAAGTATGTCCCATTTTCAGAAGGGACTCAGGCATTTAGGAGCCAACGTTTCATTGAAAACCAATGGGCTTAGCCTCCTAAGTCACTTTTGGAAAATGGCACTTTGGCACTTTCAAAAATTTCACCTCTGCCTAATGATGTTTTAATTAAAAAATAAAATATTTTTCCCAAGTAATGATTATGATCTAACTTTATCTGTGGGTTAAGTTTGGAAGATAATTCTTAATTTTGTAATGTTCTCTCACCTGGAAGTCATTTTAAAAATATAACCAAATATGTAAACTTTGAATCTAAATACTAGATATTGCAATAAATTACAAACGCTCCATATATTTTGCTTCTTTTTAAGTCCTTTTGTATAATATTTAAATATATGATTCCTCATCATCCCACCAAATAAACACAAACACTTAACAACATATAGCACTATTATGAAAAGGAGCACATGCCTTGAAATTTTAAACTATTTCAATATTGTGTGTTTGATCTATAACAAAACCGTGAAGCTTTTGGGAAGGACAATCCATTAACCAATGAGAGGAAATTATCTCTTTACAACTAGAAAACAAGTACAGGACAGGTAGAATCTAATTAAGTTTTCTTTGCACCACCAAAAGTCAATATCACACATTCTGTGCACCAGAAAGAACCATCTGACCTGGTGCCTTCATATCAGCTGAAAATGTCCCGCTCCCCAGTCTATTGCCTTTGAGTTCCACACAGAGTGGCAGTCTTTAATGCTGAATTTTTTGTATACTGCTAGTTTCTTAGAACAGATAACATGATTTTAAATTAGGTTTTGATTGATACTTTAATTTCCCTTCTTAAACTATTATACATAAAATGAAAGGTTGGTGGTTTTCTCTCTTTTGTTTTAATTCCCATCGACAACCAACTGGCTCTTATGCTGTCATAGGGAGCTAACTTCATATTCATAAAAGTGTATTTGACATTTCTATTTTAAAAAAATCTTCCATTGACATTATATTATTAGGTCCATGACAGCTCACTGTGGGATTTGGGGTACATTCTGATTTTAGAATACTGCACTATTGAAGTTTTAAATATTCAGAAATTGGTACAAGTTGGAAAACAGAGTAATTAATTTTGTATACAGGACAGCAAGAAGACAATTGCTCATATTATGAAATAAAAACTTGCAAATTTTTACATTTTAGATTTAAGAACTTTTTCAAAAGAAAATTCTAATAAAATAATTAAAACCCCCTAAAATATGCTTGCTTTTCATGTCAGTTAAGTATTTTTTAAAAATATATGCTTCTTGAAGACAACTTGAAATCCAGGAAAACTGAATATCTCTGCATATGAGGCACATAAGAAAAAGCATATCTGACCCATAGCTACAGTGTTAATATAAGAAGCCAAGAATCAGAAATTTGTGTCCTAAATTTTGAAAAGTGACTGGTGATTTTGGGTGTGTAAATGTTTGGGTGCCTTTAAATGATACTTAACAGTTTCCAGAAATCAGGACCCTTTAAGTCATTTAAAGTTGTGAACCCAAAAATTCAGGCACTCAAAATTACTAGTAAGTCCCTTTAGATCTAAAACAGCACTTATATCAGAATAATGCAGCATATCAAATTTCTCACTTATTATGCCATAATTAATTTTAGATGGGATCTTAAGGCGTGTTAATAATAGCCTCATAATTTAACAACAAAGATTAGTCATAATATAGTAATATTTATACATGAACAGTTTAATCAGACGTGTGGTGTTTTTTTCTGTTTGGAAATGATCTCTCTGCAATGCCATCTGCTGATTGTAATTTATATGGAAAATATTGAGCAAATCTGAGAATTTTGCTTGTTCAACAGGTTAGCTCCCTTTTTATAGTATTTAACTACCTGTCATTTGACTTTGTCTCAAAAATCACTCTCTGGTTCTGATAGTACTGCATTTGCCATTGACAGCTGTTTGTCACCAGAAGCTGGGAAAGTAAAATCACTCAGCATAGCACCTAGCCCACCTATAAAAACAGTTTAAATTAAAAAACAAGGAATCTTTAAAAATCAGCGGCTAGTATAATCAACAGTAATATGCTATATTGAGTTTCATTACAAAGCTGCTTCAATGAACCCATTGCTCAAGGAAATAGCTGAAATTATGAACCTCAGAATTCTAGTGGGGGAAAACGCTAATTTAAAATATGAAGAGCCATAGCTTATTGGTCCACAGCAATACACCTCTACCCTGATATAATGCGACCCAATATAACAAGAATTCAGATATAATGTGGTAAAGCAGCGCTCCAGGGGGCGGGGCTGTGCACTCCAGTGGATCAAAGCAAGTTCGATATAACACAGCTTCATCTATAACACAATAAAATTTTTTGGCTCCTAAGGATAGCATTATATTGGGGTAGAGGTGTACTACCTTTTGCTGTGACTGACAGCTTAAACAGGGCAGTGATGGGTCAGTATTTGGATGGGAGACCTATAAGAAACTGTAGGTGATGTAGAAAGTAGTGTTGGTGATCCAGTAGGTTTACTGAACCAGTGCTCTAGAATGGCACTTTAAGAGGTGCCATCTTTTGGATGAAGACTTAAAACCAATATCTGGATCAAGTGTGGTTATTAAAATTATAGTTACACCCTCCATAAAAGTAGGGGCATTGACTCTAGTGCCAATGGTCATACAGGAAGTTACATTCTGATTACTAAAAATCCTACATGGTTTCAGTTGGATGTGATATTTGAATTCACTTTCTATCAACAACTCTTCCAGTGTGCCTGTGTATTTTTAAAACTGCTGCATTTCAGCAAAGAATCAATGATCTCTATGTGTAGTTTTCATATAAGATGTCATTTGAAATCCTTTTAGGGCTCTTCAGAGTTCAAGGTAAGATTATCAATCTCATCTCACTCTTCTAAATCCTGCTCCGTACACATGGAAGGTCTCCCTTCTTTACAATTGGACCAAAGCCACTTCCCTTTCTTCCTTCATTTAACACTCCTTTAATTTAGACTTTCCATCTCCTCTCTGATGTTCTCCGCTCCCACTCCTGTGAGCAAATGTTATTTCATTGTAACTTAGGACAGGCCTACACTACAAACGTACATCGGCATAATGATCCACACCTCTGAGCGATATGTACAAATAAATCTGTTAGTCTTTAAGATGCAATCAGACTCCTCACTGTTTTTGTGGATACAGACTAACATAGCTACCCCTCTGATACTGAGCAATATAGTTATGCTGACCTCAGTGCAGACAGCACTATGTTGATGGGAAAGCTTCTCCTGTCAACACAACTACTGCATCTCATGGAGATGGATTAACTACACTGAAGGGAGATGTTCTCCCTTTGGTGTAGTAGCGTCTTCACTAAAGCTCTGCAGCTGTAACACTGCAGCTTTCTAAGTGTAGACCTGCCTTTATATTGTAAGGTGTTCATGGCAAAAACTGAATCCTCCCTTGCTTATAAAGAGACTTGCACTGCATCTACGGAGCCAGAAGATAGTAATTCTAATTTTCTTCTTTATTCACAAAAGCAGCTAAAGTTTCTTTTAAAATTGTCTTTTAAAGGTTTGCCTGCTTAGCACTCAAACAATCAGGCTACGATGGAGTTACCTTTAAACTTGAACATGCAAAGCTGCAAACACATTGCTGATTTGTCTTTATCTACTATAAAGAACTAGATCACTGAAAATGGCATGAAAATCCCTATGCCTAAAAATACAACGGAATTGACTCATAGACTCATAGACTTTAAGGTCAGAAGGGACCATTATGATCATCTAGTCTGACCTCCTGCACAATGCAGGCCACAGAATCTCACCCATCCACTTCTATATCAAACCCCTAACCTATGTCTGAGTTATCAAAGTCCTCAAATTGTGGTTTGAAGACCTCGAGCTGCAGAGAATCCTCCAGCAAGTGACCCATGCCCCATGCTGCAGAGGAAGGCGAAAAACCTCCAGGGCCTCTGCCAATCTGCCCTGGAGGAAAATTCCTTCCCGACCCCAAATATGGCAATCAGTTAAACTCTGAGCATGTGGGCAAGACTCACCAGCCAGCACCCAGGAAAGAATTCTCTGTAGTAACTCAGATCCCAACCCATCTAACATCCCGTCACAGACCACTGGGCATACTTACCTGCTGATAATCAAAGATCAATTGCCAAATTAATTGCCAAAATTAGGCTATCCCATCATACCATCCTCTCCATAAACTTATCAAGCTTAGGCTTAAAGCCAGATATGTCTTTTGCCCCAACTACTCCCGTTGGAAGGCTGTTCCAGAACTTCACTCCTCTAATGGTTAGAAACCTTTGTCTAATTTCAAGTCTAAACTTCCTAGTGTCCAGTTTATATCCATTTGTTCTTGTGTTCACATTGGTACTATCCTTAAATAATTCCTCTTCCTCCCTGATATTAATCTTTCTGATATATTTATAAAGAACAATCATATCCCCCCTCAGCCGTCTTTTGGTTAGGTTAAACAAGCCAAGCTCTTTGAGTCTCCTTTCATAAGACAGGTTTTCCATTCCTCGGATCATCCTAGTAGCCCATCTCTGAACCTGTTCCAGTTTGAATTCATCCTTCTTAAACATGGGAGACCAGAACTGCACACAGTATTCCAGATGAGGTCTCACCAGTGCCTTGTATAATGGTACTAACACCTCCTTATCTCTACTGGAAATACCTCGCCTGATGCATCCGAAGACCACATTAGCTTTTTTCACAGCCATATCACAGTGAGGGCTCATAGTCATCCTTTGATCAACCAATACTCCGAGGTCCTTCTCCTCCTCTGTTACTTCCAACTGATGCCTCCCTAGCTTGTAACAATAGTTCTTGTTATTAATCCCTAAATGCATGACCTTGCACTTTTCACTATTAAATTTCATCCTATTACTATTACTCCAGTTTACAAGGTCATCCAGATCTTCCTGTATGATATTCTGGTCCTTCTCTGTATTAGCAATACCACCCAGCTTTGTGTCATCTGCAAACTTTATTAGCACATTCTCCCTTTTTGTGCCAAGATCAGTAATAAAAAGGTTAAATAAGATTGGTCCCAAAACTGATCCCTGAGGAACTCCACTAGTAACCTCCTTCCAATCTGACAGTTCACCTTTCAGTACGACCCATTGTAGTCTCCCCTTTAACCAATTCCTTATCCACCATTCTATTTTCATATTGATCTCCATCTTCTGTAATTTAACTAATAATTCCCCCTGTGGAACCATGTCAAATGCCTTACTGAAATCGAGGTAAATTAGATCCACTGTGTTTCCTTTGTCTAAAAAATCTGTTACCTTCTCAAAGAAGGAGATCAGGTTGGTTTGGCACGATCTACCTTTTGTAAAACCATGTTGCATTTTGTCCCAGTTACCATTGACCTCAGTGTCCTTAACTACTTTCTCCTTCAAAATTTTTGCCAAGACCTTGCATACTACAGTTGTCAAATTAACAGGCCTATAGTTGCTCGGATCATGTTTTTTCCCTCTTAAAAATAAGAACTATGTTAGCAATTCTCCAGTCGTATGGTACAACCCCTGAGTTTACTGATTCATTAAAAATTCTTGCTAATGGACTTGCAATTTCATGTGCTAGTTCCTTTAATTTTCTTGGATGAAGATTATCTGGGCCCTCCGATTTTGTCCCATTAAGCTGTTCAAGTTTGGCTTCTACCTTGGATGTGGTAATAACTACCGCCATATCCTCATTCCCATTTATCATCCTTCCATTATCCCTAAGCTCCTCATTAGCCTCATTAAAGACTGAGGCAAAGTATTTATTTAGATACTGGGTCATGCCTATATCGGTCATAGCCTTCCCACCTAAAACCTGTTATCCCAAGAAACAAAAACCAAAACAAACCCCCAACAGGCACCAGAACACTGGCAGACCACCACCAACTCCCTTCACTAGCCTGTCTGTTCCTCTGCCTAGGTCTCTAAGTCTCCCCTACAACCTCCCTCTGTAAACTCCCACTGAAACTCCCCTGTTTACAGCTCTGAAGCATTCATTTTCAGTCTATAATAAGAACTAGAATAAAGAAGGGACTGAGAAATGACTGATGATATGGCTGACATATTAAAGGCTAGTGGGTTCATACAGGTGTAGCTACTTGATAAATTTCTTAATCTTTTGGAGTCTAAGTTTCTGGAAAGTGAATAACTCACACAAAATATGATTCTTACTACAGGAAACTAATGGTCATTTCACTCATTCTCCTAAAGTCTGGGATAGAATGAACCAAAGAGTATCTCCCCCATATAGGATGATCTCTGGAATAATGCTGCACAGTCCAATTCTATCCTACATATAAGTATCATATAAAAGAGAAAATATGTGGGCATGAACAAGATTTTTGAAATATTACTATTCTGAGAAATCTCACTTTCTTTCCCTCTATCACATACCTTTGGAAGATATGAAAAGATATGTCCTGGAATTTCTAATTGTTTGGATACTACAATCAAACATGCCACCATCTGAGATAAGAAATAGCACTTCTAACATCTTAAACATCACTTAAATCTAATAAAAAAAATGCTGTTTTATAAAAGTGTAAATTAATCCAAAATAAGATAGGTAGCATGTAAGAGGGTTTTTTTTTCAGTTGCCAAGGTGATGGTAAATAAAATATAGTGATCACCAATTCCAATGATATTGCAAGCTTTTAAGCATTCTTTAATACACGACTGAAGGAGTAATAGCTTCCATATGGCTCATCTTCATCAGGTAACACATTACCATAATTATTCTGGTATTTCAGTCATAAAGGTAGGCTAGCAGAACAAACAGCAGAGCATTTGGCTTTGTTTCCATGTTTCACAGCAGAAATAATTTTGTCATTCTACAGTGCATAATTTCAATTGAGTATTATAATAAACAATATATTTCTAAAAAAATCTTGGCCTTGTTTCTTGACGAAACACTTTTAGATGTTGCCATTTGAAAATGAAAACACAAGTCAAGATGGTGGGATCTTACTAACTTTACGTTTGAATATCTAAGTACATCTTATTAAAGAACAAACATTAAATATAAATAGATCCAATCCAGATTAATAGCAGAAAACGTTGAACATCTGTTATTTTGGGTACTTACATTTGCATATATATATTTATTCACCAATAAAGTAGAAAAGATGACATTCTGACCAATGCACATGGGAACAACTAAGTACTGTGAGGCACTATTTTTATCAATACACTTAAAAATAAAAATGTAGCTAGAAATAGGTTTAGTGAGATGGCATTTTTAATACACATACACTCCTAAAAATAACACACAACATTCAGCTATTTTTTTAATGAGTTAGTGATTAAATTTCAAAAATGTATTCATATTGAGTGAACTGCTGACCCCAGTTATGTCAATGGGGCCAGAATTTCCCCCATTGTACTGTATGGTGTTCAGCTACAATTCAGTGTCAACTGACCATGAGGTCAGCTTTGACCTCAATGAAATATATTTGTTTCCGCAACATCTTCAGAGAGCTAATGGACTTTTAAGGCCAAAAGGACCATTCTGAGGATCAAACAACCTCACTCTATCATTTCTGCATCAAGAGCTATAGCATATATTTTAGAAAAATATCCAGTTTTGATTTAAAGTCTTTAAGTGACGGAGAATCCACCACATCCCTAGGTACATTGTTTTAATGGTAAATTATCCTCACTGTTTAAAATACAAGTCTTATTCTAGTCTGAATGTATCTAACTTCTGCTTCCAACAACTGGATCTCATTGTGACAAACTGGAAAATGTCTTTATTATTTCTTATTAATATTATGTGTGAATCAGTTTCCCAGTTCAATTGTGCCTGAATGCAAAGAGTTAAATCAAGAGAGGCTGTAAAGGGGTTGTTGAGGGGCCAAACAGGAGAGTTAAAACAATAATACAGATAAGACAAGTATCAGGGGCAGCCATGTTAGTCTATCCACAAAAACAACGAGGAGTCCAGTGGTGTCTTAAAGACTAACAGATTTACTTGGGCAACTGAATTACAGATGCAACTGAATAAATGTTTTTTAACTCATGAAAGCTTATGCCCAAATAAATCTATTAGTCTTTAAGGCGCCACCGGATAGATAAGACAGTGTCTCAGTTACCTCAGGTACAAAGGAAAATAACAATGGCTGAGTCAGCCACTGGGGAGAAAAGTCAGCTAGCTGGCTGCATCCAGGCCACAATGTATTAATCTTCCCAAGTGCAAGCCTGAGATCAAAGAACCTTGACCAGTTGAAAAAGAACCTCTGGCAGAAAACGAGATGGGGAAGTGGTCAGCAAGGCTAGTCACTATGTGTCAGCGTAAAGACTGGAAGTCTTACAGAGACACTCAGATAGAGGAAGAAAGCTGAAAGCAATGCAGGGGGATTCTCCCAATTCAGGTATGAGGAGTAAATTAGACACATCTAAGCTATGGATAGAGAGGTCATGCTCAGGTAAGGGAATATGTGTGAGGGACTCTGATATTTTAAATCCATTACTCTAAGCACTGTGAAAATTTGGGCAAAATAAATCATGTTTTATTGTGAAGATGCTGTTTCATTATTGCTGCAAACATATGCTGTCACAGGTTCCCAGAGAGAAACCTTTGCAGGAGGCAATTCCAGTTGTACCCTATGAATAAGTCATGGTTAATACCCAGGGAGCTGTAACCTAGGTTCTGCTCTGAGAGTAGGCAAACTGCAGAATTCCACCCCAGGAAAGATAAAGACCCAAAGCCTGACGTGTGTGGGGTGCACTCAAAGTTACCCTGTGAATAGACGGTGGTCAGAATTGCCAACACTCCAGGACTACCCTTGAGTCTCCAGGAATTAAATATAAATCTCCAGGAGACTGCTGAGAGGAACCCAGAAGATAAATCATAGGACATTCTGAAAATGAACAATGAATATCAAATCCAATGTATACAGTAGTCGAGTTGGTGTTTAAAATATCATGGCACTGTGCATTTGCCTGCCCAATAGGTGCACTATGCATACATTTCATTATCTTGTGTGGCTGCATCTTTATGTCATGATGTAAAGTCTGTGTACCATAACTGATACACACATGCACACAGACACGTTCACATTGTCTCTTTATGCTACTCTGCAACTACCATGCACTTTCAAAAACCAAGAACTGAAATGGATGATGGTAAGGGCTTTTCAAAACATAGCAGCTTCAAAGGTACCATAAAAAAGAAAATGTACTATTGTTGTTACAATGATGACTGGTGTAAAGACCCTGACTAAAAATTAAGTATGAAGGGAGATGAGCTGTTAACATCCATGTGGAATGTACAAAATCCCAGAAATCTGTGGAAAATCAGAAATAAACATTTTAGATTATATTCTTATTTATAAAAAGGCACACCTCAAGAAAATCTAGTGATGGAATCAGAAATTGGAGAACTTTTTACCGCAGAATGGTTCATCATTTAAGTTATGCTAGTCAAGACTGTGGTAACAAAATGCTTCCAAGGTTTCTACTGGATTCAGAATTTGCAAGAAAAATGTTTTGTGGACAGACAAAAGCAACTAGTATTTCTTTTGGTTTTGACACAAAAATCGGAAGAACTTTTGTTTAATGATCTTGAATTAGTAGGGTTTCTTTCAGTTGGATCAGATGCCCCTACTAAGGGGAATAGAATTTTTTTCTCAGTAACTATTATTTTTTCCAAGACAGAAGGGATTAAATGTGGCTTGCTTGATTTTTACCACAATAACGACCGTGATAACAATAAGGCCATTGCGGCACACATTTAAAATATTATTGAAGAAAACAGTCCTAGTATAAACTGCATGTCATCTTACATAGCTATTCTGTTAATTTTGGGAAACACTGAGCAGTTTATCAGCAGCTTAAACAGTTGAACGACAGAATGATTCAGGTTGGATGCAAATGCCATGTAATTCATAGCTGTATTAAAAATGGCATGGATGTTTTGAACTTTGACACTGAAAGTCTTGTCCTAAAAGTATATAGCAAGTTCTCTTTCCTTGCTAAAAAGACAGACTCTCTCAGTTCATTTTGCCAAATTGCAGAAACTGAGGATGAGGATCTTCTGTGTCATGTACCAACTAGGTAGCTGTCCCTCCTGCCTGAGACAGAAGGAGTCCTACAATGCTGGCCTGCATTAAAGGCTTATTTCACATCAGAGGGGGAAGAAGAAGGTGTCAAGATTATATGGGAAGCATTCAGTGAGGATGAGCAGGAGTCTCTCCCTCTTTGTTACATTCACTTTCTGCATAACCTAATAGGAGTGTTTTATGAAGCACTCAACAAGCTAGAGTGCAACAATGCCAGCTGTATAGAATTAGATTCTGTCATGGAAGGTCTTCATTCTAAACTAAAAAGAGAAGGAAAGTTCTATGGAAGATCGGCTCAGGCTTCTCACTGGACAATGAAGTAAAATGGTCTGGTCTTGAGAAGTTGTCTGAAGTTCTTCGCACTGAGATTGATTTTGACAAGCTGTATGATGATTACTGCATTTTACAGCAAAGAAGAGGACAAATCGTCTCAACGGAGCAATTTTTCAAACAAATACCAGAAAGCAGAAACAGCCAAATGTTTAAACTCATGTCTTTCATACGTTCAATTCCAGTGTTAAATACCTATCGTGAAAGGGTTTGCAGCTTAATGACTCAGCTTTGGAGCAAAGAAAGAAACAGACTGAAAGTGTTACAAAAGCACAGGTACTGGTGCAACAGAACTACAATATGTCATGTGCTGACTTTTAAGGAAGAAACTGGGAGCAAAGGCACTCTCCTACCAGGATACCCAACTTCTATAAGATAAATACAATAACATTTGATTTTAAGTCTAATCAATGAGCTTTTGCTGTATCTGTCTGTGACAGGGTCTGCTTACCCCACACTAGCCCAGACAGGGTTAGGCCCATATTATTGACAGCAGAAGTCCCGCCTCCCCAGCGGGACTGGGCATGCTCCAGATGCTCTAGCAGTATAAAGGGAGGAAGCCCAGCTCATTCTGGGGTGGAGGCCACAGGGGAAGAACCTGTCTGGTAAGCTCCTGTGGAGGGCCAGCCACAGGCCCTGATTGCACTGGGAATCAGAGCCTCCCTGGTCCTGCTTGAACTCTGGCGACTGGAGGAGCCACAGGAGATGATTGGTCCAGCTGACCATGGAGAACCTGAAGTCTCATGGGAGACCCCAATGCAGACACTGGTAGGAAGTGACCCAGGGAGGGTGATGGAGTGGTACCTCCCACAAGGGAAACCTCAGCATGTTTCAGTAGCCCCCCACTTCCACTGAGTCAGTGGCAAGTAGGGACCTGGGTGGAGGCCTGGTGGAGTTGGGAGGGTCTGGGCCCCCCTGTTGGGGCCTCAGCACCCCTTGAGGGGTGCCCCACCCTTATAGACTTTAGCCACTAGGCCATGCTGCCCTGAACCTAAGGGCTGCTCTATAGACTCTGGCCGCTAGGCCATGCTGCCCTGACCCTTGAGGCATAAACTGTCACACTGTCATTTTCTGACAGTATGCTATTTTATTTTTTATATTTTTAAATAATGGAATTAACTAATGCATGCATATACACAAACATTTAAACATGCATTAACAAGTAAAGCAACCTAAACCCAATCTTTCTATTTAAAAATAAGCTTCACATTACAACTGGGGATTTTGCAATATTGTTTATTTGAGCAATATGCTTAAAATGTGAAATTATGGTTTATATGACGCTCCTTATTTCCACCAAAGTCAAAATGGTGGCACTGTAGTGAATGATTAATGCTAACATTTTGTCATGGGTATTTTTAGTATAAGTCAGGGACAGGTCACAGGCAATAAACAAAAATTCATGAAAGCCCATGGCCTGTCCCTGATGTGTGTGTGGAGGGGGTGGGGGAGCTAACAGTCAGAGCACTGCTGGCAGCTGACCTCCAGCAGCTGCTCCAGCCCTGCTGCTACTCCAGGCCAGAGGAGCTGACCCAGCCCCAGCCACTGCTTCAACCCTGGGCTGCTCTGGGGTCCTGCGGACTGCTACTCTGGCAGTTAGGGTGGCCAGACAGCAAATGTGAAAAATCAGGATGGGGGTGGGGAGTAATAGGAGCCTATATAAGAAAAAGACCCAAAAATCGGGACTATCCCTATAAAATAGTGACATCTGATCACCCTACTGGCAGTCGGCCTACCAGCTGGCTGCTCTGGCAGCAGGGGTTCGCTGCTCTGGTGGCCAGGGGGCTGACTACCAGCAACTGCTCCAGCCCCACTGCTGCTCCTGCAGCAGGAGCTGACTCTGCCATGGCTGCTGCGTCAGCCCTGGGTCCGCTGCTCCAGCCCTGCCCAGGAAGAAGTAATGGAAGTTCCAGAAAGTTGTGGAATCTGCGACCTCTGTGGCAGAATCATATCCTTATGAGTGAGTTTTAGAATACAGTAGAACAGTCATTAATGCCACTAATTACGTTGTATGTCAAAACCTTCCAGAATAAATCCAAATAGAATTGGCAACCCTAACAGCAGTGCAGCTAGCCCAGAACCATGACGCTCCTTATGTGTTTGTCCACTAATGGAAGATCTGTTTTCTACCAGACATTTTCTTCCTTTGTAGCCCATGACCAAGTTACCCCTTTACTTTCTCTTGCATAAACTAAACAGATTGAGCTTCTGAAGGCTCTTATTAGAAGGCAAGTTTTCCAGACCTCAGATAATTCTCTTACTTTGCATTTCTTACCTTCAAAAACAGTAGTATTTGAGTTGTGAACTTTGCCTGATGTATGAATGAACAACCCATTTAAAATAAAAAATAAAGGTACATATCTGTTCAGAGAAGATTTCCTCATATAAACTGAAAAATAATAAAAACTTGAACAACTGATTTGGAAGTGACTATACTTTTAGACATTAAACCCGTTCATCGAAAAGGGTAATTTAAATAACTGATCACTATATTGGAATCTTCACCTTTTAAACATGACACAATAGTTAAGTGCAATATACCAAGATGTACCTATCAAACAATGTTGTCTGCTAACTTTCAAACTCTATGCAGGTGAAGAGTTAAAAGAAATGTCACTCAGATTTCTGGTTGTCTCTGTTTGAAAATGTTATATTCTGTTTTGACTGCTTTTTAAAATTACAGATTCATTATTTTCTCTCTTGATTAATAACTTTATTTAAAAGTCAAATAGTTTGTAACAGCTTATCTAAACTGTACTTCAAGAGTACATTTTTACCAATTATTTAATCTTTTCAGTGTGCAAAGAAAAATATGGAGAACAGTATGATTTCTGTTCAAAGGGATGCAAAAAGCATATACATGCTTGTTGAAAACAATTACAGTATAAAGAAATTATTAGCGTGTCTTTGCCCCCCCAAAAGACCAAAGCGCATAGTCATGCTCAATAAGCTTTGAAAATGAAACCACATGCAATACATAAGAAAAGACAACATCAATCTGATTGATACTGATGTCTGCTAGGGTTTGTGAGACAAAATTATGAATCTCTAAGATCAATGTTAAGTGGAATGAAGTCAAGGTGAACACTAAATATAGAGAGCCACAAAATCTCTTTCCTGAGCAAAGATCACAAGTCAGTCAATATATTGCTATACATATTTACAAGATAAAAAGGATGGTCCAGTTCCAGTTAAGACCCTAGAAGAAGAAGAAAAAAATCTTGCAATATCCCAAAGGTTCCAATTAGGTCATGAAGGTAACTAAACAAGCAACAACAGTACCCTTCAATCTAAAGACAGGTTACTTCATCAGCCAAATTGTGCTCTCAAGTGAACTTTAAGGTTTGGGCATATCCCTGTTGTTAAGCAGGTTTTAGTGTTTGAACTAACCTAGACATTTGACACTTTCTCTTTCTTATCCTACTGGTTTTGTAACATTTGACAAACACGGGTTATTTTCTTGTGGATAACAAGGTAACCTGATGTGTGTTTCTCTTCTTTCAGTTATAAGCTGCATCAGCAATATGAGCACAATTCTGAGTGAGAATAAGGTTGATTTATTAACTTTTGTCTCTGCTGCAACTGCATCAACAGTCATACAGAAGTACTACTGGATCATGGCAAAGTGTGAGAGTTAAAATGTCAACAGTTGTATTGCAAGGACAGGGATTTATGTGAGACTAGAAATGTCAAGGGCACTCTTTACCCTATTTTGAAAACTTTTCAAGCTGGTCAGTCTGGAAACTAAACTGTTTGACAGCATTCCTTTATTATTTGTGAGACCCCTGCACTTGAGAAATATCACAGGCTACATAACACAGATGCATATTTAAGAGTACTTCCACATCTTGGTTTCATGTGGAATAGCAAATATGCCACAGATACACAAAATTAATTCACACAGGTCTTAGCATTCCAATCTTTGTGGCCATTCACAGTGTAGCAGTCTGTGAAGCCAGTCCTTACAATGTTGAACTGAATTAGCCTGTCAGCACTTATTCCAAGTTTGCTCTTTCAGTTCCTTTCTTTCAGAAAGAAGGAGACCCACCACTATTTCTATGGCTGCATTTCTCCACTTCCTGGATCACAGAGTTGCCGATGTCACTTGAAAACCTATTTGGGGGTGCTCATCACTTTGTAACACCAGAGAACTGGCTTCCTTCTCCTTGTTTGCACCTCCTATGCTGCAAATAGATGTATAGTTAAGTGTAACGGATACGAGCCTTAATGTTTTAAACAAATTCTAATTAAAATCATGTTCTTAATTCCTGTTTCATACTTAAAAATGGGCTTCAAAGTTTTGGTTTTAGCTGCCCTCCGCCATCATGGTTTTTCCATGCCACTGATAAAACCAACACTACTCATAATTTTGGTTTTGGATTCCCATGTTCTATAGGAAGAAGGAATAATTTACCCTCTACAAGTTGCTCATCTGCAACATTTGTAACAATGTTATAAATCTGTACAGAAGCATGCAGTAAAGCAATCTCAAGCTTTGTTAAAATTAATATAGGCACACACTGGTAGCCAGCCCCCTGCGTTGTCAAAATACACATAGGAACACGCAGTGAGTGACTTAGCTTCCAGCATTGCCAAAAGTAGACACAAGCCAAGGTATACCGGCAACATTTAGACCTAGATTCAGTGACCACCAAAGTTAAAGTCTGGGGTTTAGACCATTTTTTGAAACCAGCCACAGCCTGAACCCAAATTTAGACATGGCCTTCTGAAGCAGAAGGGTGAACATTTCAGGAAAACAGCTGTTTTTGCAAGATTTCCATTGGTAATCCCTGGCTGACCCTGCACCCTAGAGGTACATTTGATCTCCCCCCAGCCCCCTTTCTCTGCACATTGTCACCAACTCTGATTACATTAAAAGGTGCTAAAGAAATATGATCATTCGCTGTGGTAACCTCGTCCTCCAGTACATACTTCACCAGTCTTTATTCAATGCAATTGTTTCTTGAGTTATTTTTAAATTACATACTGAGCCATTTGGGGCAGTGATCTTTCCTTTTTTTTAACTGCCTCTGAAGTGCCATGCTCACCTATGGTGCTGTATCTATAAAAAGTAACTATAATATCAATCCTGTCTTCAGGGAAAGAAGCCATCAGGACTTCACTCCCCACTATTCCCCTAGACTCTTTTGGAGACACTGCCCTGAGAATCTGGAAACTAAATCGAGCACTTAGTTTTGAATAAGTTAGACAATTATTAAACAAAAAAAGATCAGTTTTCTTACTAATCAGTCAACATTCCACCTACTCCATACCGAAATAGGTTTTCAGTTTCCCATCTATATTTCTTATTTACCTCTGCTTTGTCTCTTTACAAAAGGCCTTGGATCAGATGTGCAGTCCATCACCTATAGGGGAGACTATTTGAACATGACGACAAAAACTTTGAAAATTATCTCATTCAACTGAGTACATTTTCCAGAAATTTGGTTAGATAACGGTGTTTTCAGGATGATCATAATATGAGCTGTAGCTCAAAATATAGGGCATACAGCAGTTAGTATACGTGAAAAAAACGCACACAGCAAAACAGAGCAGAGCCTGTGTTTAATGGGGTGGTGAAAGAGACCTTTTAAAATGAACCCAAAACCCCATTGAGATCTACATCTGACCCCCCCCCCCCCGCCCCCGTGGATTAAAGACAGAACAGCACATCACTTTGGTTTAATGTTGCAGAATGAAAAGGAAACCTGCCCAGAATAGCTGGATGGCACCAAACAGATATTATGTAAAGTAAAATGCATATTGTTCAGAGGCTTAGAAAATATATCAGGACATTTCTGCTACTACTGTGTAATTAAGGAGACAAAGATCGGGACTCTAAAGTGAAAGCTTAGCTAAACAGATGTCCAAGCAGCATTAGCAAGCCCAAACATTGCTAATTATACTTTGGCTGAAAAGAGGTTTGAAATGCATGGCTGGCACAACTCGTGGAGTCAGTTTTAATCTAAAAATGATTCTACAATATATTTCTGGTTTAATTTTAAAGGGAAAATATGAACAAAGTATAAAAATAAATGATTATTTTTTTAAAAAAATGTAACATATATACTTGTTGGTAATTTATACTGACATAGTTCCACAACTTGTCAAAAGGACAATGTGCCTATCAGTATTTTAAGTAGCAGCATGGGCTATTTATGAACACTGTTGGTCCTTTGATGTCAATATTATGCTAAGCCAGAAAATTAACTGCAATTGTAACAAAAAGTAAAATGTACTCCTTTTTGCTATTGTGAATTGGATTCTGCATATACTCTGCAATGCTCAAATCCTTTCCTGAATCCTTACACAGGCAAATTTCCATTAAAAATGGTTGTGAAAATATCCCGCAAAACGCAGACCTAATGCAAACAGATACATTGGTGGAAGAATAGCTCAGAGGTTAAGCTGTCCATTATCATCTCTATAACATGCTAATAATGATGGCCATTTAAATGGCCATCATTAGTCTTCAGAGTGAACAATTCCCTGGTGATTTAAGCATGCCAAATAAAATAGGGAAACAAACATATCATGAAGATTTGAATGATATATAGTATATGGCATTTTTTGGTGTCCAGAACAGGTGGAGATTGAATTGTGGGTGGAATTTGGGAGAGTACCACCACTTATTATTTCCCAGTCTGACTACACTCAAAGCCCTGGGAATATTTTTATATCCTGCACCCAAACACATCCTATTCTTAGTACCAAAATGAGATGTCATTCCCAGTACATTGTGCATAAATTAAAATAAAACTGTCCTTTTTGGCATCTTTTAATGAGCAGATATATTGTTGACCTTGAAGACTAATGATGATCATGAAAATGTCAACATCTCTCACACTATTTGTGTTTACAGGAAGATGCCAGATAGCATTTAGTGTGCTTTTTTTTCACCAAAATGGAGTCTGACAATACTTTACAGACCTGATCCATGGCAATGCCTTTTGGATTCAATTGGATTCAATTCATTGGATTCCTATGATACTTGCCAAATATTTGTGATATGTCCAGGAGATATTCAATGCTGATCTTGAAACAAGGTTATACTTTCACTGAAAGATCTGACTTCCCTCAAGCCACCAACTTGCACTAGTACTGCAAGACAATTGTAAGGCACTTTTAAAACCATCCTTTTTTCCTACACATTACAAACATCTACAGTTGCTATTTAATATGCAGATTAACTAACAAGATTCTCTACTTTGAGATGCACTGCATTTATATTGCTTCCTCTTGCGGTTAGATTTAAATTCTCCTTGTTGAACCAATGTTAACTGATTTACACAATGTCCCTACTGAAATATATTTGGTCCAGAATTTGATTACGAGAATTTGATTATCTTGTTTGGCACCAAATCAAGATAGTTCTGTACAAAGCAGCTAATATCTGAAAACTTATAATACTAATACTCCAACAGTTTGAATCATATCCATTCATTTCCTCTTTGGTATTTTATATCACAGCAGAGATCTCATTCCCATAGCTAGTGTCTCCAAGCACCACTAGCAATGTGTGGAAGAGAATTTTTTAAGTAAATATCAAGACTATTTTTTCATTATTTATTCAGAAAGATGCTTTCAATTACCATTAATGCCATTGTTAGTCTCAGGCAAAGAGCTCAAATATTTAGGGCTGTACTATGAAAACTAGACAACAAACTAAATACTAAAAAATTGGTTGAGGTTTCAACATTCTGTAGCTTTCCAAAATGGCTGGTTATTCCCCCAAGTGCTGTAACTTCTTCAATGCAGGATGTGCCAAAGAGAATGATTACTTTTGGTGGCTATACTCACAGTAACTGGCTCTTAAAAGTCATTTAAATTTGTGCTACTTACTGAAGTTGCTATTTACATATCTGCAGAATACAGAAAGCTAACCAATAGGGTAACCAGCACTGTTTTTAAAAATATCATTTTGCAGTCCTTGTGAGATATAAAATAAGGTATATTGTATAAAACTCTACTTTGGAATTTAGCTGAGTGAGTGTCTCCTACATAGAGTATAATCAGCTTATCCCAGCTCAGCAGTCTGAGAAAGAAAACCCATTTGCATTTTTCCCAGTTTGAACTACATAGTTCTTTTCTAAATAGGAAATTAACCAACTGATAATTGCTAAACAAACTACAATAGGTGATATTAAAAAAATTAGCCAACAACTTTGTATATTATACACTGTATTCTTCTCTCCCTCTTCACCTGTTGCTAGTCTTTTATGACTGTAAGATCTTCAGGGCAGGAATTATGACTTCTGTAAAGTACTTAGCCAATGGAATTACCTACAAAAAAGGAGGCTACTTTGATAATATCCATAAGAAGGAGTTGCATTAGAAATATTATTTATTCTTCTTTATACTTCAGTGGTGCATAAAAGCCCAAGCATGATCAGGGCCCCATAGTGCGAGGCAAGAGGAAAGACAAACACAAAGTCCCTGCCCTAAAGAGCTTAAAATCTAATTTAAAAACCAACCTGACAAAAACGCAGAAAAGAAGGGATCAGAGTATCAGTAAAAAAGAACAAACATCATAGGTGGAGCTGGTTAAACTGCCCACAGTTAAGGTTGCCCAACACTTTCCATAATAAGACCTTGTTTTCAATTGCCAAACTTTCATCATTAGGGCTGCAATTTTCCATGCTGGGTGTATCTGTCTCGTGTGTGTGTGTGTGTACATATATAGCTTTTGCTAAAATGCTTCAGCCATTTCCAAGAACGAGGATAAATGGGAAATTATTGTTTTGCCCATGTTAAAAAGAAATTATTACCGCTGTTTAATTGAGAAGGTCTAGGTCTAGCATATCCATAGTTTGGAGCAGGGGCTTGAAATTTGGCAGAAGAGTCACCTTTGTGTCGGGAATGTGCCTTTAGCCAAGTGATAAGCCTCATAAAAATCTCTATTTGCACATGTTCATTCAAGGCTTGTTAGTTAGCATTTGGCAGTTAAATTAGCAAAAAGATTCTGCCTGCACTGAGCATGCTGCATCCCAGAAATGCAGAGTTGAGCAGGATTTCTCAGCATTTCCTCATCCTGGCAGCTGAGAGTCACTGCAGTGTGAGGTATTGAACCTGAGATCAGGGACACTCTCCTTTGCTCTGAATGCACCCCCGCCCCCCACTAGCGTTCAGGAAGTATGGAGGTGGAGGCAGCCACCTGATTGAAATGCATAAGGGTGAGGAAAGGGTGGAGTTAGAGGTGCCTGAGAGGGAAAAAGGTTGAGGCAGGGAGGGGGAAAATCCACTCCCCGCTCTCACAGTATAAATGGTGCTCCACAGCTTTTGATAAGCTTCTTTTTAGGCTAAATCTCCCTGAAATTAATATGAAACTTTTTGGTCAGTACGCTGATTGAATGTGGGCAGAAGTGTCTATAATCTCTAGAACACATTCCCCTCCAGAACTTGGAATAGGATACAGAATTCTTGAGTCTTTACATTCCTTTGCCAGCAGCAGATAGTGAACCTCTCTGGAAAATATGTTTTTCAGCCCTCTCTAGCAGCTCATCCACAAAGAGGATAACAGTCTACTACTGCTACCCATCAGTCCATTGGCTCCAGTGGTAGAAGTCTGTGTTGTGGATGTAAAGGTCCAAACCCCACTAATGACAAGTTGGGTTCAATGTAGTTCTATGTGATAAAATTTCTATATATTCAGCATGTTGAAGAAATTTAGGAAATTACATTAAAATAATCTATGTTAAACGAACATTATGGCTACAAATCAAGCACTCCACAGTTAGGAAATGTCAAAATTGAGGTTGCCTGTGCAACTTTCATTCAATCCTCTTCTGCATATGCATTATAATACCCTCTTTAATTTCATGATCACATACTATATTTTGCACAGTACCCCTACCTCATCCAGTGAACGGTTATTCAATATTTCTTTTTTATCCTGTTCATCCAGTTGGTGGCCCCACTCCTTATTTACCACACCTCATTCCCTGCGCTGAACATAAAATTAATTTCCCATTGGTCATTTCTATAGTGTTCTCACCATAGTACATCAGTGCTTCACAGACAATAATGAATTCATCTTCACAACATCCCCGTGCGGTGAGGGCATATTATTATCCCCATTTTACAACTAGGGAACAGAGATACAGAGAAATTAAGACCAAAATTGTCAAATGTGTCCACTAATTTTGAGTGCCCAACTTGAGATACCTCAGGCCTGTTGTTTTTTTTCCCCCAGAGTACTAAATGTTGTTGTTTTTAAATAAGTTCAAAGCACAGCTCCAACTGACTTCATTTGCAGTTCTGAGTGCTCAACACTTCCACAAATCTGGCCTCCAGCGTCTCATGCAGAAAATGAGGTCTATGCAGTGGTCACCTGTGAACTGTTTAAGTGACTTACTCAGCATCACATAGGAACTGTTGCAGAGACAGGGATAGAATTCAAATCTCCAGGCTGGTACTCAGGATTCTACTGTGATTCAGGCAGCTTCTTCCATTCACAGCAATCCCCTGTCTCATTCACTACAGTGCCCAACTACTAAAACAAATGAGGAAAGGGTCCTACACACAACAGCTTCCTTCAGTACTTGGCCCCGGTTTATTCCCATAGCACCATAGTTCTTGTGCACTGAATGAGGCTGGGGTTCTATGGAAAAAAATAGTATGTGATCATGTATTTTTGGATTACCATAATTAAGACTAAGTTTTAGTCATAGGTATTTTTAGTAAAAGTCACAGACAGGTCATGGGCAGTAAACAAAAATTCACGACCTGTGACCTGTCTGTGACTTTAACTATATACCCTAACTAAAATTTGGGCTCGGGGGGCCACAGGTGCTCTAAGGGGGCGGTCCAGAGGTGCCACAGGACCCCTATGGGTGCTGGGGGGGGGAGGTGGACAGCAGCCCGTGGCCCAGGACGCTGCTGGTGCCAGGGGGAGGGGAGTTGCGGGCAGCAGCATGTGGCCTGGGACCCCAGCTGGTGCTGGGGGGTTGGCAGGCTTTCTACCTGGCTCTGACTGGCATGTCCCTGCAGTTTCTAGGGCAGGGGTCAGCAACGTCTGGCACGCGACTCACCAGGGTAAGCACCCTGGCGGGCCGGGCCAGTTTGTTTAACTGCCGCATCGGCAGGTTTGGCCAATCGCAGCTCCCACTGGCTGCGGTTCGCCATCCCAGGCCAATGGGGGCGGCAGGAAATACCGCAGGCTGAGGCATGTGCTGTCCGCGGCTTCCCGCCACCCCTATTGGCCGGAATGGCGAACTGCGGCCAGTGGGAGCCGCGGTCCACCGAACCTGCCAACGTGGCAGATAAACAAACTGGCCCAGCCCACCAGAGTACTTACCTTGGCAAGCCGCGTGCCAAAGGTTGCTGACCCCTGCTCTGGGGAGGCACAGCCAGAGGGGCTTGGCATGCTGCTCCCATGACAAACGTAGGCTCCGCAGCTCCCATTGGCCGGGAACCGCAGCCAATGGGAGCTGTAGGGACAGCACCTGCAGGCAGCGTGCGGAACCCCCTCCCTCTGGCCCATCCATCTAGAAGTTGCAGGGACATGCCAATAGGAGCCAGGAAGTGCTTCCTCCCAGGTAAGTGCATCCTCGCACCCCAACCCCCTGCCCCAGCCCTGAGCCCTCTCCCACACACCCAAACTGCTGCTGCTGCTGACACCAGCCACTGCAGAAGTCATGGAAAGTCATGGAGTCCTGACTTCCATGACCTCTGTGACAGACTCACAGCCTTAATCATAATGCATATGCACAACAGAGCTGAATTAAAATTTCACCGTCAACTTTAATTCTGGCATTTCCTAATATTTAAGTGCCTAACTCTGCAACCCTAATGCCATTTTAATGTAGGAGTTTGTTTTGATTTGATTTTTTTAAGTTTAATTTATACATAGTCCAGTGTAGAGTACACCAAGAAGTTGTGAACCATTTGAAAGTATTTTTTAAATATGAATGATGAATAAATAAATATGAGTAATACTCACTGGTCCTCTTCCTAGTAATTATTAATGTTAATTCACAGGTCATTATAACCATAAGAACAGTCATACTGGGTCAGACCAAAGGTCCATCTAGCCCACTATCCTGTTTTCAAACAGTGGCCAATACCAGATGCCCCAGAGAGAATGACCAGAACAGGTAATAATCAAGTGATGCATTCCCTGTTGCTCATTCCCAGCTTCTGGCAAACAGAGGCTAGGGTCACCATCTCTGCCCATCCTGGCTAATAGCCATTGATGGACCGATCCTCCATGAATTTATCTAGTTCCTTTTGAACCCTGTTGTAGTCTTGGCCTTCACAACATCCTCTGGCAAAGAGTTGACTGTGCACTGTGTGAAGAAATACTTCCTTTAATTTGTTTTAAACCTGCTGCCTATTAAGTACAGTGAATGATTGAAACCAGAAGTAGTACAGATATGCTAATAAGTAAATGTCTAATAGGCAGATGTGTTCTTACACGTCAAAGTGAAGATCAAACACCTTCATTCCTTCTTAATGGAACAAGCTATGTTAAGGAACTGTAGAACATTCTGGGGGGAAGCTGTCTGGTAAATCTTATCTAAAGGACCACTTTATCTACTCTCCCTCATCCTTATCCCATTCTGATGGGCTGATTCTGGTCTACCAATAGGTTATTTAGGTTTCTTGGTCCTATGAAGACAGGCAGGAGTGAGATGTTCAATCGTCCTCATTCTTAATTCCATATTCCCAACTCCCTGCTTCTGATCTGAAATATTAAATTAATCATGCCACTGATTTCCAGGCCAACACCAGGTGGCAAGGGTGAATTCAGGCCCCAAGGTCATATTGATATTTCCAGTTGCCATGGAAAACCTTCCTCATCAAGTACCATGGCATGTGATGTCATAGTTACTAAAATACCTATCCATCAAGTACTCTGATTTGTTTTTCCAATACCAGAGAAAACAGACCAGGGCTTGAATAGAAAGTGAATGAGAGGGGAACTCAGAAATAAATGAACTTGATAAATATAGGGCAAAGATGTGAAGGGGAGAGGAGTTCTTATTAAATGTCTTTAAATGTCTTCTAATTAAGTCCTGAAATATACACACAAAATTACATCTGCAGCATTGTATTTGGCAGAGTTTTGAATTCTAATGCGTATGTAATGCCAAGCTCGCTTGCTGCCATTCATCCACTGGGCGATCATCCAACGATGGAAAGGCTGCTGCTGCTACTAGCATTAGTCACTGTGTACTCATTTGCTGGAAAGCTGGAAGATGTGCAAGGGATTGTTAATTTGTTTGGGGGAAATGAAGCTACTCTGTAAGAAGCAAATCATCCCACCTCAATTTTGAGAAATGATAATATTTCTCTTTGAGCTAAGTTTAATGGTTTCTGCAGCTAGGAGTGGAGAAGACCAAATCAGAACATGCATATTGTAGGTGCCTTTACAGTAATCAAATTATGATTTGAGATCAGAGTAGGTATCTGCAGCTAGCACATTCTAGCCTGAGAAAGGGCAGTGTCAGCTGACTGAAATTTCTGTTTGGTGGAAAGAGAGTTTCCTTATACTTGTAGCTCTACATAAAACCATGATCTGGCAATGGGAAAACTATTAATCTTTAGGTACAGGTGACATCTATTCTCTGGCTGTAAAAATGTTTTAGGATGTAGTGTAAACATCGGGCAAGTGATTGTATATTATTATTTAGGGATAACAATCCTATACCATCAATCCCCTTTTCCCCCACCTCTATCATACAAATCACATAAAGCTACCATTGGCTTACTGGGGCTGTATACCTTTTGAGAACCAAAAATTATATCCAAACTACTGACACGGAACATGCTATATTTTCTCATGTCTCTATTATAGACAGTACGGCACAATGGTAATTATTAATTCATTAATTAAACCTGAGGTGTTTTAAGCACAAATATAAAGGGCATCCTTCAGCAGAGAGTCAGTGTACCTGATGGTATAGAAACTAATTAAATCCCCAGCATACCCATGTTTCTTTAATCTGCATTTAAAAGATAGAACAACATCAGTTTGTTGAATTAAGATCACAGGATGATTCCACAGTCAGGGGGTAAAGTTGCTAATGGCCGATTCCAGTTGTTTCAGACTGATAATGAGGCTTTTTCAAATAAAAGGCTGATGCAGACTTAAGTGAACAACTACAGGCAGATAATAAAAGATGGTCAGACAGCTACACTGTGTTGGACACCTATTACGGAGGAATTTGTAAGTAGAGGGAAAAAGGCACTCTGAAGTCTATATGAAGTTCTGCAGGAAGCTAGTGAAGAGAGATTTCTGAACAGGTAATAATGTGATGAGACAGATTGGAACCAGCAAGAATTCAAACTGCTGCATTTTGTATTAACTGAGTCTCAATATGGCAATATTTTGAAGGAGGTAAAGTGAAACTCCAGACACAGCAAGCAGAGGGTAGTTTAAAAAAAAAAGAGAGAAAGAAAGAAAAGAAATCTGAAGCAACTGTAACATAAGGTTTATTTATTTATTTTTTAAGATAGTCAAAAGTGGTGCTATGAGAGGATATTGCCAAGGAGGGAGCAGCAATCTCCCCTCCCTTTCTTACATGAAATCAACAACTGAAACTCTGTTTGAATCAATCCAACCAATTTCAGTGAGTTCTTTGACATCCAAGAACTGGCCATCCTATAAGGCAACACAATTTGTTTGGCATTAAAAAGCACCTCGATAGTTTGAGGGAAAGGAACAATTGTTTTCTGTATTAACTCTGGAAAACCAAGAGCACATTGGCAGGAGATGGATGATAAGAGCAAAATAGCAGTTTAACACTAGAAATAGGCAAATCTTTAGAGGATCAGAGTGAAGGAACTGCATGTTTATCTGAATTAGCTACTCCTGTTCTCTACAGAACCAAGCTAGAGTCTTGTCAGAGCATGTGTCTCAGGAGATTTCTAGCAATTCCACTTCTGATCATAGGCTAAGTCCTTTCTTATGGTGGAGTGTAGAGTACAAGCATTACATATATAGCAATATGCCACAGTGAATGACAGGCTGTGTCCACACTTGTCATTGTGGTGTGTAGGGAAAAGCCGTGGCGGTAGGGAAAAGCTCTGGCATGCTGGAGTGTTTAGAGTGCCTTGTAGGGTTTATACCTTAGGAGTTTAGGAGTGTAGGGCATTCTGGTTTACTGTACTTGCCTAAGCCATGCTTCACCATCTACACTGCTATTTAGAAAGCTCACAGAGTATAGCTGTCATAAACAGATAGCTAAGGGTTAATGTCTCTTCCACCTGAAGCACCTGACCAGAGGACCAATCAGGAAACCGGATTTTTTCAACTCTGGGTGGAGGGAAGTTTGTGTCTGAGTCTTTGTTTTCTGTCTGGCTGCTGTCTCTGAGCTTTGGAGAAGTAGTTTTACTTTCTAATCTTCTGTTTCTAAGTGTAAGGATAAAGAGATCAGATAGTAAGTTATATGGTTTCTTTTCTTTGGTATTTGCATGAATATAAGTGCTGAAGTGCTTTAATTTGTATTCTTTTTGAATAAGGCTGTTTATTCAATATTCTTTTAAGCAATTGACCCTGTATTGTGTCACCTTAATACAGAGAGACCATTTGTATGTATTTTTCTTTCTTTTTATATAAAGCTTTCTTTTAAGACCTGTTGGAGTTTTTCTTTACTGGGAAATTTCAGGGAAGTTGAGTCTGTACTCACCAGGGAATTGGTGGGAGGAAGAAATCAGGGGGAGATCTGTGTGTTGGATGTGCTAGCCTGATTTTGCATTCCCTCTGGGGGAATAGGAAAGTGCTTTTGGTTTCCAGGACTGGGAACGGAGAGGGGGAGTCACTCTGTTTGGATTCACAGAGCTTGTGTCTGTGTATCTCTCCAGGAGCACCTGGAGGGGGGAAGGGAAAAAGGATTATTTCCCTTTGTTGTGAGACTCAAGGGATTTGGGTCTTGGGGTCCCCAGGGAAGGTTTTTCAGGGGGACCAGAGTGCCCCAAAACACTCTAATTTTTTGGGTGGTGGCAGCAAGTACCAGGTCCAAGCTGGTAACTAAGCTTGGAGGTTTTCATGCTAACCCCCATATTTTGGACGCTAAGGTCCAAATCTGGGACTAAGGTTATGACAATAGCCTCTTTCATTCTGGCTTCTTTGTTCTATGTGCAAACTGAAGACTGTGCATCTGTAATATGGCTCCAATGGCTGAAAGAAGAAACATCAGGGTACTAGTATCACTTAACAGAGATCAAATCAAATGAAAAAAACCACACATTCATGTAACTTAAGGTTGCACAGTTAAAAATCACAAAGAGTCAGGAAAGGCAAAAGCTAAAGTTCTATCAGATCGATCATTTGAGACTTCATCAATATCATGCCATTGACTTTAAGAGGACTCTTCACAGGTATAATGAACCATACATGGAGTAAATATGATCAATTAGGATGGAAACTGGAACAAGATTACACTTTCATGTTGGGGAAATCTTCAGATATCTTCCTGCCACTTGGGATTGTTCCTTTTTCCTCATCTTTTTGCTTGTTTGCTTGGGTTGTGATACAGCCTACATTATGGAGTGATACAGTAAGCTACACCACAATTAACAATGGGGGAGGGACACAATAAACCTAGATGAGCAATACTGTATGCTGGTTACTCGATGCTCACCGATTAAGAATGTTAAAAATGAAACGGTTCTAAGTAAGACTTGAAGTTCTCACCTCATGGAGGTGAATAGGATGGAAGCAATTCCAGAGGCAAATTCTCATCTTTGCTGCAATTGTTTGGCTGGACACATTTGGGTTAACAGAGCAGCAGCACATATGTTTATACTGAGATGGATTTAAATTCACAATGGAAAAATTTGAAAGTTTATGCGTGGGGTTAAATGAAGGTTTAGACTTGACAATTATTATTATTACACAATGCAGGACATTTTTAAACAGAACCTACAATTCTGAAATGTTCTGTCATTCCTGTTGGTTAAAAGATGTTATTACTCGTGGGGCAGAGACAGCGCAGAACATGTTTCAAAGAGGGATTGACAATGTCCCCTAATTAAAACTGTCCCAAAAGCAACTTGACAGCAGCTACTCCTTTCTCAGGCTAAGACCCTAGTTCTGATTAAAATCTATTTTAGGTCTTTATATGGCCTCTTACCATAGTATTTGAGTGACTCAAAATCTTTACTACAGTAGTTCTCAAACTTTTTTTTTCTTTGGTGGACCACTAGAAAATTGCAGAGGGTCTCAGCAGACCACTTAATGATCTTTTCAAATGTTTTTTGTACCATTAGTTAACTATTGTGAAGCGCTTTGGACAAAAGCACTATATATATTTAAAAAAACAATTTTTTGTTCTACAAATAAAAGCACACAACTCATATTTTAATATCAGTAGTCTTACCTTTCTAATGCGATGGATGTGCCCTCTTTCCCCTGCCATGGCAGCCTCTGAGCTGAGGCTGAGAAGGAGAGCCTTCTCTCCCTGGCAGCTGCAGCCCTGGACCTGGGGAAAGTCATCTCTTTCTCTGGCTGCCACAGCCCCACACATCCAAAATTTCCCTCATCCCCTCTTCTTGCCCCACTGCCCCCTCCCACTTAGCCCTTATTCCCCCCAAGGCCACCACTTTACCTTACATGTGTGTCTTCTCCAGGGTCCAGTCACCTAATTAGTGGAGCCAAGCCCACGTGGCTCCATGCACGGCTCCACTAGTTAGATGGTTGGCCCTTCATCCTCTTGTGTATGGCTGCCCCGGCACGCCACTTAGAAGGAACTATCCGCAGACCACCTGAATGGAGCTCGCAGACCACTGGTGGTCCACAGACCACAGTTTAAATACACTAAAGCAGAGGTTCTCATTCATTCAATCCAATTTAAAGATGGGGTACTGAGGAACAGGGGTTAAGTAACTTGCCTAAGGTCACAAAGGAAGCCTATGGCAGGAAAAGAAATGAATCCAGGTCTCCCAAGTCATAGGCCAGTGCCTTAGCCACTGGACACATGCTTTCTCTCCTCAGTAGATGATAGTATAACTTGCCCCTGGTTCGTAGTATCAAGCCCCTTGCTCTTACACACTCCTGGTAAGAGGAAATGTAGGTGTGAATCTCTGATGAGGGATGGTCATCTTTTTGTGGGGACATAACTGGAATGACTTTTTACTAGAGTATTTGAAGAAGATGTGGCAGATTTAAAATTCTTTGTAAAACTTTCTACAAGTTGCTGTATTGTTAAGTTTAACAAGGAAATTAGGAAAGCAGCAAGAAGTTATTCACCATCTGGTAGAGTGGAAATCAAAAACTCATCATATCTTGCAAAAAGTTGACCTGATATGATTTACAAAATCATTTGGTAAAGTTTGTGGAACGACAGGAAAACACCACAAGCAGACAAGTTAAGACTGCATTGTTAGAGATATTCCATAAACCAATCATCTAAACAGATCAATGTGCATGACCCCTTACTCTTGCACAGTACCCACTTTTATTAATAAGAGTAAAGATCTATGTGGGGAACATGATGGAAAAAATTTGTATAAACTGGACAAAGATTACTTACATGTAGGAGAAACCGTCTAGTATTTTCATGTAACCTTTCATGCTCATTCCTTTTCTTGCTTTCCTAGTCAATTTCATATAGACTTCAAAGTGCCTTTTTCACTTTGAAATGCATCAGTGATAAGGGTCCAGAATAGTGTAGTTCTTTAACCATCTTTTGTCATGTGTTTTTATTTGTTCCATTTAGGTCTGCATCAGCCTTTTATTTCATACATCCCATCATTATCAATTTGAAAGCCCAAAGTGCAAAAAATTTCAGAGAACTACTATGTAGGTACTGAATAGCTGAATCTATCTTATTTTGTACTGATTATTATGGTTTAAATTTAAAAGATTGGAAAAATACAACAGACAACATAAAAAGCATATTCATCCGGTGCCTGGTATGGATACAAAATATCAGAAACTGCACTGTGAACTACTCAGAAAGCAGGAGTTTTCAGTATTTTTCTGTCTGTCCTGAAAAGTTTAGAACAAGGTTTCTCAAAGAGAGGTTGCCATTTCCGTAGGGAAAGCCCCTGGTGGGCTGGGCCCGTGTGTTTACCTGCCCTGGCCGCAGGTGTGGCTGATCGCGGCTCCCACTGGCCGCAGATCGCTGCTCCGGGTCAATTGGAGCTGCTGGAATCGGCAGCCAGTAAATCCCTCGGCCCGCATCGCTTCCAGCAGCTCCCATCAGCCCAGAGCAGCAATACGTGGCCAATGGAAGCCGCGATCAGCCAGACCTGCAGACGGGGAAGGTAAACACACCAGCCCAGCCCGCCAGGGGCCTTCCCTACAGAAGCAGTGACCTCTGTTTGAGAAACCCTGGTTTAGAACTATCATTTGTATGTTGTTTAGAATGACATTTCTGCACAAACAAAAATACTGTACTTGGGTGACCTTTATACAGCATTCTGTGCATTTAAAATAAACACAAAAAATTTGTTTCGTGTATTTACTTCACAGGATCCCAACTATGCATCAAAGATGGTCAGACTCTGGTATTTTATATATTCCATCTACAGGAAAGAAGAGAAAGACAGATTTCAAAATGTAAATCTGACAGTCTGCTGGAAATTATCACAGCTGCTTTGATTTTCAACAAGGCAGGTATTTTGGAAATATAAAAACTTCAAGAAAAGATGAAAAACATTAAAGAGAATGCTGTATGGATTTGACATCTGGGTGCTTCAAAATCTGATATAAAGATTCCAACCTATGCCTTATTGTTGTCTGTTTAAATCTTTCATAAAAGACTAACACGCAGCATCAAGGCCACCGTCTCACATCTATGTTGACACTGATGAAATTACTCGGAGTGATGCAGAGTCTCCTGAGGCACTCACTATCAGAAGTAATGAAATAAGAAGGGAACAAAAAACGTTTTCTGATCCTGCATAACAAAGCAGAGTAAAAAATAAACACAATCAACTATTTGAAAATATGTGCATAAATGTATTTTCTTCCCAAGCAACCTCAGTAGCATGACAGATTTGTCAATAAGCATGGACTATAATAATATGTCAGAGGCATTTGGACACTATGATAATGGGTAGGGTATAGGCAGACCAAGAGATAGATAAATTAATTTTGCTGTTGAATTAAAGAAGGGAAAAGATGGCTGTCTTTAATCATTTTCAGATAGTTGTACCTAGCTGCTGGTTTCCTCCATCCTGTAAACAACTTCTCATTCCTTAATTTGCTTTTCAATATTTTACTAGCTCTTCATTCCACCACAGAATTTACAGTGACTCTACCAAAACAAATTGGGCATAGATATTCTATTTGTTGTTTCTAACCAGTTTGGTTGCTTTAAGGGACCTTTTTGAACTTTTTAGTCTTCTGTATAATTAAGTGTAGCACTTTAATTGCTCAAACTTTTTGGTAGAGTATCTTAACCCCTTGTTTCCCTTAAATCCCTTAAAGTAACTGATGACTGTAGTCAAATTTATTAGTAAGAGCAGAGCTTAAACAGCTACAGGTCTCTAGGTGCTGAGCTCTTCCACCATAGCTCACACAGAAACTACATTTCTGTTATCTGTGCAGAACAATCAGAAATTACTATTCGCACCCTGCGCCCCTCTTCCGACACACAGTTCTTTGAGGAAACAAATGTCATGTCATCGCAAATGAGATCTCAAAATCCAAAGTGCATAACGGATTTGCAGTTTCCACAAGAGCAGGAACTAATCGATCTGCTCATTATTCCCCTGAAGCTCCAATTTAGAAATGAACCTTATGAGGAGTTCAATTTGGAGATTTCAGTGTGGGAATACTACATTTTTTAATTCAACAGTAAGAAATGGCAGGTAGCATATTTATTACAGCTAGCCGGGTATTTTCTGTTGGAATGATTTTCCAGTGGAAAATGGCCTCCTTGCAAAGTTTAAATTTTCCACAGTTAAAGTTTTGCTTTTCTGTCAAGAAAATCAAAATGACAGTTCTCTACTTGCCCACCTGGAAGGCAGACAGAAAGGGAAATGGACAAGAGCTTTCCGGGTGGGCAACTTGCAGACAGTGTGACTATGAGAAATTCCTATTTAACATCCATGTTAGTATAGTTGCTGCACAAAGCATTAAAAATCATCTTCACTACTAGATACACATATTACACCTAAGCAGGCGCACAGTATTTGACTTGAGCGCAGGTGCAAATAAATAAAATGATTTGGAACAAAATACTCCAGTTTTATTTTAATTTAGCATCTAACTTTCATCGGTCCTACTGAAATCAATGGGAGATGTGCGTATTTGACAACTCTGAAAAGCAGATCCTTATTTATTTATTACAGCTGGTGGTTGGACCCATTTAATTGTGTTTTGAAAGTAGCCTATCAGATGAGAACAAATAAAATGCCTGAATTCCCATTATCAAAATGAAGAAAAAGAAGAAGAAGAAAAGATGTAGCACCAGCTGTCTCTGGACAAAGTCGGATACAAAGTAATAACAGTCCTTCCATTGCACCTGTACTCAATTTCAAAGGTACATCTGTCATTTTATTTTAACAGACTAACAAGATGGGTTCACAGCCATCTGTGCCTCCACCTTGCACACAGTTCAGGCTTTACAACTTTTAAAAATAGTATTCAAAGTAAAAGAAAACAATTGTAGGAGACTAAAGAAAACAATATTTGAAGTTCATTAAATCTGACAATAAAATGATCCCTGTGAACTAGAATTATAAAAGCAGCATGTTCAGTTGTAGGTGAGTAATGAAATCACTAAGCTCTGCACAACTCACAATGGGCTAAAATCCTGCAGTCTTTATTTGGATCTGTATTGTAATCTCACTTGGTTAAATCAGTGGGGAGGAGACAGAGGGTTTAGGGAACTCCACAGAGTTCATCTCTGTTGTTTTCTTTCATTGTGATTCTTAGAGGAAGGGATTTAAAGGGCTGCAAAGGAAGCATAATCACAACCTACAAACCTAGTGCATCCTGAGGATCCATGAGAAAGCTACAGCCCAAAGGTGTTCTATCTGCTATGGAGCAGATAGAACATGCACTGTCCAGCATTAACTCCTACAATAAGATTCAAAATAGGCCTGTCACTAGGGCACAGGACTAGGAATCAGGATGTTTAGATTCTATGCCCTATTATGTTTTTAACTCACTGTGCAAAGTCACTTAGCTTCTCTGTGCCTCAGTTTCTTAGCTGTAAGGTAGGATAATGATGGTTATCCTTTCCTGTAAAGCAATTTTAGTTTTACGGCTGAAGATAGCTATTTAAGTGTTATTATTTAATATTACTAGATAGTCACCTGGGCCCAAGGCAAGTATTTCTGTTAAGTTTACGTATTTCTTAGGAAAGTGCAGTGGCTGCTTCCCTAGTCCTATCCTGTCCATAATCCAGCACACTTAATATTCTTAAGTATTACAAAATAGCAGCATATCAGTGCTATTGCATCACTCTGTTTTTTTTAAGAATGCAATATATCAGTATCATGCAGCTAGCAAAAGTGAAGTCCAAGAGTAATAATATTAATTCACAACATATGGTAAATGTACATGTTAAACCTGTACACGCCTGCGGCCTTTAACCATGAGTACTCTAAATACACTTAATGGGTCTACTCTCATGGGCATACGGGCTAAGGTTGCACAAAATACAATAAAATGTCTACCCTGCAATTAGACACCCATGGCCTATGCCAGCTGACTTGGGCTTGTGGGGCTAGGACTAAGGGGTTGTTTAATTACAGGCGACCAGATTGATTTCAGGCTTCATAAGTTTCCCGCCTTTTGTCAACTTTGCCATGTCTGAGCACATCCATTCAGACCACATTTTGTGTAACCTGTCTTTAAAGGGTTTGTTCAGGCAGACATCAAGCAGTTGTAGAATAGAAGTTAAGCCTCCAGGCATTACAGCCAAAGTAGTTTTCAATTTTTTAGCCACATTTTTCACCTCATCCGTCTTGTGTGCCCTGAACATGTCCCAAACAGGCATAGCAGGTTTCTTATTCCACACTTTTTTCCAGCCATTCATTAGTCCCACTTTCATCCATTCATCCCTTTTCGTGTGCACGTACAATGACACCAGCAGGAAATTTCATTTTTTAGGCAAGGTTTTTCTTTTAAAACAACAACAGGAGGGAGCTTTGATCCAGTGGCCAAACATGATAAAACCACCATAAAATAGTGGATTTTTTCATGGCTAGTGGTTTTAGATAAAACTGTTTTTTCCAATGACTCCTGTTGCTCGGGAGATCAAATGTCATTGGTGTTTTGTCCATATTTCCTATTTGTGACAGCTCAAATGCATATTCCTTTCGACATTTTATAATAAACCTTTAGAAAGATTCAATTTTTTCTTCCAGATCTCTTGGCAGCTTTTGCCGTTATCTTTGTTTGCTGACGAATACAGAGACCAGGACAGTTCATGAAGCAAGTACACCAACGCGCTGATGAGACAAACATTGACAGCTTTACTGACTTGTGTTTGTCGTCTTTTGACATTTGCAGAGCATGCAGACGAATTCCAGTTCTAGTGAAGATGTACACATTTTCTCAACATTCAGCAACCCAATCATTGAGATCTTTCTCCAGCTCAGGAAATGAAGTGCACCGTGTTGGGCAATTTTTCTTGCTTCTTGTCATGTCTTTTAGTGTTGTTTAATTTTTTTGCATTCTCTTACTTGTGTCTCATTGATACAGAATTCATAAACAGTGGCAAAATTATTGTTCGCTTCTGCATATTCAACAACTTAAAGTTTGAATATTGCGTGATAAACAGACCATTTTCTTCTGATTTCACCGTTGTTCATTTTAAATACTAGTATGAAAATCTTAGAAAATAATAATTTAGTTATAGATTTTGTAGAACTTTATATAGGAATGTCACCTGCTTTATCACTGTCAAATTATTATTGTTCTTTGTTTATTTCAAAGCAGCCCTGTAGATTGGCATGTTTTTGGAGATAACAGGCTATTTAAATTTTATTACAGATTCCGTCGAATCTGCATATATTTTCAGATTGGCTGAGACTTATGAGGTCCATTGGTAGAAATGCATGAAGAGATCAAATTACACAGTAGCAGACTGACACCAGAGCTATAGTACTATCGTTCATTGTATTTTTCTGATTGGCTTGTAAGGCGTAGCATTTTGTGAATTTATGGGTCAAATGTCATGCAGATCTGCAGCACTGCTCTTTTAGCATTCATTTCAAGCCAATCTAGTCCACTAAACAAAGTCTTTGCAACTTTAAATAGCTGCAGTATCGATATCAATAAATTATTTTACGTATGTGCTATAAAATAAATTATAATACAGTCCTGTAGTAGAACAATATTAGGAAAAGCAAACAGCTAGTAGTAGGAAAATTGAACTTTAGGGAAGCATGTGTTTAAATGCTTTGTTTACATGGACATGAACTCAGAAAAATTATATAATTGATATCCATGCATTTTATTTTATTAATACTTCTTTTATCTCAATTATAACTTAACAAATATAGAATTTGAGTAAAAATAAAATTTTAGCAAATTTTTAAGGAAGCAAATCCAGAATTGACGTTCCATCATCAACGATCTACAACAGGGGTTGGCAAACTTTGGCTCCTGGCCCATCAGGGTAATCCACTGGCAGGTTGGGATGTTTTATTTACATAGAACATCCACAGGCACAGAGCTCCTCAGCTCCCAGTGGCTGTGGTTTGCCATTCCCAGTCAATGGGAGATGCGGGAAGTGGCACGGGTTGACGGAGGTCATGGGGAGCTGATACATTGTTTCCCAGCTCAATAGAATATAAATTCCACATTGATCCAAGTCCTTCACACATGGTGACATACCACATTGCCCAGAAGGAAGGAGGAGGACAGGAGTGTGGAAATATAATGAAAAAGTGTCATTAGCCAGCAGAATTTTCTGATGCAGAAATTATGGCCCAAGGAGAGACAGAACATTAATCCAACATTAAAACAGAGCCAGTTTAGAAGAAAAACAGTCATATTACAGCCAAACCTTGTGATTTTATGATTCATTTCAGCCCAGCAGAGACTCCTTCCACAATCAACTAATCTTCTCTTTATCTTTGGATCCAAAACCAGTTTTTGTTATTGCTGAAGAGAGAATATAAACTGTTATGCGGTTTGTAAAAAGGCAGTCCCAACCCCAAGTTCGGAGTTGTCTCCTAGTATTTTATTTAGTATTACAGGGATTGGCAACCTTTGGCACGCGGCTCGCCAGGGTAAGCACCCTGGTGGGCTGGGCCGGTTTGTTTACCTGCTGTGTCTGCAGGTTCAGCTGATCTCGGCTCCCACTGGCCATGGTTTGCCGCTCCAGGCCAATGGGGGCTGTGGGAAGCAGTGGCCAGCACATCCCTCAGTCCACACCACTTCCTGCAGCCCCCATTAGCCTAGAGTGGTGAACCGCGGCCAGTGGGAGCCGCAATCGGCTGAGCCTGCAGACGTGGCAGGTAAACAAACCAGCCCGGCCCACCAGGGTGCTTACCCTGGCAAGCCGTGTGCCAAAGGTTGCCGACCCCTGCAGTATTATATAAAGGATGGTCTTGTGATTAACGCACAAGACTGGGAACTAGAGGGTCTTCTATTCCCAGTTCATCCTTTTATGATTTTGGACAAATCATAACCCTTTGGTGAGTCAGTTTTCCTATTTGTAAAATGGAAGGACTGGGGATGATGATGACTGATAAAGCAATACTGTGTATTTCTTCAGTACCCAGCTAAAGGCTGAGTGGCAGATACCTGATAGGGCAAGAAAGTAGAAATTCAGAGTGAGGACAAAAGGTAAGAGAACAAATCAGCTACTGTAGAGTCAAACTGTAAGAATATGGAAGAGGTAATGAATCACATACTGCAGAGACAATGTATTATAGAAATTGATTAGTTAGCAAATCAATCAAGATAATGGCCAATAAATATGGCATAGATAAGCAACTGTGTCAAACAATGCCATTAATAATGATATCAGGTTAATTGCAGCAAAATAGGCAGGGATGTGAAATGATGAATAAAGAGTAGTGTGTAATAGTAATTCAGTAATTATAGGCTGGAATGTGATGAAATTGAAACGATGCAGTAAAATAACAGTCTCTGGAATGGCAGTGCTGGTCAGTGGAAGGACTGGACTGCCTATGCAACTTTGCCTTTTAATTAACTGCTCACCTCAAGAGTGCAGAATCATGAGTAGACAGTTCTGGTATTTCAGTCAAATGGGTGGAGCTGGTAGGCACTGCCACTGGCACTGGAGTTCTCAAAGATGGCAGAAGATTCATAGGATCTGTGGTCCCTCCATCCCTCACAATCTAACCCACTCTTCCTAGATAGCCTATAATTGTCTTCATCTCATCACATCTCAGACACACGGATTATGTCACCCTTATCTTCCCAAGCCAAGCATTCCACCTCACTTATTTGTTTTACCTTCCAGAGTTAGCAAAAAGACGTGTGTTTCACACTTAGCACTACTGTAATTACTGTTGTCACAACCAGTGGAAGACAGACTTTTGCTTGCACCACTGTGCTGTCATTGAGTGCATGGCTCCAACGTGAATGCCTGTGCGATATTTGAATATCTGGAATTTCCTTGATTTTTTCCATGGATGGTGAAAGAAATCTTAGTGTCAATATATAATGCAACAACAAGGGGCTTTTTCTCCAGTTCTCCCTAAAAAGACTACCAGTGTCTATGCTCATTAGATCCAATACCCAGTAAGAAACTTATAATCTATTTTTCAAATTTCCCATAGGAAGCTCAAATCCTCCAGCCCTTACTCAAGTGACTTTGTAAGGTGTGAATACTGGGGTGAGTAAGGGTTGTAGGATCACACCTAAGCATAGCTATCTAAAGACCTGGTTCACCTGGCCTTGAAGTCAATGGAAAAAAATCCAACTACATGTGCTTCCACTGCCAGTTCTTCAACACAGCTAGGTCACCATTTTCAGAAAATCCCTACTCTATGCATAAAGGACCATCACTCCTCTTTTAGAAAGAGAATCATTTCAAAGATAAGTAAGAACATCTTTCCTCTTGAGATGCTGACTAATGGTTTACACATATCCCTCTTGGGCTTGCGGCAAATGATCATGCATGTTGCACCAGATCCAATAAAATGTCAGTTTCTGACCCTAATACAGATTTTACTAGATATTACTTGGTGGATCACTGATTACTCATTATTTTGATTAAGGGCTAACATTTATTATAAATGTGTTTATTTTTCTTTTCTTTATGATCAATTATAATTAATTGAACTGCTATTCTATGTTATCATTGTGAGTGAAATGAAAGGACTCCAGCAATTTTACCTACTGACTGTACATGCTTTCTAACTGAGTGAACTTTCTCCTCCCCTATCCATGCACTACCCTTCACAGAGATTGATTTAGTCGTGACACTTCTAAAATGATTTCTTTCAGAAAAAGAAAGCTTTATTTTCTCTGACACATTCTGATTGAGATTAAATGTGCTGCATTGGTGTAGGGACAATCAATTCAGCTTGGTGTGAAGCAATTTGGGAAGAGTTCTCACTCTGGTACTAGTATAAATAACTAAAAACTGGCAATGCTGATAACAGTATTGGTTAGGCAAGGGTCAGTCTCTTTTGCATAGCTGTTTTCAAATAACTTATTAGTGGAAAATAAAATGAAGTAAAGTATTCAGCATCCTCACTTCAGATCACCATACTCCTTTCTTCCTAGAATGCTTTCTCCATTTTTCCCTGTATTTCAACAGCTACCACCATTATGACCATGTAAGAAGTTGAAAAGTTTGCATAATGGGCATTTCTTGATTTCTTATCCCTTTCCACCCTATTTTTTAAGACAAATCTCCAAACTAACAGTGTCAAATGTAGCAGAAGCACTAGCTCCTTCCATTCCCACAGGACTCAAGAACTCTCTCAATTTCATGCTTCCCTGCACAGCTTTATTTACACTAAAACCACTCTGCTATGTGCTTCAGAGCAAACCCTTGGACTTGATCTTCCAGCAAATCTCAGCTATATTATCTGTGCACTCTATGAAGCCTGGAGTCCCCACTAAAGACTCTGGTTGACATATCAGGTGAAATACAAGTGAACTGTCTAATGGAAGTTAATGTCCCAACAAAATGAGGTCAACACGATGCAATCAAATATGTGCAGCATCCATTCATGGAGTGCAGGCTTTTGTTCAAAACAGCATTTAGCGCTGGAGTTGCTATTGTAACAGTGAGACATTTGGTATATTTGCAAAGAATATTACTGACATTAATCTTTCTGAAATTCAAGTTGATGCCTCATGGATTTTCTTTCAATGAATTTTTGGATGAATACTAATTAGTGCTTAAAATCAAGGAAACTTTGGGAGTTCACCAGTATTTCCACAAATACCCACCTGCTAATAAAAATGATCAGCCCACATATCATCATGAAACCAAACTTGGCATGTAAAGTATATTTTTCATTATTAATTATTATTATTACACTGTTTTATCATCTCTATCAGTTATCCACTCAATTTTTGGTGCCTAGTATATGAACCGCTACCAAATGGTATATATAACGTTGTGTTCTAAAGACACTGACAAAACTTGGTACTAGCAGGACAACTATCAATAAAATGGTGGGAATTAAGGCTCTTCTTGATGGTTAAATTGAGTTATTTTTTTCTGTTTGGAAATTGCTTTTGATTAGAAGGTTTCTAGCAGGGCTATTTATGTATTTTGGGGATTATTATTGCATTTGTTATTTGCATTTTCAGTTTAATGGGTATGTGCTCTACAAATCTAATCTAAAATAAACAAATTTATGGGGGAAAGGTAATCCTGGAGTTTCCTTGTTCATGTTGATTTGTGTTAAAATTATTACTATAGTACATTATGTAAAGTTAACATATTTAAAACATTTTTCATACAGTTGTGCATAGGAATAGATTTCTTCTTTTAAAAGCTATTAAAACACTCAAAACTTATAAAAAAGTCAGCAAAGAGCATAGCTGACTGCATACCTTTTATGCAATACATACAGCATAAAGTCTCTCTTCAAAGGTCTTATTTAAATATGTTGTTAAATACATATATTGTTGTTTGAAGTGCTGTTGTAGCCCTGTTGGTACCAGGATAAGAGAGATACAAGGTGGGTGCAGTAATATCTTTATTTGACTAACTTCTGTTGGTGAAATAGACAAGCTTTTGAGCTTCACAGAGCAAACCCAAAGAAGAGCTCTGTGGAGCTCAAAAGCTTGTCTGCTTCACCAATGGAAGTCTGTCCAATAAGGGTATGTCTATATTGCAGTTAAAACTCACGGCTGCCCCTGGCTGCAGACTTGGGCTAAGGGGCTGTATAATTGTGGTGTAGATGTTCAGGTTTGGGCTTTAAGAGCCTGCAAACAGGGAGGGTCCCAGAGATCAGGCTTCAGCCTGAGCACAAACATCTACACTGTAATTAAAGAGCCCCTTAGTCCTAGCCCCACAAGCCCAAGTCAGCAGGCATAGGCCAGCCATGGGTGTCTAATTGCAGAGTCGACATACCTTGTGAGATATTACCTCAACCACCTTGTCTCTTGTTAAATCTTTAGACCCTTTTAGACATTCTGAAAAGCCTTTTTGCTGCACGCCCAGCAATGTCCATTCAAAGTTAAATACTTCACCTGTTTATAAAGCATTTTTTGTTCTCACGTAGAACTTTCTGGACCTGGATCCCAGTGTGCTTTTCAAACAAATGATGATCTTGTAGTTAAGTATTGCACTGGGACTCAAGAGACCTGATTCAATTCCTGGTATTGCCACAGACTTTAGATTTTTGCATTTTTTTGATGTGGTAACCATTTTACTCAAATTAACAGGAAAATAAAATGACAGTACAAAATGACGTGACACCAAATTTTTCTCATTAAATGTTGCATACATGTTTTCACCATTTTTGTGCTATGCATTAGCATAGAAGAACACTCAATCTTGATTAAACTGAAAACACTGACAAAACTTTACCAGTAGTACATGTCTTTTAACACTGATATATCATTACATCTATCTATTGTAAGTGACCATACTATGCCCATCTCTGCAGCATGAGTGCCTTCCTAACATACGGAATTTTGCATTTTCCTCTTTTCATTTCCACAGCTATCCTCTTTTCATTTCCACAATTACTGAGCCTCAGAATATTTTGGTGTAACAAAAGGTGGTGACAGAAGATTTTGCCTTTGGAGATAATATTTTCCTACTTAAATGGATTTTATAAACCCCTTCAAGGTTTGGTTGGGATACGGGAGAGCAATTTGAAATGGGTGCCTACAGCCAGAAAGGACTTTATGCAAAGCCTCTCTGAAACTCTTCTTCAGAAAGTCAGCTGCCTCCCTCACAAATAACAAGCAGCTCCAGGCAGGTTTATTACTCTTTTAGAAAATACATTAGACATTTATTTATTTATTTATTTTAAAAGATTTACAATGGATTTTCCCACTGCAGCATCCCCACTACTTTAAAAGAGATCCTACCAAATCTACTATCTTCCTATATTAAGGAATATTTTTCTTTAATTACAACTAGTTGTGTGCATGTGTGGATGTAGCTGTAGGGTGTTTGTTGGGGTTTGTTTCTCCCTCCATAGCCTCCTTGCTTTTATATGGTTCCTTTTCCTAGTATTTTGGGCTAAAGTTGAAGAACTTTTACTTCTTACAGAATCAAGAGATGGATAGCACTAGTATAAAATCTGCAGATGCTGTGCAAGCTCCACCAGCAGACCACAATACTCACTTTCAACAATTCCAACCACAGGTCTATTTCAGGAAGAGACTGCCAGTCATGCTAGGCTATGTTTTCTGATGATTTTTTTTAAATAGACGACTTAGTGTCATCCACTAATTTATTTCACTTCTGGTCCATGCTATATTCCTTCAAGGGCTCTAGAAGTGAAAGACTACTGATACCAAACCTCATGCAATTACAAGTTCTTTAATTATAACTACTCACCAAGTCTCCAAATTTAGGCATCACTGGATTTACTTGCATCATGGTACAATTCCCCACTCTGAACCTTAGCGTCCAAAAGATGGGGTATCAGCATGAGTTCCTCTAAGCTCAGTTACCAGCTTAGTACTTATAGCGCTGCCACCAATCAGTAATTCTAGTGCCTGGTACACTCTGGTCCCCCCAAAACCTTGCCCAGGGACCCCCAAGACCCAGTCCCTCTGGATCTTAACACAAGGAAAGTAAACCCTTTCCCTCACCGTTGCCTCTCCCAGGCTTCCCCTCCCTGGGTTACCCTGGAAGATCACTGTGATTCAAACTCATTGAATCACAAAACAGAGAGGACAATTCACCTTCCTCCCTCCTTCTCTTTCCCCCTCCCAGACTCTTCCTGAGAGAGAAAGTAATCCTGACACAGAGAGAAATTAGCCTCTCTCTCCCCCTTCCTTCCTTTCTCCCCACCAATTCCCTGGTGAATCCAGACCCAGTCCCCTGGGGTCTCACCAGAATAAAAAAACAATCATGTTCTTAAACAAGAAAAGCTTTTAATTAAAGAAAGAAAAAAAACAGTAAAAATTATCTTTGTAAATTTAAAAAAAAATGGAATAGGTACAGGGTCTTTCAGCTATAGACATTGGGAACACCCTCCCAGTACAAATTAAAATCTTTTCAGTAAAATACCAATTTGAACTCCTTCCAGCCAAATACACATTTGAACTTCTTCCAACCAAATACACATTTGCAAATAAAGAAAACAATCATAAGCCTAACTCGCTTTATCTACCTAGTACTCACTAGTCTGAACTTATAAGAGCCTGTATTGGAGAGATTGGAGAGAAACCTGGTTGCACGTCTGATCCCTCTGAGCCCCCAGAGTGAACAACAACCAAAACTAACAGCACAGCACAAAAACTTCCCTCCCTCAAGATTTGAAAGTATCCTGTCCTCTGATTGGTCCTCTGGTCAGCTGACAGCCAGGCTTACTGAACTTGTTAACCCTTTACAGCCAAAGAGATATAAAGTACTTCTGTGTTATTAACTCTTCTTATCTGTTTATGACAACTTGAGCTTGACTATTTTTTTCCTTTGCCTTCTTTAAATGAATGTCAGAATGTAAAGTTCTATGGAAAGATCGTTTTCTCTTTCAAGTGTTTCATTAATTTTAGGAAAGGTTGAACTTAATGGAGTTTAAGGTATTGTGAAACTATATTTGGGATTTCTGGTTTGCAAATTAGTTAGAAATTGTGATTTTCCTCCATTTGTTTTTTAAACCTATGGCTTCTCCCTCCTTCCGCCCCGAAGTGTGACAATTTAAAAAACATACTTTGATTATGACAAGCTTGTGCTATGCATTAAAATAGAACCACCACCCAAATCCAAGCTAACACTAATAGATGCCATGTATATTTTATTTAGACTGCATTTGTTTTTCCAATAGAATTTTTCTTCTCCAAACCTATTTTCCTTTTTAAAGTTTTAGTTTGTTTTAATTTAACTCCCCGTTTTAGAATATTTATTTTTTACCCTATTGTTTCATTTATTTTTCCTTCTGATCTCCCCTCTTTCCCCGCTCTTTCTTTAGCAGAATATGAACCTAAAAAATCTTAGAGTTTGAGTTAAAGTTTCAAAACTCCCTCTGTTTAAGTGGATTAAAATTTAGGCAAAATCGGTTTTCTGAGGTTTTAATGCTTCCAGTGTGATATTTCCTTAACAGATTTGCCTTTTTATTTTCAGCTACACAATTCATCACCTTGATTTATTAATCTAGCAATGGCCTACTTTGAAAACAGGCCACTCTTTGCACTTCTTATCTTTCTTCCAACACATTTAGTCAGTTTCTCTCTTTCGGAATCATAGCTTACTCTCAAGAATTATTTTCTAGTTCCCCTTAATTTTTTTAAAAGACTTTCCCTTAGTTTTAAGGATATCAAAGGAAGCTAAATGCTTCTATAAAGGAATCAGATTTGGACTACAACATGACAATTAACTTTTCTGTAAGGCAGTCGCTATTTCCACAGTTCAGAAAAGAATTTAAGCATGCACTTAATAACTGCTATGAGCTTCCAGTTTCATTGTACATTGGACTCAATTTCATCTTTTTAATTTTGACTGTAATAGACTTTCATTCAGGCTGTACTTGTCCTAAAGACCCTTCCATACGCTACTTTGCATTCTCTTGATGAGAAAAATATATTGTTGCTGTACCAGAAATGAATTAAAATATTTCAATAATTATGGACATTCATCTTTTGTCATGTGTTAAAAAAAATTATTCTAATGAATTATTTTTATAATTAGAAGTTTATCTTGGAACTGTTTTCTAAAGATAAACTAATATTACTGTCAGTTAACTTCCTTCTACAACATCTTAAAACTGAATACCTGGATTCCTTTATATTTGATGTTTTCATGTTTGCATCCAGAATTCTAATTCACTGATTTTCTATGCTTTTCCTCCTATTCAGATAAGAACCTATTTCTCTCCAATCAGAAACCTAATTAAACACATCTTCTAGGGTAAAAGCACAAATGGATATGTCTTGGAAGCGGATTTTTGCAGTTCTCTTGCTCAACTACCTTCTTGGTGTTACACTTTCTTGAAGCAGTTTTGGAGTTCATTTATCTATTCTGCCTTTTTTACAAAATATGTTCTAAATGTAATCATATGACTCACATTTTATTCTTTTCCAATGAAACTTTGGATTTAACAGTGTCCCTTCTTTGTCATTCATGTTTAACGGCAATTGATTCTGGGTTACGATGCCTGAGCAATTTTTGGAACTCTGAACTAGAATTCAGCAAAACACTTTAGCGTATGCCTGACTTTAAGCATCTGAGTAATCTATTCCCTATCAGCAGAACATTTAATTACTTCCATAATTTCAAGCACATTCTTCACTTCCCTTAACTTCAAGGAGACAAACAAATGCTTCAGTGTTTTCTTGAACAAGGATGGACTTAAGCATGTGCTCAAATGCTTTCCTGAATTGGTACTGAAATGATTTGGTATTTGAGGTAGAGGATACAACCCTGCACTCATGCATGACTAAAGTCATCATTTTATAATCTTTTTCTCAGCACGGCCTTCATGGATAGAGCACTTGACTATACAAGCGTTATTCCCTAATTATTTATTACTAGTAAATCTTCAAATTATTCTGTTAAAACTTCACCTTGAAAAGTGATGATAGAATTGTATTTATTTGCTTCTAGTAAATACATGTACATAGATGTTAATTTGTGCATTTTTTCAGTTTACATGTAGTGTAAATAGTTAAAGGATTGGCATTAGGAAATGTGTTATGGTCCTGATCCAAAGCCCATTTAAGACAATGGATGTCTTGCCATTAACTTCAATGGGTTTTTGATCAGGATACAAGTGTTAACAATTAAGATAATTAACATTTTCTAGTCTGTTATTAAATATTTTATTAGTCATCAAGTTTTGCTTAGATTACTCATGGAAAGCATTCCATTAAGTCCTATCAGTCTAATCCTGTAATTGTTCCCATGCTTCATCACATGTAATGATATAGAAACAGATCTTAGCCTATTGCACAGCAATGCATAGACCATCAAACCTATTTCCTCCAAAGATATACCATTTTTCTTGATTGTATTTACTTCTCAATGCCACATACCTTGCTTTCAAAACATGCCTAATTAGCTTCTATATGTGGCTAAGCCTACTACTACTTGTATTGTAGCACCTATACTTGTCAAGATCCTGTTAAATTAGCAATTGTTAGAGACCTTAGGCCAGATGCTCAGCTAGCTTAAACTGATGCAGTTCCACTACAGCACTTTACACAAGCTGAGGATCTAGTGCATGGTTTCCGCTTTAAAAAAAATACTTTAACTTGTGAATTATTTTTCTTTCTTTGGTCCCATTTCAGCAGTCTATCCCAGTTCAAAGCATTCAAGCATGCACTTATTCTTCAAGAATGTGGTTAAGTCTCATTAATTTCAGTGCAAGTTAAGCATGTGTTTAAATGTTCTGCTGACCTGAGAGATCCAAGATGGACCATTTGGACCTATATTTGTCATCTTCTCTTTCAACCCCTTTCCTTCCCTTTTCTTAATTTGAATCTCCACATCTGAATTTATGTTTTCAATTTTTATTTTAAGAGGATGGTGTCATGGATTCACAGGATCTTGGCTAAAAAGACAGGAGCAGCAGAGCGAGTGACTGAGGCAATGGGCTGAGTGACTGCTGGGAGCAGAGCAGACAGTGGTGAGCTAATTCCCCAGATGAGTCATGAGGAGATGCAACTGAGCAAACAGTAGCAGACCTCATTACAACCAGTTTTTTGGGACTGACTCCTTCTGGGTGTAGTGCCCCAAGGGCGAACACACTTCCACCAGGGCAGGTCAGTAGTCTCCAAAGGCTTGTCTTCTCTACAGCTGCTGGTCGATTTAAGCTGTGCAATTTGAGTTACATTAGTAGCATAACTCAAGTCCAGGCCCACGGATGGGGAGCGGGAGAGACTGGGCAAGAAGGGCAATTGCCCAAGGGCTTGGGCAAATTAAAAGGGCCTGGGGGCCCCCGCCCACTGCTCCTCTAGTGGCAGCAGCAGCGAGGAGCCCCGGGCCCTTTTAAATCATCCGGGTGAGCCACAGGGCTCAGAGGCGACGCCCTCCCCAGACTGCTGCTCAGGGTACTTGACCAAGCAGCCAGTCCCAGCTGAGGAGAGGAAGGAGCAGGGTCAGAACTGGAAGGGAAGAGGCAGGGCCAGTGCCTCTCCTCTTCTGACCACGCTCTCTGTGCTGGGCTCAGCTTCTCTGGGGACAGTGTCCGGGCATGCTGGAGCCCTCCCCAGCATGCTCAGAGTTGGCTCCAGTTTACAGTTACATTTTGAGACCTAACAGTTAATCAGTTTTTAATCCATATAAATGTGTGTCATGCAGTGTGAATGATTAACATTGGTTGTTTTCTTCTTTCTTCTGATCTAAAACTCAAGACTTCTTTAACGAAGAATGTAAAATCTATACTTACTCAAATATTGGACCAAATTCAGTGATTCAAATGGTGATAAATTTAATAAGTAAATGAATAGGTCAGAGTGTAAATTGATATATTTTATACATTGTAAAGGCCAAAGGAAGGGAATGTGGCAGGAAAACAACCAACCAAACAGTGAGTGTAAAAATATAAGTTTAAGAAGGGATCAATTTATAGCTCATACCTATTCTTCTTCATACCTACCAACTTTACTTACTACAACAACACATGTTGATTACACTCATGCTGGCTTATTGAGCCTCATCCAGAGAAGCAAATAATTACAACAATTTTTCCACTTCATGAATCATGAAACCATTAAACCAAGTATACGATTCACTAGTTCCCATACCTTATGAGAGGTAAAGAATTAATCTGGAATGACATTTCCACTCTCTCTTTTCAAATAATATATTAATTAGATCACAAGTCACAGAACTCTCACACAATCTGCCAGACTGTGACATTCACAATTAAGGTCAATACTCTGATCAGTACTCTTAGCGAAAATATACTATTTAATGGAAAATGTCTTTTGATTTACATGGTAAAGGAAGTTGTAAACCTGAAAAAAAATTCTGATAGTTATCTGATATGAATGCGCTCCTACAATAATATGATACAGATTCTTTACTGGTTTTCTACCAGTGAAAATAAGGTTATCTATTTATGAAGGACTAATGCTGTTTCCTCAAACGCTAGTATAAACAATTTATTCCAGAGATGACAGTAAGATACTTGGTGTTCTATCCTCGACTCTGCTACAGACTTTGTGGGTATGTCTACACCAGGGGTTGGCAACCTCTGGCACGCGGCTCACCAGAATAAGCACCCTGGCGGGCCAGTCCAGTTTGTTTACCTGCCGCGTCGGCAGGTTCAGCCGACTGTGGCTCCCACTGGCCGCAGTTCACCATGCCAGATCAATGGGGGTGGCGGGAAGCCATGGTCAGCACATGGCTCGCCCATGGCGCTTCCCGCCGCCCCCATTGGCCTGGGATGGTGAACCACGGCCAGCGGGAGCCGCGATCGGCTGAACCTGCCGACGCGGCAGGTAAACAAACTGGTCTGGCCCAACAGTGTGCTTACCCTAGCAAGCCACATACCAGAGGTTGCCAACCCCTGGTCTACGCAATACTTTGGAGCAAGCCTCTAAGCGAGGTTGACAGGCGGGGCTAACCTCCCTCTCTAGGCTGTAAAGCCTGAGCTCCAGCCTGAGCCACCACTTAGAAGTGCTGTCTATGCAGCTATTTTTAGAATGCTAGCACGAGTCCTGCAAATCCAAGTGTATTAACTCAGGCTGGGAGGCTTGGCCTGCAAGCTCCAAAAACCTGTGTAGACATCATTTTGGCTAGACACTTAACTTCAGTTTGGCTCAGCTTTCCTGTTTGTAAAATGGAGACAATAGCTGATTAATAGGAATTATAAAACACTGAGAAAGCTTTGGCTAAAAGGTAAGAGCTTAGTATTATTATGTTAATACCCACTTTTGCAATCAATAAATTATATTTTCTGGTCACTGCTTTGTAATGTGTTGGTAAAGTGTCTCTTATGCGTTGCCCTGTAAATAACAGTGACCATCTGCGAATAGATGTGTACAAAACAGACAGTGGCATTGTAACTACAAATGGAAAGAATTATACAAAACTTCAGACTGTGGTAATACGAAAATTAGAAAAATGCACTGCCATTGTAAAAAACCCCAAAATTTAATTTAAAAAAGCAATCTTTTAAAGAGATTATTCTTCATATCCTAGCTATCACACTTCCTCTATTTTTTAGTGACTCGTGCTGGTCCATTCTTTTTAACTGTTCATCAATATGAAGTAGTAAAATCCATCATCCATCCAAAATGACTAGTGCTAATCCTTTTTGTGTAAAAGTAATAATTCTGTGTTTCTCTACAAGGAAATACAGATACTAATTTGAAAATGGGGATTCAGTAGATTGATAGAGTTTGGAAAGCTTTTGAATCCATGGGTCATCTGTTCTCCTAGCTGCCTGAAGGGGTCCAAATATGCTGCGGGACTCCATGATGGGTAAAGCAAGTAGCATTTTGCTATATAGATCCTCGTGAGAAGTGCCATTCTCAACAGACTCCTCACATTATCGGGCTAATCTTGCTCACATTTGTAACATCATAAAATCAGGTTTTACAGCATAAAAAACAAATCCAATGTACATTATGAAAAACATGGTTATAGGATAAGAGACACATTCTGAGACAATCAATGATGTCCTACTAACATTCTTTCAGGGAACTACAATAGGATATGTTGCTTATTGTTTTTCTATGTAAACCTGTATTTAGGACCAAATGTTATGCATATACTATGTACACATGCATATCTAAGAGCAGAATTTGATTCATAGTATATTTTTCCAGGAAATGGCAAGTTTCAATATAATTTACGTCTAAAAAATGGTGCAAATGAAAGGACTGAAGCTAACTAGTTATGAAATAGCTAAGTGAAGTAAAACAATCAGAATCCTAAAATACTTAAGAGAATAATAATAATAATAATAATAATAATAATAATATAAGTTGACACGAATGGTTTGTTTATACAATGGATATACAATAATCTTCTTCTTCTTAACTGAGACTCTGATCTGAAGCTCACTGAAATCAACTAGAGTCTTTTTGTTAGCATGGTGGAATTTTGTTCGGGCTTTTCTATATTTTTGAAGATCAAGAGCCAAGAATTAAAGGGAACCATGTTTAGATATGGACCTACAGGTTAAAACACAAATTCTTCTTTCTTCATATTAGGCTAACATGCACTGACTCTTTTGCTAACTTTTAGCTGCTAACCAACTCCTGTTTAATTGCAAATCTAAAGAAACTCCCTGGGGATTACAGATTACACTCACAAATCAGAAAGACACAGCACAATATACTTTCCATAGGAAAATTACTTATTTCAGCTCTGGCCAACTCCATAGTAAGAATTCAACCACCAGCTGGCTAATATGTACAATCTAAAGATTTAGCAGCAGGTTTTTACATTAGTAACAGCAAGAATCCATTTCGCAATAGAAGACGGAGAATAAATGATTCTCATTTTAAGAGTCCTTAAGGCTAAAGTGCTTTATCTGCCTTAAACGTTCTGACTAACTAGCTCCACGTGATGCCATTGAGATTAATTTTAACAAACCCATATGAAGGTAGTTTCTACTATCATGCAAAAATACAATAGATATGCATAACTAGGGGTGCGTATGTTAGTGGAGGAGAACAAGGGAAAATGTTACGTGTTAGTTTGCTAGCTTTCCAGCATGTAAGCCTGAAAAACTCTGAGAGTCATAGCTTTTAAGGTCAGAAGGGAACATTATGATCATCTAGTCTGACCTCCTGCACAACTCAGGCTACAGAATCTCACCCACCCACTCCTGTAATAACCCCTTAACCTACATCTGAGCCACTGAAGTCCTCAAATCATGCTTTAAAGACTTCAAGGTGCAGAGAATCCTCCAGCAAGTGACCCATGCGCCATGCTGCAGAGGAAGGCAAAAAGCCTCCAGAGTCTCTGCCAATCTGCCCTGGCGGAAAATTCCTTCCTGACTCCAAATATTATGATCAGCTAAACCCTGAGCATGTGGGCAAGACTCACCAGCCAGACAGCCAGGAAAGAATTCTCTGTAGTAACTTAGATCCCACCCCATCTAACATCCCATCACAGGCCATTGGGCATATTTAACGCTAGTAGTCAAAGATCAATTAATGGCCAGAATTAGGCTATCCCATCATACCATCCCCTCCATAAATTTATCAAGCTTAGTCTTGAAGCCAGATATGTCTTTTGCCCCCACTGCTCCCCTTGGAAGGCTGTTCCAGAACTTCAGTCCTCTGATGGTTAGAAACCTTCATCTAATTTCAAGTCTAAACTCCCTGATGGCCAGTTTACATCCATTTGTTCTTGTGTCCACATTGGTACTGAGCTTAAATAATTCCTCTCTCTCCCTGGTATTCATTCCTCTGATACATTTATAGAGAGCAATCATATCTTCCCCCAGCCTTCTTTTGGTTAGGGTAAACAAGCCAAGCTCTTTGATTCTCCTTTCATAAGACAGGTTTTCTATTCCTCGGATCATCCTAGTAGCCCTTCCCTGTATCTGTTCCAGTTTGAATTCATCCTTCTTAAACATGGGAGACCAGAACTGCACACAGTATTACAGATGAGGTCTCACCAGTGCCTTGTATAACGGCACTAACACCTCCTTATCTTTACTGGAAATACCTCGCTTGATGCATCCCAAGACTGCATTAGCTTTTTTCACAGCCATATCACATTGATGGCTCATAGTCATCCTGTGATCAACCAATACTTCAAGGTCCTTCTCCTCCTCTGTTACTTCCAACTCATGTGTCCCCAGCTGATAACAGTATTTCTCGTTTTAATCCCTAAATGCATGACCTTGCACTTTTCACTATTAAATTTCATCCTGTTACTATTATTCCAGGTTACAAGGCGATCAAGATCTTCCTGTATGATATCCCAGTCCTTCCCTGCATTGGCAATACCTCCCAGTTTTGTGTCATCCGCAAACTTTATTAGCACATTCCCACTTGTTGTGCCAAGGTCAGTAATAAAAAGATTAAATAAGATTGGTCCCAAAACTCTTGTCTGTGTTCCCAGAGAAAATGGTATTAGAAATCTAAAAGAAATGATTTTCCGTCTTAATATACTAAGGACTAAATTCCACCAGCTTACGTTGGTTTCCATTTGCATAGATCAAGGTGCAATCCAAAGTCTTCTATGGAGAGGCTGAGGTATAGGAAAGTGGTGGCAACTTTGTGCTGGAGAGCATATAGCAGATAACACCCCCTCCCCAGAATAGGTGTCATTAGTCTAGAGCATGTCTATGGCAGACAGGATAATAGTTTAGTTGATCCCCTCAGCTATGTCTATGAGTGAGAACCAGTGTCTGGAAAAGGCTAAAGCTGCCTTTAGCCAAGAAACCTTGCAGGAGGAAACCTTGAGTGACTGGTACCACCATTTTTCCTTCTCTGGTGACTTCCCTCTAGGATTCAGCAGGCCTGGTTGCTTACATAGGTGCAACCATATAAAAACATAGTTGGAGCCCCCAAAATGAAAATGTTTCATTTTGGAAATGTCAAAATGGTTAATGTTGACATTTCCAGGTTTTTTTGACCAAAGCAATTTGTCAAAATCAAGACAAATTCACAAAATGTTCAGTCAACCCAAACATGCATTTTGGGGTGAAAAAGTTTCATCTGAAAAATTTCACCCAACTCTAACCAGAAGGGAGACGGCACCAGTCCTTAGCCACACTTAGAGGGACACCAAGAGAATAGTACAAAGTGGGTGTGTGAAGGGAGGCAACCAGGGGCGGCTCTAAACATTTTGCCACCCCAAGCCTGGCGGCATGCCACGGGGGGTACTCTGCCGGTCGCCGGTACCGTGGCTCCGGTGGACCTCCCGCAGGCGTGCCTGTGGAGGGTCCGCTGGTCCCACGGGAGGTCCACCAGAGCCGCAGGACCAGCGGACTCTCCGCAGGCATGCCGCTGAATGCACCCCGCCTGCCACCCTCCCGGTGACCGGCAGAGCGCCCCCTGCGGCATGCCGCCCCAAGCACGCACTTAGCATGCTGGGGCCTGGAGCCACCCCTGGAGGCAACGTTCCCCACTTATGCTCCCTCCACAAAGTAGCATGCCGCTGCTAACACAAGGAGATGTAAATTGTGTATCCCTAAACCTGCAAGAATGATACTTTCCCTATATCTAATTTGTTTTTCTAACTACGGAGGACCATATTTTGGCAGATTAACACTCCTGAGAAATATCTGATGTGAGAGGAAAACTGAGACTACTCTTTACTTGTTCTCTACTCCAACTCAGAGGTACAAGCATGTTGGGGAAAAAAACCCAAATTAAATGGTAATATCAGAATATACGCTTTCCATATGTCTTACACTTATTTATTTACTCATTAATATGTATCAAGCATAATATTTTAATACATGTAATCCAACATTTCTGTATTGGAAAAATAATGAATAAAAAAATATATAAAAACTAAAGCTTGAGTTTGCTTACTTTGCTTCATAGTGTTCAACACCAATTTTACTAAATGAGCTTGAAGGAGCCATTATTTATGTTTAAATGCATATTTTTTCTTTTAAAGAAATGAATACATTCTTCTTTATAGTTGATTCAGTATTAAAAAGTGTATAGAAAAACATTATCCTTGCACATGAAAATGAAACTTTCCAGCTATGGTGCAGAAAGATTTCCATTTAAATGCAGATTCTGACTTTTAACTCAGTAAAATGCTTGTCTTTTGAAATAAGAATAGCAGCGTAAAAGTTACTTCAAAAATGTATCATGAAGGAAAATGTCCACACAAATCAAGTCAGCATTAGCTTCCTACTGATAAACTACCCCACTGAAACAGGATTTTATTTTCACATCTTTTTTGTTAAAAATAAAATCAACACTTTCTCCCTCTCACTGTTTTCAGGAACTGTGCACTGAGAGCACACAAGCTGCATCATGCAGGCAGTAGATATCCATTTTGCCAGCAAGGGGTCCTGTACGATCCTCCGTGGTATACACACTGCCTAATTTGTGAATCAGAGACCACTTTCTTCATGGTTTTTTTCTTCTCACTTTTTTTACATTTCACTCCACCGTAATCAGAGAAAGCAAAATTTTATTTACCACACTTAATACCACACCAGTTTCTTTCCTTTCTGTCCAGTCCCGCACACTTTTTCTCTGCACTGTTTCACCCTAGATGCAGGGCCAGCTCCAGGCACCAGCCCAGCAAGGAGCTGCTTGGGGCAGCCAACGGTGAGGGGCGGCACGTCCGGGTCTTCAGCAGTAATTCGGCTTTAAGTGTCAGTGATTTAAGTGTCAGTAAGACATTAGTCACCAGTTTATTTATAGCTGTTTCTTGAGCCTACAGTGACATGAAAGAAGGCACTTTAGGTTGGAGTGGCATACTCATGTTTTAGTCAATTTCTGTATAAGGAACTGAAGAGAGAATATGTTCTCAGAAAAAATAAATTGTCCCACCAATTTGGGTGACCTGTGTAATTTGAAGAATGCTATATTTGCAAAGGAATATTTGTGGCTAACCATTGTGGCTACATTATATGTAAAATATTACCTTTCTTCCTCCAAATAAATTTTGCTTCCTGATGAAATTACAAAGTCATTCTTCATCAGCACATCTTTCATCTGAGTGCAGTCAAGCACAGGTTATCTTGTATGTAGTATAAGAGGACATACGAGATAACCTGTGCTTGACTGCACTCAGTTATCATTTACTGTGCTCAGTACAAAGTCTGATTAGATAAATACTTATATGTTCTGTAGTTGTAGCTGCGTTGGTTCCAGGATATTAGAGAGAGAAGGTAATATCTTTTTTGGTGCCCAACTTCTGTTGGTGAGAGATACAAGCTTTTGAGCCACACAGAGCTCTTCTTCAGGTCTGAGAAAGGGACTCCCAGCATCACAGCAAAATTCAAGATGGAGCAGTTTGGTTTGCATAAGTAGTTAGCATACTGCTAACTACATATGCTAAGCATGTCTTTCTCACCAACAGAAGTTTGTTCAATACAAGATATTATCTCACCCACATTGTCTCTAGATAAATGCTTGGTATTTTAAATTTGTTAGAAACATACAAGTTCTTTCTCACAAAATATGTTGAGCTGGGGAATATATTTAGTTTGAAGGCAGGAAAGCACAATAATTCATTTTTCTTTGAAAACAAAGTAGTAACTGGTAACAGCATCTTTGGAGAACAGCGTAAAGAAGCTTTCAATCTGCTTTTCAAGAGAAAAATGGAAACATTAACAAGTCCCATTTGCAGAAATACGTGACAGATTCAGCTTGTGTATGCTGCATAGAAATACCCGATTTCTATTGAAAAGAATAACCCCTAATAATGCCATTTACCACAGTACACAGATATGCAGAGATGTAGGAGAAAATGGAATTCAAACTGAGATGTTAGTCATTCAACAACTGCAACTAAACCAGAACAGCGAAAGGCACAGCAGTTCTATTAGCTCAAGTAGAAGATGTCTTCATTATAAATATCCAATTATCACTTTGTCTATTACAGTGTGAGTTTCAGCACCATTGAGTTTGCTCAAAATAGCCAAGGCTTGTTCTGGAGCACAGTTTCTGCAGTGTCATTCTGCCGTTTCAACAATCCAATATTTCCTTACAAATAGCCAGGAAGCAATGCTAGACAGAATAGAAGGAAAGCTACATAAGGATAACATTAAGCAGATTGATTTTTAAACTTTATCCCAGACACCACATGCTGCTCTGTGGCACCACATTTAGCTGAAGGGGAAGGTCAAATATCAAAACAAGGACACAGCTTTTATAAATATTACCTGGTTTAAGACTGGAATAATACCTGGAAGAAATCATAGTATGCTGGAAATAACCAAGTAGCGTGGATGACAATAAGAGATATCAGGGGGAGATGCATGTATGTAACAGGCTGAGGAAATCCTACTACCCAGAAGCTCAGGAAAAGTAATGGTACCATTTGGCCAAGAAAAAGGGTCAGGCTTCTTGTCCACCAGTCAAGAATAGCAGTGGAGGCTGGAGGCAGACTGAGTGACATCAGGCCCAGCAGCACTAAGTTCTCAGTCAGAGGGGAGGGTGACCAGTAGGGCTGAGTAGGAATGGAGCAAACAGAACAGAATTGTCTCATTGACACTGACAGGGAAGGCAGCTGTGTAATTTACAGTTTGCATAAGAAAATTTGTGATAAGGGCAGTCTTCTTGAAGGTGGATGTAAGAGCTTTATAACGTACTCTCTATGTGACCGCTGTGCTCATGTGAAATTAATGAAAGCAGAAAATGTGTCACTTTGTCCGCAAGCAGCTCCTCTTACCAGATGGTTCTGTAAAATGCAATGTAAGGAGATCCAAATGGTTCTTACATGAGCATTAAATGTGATTTTAAACTACAGAGAATCTGACAAACTCTGCCACTTGCAAGCAAAAATGGCATTAAGCTTGCTTCAAACTACATTAAATACCCACAGAGTGAATAACTTTATAGCAGCAATTGTAAAGTCTCTGAGGTAGGTATTGCACATATGCACCCCACAGCTATGTTTGGTAATGTTCCTGCTAACTGATCCACTAGCAGGTCTGCAGCAGAACAAAAGTTGATGTACAACAAATTTATGAAAGATGAGAAACCTGATACCCTCTTTGCTAACATGAAGTGTTTTTTCACTTTTTATAGCTATTTTTATATACAACTAAATATACACATATACGCTTTAGATTGATCGAGGAATTGTATGTATACACACTATCAGATAGAGAAAATGCATATAGACATGTCCTCTTCAAGCAGCTGACCATTTTTAAACTTAGAAAGGACCAAGTGGGAGAGCAAGCTCTAGAATTTTAGAATGAAGGGTGCAGATCCAACTCAAGCGTTCCTCTTGACTCAGCTATGGCAGTACGGTACAGGGAAACAGATCATTCCTTGGGTAGCTCAGGCCAAGGCTATTACGGCTTTATAAGTCAGAACTACACTTTAGTCTCTGCTGGGAGGCCAATAGGTTGCCAGTGCAGATCCTGGAGCACTGGTGTCATATGTGGTGACAATTCTTTAGTGTCACTCACATCTGAACATTATTTCTTTTTATCGTTTACATATTATTATATCAGTGTATGATGAGCACACTGCCCTTGGTATCTTGGGACACACAGAATGGCATATAACTGAGGCTCACATAATTTGACATTGAAAAAGCTCCGGATATCAAATAAGCCTGATTAAAGGTGGCATGTGACTCAAAGTGGTTACAGCCTGTATAATTATGAAGGGGCTAGAAAGACAGTCATAGCAGTTATTGATAAAGATATACTGCAGGTCTCCATTTCCACATTTTAATAATAGTTTCAATGAACCTGAAAATAGAAGGATTTCTGCTTCCTAATAATCTTATAGCTCTAAAGCAGATGACTTTATTAGCACACATAATGGGGACAACTCATCTTGAAAGAGAGACACCAGACATTTGATCTGGAAACCATAAATTTGCAAGGTATATTATCGTGACTATAAAATGTTCCTAATATGGATTTTCTGGAACATTAAAATCTGAAGTGAGCCAAGTTTACTTGCAGTGAGATTGAAAACAGTGTTAGTGTATCTACTGCCTCATTGTAAATCAAAATATTCTAATTATATTTTCCACATATTTGGATTCATCACTGTTCTCAGTCACATACAAGGAGAACGTGTGTATTTGCAATCTTGATGCATTTATTACTATACTTTTTTTTTATTACCACAGCCCAGCTGTGATAAAGAGCCATTAAAATCCCATTGGTGGTGTTTTACTACATTAAAGGCACAGCAGAAGCCTTTAGTAACCAGATAGCAATGTAATGTTATTCCTTGGATTGATGTACTTAATGTAGCGCACTGATGGTGTGTTCAACATAATGGAGGTCTGCGAATCAAATGAAATGTACATAATGTAAAGGAAATATATAGGAAAAAAAACATTTCATCTGCTGTGTTTCTGTTAGGTAAAATCAGCATTTATTAATCTAGCAGTGAGGCACATAGTGTGGCAATCTTTTCAACTTTTAATAATCTAAAATGCTATTTTAATACAGGGAAACTTTTGATCCATGTATGCAGAGATTATGCACCACAAGTAGGCAGGTCCTAATGACAAATAATCTGTCTATAAATTGGTCTCTGTAAGTAAAGAGCTTTGAAAAAGATGGGAAAACCCAAAGGCAATCAGACCCCAGAAAGCTGAAATAGATGAAACCTGAACTCAGAGAGGAATTTCAATTCCCTGTTGAAACAGGTCAAATCAAAACAAACTGTATTTTCCTTGTGATATACCAACAGGATAGGTCAGCCAGACCCATGGTCTGAGTTGGTTGAGGTGCCAGGATTACTTAGCCAAAAGTCTTTGCTACCTCAATTGAGAGGCTTTCACCCGATTGAGGAAAGACCCAGACTCTGGTGGAGGTTAAATAGATGGAGATGGCACATCTGCACTCCATGACAAGGTCCAAGAGCCCAGAGGGGGAGAAAAATCAATGGAGGTGGCCCGGGGTCAATCAGGATAGAGGCTACCTTGTCTACGCCAACATTGAAAAGTGAACCAGAGGTAAGAGATGCAAGTGATAACCAGTTGCAGAAAGCATCCCAGCCTATAGATAACAAGAAGCCAAGGATCAAATACCTGAGGGCAGAATTTGAACAGTGTGGCATTGGGGCAGCTTAGAAGTGATCTAGTCCCCTTGGGATCATTGCCTATCAATGGCAGGGAGTAAGCCTCCCAGGATAAACTGGGTTAAAGAATTGAAGGAATCTAATCTTGGGGGTAGTGCAAAATGAGAAAAGTGAACAGATAAAACCACAGCAAAGGACTGAGGCACAGGACTGCACAAAGAGCTTCTGAGTGGAATAGGGGTTTAGTCAAAGTTGTAATAGAACGGGAAGACAACTTCTTGGTTCTCTACACAAAACAATTCCCCTTGACTGACACTGGGTTGAATTCCAGTCCTGATACTACTTCCAACACACACTTTATCTTATTTTAATATTTGCTTTCTATTTGCTTCTGGACCAATATAAAATATTGATTTTGATTTTAAAAATTGCTTTATGGTTTGGGTCCTGACAACCTAATATATTGCCACCATCCCTATTCAGAATCACAGCATTTGGGCTGCTTCTGCTAGCAGTCTCTGAACTTGGACATCTGGATATTGGAGACAGGGCACTATCAAGTACAAGGCTCTTGGAGCCAGAGGAAGTTGACAAAGCCTGAGTCTGTTGCTCTTCAGAATATCACGTAGATCTTGTCACTTTTTTAGGACTTCATCCAGAGAGACTGGGTAGTGGGAGATATCTCTTGCTTACTGTAAGCTGGTGCACAAACTCACCAGCCAGGGAAGAAAAAAATAAAGACCAAATCACAGAGATCACGTCATATTCCTTTCCTCAGGACTTGTTTTATTTCCAAAAACAAAACCTGAAATCACAACAAGCCAACTCAAACTACTTAGTAATAATCACCCAGTCTTTTCAGCTTCAGGCAGTTTTGAAGTTCTACACATTCACTAGGAGGTTGTTTGATTAGCAACCTTCCTTACTATAAAAAGTTACAGTAATTCATATAATACAGTTATGTTCTGCAGTGGGGCAGCTGCCCCACTCCCTGAGAACCTAGGCTGCAGTAGGCCAATGTGCCTGTTCAGACAGGGAACCAATTAGAAAAGGGCTTATTCGGAGCCAATCAGAGCCCAGATTGGAGGCAGCCAATCAGGGCCCAGCTCAGCCCTATCAAAAGGCTGCTCAGGAAGGGAGCAGACAGTCTGTCCCAGGCCTTCCAGAGGGGAAGGTCAGTCTCCAAAGGTGGGAGACTAGCACCAGGGACAGCGCAGTGCTGGGCAGGCCAGGGGAGCAGAAGGGAACTCCAGTCCGACATCTGACAGGCTGCAGGTCCTGAGGGGAAGGGCCTAGCTGTTGTGAGGGGCCGAAGGGGAAGCGGCCCATGGACGTGGACAGACAGAGGGAGAGAAGGAGGGCAGGACGGCTGCCACTAAAGGGTCTCTGGGTTGGGTCCCAGAGTAGTGGGCGGGCCTGGGTCCATCCTTTCCCGCCTTGCAGTACACCCAGCCATCGGCTGTGGAGAGCAGCCAGAACAGACCACGCCAGATCCCTAAGAGGGATTAGACTTTGGGGGGTGTGGTTGCACATGGTGGCTGGGGTGCAGAGAGACTGCTGATCAACCCTCTCCCCCCCCGGAAGAGAGTGTGGACGGACTAAGGGGCACTGCCAGAGGGCAGTGGTCTGGAAGAGGACTCCGGGAACTGAAGAGCGACGTGGGCTCAGATGCCAACCGAGGGCGAGACAACGGACAGGACGCCACCAGGAGAGGGTGTTCCACTGGACTGAGCTAATTCCTGGAGCAACCAGTGGGAGGCACTGTGGTGGTGAGTTCCAACCTTGTCACATGTTCATAATGGATAATTAATCTATGCATATAAATATATTAGATGTATACACATGCATAATACCTATTTCACACAGTATGTATACACATCATACACAAATGTTACTGATTTTAACAGGAATGCCTTTCAATAAGCTATCTTCAAGCAATAGCTGCATACGGGATGTCAGAACATTTATTTTGGTATTCTTGGCACAAATATTTCAAGAGGAAAACCTCCGATATGACATGCTGATTCTCTTCAGTCCACCACAGACTGAACCTTAAGGTGTAAGGTAGCTCAGAGCTAAATGCTGTACAAGCAGATGCAATGCCAGCCATCAAGCTAATCACAAGTAACCCACTCTGTCAACTGACTGAATAGACACTTAGGATTTTTTTTTGCAGAAGTACAAATACACATCTACTACTTGTTATCTAATTGCAGGTGCAGAAAAAATACATATATACATTTATATAAATCAGGGGTGGCCAACTTCCTGATGCTCCAAGCTGCATATGACAATCTTCAGAAGTTCAAGAGCCAGGGGGCACCTGTGGGGGCTCGGGGCTCCAGCCCCGCAGGAGGGACATCCCACTCCTGCTGAATCTCCAAACTCCAGAGGCATGCCCCATGGGGCTGAAGCCCCGAGACTCCTCCCCCTCCACTGGTCAGAAACCAGAGGCGATGCGTAGAGAGGGTGCGTGGGGGGCCACGTGGAGTCACATGCCTCCCCAGATTTTTTCCAGAGTTTGCTGGCCCTGCTTGGTCATATGGTACCACTGCCCCCCCCTCGTGCAACAGCTGCTGGAGCCAGCGAGCTGGGAACTGAGGCCATAGGGATAGGCAGTGACAAAGACCTGAGAGTTGGAGGGGGGGGAATGTTGAGGGTAAGAGATGAGGTGTGCCTGAGGGGCATTACTCAAGCTGTTGCAGGGGTCAAATCTTTAAATTGTGTCCCCCCCATTCTCAGCAGGCACCAGTCATCTCTGGCAGAAGCCCCTAGCTCCACCATCCCACCACAGGGCAGAAGCCCTGAGCTCCCCCTCTCCCAGTCTGGTAAGTAGAGAATGGGTGAATGGCAGCTGAGGGACTCCATGAGCCTCACTTTAACTTTAAAAGAGCCGCATGTGGCTCACAAGCTGTGGTTTGACCACTCCAGTATAGAGAGAAGAGATACATTGTGTGTGTGTGTGTGTTGGTTTACATTTCTTTTTCTTGTCTATTCCAAACAAAGATTTCTGTGGTGCAAATAGATCACAACACAACACTACTCAGCTCCTGGGTTCTTGCTTTCATTCCTGAGCAGATCAAATGGCTGGAATATAATTTTGCCACTACATGCAACATGATTGTGTCATAGCATAGTTCTATTCCAAATATTACACACACACACACAGACATAAAGCAGAAAATTATTTATACCACACCAAATGGGCACCTACGGAGCTAAATTGTTAAATAACACTGTAGAATATTATAAAATACTGTGGTCGCCATTAAAACACGAACAAACACATATGTATGTTTATATGAATATATGTAACAGCTACCACCCACTGAGAGCTGAGATACCAGTGTATTTTCTTGAACAACTATAAGGTTCAGAACGAAAGGTGAAAAGAGACACTGAAGAGCAGCTGCTGCCACAAGATAAATATACACTTAGCTAAGTGCATACTTCGTATGCATCTGTATTCTGGCATATGCATGATTTTCAAGAACGAGCTTTACTCATACCTTGGAGGGAGAGGGAGATTGACTAACAATCTGTGCCTAACAATCTGTCTCTAGCTTAAACATAAGTCGGTGCCTTGCTTCCTTTGTGGGTAAAAAATATTTTGCACTGAGTTTACAGCTGTTCACCAAAGAATATGACATGGGGATAATTAGTTTCCAATTGAATGTGGGAATAAGGTAAATACAAGGTTTTGAGAAACTGCAACAAAAATCTCTCATAAAGGAACTTATACAGAATGCACGTAGCCAAGAGGATCTGTCTAACAGACATGAAATGTTGCAACTGTACTGTAGTGTGTATTCACAATTTTATAGTCAGGTCACTGGGACATCCTGTACCCTTATGCTCATCCCTTTCACAAGATTATGATAAATTTTGTACAAAGTATACATTGTGAAGTATCATTTGAAAACTCAATTTGCTGAACATTATCATCCTGGTAAAATGTGTTTGGAAATATTGTATGTCAAGTTATAAGATTCTACTGTATAATATTACTGAGACATGTTCCAAGTCTCCAAAAAACACCACAAACCAGTTATTCAGAACAGAAGGCAAATGGACACCTGAGCCAGGTATCACGAAGATCAAATGGACTCTCACCAGGTTGAGTGGCCATCCGTTGGCAGGAAAAAAGGGTTTGAACCAGACATGTACATCTTGGCAAAGAAACAGCTGGAGGTTCTCTTCTCCATAGACTTTGTCTCCTGCACCTCAGCTGGAGATGATTTTCAACGAAAAAGAAAGCTATAAGAAAGGAGAACAAATGCCCTCAAAATATTCCTCCCTTTCTCTCTGCCCATGGCATCAAAATGACCTGAAGGACAAGGAAAGTAACACTGAACTGGGGGATGGGTCCTGGTCAAAAGGAATCCAGCTAGTAAAACTGCTGAAGCATGTAGTCAGAGTGACCTTTGCTTTGAATTCATTTAGCTTGTTATGTTAGGTATTAGTTAATTTTTTAAAACCAATTCTGATTTTTATGCCTCATTACTTGTAATCACTTAAAATCTTTCTTTCCATAGTTAATAAACTTGTTTTATTGTTTTATCTAAACCAGTGTGTGTTTGGATTGGTGTGTTTGGGGAACTCCATTTGAGATAATAGGATTCATGATGGACTTTCTATGAGCTTGTATTGTCTAGAAGAAGAAAGCTTGGCAGTACAAGACACAAATTACTGGGGGAAAGTTGGAGAGTGGAGTTTGCTGGTGTTGCCTTGCAGTGTAATTCATGGGTGAGATTTTTTTGTTTGTTCTTGTTGTTGTTTTAAGGACCTATTTATTAATCACCTGGAAGAAGGAGTAAATAGCACATTAATTATATCTATAGATGATACCAAAATGGGAGGTATGTTACAACCACCAATGAAGACAAAGAAATAAGACCAAGAGGCCTTATGTGATTAGAAGCATGGGCAGAAAACAAAATAGATTCCACCTGGAAAAATGCAAACAAATACAGCTAAGGTAAAAGAGCCAAGACAGAAATAGAAAGTTATTTCTTGAGGACAAAGGTTGAAATGATGCCAAAAACTACCCTGGAGCAACAAATTTGCTGTGAACTTGCAATGCAATGTTGCAGCAAAATAAACTTCAATTTAGTTTCTGGATAGGAAAACGTATCAAATTCATGGACATAGGAGATGGCAGTTCCTCTTTTTATGGCATTGCTGACACTCCATGTAGAATACAGTGTGCATGTCTGCAGGACCAGCACTAGGGTTTCTCACGCCCTAGGCGCACGGCCATTTCGCCGCCCCCCGCGCTGATCCCGCGGCTCCGGTGGAGCTGCCGCAGTCATTCCTGCGGAGGGTCCATTGGTCCGTGGTTCTGGTGGAGCTGCCGCAGGCATGCCTGCAGGCGGTCTACCGGAGCTGCGTGAGCAGCCGACCATCCGCAGGCATGACTGCGGCAGCTCCACTGGAGCCGTGGACCAACGGACCCTCTGCAGGCATGCCTGCGGCAGGTCAACCAGAGCTGCCTGCTGCCCCCGCAGCAAAATGCCGCCTCCTGAATAATCCTGGTGCCCTAGGCGATTGCCTAGGCTGCCTAAATGGTAGCGTTGGCCCTGCATGTCTGGGACATTGCAGCACTAACAAACTGTAAGCACCCTGAAGGAATAAAAGAACCAAAACTGATTGAAGTGATGGAAGCACTGAATTATGAGGAAAAATGAAACTTCAAGGAGGGAGATAATAATTTATTTTAGGGATTGAAACTAAGTGCCTAGGAAACAACCACAGGACTGCAAGTCAGCAGAGCTGGGTTCTCTTTCCAGACCTGCTGCTACCAACTTGCATGACCTGGGGAAAATCATTTCACTTCTATTAGCTTCAGTTTCAAAAAGTGATCATGTGCAATTTCATTTGGATAGTCTGTTAAGAGCTTTTTAATAGGCTAAGAACTAATTCCCTAAGAGATGCAGGGCCTGCCCCTTACTTACTAAGAACCTGAAAACTGCTGTTTGGCAAAAACAATCAAGTCAATGTGCTGATTTACTTTCATTTGATGCTATTTGTGCCACAACTGCACATGCATTAAGAAGACACTTGTGATTGCTTTCACAACTCAGATGTCCTATTTGTTTCTTTTCTTCCTCCTGTCTGATTTTGCCAGTGACCTGTAAGGCTCCTAGGTCCTCAAAGGTCAACTTTGAAATCATATAGCAAAATAAAATAACCACGTCAGACATAGCTCTGGGTATTTCATCTCCAAAAACTGCTAAGAATAATTGTCTTAGCTGCTGGAATAATTGTGACATAATAGTTTCACCCATTTTCCCTATTCCTTTTCAGCAGGAAAAAAAAATGCTTAGATCTAATTTAAAAGGACAAAATATTTTAGTTGATTTGAAATTGGCTGCTATTATGTCTGAATAGCCCACTAAGGGTCACCTTGTGACACTGGTTCATATACTGCCATATCCAGTATTCTTGGAGAATCCAGAGATCTCCCACGAAAGCCCTAAACGTATTCATTATATTGATAAAAGAAATCTAATGTTGGAATGAAATGTAAGGTTTTAGTTTAGCAGGAGAGGATTTAACAAGAAAAATATATAGGACATCAGGGCCATGCGTACAAGCCTAAGACAGAAACAAAGATTCTGCATTTGCACAACAATAATCTCTAACAATACCATTTTATCCCATCCATTTTTGTTGCTTCTACATGATCTTCCAGTATTTTAAGCTAATAAAAGATTTTATTGATCAATGCTTCCTTTTATTATTTGCTACAAAACAAATATTGCTTTCCCTTTCTCTCTCTGACTACATTCCAATATGCACATCGGGATCTTGCTCCAGTTTTTCTAGTAACGGTGTAGAAAGATCAAAACATGAGTTTGATGTTCACCTGCAATTTGAAGGATATGAAAGAGGCCTCTTTTGAGCTTTAGGTGTACTTCATTTTTTATGTACAATTCTTTATTGTAGGTGTAAAATTATTTCCTTAATTATTTACCATGTCAAGATGCCCTACTATGTCTTGATTTTTATTTTTCGTATAGCATTGGTTTATGCTCCAGGTAGTATAAAAATCAATATAGAATAAATTTTAACAAATCCTTCTTTTATCTTAGCATATATTAAGTAGTGTCAGGTTACCCAAGGAAACTGTAATCCAAATAATTCTAAACGTACTGACACAGACATGATCAGCATCATATGTCTTTCTGACATCATAATAGTATATCTTCTAATTAAGGTGTTTGCAAAAGAGGTCCAGAAAAGTGGTACATCGATCTAACTAAGCCCTTTGGACATTTTATTTAAAGCTGGAAAAATGCTTAATGCTATGGATATTAACATCACTTCCCTTCAAGCTGTGTGTTTGATGGGCCTGATTACACATTCTTCCTGCACTCTGAAGTCTCCTCTGAGTTGAGTGGGGAATTGTAGGTGCCAGAAGGAATGTAGGTTCACACATGAATGTAATATAATCAACAATAAAAAAAGATTCTTCCTGCGGTATGCCATAAATAGTCTTCCTCCTTTAACCATGGCTTCAATCACTAAACCAAGTCCTACAACTCCTACAGACAGGAATAAGCCCATTGATTTCAATGGCAGTCAGTAGCTAAGGACAATAAAGGGTTGCGGAACTGGGACCCCTAAAATTTGATAGGGCAACGTTATGCTTCTCAATCCTTGCCTGAACTCCCACAGATACTATGGACTTGAATACATGGATTGAGGCCAGAATCAAATGGATTGAACTCTTGTTTGAGATTTTTAAGATACTACTATTTCACTTTGTTCCAATGTTTCTTTTTAGAAATGGTTAAATTCATGCATGAAATCTGTTTCTATTCATGCATGAAATCCCACAACAGTGATGAAGCCTGTGGCAAGCAATCTACCGCTCAAATATGCAGATGCCCAGCTCACTAGTTATACTAGAGGGACTCACTAGCTGCCGCTTCCAGCAGCCTCCATTGGCCTGCAGTGGTGAACTGCAGCCATTGGGAGCCGTGATCAGCCGGACCTGCAAACGAGGCAGGTAAACAAACCATCCTGGCCCACCAGGGGCTTTCCCTACACAAGCGATGACCCCAGTTTGAGAAACACTGGTATAGAGCAAGAGTTGCATATTATGTTCTGTTTTAGGCGTTATCATTTCTGTTTCCTTTATTCTTACTCAGTATCTTTCAAATCTTAATCTTTGATAATAAGCTCATGATTGCCTCCCTATAAATATATTTTAGTGCTGTAATGTTATAAAGGGCCTCATCCTGAGCTGTACTGGTCAAGCTGTGTCTTTACTGTTCCATTGGGAATAGCAAACCTGGTAATTACTGTGAGTGTCCAGTGACAGGGGCTGGATACTACAGGGGGATGTTTTCAGAGGGTCTCAGATATTAGGGTGCATCTATTGTTAACCTGCCAGGCAAAGAAAGGATTGGCAGAGGAGACTGTTTGCATGGCGAACAGACTGATGGTGTCATGGAGCTGACACCCCATTAAGCACAAGCAAATCTCTCTTTTGATGAGGCCAGGGGTAACAAAGTGGCTCACAATCCCAGGCACCCAGACATCACATCACAATCACCAGGCCTGATTTAACTGGACCTAGAGGGGTGTATTAAAAGCATACTCATGGCACACAAGCACTTATTGTCTTTTAAATCCTTAAACCAATCACTGCAGTGCTAAATATGACATTTCTGGGAATACTGCTGCCAGTCAGGGGAAGTGTCGTTTCCAGGAAAGACAGTTCAGCAAAGTGGAACAGGTGGGCTGAAATAATAAGAGGACAAGGAGCCATTATTTAAGAAAAGAAATTTTAAAACTGAGAGTTGTCTGAAATGAGCAGAGATGTGAGGGTATTGGTTTACTGTGTCACCCAGCTTTCTAGGATTCCTGCTTTGAGCCATATTATTTCAAGGTTTGCTTTTAATTTTCCAGCTACAGTATCAGGGTTGTAAAGGACCTCAGGAGGTCATCTAAGCTAAGCTAACCTTCTCCTCAAACCAGGACCAATCCCCCAGACAGACTTTTGCCCCAGTTCCCTAAACAGCCCCCTCAAGGATTGAGCTCACAACCCTAGGCCAATGCTCAAACCACTGAGCTATCCCTTCTTTGGAGAGCAATAAAAGTATAATGTAATGAGGACAGCGGTAAAACAATAACACACTGGTTAAGAGATTCATGTCAAAATTACTATTTGTCCATTTAATGAATATCAAGAATCAGAAGCAAGAAGTAATAAGACAACTGTTTCCATTATCCTGTAGGTGGGTATTGTTGCTTTGCAGCCTAGATTAGAGATGCTACCCTTATTTCTGCTTCTTAGATCAAGGTTTACTTTTGGGGCATATCACATAATGGACAGCAGCTAGTGACAAAGAATTACAAGTAGGTAAATGAGGGCATCTATCATTTGTCTTTGGGGCAGGGACTGTCCTTTTATTCTGTGTTTGTCAAGGGCCTAGCACAATGGGATCATGTCCCTGAATGGAGCTCCTCAGTGCTCTGACAATACAAATAAAATTATAGTAATTCGTTCAAAGTTACAAATCGGTAACTGTCATTAACATCCAACAGTTAAGACACTGATTCCATAATTAGGGCCTGTTTCTGGTTCCATACACATCAGAAGATCTCAATCACATGAGCAGTTCCTTGTGGCTTCAGTGTTCTCACATAAGGAATGTTATTCACGTGCATAGGTGTTTGCAGGATTGGGCCATTAAGGTTGAAAAGCTGTTTTCATTCTTAGTGACTCCCTTAACATTAAAAAAAATCCTATTTGGCCCAAAGTTTCTTATTCAGACTTTCAGGCCAGATTAAATATTATTCAAAAGTTTTTAATGGATCAAAAAAGCGTCTTCCCCACCCAATCAATCTGAAGTACTTATATGGCCCCTGTGAGCATTATGTGGACACATCCAATCTTCAATGTATTTATCCTCACAGCTCCCCTGGGAAGTAGCAAAGTGCTATAATCCCAATTTTACAGAAGGGGAACTAAGACACAGACAATGTAAGTGACTTGTCCAAGATTACACAGGAAGTCTTGGGGCAGAAAATGGATTTGATTATTAATTATATAACTGATTTTACACTAACTTTTTAAAGATCAATTTATTTTGAGCAGTGAGTGTCTGGCAATGGAGGTTCATTACGTTACAAAATCTACTCATAGGGAGTTGCTGTTTAGCCAAGGATGCAAGGGGATGCGCAAATCACTCTATAAGTTCTGCGTAAACAACACATGATAGAAAGAGATGGTTATTTTTACTAACATTGCTTTTTAGGACTATCTTTATGGCCCTCTTTCTTACTCTACAAAATATGCAGTGCCAGCTGAAGGGTCTCTAAAGAATATAAACGGCAACAAGCGTATGGATCCCTGGGTCTCTATGGCTGTAAAAAGAGGTTGGGAAACTACTTTGAGAAGTCCAAGGGATAGATCGATACAGATGAAGCTTTTTCTTTATTCTGTTCAGGATATTTTTCTTAAATGTCTCACACATTCTGCTCAAGGCTAGCCATGTCCACTAAAGTTGCTGACAACTATTCTCAGACACCCTTTCACTTCTATAATACCATTTATTAGAACAAAACCTTTCCCATGATTTTCATATGGATGAGGAAGACAGCATTTCTTTGATCAGTATCAGATCAATTTAGTTGAAATAAAATTCTTTCTGTAACTTGCCTATAGTTACTCAAAGGATTAGCGAGAAAATGTCACTGAACAGATACTCGTCTGCTCATTAACATTCAGGGGAAAAACCCTGTGGTAGGGTTGGTTTCAGCTGCTGATAGAACAATACTTAAAAGAAATTGGCATGTCTGTGAAACAGCTGCTCAGCAAAGCCACCATGCAAGGGAAATGGTGATAATAAGATGATAATATTACAACTACACTGGGAGCATAATATATTTTAAGCTGGTCTGGTATGCAGTAGGGGGTCTAAGAATTAGCACTTGATTGCTTGTCAATTACTAGTGATGTGAAGCACCTGATCACTACATGGATCAGTTCTGTTCAAAGCCCTGAACTAAAAGAGAAAATCATGCGTGCTGAGACTCCAAATATTCTTGATCTCCTGTGAATTCTCCTGTGAATTTTTTGTCATTCCGTCTTTCAAATGTTTAGCAAGTCTATTTCTAATAGAGGTATATTGCTATTGGTTTGCAATATTCTTCCTCGGACAAGATTTTGGGGGACACGAAGCACTGAATCATCTGTACAAACGTGAAACTTGCCAATATAACAGCGCAATATGACAAGCAGGCAGAGCCATTGGCATGGAGACTTGGGCAGTAGATACCTATCTCTAGCGATCATGAAGTCTCTTAGCTCACATAGCTGTTCATTAAAAAATTAAAGATCTCTTGGGTGGATCTGGAGTGGCTGGGATCACGCTCGGCAGGCTTTGATCCTTCCCACCAGATTGGAGACAGAGTGTTGGGATGCGATTATAATGGGGTTCTATATGAATTCAGAGATCCGAACACACAAAACACATTACAGGATTAGCACCTGTTTTATGCATATCATATAATATTTCTATATTACACACACAGAGTACACGAAAATTTAGTTTGCAACTTCCAGCACTCAAAAGTTAGTAAATGCCAGTATTAAGGTTGCTTATTAAGTGAGGTTCATCCATTCTGTGCACTAACAGAATCAGGGATCCTGAGGAAAAAATAGTATATGATCATATGATTAACAATTACAAGATAATATATATGCACAAGTGGGCTAAGTTAATGTTGCCCAGGCAACCTTAATTCTGGGATTTCCTAATTTTTGAGTACTTGATTTTGCCACCTTAATAATGTTTATTTTAATTTAGGGTGAGGTGGTTGTATGTGTAATTTCCCAGGTTTTTGAAAAAATTAACTGAAAAATCATAAAGTCCATCATATGGTATCATATTGTCACTCACATTGCCCATCAGCAATGCTGAAAACTTTAGATCAGCTGCTTGCACTAAGAGTATGTGATAGCATTAATAGGTTGTCATCCTGTATTTCAGTGGTCCCCAACCTTTTTGTGGCCAGTAGCACATTCATGTTTTCAGAAGTGTGGCTGGCGCCAACAATTTTTCAAGGCTTATTTTGTATTTGTACATTAAATAATATGAAAAACATCATATTTAATATTATATAATATATGAATCCAGAGAGAAGCTGGAGAGAAGTCCTGAGGACAGAGAACACTGGATCCCGCAGCACTCTGTCCCCGGCAGGTGCAGGGCCACAGCTTCTCTCCTCTACTGGGCACTAGGCAGGTGCACATAAATGCCCCAGCGGGCACCATGGTGCCCGCAAGCACCGCGTTGGGGACCACTGCTGTATCTGACTGTTTGCCAGTGAGTTTCACAAGCATTTGCTGACAGCAGAGGAGTAGTGAGACTCAGGACTTACCTATACAAAGAGTTACTGAGTGGCAACCTATTGCACCATAGATTTATACCCCAGCATGCTGCACACAACCTAGCCGTGAACCATTCTTACTTCATGATAAGAGTTCCATAATATACTACAGAATTTTTCTGCATGGGATCTTGAGTCCATGTGGCCAGTTAGTATGCAGTCAACTAGTGTACCACGGATTTACAACCACCTTGTTATGCACTGTCCCTCCATAAAGACAAGCCCTCAGAAATCCTGAGTTTTGTTTTAAGCTCTGGAGGGAGTATGCTTTGGGGTTCCCGGATTCTTCTGCCCTTACTCTCCAAGCACACCTTTTCTGCCTTTTCACCTTCAACCTGTGCTTGTACCTGTCCTGACTCTTCTCCCCCCAGCTCCTTGTCCCAGTCCCAGTCTCATTCTCCTTGCGTAGTCCATCCCAATCTCCACTCCTCAGGCTTCTCATCCCAGTCATAGGTTCGTTACCAAGATATTCACAGTTCCCTCTTTCCCACATCTGCTCATACTACCTGTCTGTCTTCCATACCTTCATCTCCAGTCACCTCCACACATGTACATTCCTGGTTGTCCCTGGCTCCCAGTCTTAATCTTTCTCTCCCTGCGCTCCTCATCCAATCTCCCTACCTTCTCCCTAATTCCTTAACTGGTCTCTTTGCCCAACCAGTATGAGTTCACTACCACCACCACCGTGATTTTTAAAAGGTCCATGAACGTAGCCAGTTTAGGGCAGATTTTTACAGGGACAAAAAGCCTGGCTCCCTGCTAAGTTTCAAGTCCCTGCTCCAAAGCAAAGGGGCACTAGAACTATTCAAAATGAAGGTCACCAGAATATTTTAAATGGGCAAAACACTGCATTTGCCTCTAGCCTCATTCTTGGAAAGTGCTGAACCATTTTGGCTGTAATTTTCCCCAAAATAATTAAGCCTGAATCTGACACTTAGCATGGAAAATTTCAGCCCAATTGGTTAAAGTTTGTCAACATTATAAGAAACTAAAAACAAGGTCCTCGAATGGGAAATGTTAGGCAACCTTAATAACAGGTGGACCTACCACCTCCATCTGTAACTGAAAACTAGTATCCGTGTGAAGTGGTATTTTTGAGACTCATGAAACAAGCTGGAACATAATGCAAAGTGGAGGTTTTGCATATTACCCTTATGCTCTTCCAGTCCTTTCCTAAAACAAGGCTAAGATCAGCCTTGAATTCAATGCTTAAGTATCAGAGGGGTAGCCGTGTTAATCTGGATCTGTAAAAGCAGCAAAGAGTCTTGTGGCACCTTATAGACTAACAGACCTATTGGAGCATGAGCTTTCGTGGGTGAATACCCACTTTGTCGGATGCATGTCATCCGACGAAGTGGGTATTCACCCACGAAAGCTCATGCTCCAATAGGTCTGTTAGTCTATAAGGTGCCACAGGACTCTTTGCTGCTTTCACTGCTTAAATTATTAATAAGGTTTTTCTAAAAACCTCTTCCATTATATTTATGACTTTTTGTATGTGTTTTGTTTCACTGGTGCCAAAATTTTCAACATATGCATAGACACATAGGTGTTTTGGTTGCTGATATGTGCATTCCTTGATGAACACAAGTACTAGATAGCAACTTCCATTAAACACCTGCACATTATTTTATTTATTTTATGTGTATTGTGGTAGTGCCTACAAGCCCTAATCGTGGACCATGACCCCATGGCATTAGGCACTGTACAAACACAGAACGGGAGAGATGGTCCAAGCCTCAAAGAGTTTACAGTCCAATTAGTCTAAAAATCTAATTGTTCTTACAGCATAAATAGTGTCCTACCACTTTAAACTGCTTCAAAGCCCAGACAAACGACAGGTAGCCCTATAGTGAAGCTGAAGGCTATGTGATGGGTATGTTATTCCACGGGAATATCTGCAGTGGACTCAACATTCCTTGCATATCAAAAGGATACCTCCAGAACAATTGCAGAATCTGATGAAAGGACTATGAAATGAAGCTCAGCTGTTCAGTGACAATGCTTGAACTTCACATGACAAGCACTCTCTTAAAAAAAATAAAAGAACATTCATAAATGTAGACATTCCAAAGCCAGAAGGGTCCAATACAATCATCGACTCTGACCTTCTACATAAGACAGGCCAAAAAACCTCATCTAGTAATATCTGCACCAAGCCCATAATTTCTTTTTGAGCTATAGCATCTTTTAAAAAGATATCCAGTCTCGATTTAAAGACTTCAGGTGATGGAGAATCCACCACAGCCTTAGCTGTTCATTGTAGTAATATAAAAAGGCATCGAATTATCAAGAGTACAAAAAAGAATCAGCTGAAATCTGTGACAAACTATTGACCATCTGCAAGCATTTTTAGTAACCTATGTAACTCACCAGATTCTATTGACTATATTGGTTTCCATGCACAAATGGAAGAAATCCCTACAGCTGCTCTTGAGGGTATTAAGTTTTCACTTCTATTTACAAACTCATCTCTGAATATTGCACATGCTCCAAGACTATTTTTAAAATACAAAAATGAAGCTTTTAAATTTTCACAAGCCAAACAGAATCCTGAAGGTGCACTCTACACAGTCAGCTCCAAATCACACGCAACAAGTTACACAATTAAAAGATTAAATAATAAATTAATACCACACCATCACTCTGTTACCTGAGTGCACATTACCAGCATTCTCTCCAAGAATCTGTTTCCACACTGTAAATTATAGCAACACCAGGGCTGGGAGAAGGTGATCCACAGCAGCCTTCTCCCTTCTGCTGAAAGAAGTGGGAAATATATGCCTCCCTAAAACTTTCCACAGTGCTCCTCTTCACACCCTCCCCTCACATTATCACTAGCTATTCCTGACCAAGGTTGCTTGTCTTCCTTGTCATGTGACAGTGGGAAGCTATCACAGAAAGTTACATTCTGCTCACAGCAAAGCAAAACTTTAATGGAATAAGGAAAATGGTATTATCCTAAAAGCTAAAATCTCTCTCAGCATTTCACTTTACAACTTGAATGTGGAACCTTCCCCTGCCCCCTTTTGGCTTCTTAATTGAAAATTAAAATATAATAAAATAAAATAATAAAATAACAAAAACACACATCCTCACTCTTTACACATAGAATTGCTGATACTGGTTTCCAGTTCCCCACACAGCATCAGCATTCAACTGGCTATCCCCATGATGTTACACCAATGAGCCCTCATTGTCCCCTAGCCAAACTTCCAATCCCTTTTGGAGATCCAGTCTAACACATTTCTATTTTCTTCCATCCTGTCCTAGCAACAAGAGATGTTCAAAGATCCTTGTCATGTTCAGCAGGGTTTACCAGTTCCACTCAAAACTTACATTCCAGTAGAAGTTCTGCATGGGGAGAGAAACATGCAGAGAAAACTCTGCTTCTCCTTTGGCATGCAGGTTATACTCTGGGCATGTGCCATACACAGTTCCTAAAGAGACGCATCTTTCCCACATATACATATTATGAAATACATAGAAAGAGACAGTCAAAATATATCTAGACCTCAGATGAATATGTATATGGACGAAGCGGTGATTGAACATATTAAACTAGTTTTAAGCACTTACTACTTTGTGATTTATCATGAGAAAGATTTATTTATTAAACAGTGCCCAGGGGAGAAAAAAATCATTTTACATTCATTACTAAAGAAAACTACTGTGGGTGAATTGTTAGAGCAAGTCTCTGATCCCTTTCCCAGATCTTCCTAAACTGGAGAAAGGAGAGATCATAGTACTAAATGGAAAGAAAAATAACCAAATATCTGTCTGTCAATTATTGTAGAAGTAGAAGATTTCATTACTTCCTGAGTGGTTTGTAGTGAAATTCCTCCCATGTGTGTGCAAGCCATGGGTGCCAGAAGGACACTATGCTTCACAGGGAAAGAGCTGGCACTCAGAAGAAAGAGTAAGCCAGGCTACAGACTACAAAAAAACCTTGACCCTAAAAAAATATCATGGAAGGTCCATAGTTCATCTTGCAACAACGAATGTAATTGCAAGCCTAAAAATTGCATTTGAAATTAGGAGAGGAAAAATGATGTCTCTTATGCTGATCTCCCTCCTTCTCTTAAAAAAAAAATTAGCCAAGTCTGCAGACACTCCGCTGCCTGATTCTTTATGTTATTGTAATTAAAGGCAATAGTCACAGAGCTGATAAAGGGTGCAAGCTGTAAAGTTAACCCTTATCTTAGCCAAAGTGATAACTGCAACAGTGGTATCAAATTGTAAAGGAAACAAAATCAGAATATATTCTGAATAATGGACTCGTGTACAACTCTGGAAGTCAATTGGAAGGCTCATTTTCTCAATCTTTAAAGAGTAAACAAATTATATCCCAACCTACCATCAAACTTCTTGTGCCTGGACACAAAAGTGGTGCGCACAAAGTGACTGGTTTCCTCCACCAAGTTTTCAAATTCCAATTTGCTCTGTTGGCTCAACTTGTCCTCCATTTCTGTGGTGCAGCATGTATACTCCTGAGGACAGATTCTCAAATGTTCCCCTGCAATAATAAGAGAAAGTATATTGTTTACTTATAAAAAATGAGCAACAGGTTGTGATTACCTTAATGGACACAGTGCTCATGAAATGCACACTTTTTATTTAGAGTGCATGAACAAACATACTGATCAAACATAGAAACAATCATCTCTCTGCTAGACCATTTCCGTGACCCTCCAGCCCTAATATGGGAACACTTTGCATCTGACCTACAATTTGGCCTCAATCTTGGATTCCTTGCCAAATAGGGACTTTTATCTTTGCAATGCCATTTTGGTAAGCTTTGCAGTTCAAATGAGACTCTCTCAAGGTTAAACTGATTCTTAATTGAAGAATCCCTTTATGTAAATCTCGAGGACTGTTGCTTGCTCCTTGCTTGCATTTGAAATGTTCTGAGAAATACCCGGTGACAAGGCTAGTAATAAAGCTTTCAGAGCTTTCTCTCTACCAGACCTCTGATATGAGAATTACAAATTTTGGCAGCTTTGCCATACTCTGTTAGACACAAAGGGTAGGCCTAGGCAGAAAAGGGAAGAAAGAGGATGTTTCCCTGATGTGTCCTTCTCCCTGTTTGACTGCCTTAGTACAGCAACACTTTCTTTCCACTTTCTCCCTTCTGCTCAAACAAGTGTATTTTAATAGCAATGTTTGGGTTCCACACATTTTTTTGGATGACATTTCTTTTCAGACACAGCAAATGCTCCACTTGAAGCAAGAACGTGATGAAGGGTTTAATTAATGCTTATGCTATATGGAAATGCAACGTAAAAGGTAATGAAAACCTCTTATTTAATTCAATAGATTTCTCTCTTTATGCAGTGACAATATTGCCTTCTTCAGTGCAATTTCCAAGTGGAAGCCAATTCTGTAGCTCATGAAATTAAAATGGTCTGTTATTATACGAAATCTGAATTTCCAATTGATGATGTACTCTGGGTGTCAGAAATGTTTAGCCTGGGCTGTATGAAAGGAGAGAATTCCATCTCCCTGCTGAGAAGTAAGAAAAATGATAGACCTCTTCTTGTAAAGCAATGAAAGCATTTAGCTTTTCATGTACTATATCCTGATTAAATTCCTCTGCAAGCTTTTATATGATGCAAATAAGATGATGGACAAAGCTCAAGGATTAAATACATACTGGGGGCTTGATGCTCGTTTACACCAAGGCCACTTTGCACCACTTTGGAGTGTAAAGAGGACTTCAATTTTGTGAGTTTGTGAGTATGAGTGAGAACCAGAAGAGAGAGAATTTAGTTATTGTACCATCAAAACAATTGAGGTATTGAAAATAAATACACATGCTTAGAACAAACATTGTGTTGCACGTGAATCTGCACTTACTTTATTCCATTTTTTTAAAGCCTTTTGTTCTGAAGTGCAATCATTCCCAATAACCTTCAAAGGTTTAATTTGTTCCTCTGTGAGTTTTCACATAGGAAATTTCTTTTAGAAATCTGAAAACTTTACAAAAAATGTAGACATGATACATCTTGAAGGAGGGTTATTTCATCATCACTCTTACTACTTATTTGTACTGCACTCTTAACAAGGAGGCCCTAGTCATGGACCGCGACCCCATTACGCTAGGCACTATACAAACAAGAAGTGTAGTGGGTGTTAGTGATGATCTCACTGCTTATTAGAAGTCAGAAACAGAAAGAAGATTGAACATTAGATGCCTTTGAAAATCTGTCATTACAAGCAGATTTGCCCATCTGAAGTGATTATGTAACACTGAGAAAACATTGCTAGACATCCTCTTTCCAAATGTCGGAAAATCCTCACAGAAAAAGACTCAATAGCCTTCTGGTTTGCAACTGAAAACTCTGGAGAAACATGTACTTTCCTCTTTCCAGCTTTGGGGATAGTTTATGCTTCCTTTATATTACAACTACTTCTTTTTGTCTCTTTTTTCCATGTTCTCGTGAACTTTGGAATTTATTCCTTTCCTCTCTTTTTCTCCCACATCTGTTTTTTTGTTGGCCTTATCAGATATTGCACCTGTTTGTTGTCATTTCTATTGAATAATAGGTAATAATCAGGCTTCAGTGCCTAACTATGAATAGCCACAGTTTTAGATATTATCATTATTTCATTCAAAATATCAAAGTGCAATAAGGCTTAAGGTGTTCAGTATTTCAGCTATTTTGTAGCATCATTAATTTCCTCTATCCCATTTATTTGCAGGCCTACTTTCCCTTTATTACTGCATCGATCACCAATTTGTTATAAAAGCCCATCTCACCTCCTTGACTGCCAGGAACTCATTCTGTTTATTTTCCTTTTTCTGTCTCTCTCTCTTCCTTTTTTTTTGTGTGCAATTTTTATTTTTTCCCCTTAACAGACTGTGTGTTCTCATTCGTTTCATTACTTATATCCTTACCCAATAATTTCAACCACCACTTTTTTAATGGTTGAAATGTGGATTTCCTTGGTATCATAAAAAGTCTAGATATTTAATACCACTCATCCACTTCCTCTCCCCATATTGTACCCTTCTATATGGACATTCCAGTTATGAGAACTTTCCCATCAGGTTTCAGTTATGCCCACGAGATTAGAACAAGCATTAGTAACACTTCTAGCTCATCTGTCTTTTTCCACATACTTCTTGCATCTTAGTGCAGACCTAAAAACATAATACTATCTGTACTCTTCATATTCTGCTTCCAAACAATTTTTTTCTCATTTTATTTCCTACATTGGAAGTACGTGCCAGATTACAAAATTAAGCAAAAGTTACTTTCTACTTCAAATTCTCCTGGTTCAAAGCTCACTGAAGTCATTGGAAGAGTCTTACCGACTTCAAATGAACAGGAGCAGGTCCTTAAATCTTATATATAAAACATTGCAGGAGTCAGTCAGGCCAAGATGTTCAAAATGGACTGTATCTGTTAGGCTCCTGAATCCGTATTTAGGCATTCAGTTAAGTGGCCTGATTTTCAAAACTAATGAAATCAGTTCCCTGCTTAAGTCAGTGTGAGTTCCTGGATGCTCACACATTTTGAAAATAGGTCACTTAACTAGATGCTTAATATGAACTCTGAGCTTAACTTCAGGCACCCAAGTAAATTATTGAAAAGCACATAAATGATGTAGGTTTCAAAGAACCCTTTTCAAAAGTGCCTAAGTCACCTGGGCACTGCTTTGAATACAGAGTACTCTGTCACCTATGCACTATTGAAAATTTTTCCTGTTTGTAAGCTTTTAATACACAGCTAGTGGCTCTTAAATTTCACAATATTAGCAGAATCATCCCACTAACTATCTTTTTTCAGAGTCCTTTCTATGGAAGATGGCCATTTTGGTTTAATTTCAAGCAGGCTCCATCTCATTTAAAAATGTCCTTTGAACATATGTTTTTGCCCCTAAAATTTGCTTTCCTCCATGATATCAAAGGTAACTATCTATTGATAGTAACACATTCTATAACACTGATTAAGAAAAAAAGTCATGCAAAATATTAAAAGTAAAACATTTAGCATTTAGTCCCTGAAATCATTGTGCTCCTGGGTGGATAACTCAACATCAAGCTGCATTATGTTCTAAAAGGCTGCACCATTATTACATATCGCACACACTAAAACAACATTAAAAGAACATTATTACAGTGGCAAAATCAAGCACTTGAGAGTTAGGAAATGTCAGAATTAAGGTTGCTGATGCAACTTGAATTTGGCCCCTTGTGTTTGTGTTTGTGTGCATTTTGACACAGTCTTTAATTACATGTTTATGTCTTATTTTTTTCCATAGGATCCCTGCCTCATTCAGTTCACAGGATGGACAGTGCTAAGTTAACGAGGAACTGCCAGTCTCATAGCCCAGCCAAGCCCAGCTCCCAATTCCTTACTCAATCTGTCCCAGCCTTCCTGCCCAATCAGTCCATGCCTCCCCTCCCTCTGCTCCCAGTCTCCTTGTCCAACCATTCCCAGGCTCCCCTCTCCAACTCATATTCAGTTTCTTCCCCTCTCACCAGATCTCTTTCCCAGTTTACTCCTTTTCCTCTTCCTTGATCTAGCTGTGTCCCTTTGTATTTGAATAGCTGGCTTCCTCCTCCATGCTGTCCAGGGCCCAGTCGGGGGGGTGGGTGGGTGGGTGTGTGTGTGTGTGTGTGTGTGTACGCGAGATTAACGGCAAAGGAGAGACAGACTCCCCACTCTCAGTTCCAGTGCTCAGACACACTCCAGAGCAGCTGGGAGCAACCATTACGGACAAGGAAAATTTTTCTAACCCACATAGTCCTGGACTGGAACAGATCAGTGTGTTGGGATGGTCGCATGTGCAGTCTGGTCACACCTGGAGCCTGTGAGGGGGTGAAGCATGCTCAGTGAGGATCAGGGCCAGATTCAGCTTTTTTGCCACTCCAAGAGGAGAAACCAAAAAAAAAAGAAAGATAAAGCCGATCAGTGGCACTTCGGTGGCAGCTCAATCGTGCTGCTCCATTCTTCGGTGGTCATTCAGTGGCAGGTCCTTCGCTCCCTCTCTTCCTCTTCAGAGGCACTTTGGCAGCAGCTCAGAGAGGAACTGAGGGACCCGCGGCCGAATTGCCGCAGAAGACCCGAATGTGCTGCTCCTTTCCTTTGGCCGCCCCAAGCACCTGCTTTCTTCGCTGGTGCCTGGAGCCAGCCCTGGTGAGGATAGAATCTTTGCAGATCTTAGCTGTTAAGCTCTAGCAATCTTCTAATGAGCCTGGGCAAACTGCAATTTTTCAAAGGCTTACAACTTACTCAAATTTGGGTAACTTTTCATGGACATGTCAGAAAGCACAACTCTGACATAAAGGGCATCCCCTGCCAAATTTCAAGTTCCTTGCCCCATAACACGAGGGAGCTAGAACAGGGTTTCTCAAACAGGGATCGCTGCTTCTGTGGGGAAAGCCCCTGGTGGGCTGGGCTGGTGTGTTTACCTGCCCCATCCGCAGGTCCGGCCGATCGCGGCTCCCACTGGCTGCAGATCGCTGCTCTGGGGCAATGGAGGCTGCTGGAAGTGGGGGCGCTGCACCTCCCATTGGCCCAGAGCAGCGATCCGCAGCCTGTGGGAGCAGCAATCGGTCGGACCTGCGAACGGGGCAGGTAAACACACTGGCCCAGACCGCCAGGGGGTTTCACTACACAAGCGGCGAACCCTGTTTGAGAAACCCTGAGCTAGAACATTTAAAACAGGGGTAGGCAACCTATGGCATGCGTGCCAAAGGCGGCACACAAGCTGATTTTCAGTGGCACTCACACTGCCCGGGTCCTGGCCACTGGTTCGGGGGGGCTCTGCATTTTAATTCAATTTTACATGAAGCTTCTTAAACATTTTGAAAACCTTATTTACTTTACATACAACAATAGTTTAGTTATAGATTTTAGACGTATAGATAGAGACCTTCTAAAAATGTTAAAATGTATTACTGGCATGTGAAACCTTTAATTAGAGTGAATAAATGAAGACTCGGCACACCACTTCTGAAAGGTTGCCGACCCCTGATTTAAAAGAATTGGCCCCACAGTTTTTTAATACAGGCAAAGCAATGTATTTTCCTCTAATCTCATTCTCAGAAATGACTGGACTGTTTTGGCTGAAATTTAAAAAAAGAAAAAGAAAAAGAAAAACAGACATAGTCAACCTGACACCCACACGCACACAGTCAGGTTGGAAAATTTCAGCCCAAATGGTGCAAGTCTGGTAAAAGTACACACAACTGAAAACAGGGTCTTATAATAGGAAGTGTCAGCCAAGCTAACTAATAGTTGGCGCTCCCAGTCCTGTCTATAATTATTTAATCATTTATCCTTATTTTCCTTCTTTAACTTTTCTGTTTGCCATAGTTGACATTACTAAGTTTTGGCAGAACATCCAGTTCATTCACTTTATGGAAAACAGAAGATGTCACAACTCTGCTTTTTCACATTTTCTTCTAAAATTTATTATTCTTTAAGAGAGTCTTTTGCTGATTCTGTGCAAGGTTTCCCCATCAGCGATATCATGCCTGCCCAGATTGAACGTAATTCTAGAGACTATTTTTACTGTGCTTCCCTTATTTCCTGGTGCAGGCTCATTTTCCATTTTAGTTTTGTTATGCATTGTCCCAGGACTCAGACAAAAGGAGTTTAAATTACTGATCTGGGTATTTACACATCTTAAGTATTTTACAGGCTACTACTGTGCTCATAACTGATGTACCACCTCTTGCTCTGTGAAACTCCTTATGTTTTACATTTTCAAAGATTATATGGCATGAGTGGCTAGTTTTTCCTTTTTGAAAATAGTGTCTCCATAGATAAGCTCGACTGCATGTAGTTTATGCTGCACCAGCACTATGCTGGAATCACACAAGTATTAATTCAGCAGTTCCTAGTTACCTACTACAACTCATCTAGCCACCATGTTTCCAACCAAAGTTGCTGACTTACATCTCTCTCCTTTTGTGGGTTATGTTATATAAATCAAACCAATTGCCTGCTACAATTTCAGCTACTAGTATTCAGTTTCAGTTTTATTATAGCTATAATCTCACACCTGTCTTCACTTCCTCCAAACTGGCAAATTTTACAGCTGAATTTGGTAATCTTGCTTGTATGCCACTTTGAATGTAATAAAACAATTTACAAGGCAGTTGTTTTATATTCAAATACACAGTAGTTTGGTGTCCCCACAACATGCCATAAAATTATAAAAGCTTACTAGAGCTTTTTAAAAAAATTACATAAATTGAATAATTGGCTTCTACCAGTCTATCAAAGTGCCACAAGTTATCTATGTATGGTAGGAGGAATACAATCTGAACTTATCGGAAAACATTATGCAAAACAAAATTAATCTTTATATTTCCCCCAACAGATTACGGTTCTTCTGAAGCCCTTTCCACAACTATCAGTAACACCAGGTTACAATATTAAATGTGGAAACATGCTCATATAAATCATTTTTTAAGTCAGCCAGATTTCTTATGGATTATGCTGTTCATTTTACAATTGCAGGAATAATAATTCTTTATGAGGTAGTTAATTTTGATAGTTTCTGCCCTCGCCATAAATAAAAGCCAACAATAAACTCCGCTATTTGTACTGCTCCGCCTGCAGGCATTCAGTAGTATGATTGCTGTAAATAGAATTATACAGTCAATATTTGTGCCCTGCTTTGTAAATCCAGCAGTAAATGAATGTTAAGACACACAGTGGTAGTGCTCTGTGGGCATTCAAACTCAGTTGCTGTCTGATGGCAGTGTCTACAAAAGACAGAAGAGATTAAAAAAAAAAGTGTCCTTCATCCTGCAAATCAAATCAATGTGGGTGGACCCTTGTCAATGTGGCTGTACACAAGGCAAAGGTCTGTCCATAAGGATCCAATTGGAGGACTAAAGCCAAAGGCATCAAAAATATCATGTCAGTCCTTCAAATCTAATAGAGAAACAAGAAACAAAATTGGAGAAACTGCCAAGAATGTAAAATGTCCTTGAAAGCATTTCAGTTTACAGAAAACAAAAGACTGATGAAGGAGAAAAAATTATTCTTTAGCAAAAAAACCTTTTCATCTACTCAGTCTCAGAAGAAATATTTTCTCTTTAAATTTGGAAAGAACTCAGGTTTGTGTCCTACTGGAAAAAAATAAGAAATAGGTTTTAAAAATTGGAATTAAATAACACTTCTCCATTCCTTTGGGAGATAATGGTGTTGGAATCTAGAGCTTTCTGAACACAGGCTCGTCCAATCAATATTCTCAGATGTATGTTAAAAGTCTAATTGTGAAATCAAGTGGGTAGGCTTATTGTTATGAAGCACTTTGTTCATTTTCTATGGTGTGAAATTATTTTTGCCCATAAAAAATATTTAGTATTTTGAAGTTGGGGATTGGTCCTGCTCTGAGCAGGGGGTTGGACTAGATGACCTCCTGAGGTCCCTTCCAACCCTGATATTCTATGGTTCTATGAAGTGTGACTCATACGAGTTTGCAGATTCCAACAAAATAGCAGTGAATTAACAAAAATTATTGAATAGTTTTAAAATGTTAAAACTGTAACAAAACAAAAAAAATTGCATTTTATAATCATTTCAGCCAATATGCAAGTGATGAAAATTATAATATAATTTTGCTGGTCCAAAGACTGTTCCCTAACCAACAGTCTTGAAGCTCCTTCTGATGCAATTATCTTCTCTGTGGGGGTATAACAGCCCCATGAGCAGCCTCAGTGAAACTGGCATTCAAATAGCAGAGTTGAACTTTCCTTTTGAAATATACTATGATTTAAATGAATTCTATTACAATATTTCAGAGAGGACTGAAACAATATTTGCATAAAACATAATATCTGAATGAAAAAAGTCAACGTGACACATACACAGTGCCTGCATACAATTCTTGATCTTTTTAAAGTTTTAGCAGCTAAACAAGAAGCTTTGTGTGTCCATGTGATTCTGTTGAACCAACCCTCTCCCATCCTGAAGGAAAGTGACTCATCTGTTTGCCTTCAACAGAAATCATTTTTCCTCAAATTCTGTTTGTTCCTTGAGGTCAATTAGAAAATGAATGCCTTCCAAACAGACTGATAATTAGTTAACAGTCTCTTCATTATGTGTCCCACAGGGAACATTCACTTACAAGAAGTCCTGATCGTATTGTCCTTGGGAAGCTCTCAATAATAAGACACTGAAACTGAGGCCAAGACAAACCTGTTCATACTAGGACTACACAGCTGCTAAAGAAAGGGATTGAGTCTCTCGAATCTTCCTAGCTAAACTACTGGAAGCTGCTCTATTTCTCCTACATTCAGGTTCATTTTATTTTCCAGGCATATGCAGTTAGACAATTGGTTTTTGATAGCAGTTTGTGAAAAGAATCTTTAGCTATCTCTTGGGGTGTATATTACTGACATTTTGCCCAGTGCATTGTGAAAGGCAAACTGTGATTCAGCATTGTGCAGTTTCATCATCTTGCTGGCTACTTGGCTATAATTTTGTGGTTTGGAAGCATGTTTCCTCCAGGGGATGACAGCTAACTCCCCTCATGCCCCCAATTGATTTTACTCTTTATTATATCCCCTGCTATAATAGCAGGAATGTCTTATATACAATGTAAAGATGACCCTGTTTACTCCAAAGTCAGCACAAGTGGGAATAGAATAAATCATGCATACAGCTTTTCTTTGCCCATAAACTATAATGCAACTAGGTTTTTTCACACTTAATAGGCTGTTCTCAAAACAGTTTTATTATTAGATAGCTGGAGAGAGTAAATGAGGGTGGATTTGTAAAGGTTTGATGAGCATGAGTTTGCGTGAATCACATAACATACAAGTGAGTTATGCAGATCGTCCCAGACTCAAGCTGAAAAAACCTTTGCAGCCTATCATTGTGTATTCTATATATGCCACATGTTACAAAAAAAAATTACGTAAGAGTTTTTAGTCACTTGGCTCTTCAATTTTTCATATGGCTTCACTATATGTGGAGTAATACAGCCATCCTGAACTCATGCTGATAAAGTCTTTTGACCGTTCCACACCTTCAGGCTATTCACCCTACTAACCCATAGATAATGACAACTCCTCGTGCACCATCAATTGTCTTAGCTTGAGAAAGAATTATTTACCCTTGCAAACTCAGATCAACTTGAGTGTAGTGCAAGAAGCATTGCATCTATTCTGACTTTCACATAATAGACTTTGTGCCAGTTAAGGATAAGGCATAGCAGAATTCTGCTTCTGGATGCCCCTTGCTGCCCACACCATACCCTGCTTAGACCCCATCCCTGGGAAAAAAAAAACACTTCCTCCTCTTACAATAATAAGGAAGGCAGCTAATACAGGAGGCAGCAGAGCCACTTCCTCCAGCTATATGTCCATGGAGAGTTCCTCTACCCAAGAGAAATTGTCCATGGGCTATCCTCACCCACTTTGAACCTCTTACATTGTACAATGTAGCTTTAACAGACTGGTGAATCTAGTACAGGGTTTGGCAACCTTTGGCACACGGCCCACCAGGGTAAGCACCCTGGCAGGCCGTGCCAGTTTACCTGCTGCAGGTTCGGCCCATCGTGGCTCCCACTGGCCGCAGTTCGCTGCTCCAGGCCAATGGGGGTGGCGGGAAGCAGCGCAAGCCGAGGGATGTGCTGGCCGCAGTTTCTTGCAGCCCCCATTGGCCTGGAGCGGCGAACCACAGTCATCGAGAGCTGTGATCGGCCAAACCTGCAGACGCGGCAGGTAAACAAACTGGCCCGGCCTGCCAAGGGGCTTACCCTGGCAGGCCGCGTGCCGAAGGTTGCCGATCCCTGATCTAGTACATAGGTATTATTTCATGATCATGGTGAAAATTACAAGGCATGAAAGAGTTAATGGAAATTTGAAAGTTCTGTTTAAATATTGTTTACCACAGCACATGAATGTTCACTCCATATCATGAACAGTAACGATACCTCGTTAATGTCATTCAGCTTCTACTGCACTGAAACAAGATCATCAAAGAGAAAAATGAAAGCCTCATCATAAAAAGACAGATGATAGCTTAGGTCAGTCCAGTGTCATTTCAGGTTTCCCCTATTTCTCCAATTCCTGAGGATCTGGTTCTACTGCTAGTCTATGCTGTCTTTTGTATCTGGTTCTGCCACAGTGGGGCTGAACAAGTTGTCAACTCTCTATTACTGTCCTTTTGTGGAGGCCCCTGAAGCCTGTAATACTTGGCCAGGTTCAAGGCCTTCAACAACAACAAAAATAAAAATCAATAACCAAATGTAACAGAGTTCTTGCCCTTCAAGTGTTTAAATGGTAAAGGTTTGACCTTCATGATTAAAGATCAACGTGAAAGGAAATCCTCATGTGTATGTTAAGACTTCTCTGTGGTTATCTGCTTAAATTTTTCTCTTTTCGTCCAATGTAAGATAACTTTCTGGAAATGAATGATGAATGCTTCCAGCTTCCTTCTTAAACTTTTCTTTATCAGCATACTATAGCTGTGCCGGGTAATAGAACTGCGTTACTGTGGTGGGCCTTTTCCAGTGGAAAAATAAAGGGGCTCCAGGTATTTTAACAATCTGAATGGAAATTTCTGGATGTTCAAAAACACTGTTATAAGCCAGGGGTTGGCAACCTTTCAGAAGTGGGGTGCCAAGTCTTCATTTATTCGCTGTAATTTAAGGTTCCACATGCCAGTAATACATTTTACATTTACAGGAGCCGGCGGATGGAACCCCAGACTGGCAGCAGCATGCCACGGTAAATCAGCTTGTGTGCCATAGATTGCCGACCCCTGTTAAAAGCTAAGAATGCGAGTGCTCTCTCTCTCTCTCTCTCTCTCTCTCTGACTTCTATAGGATCCTCAGTACTCTATCAATATCTCCTTCTCCCTAGGTCTTAATTTATCCTCCAATTTCTTTACTTGCATTTTTTAAGGGTGAGACATTTGCATTCTTTCACCATAAATTGAGACTGGCTGTTTAGCTGCAATTGCACAGCAGACACTGTGTCCCAAGCCCTGTAGCTTCAACTCCAAAAAGTCTTTTTGAAATAAGTTCTGATAAGGTGTTTAATCACTCAAAGATATTAAGGTCTACTCCTGCTGAAAGAAGAGCACCAAGTATTGGGCCAAGCAATCTACCTAAACACCATGATCTTTCAGGGAACGGGACCAGTGACTTTTTCATTATGCATAGAAAGAACACTTTACCAAATCTGGCTATTTTCCCATCTCCCGAAGTTTTATCTACAGATTTGGTGAGGTACAATTTGTCCTATAAATCCATAGTATGCCCATACCTTGAATACTGCATGCAATCCTGGTCAGCCCCTTTTAGAAAGGTGTATTAGCATTGGAAAAGGTACAGAGAAGGGTAAAAAAAATTATTAGCGGTATGGAAACAAACAAAAGGAAGTACTTCTTCATACAATGCACAGTCAACCTGTGGAATTTGTTGCCAGTAGATGTTGGAGGTCAAAACTATAACAGGGCTCAAAAAAGAACTAGATAAGTTCATGGAGGATAGGTCCATCAATGGCTATTAGCCAGGATGGACAGGGATGCAATCCCACACTCTGACTGTGTCTAGCCTCTGCCTGCAAGAAGTTGGGAATGGACGACAGGGGATGGATCACTCAATGATTACTTGTTCTGTTCATTCCCTCCGAAGCACCTGGCATGGACCACTGTCAGAAGACAGGATACTGGACTACATGGACCCTTATCTGATCCAGTCTGGCTGTTCTTATGTTCTGGCAAAAAAAATGTTTGAGGTTGCCAAAATATTGTATTTAAAAGGTCATTGTGTGAGCAGCTAAGCTTCTATGTTGCTGTGACGGAATACACCCCTCTAATCACCCTCTAGATACTACTGTAATAATCATTGTACAAAAGTATGCCTTGTAAGATATCATTTGAGAACTCAATTTACTGGTCAATATTGTCCTGGTAAAATCTGTGTGGTAATATTATATGTGAAGTTATAAAATTCCCCTGTATGGTGTATTGACACATGTTCCAAACCCCACAGCCCTGCCCAAACAGAAGATGGCAAACAGGTCTGTCCCAAAGAAAGGAGCCTGTGCTTGCCTTAATTTGCATTTAAATAGTGAACAGAGTCATCAAGCAGGAAGGGAAGACAACGGAAGTTCAAACAAGTGAAGTGTCACAGCTGCCATTCTGGTTGGTTGCCTCTATATCTCAGTGGCATTTATTCTGCTTTACATTTTATAATTCCCACATCACAATGCTTCGTTATGAAGTAAAAAAAATGCTTTCAGGGTTCTTTAAACCACATACCAGGTTTAGATAATAATCTCTTCAAGGCAGGAAACATGCCCTCTTGTGTGGATTCTTGGGTACTACTAGAACAGAATAATAAGGTTTACTGACTGGGTTGAGAAGATTGTAAAAGACCTTTTTTTTTCCTGTATTCTTGTTTACCGTTCTGCTAAATGCAATATAAATCTATGCATGTACAGTAGTACTAATAATCATGAGATAAAATGGCATAAACATTCAGTTGTAGGTACACTAGCAAGGACTTGGGAGAGGAAAAAAAAATTAAGATCTTCTATAGCAACCACTTGTTAACTCCAAAAGGTCTCAAAGGTTTCCCTAAACTCCAAAAAGCAGCATCATGCAGAAGTTCAGACTGCCACACTATTCCCTGAAGAAACTGCATGAGATTGCCTATTAAGTGTGAAATGCACACAGATAATTTCAAGTGAGAAACTGAGGTGAGGACAATTATGAACATACCATCGTTTTTCAGAGTAAATTGGCAAAAAGTCAGCTATAGTAGTATAGCAGATTAATGTGGAGTACAGCAATTGATATAGGTACCACTATCTACTATTGCCAAGGTAATGGGAGATGTTCTATGAAACAGATCTTGCCATTACTTCTTAAGGTCCCAATTCAACAGACCACTTAAAAGGTTACTTGAGGTTAACCATGTGAGCAGTGCCACTGAAGTCAGACTACTCATGTGCTTATGCATTTTACTGGATTGTTTAGTATTGTATTTGCTACAAGTGCTTTTGGAATTGTGCTATCAACGAAACATCTGGGGCTGGATTTTTCAGGCTGCTTCATCCACTTTGCGACGCTCAGACAATGCAAACTGGACAGATTCCCATCATAACTGGACAGTGGAGTATTCTCCTTGCACAGGGGAACTCTTTGTTGGGTTTAAGCAGGTGAGAGAGTAAGAGAAAGGGGGTTGTTATAGCAAAGCTCCACTACATTTATTCACCACTTGAGCTTGGTCTATAAAGGGGGAGGGGAATTGTGGGGATTCTCTACATTACAGCCATCTTGTGCTATACCCAGCTATACAGAGAGAACTATACAGATTTATAGATTCCAAGGCCTGAAGGGACCATTGTGATAATCTAGTCTGACCTCCTGTAAACATAGTCCATAGAACTTCCCCAAAATATTTCCTAGAGCAGATCTTTTAGAAAAACATTCAGTCTTGATTTAAAAGTTGCCAGCGATAAAGGGCCCTTGGGAAATTATTTCAATGGTTAATTTCTCTCACAATTAAAAATGTATATCTTATTTCTGGACTGAATTTGTCTAGCTTCAACTTTTAGCCACTGAATAATGTTATATCCTTCTCTACCAGATTGAGGGGCTCATTAAATATTTGTTCCCCAAGCAGGTATAGCTCATAATCAAATCAAACCCGAACCTCTCTTTGTTAAGTTAAATTGATTGATGCCCATGAGTCTCTCACTATAAAAGCATATTTTCTAATTCTTTCATCATTCTTGTGGCTGTTCTTCGGACCCTCTCTCATCCTTATTGAATTGTGGACTACAGAACAGGATACAGAATTCCAGTAGCTGTCACATTCATGCCAAATACAGAGGTACTCCTATTCAAAGTTCCCCTGTTTACTCATACAAGGATGGCATTAACCCTTTTTACCACAGCATCACACTGGGAGCTCATGTTCAGCTGATCATCCACCAAATCTTTTCCAGGGATTTTTCATGGGAAGTTGCATCATTTTTAATCCTTGGGAAAATGTACTAATAATTTTAGAAGTAGTTAAACAGGTGATCATTTACACAAATGACTTCAGGGATTAAAAGGGCTCATGACTATGGCTGTTGTGAAAATAGTGATGAATCTAGGCAGCAGAGATAGGTATAACTAGATATAGTTCTTGAACAAACAGGATTCAGAGCTAAAATTCCAAAATTTTTGCCTGGGTGAGTTGTGTCAGTGGTTCCATCTTTGGCCCATCTGTAGTAGTAATGTCCCTTACAGTGCTTCACTGGCTTCAGAGGCTTGCTAAATGGGAAGAAAAATAAAAGCTTTTCAGCTTGCCAAGCAGATTACCCAAAGTCCCATTGTTCTGATGATTTACTACATTGAGTTTTCATGTCAATGGCACTGGTTTTCCCTGTTACCAAGTTTCATGTTTTAAATCTCCCAGTGAACCCAAGTTATCCTTTTCCTTTCTGCCTGCCCCATCAGCTAATAACAATACAAATGCCAGACTGATTTTATTTTACTTTCCTAGTATATCTTGAGTGACTAAAAAGGGGTTGCAAGCAATGAACGCTCATCAAGAATTGCTAGAAGACTTTCCATTTTCTCAGCTTATCTCCCTCTTCACTTAGAAATGTCTACATCTTTAAAAAAAAGTTAGCTCCCTAGTGAAATTTTCAAAAATGCATCAGTGACTTAAGAGCCTCAGTCCTGTTTTCAAAAGTTCCTAACAGTAATTTAGGAGACTAAGTCCCACTGGCTTCCCTGGGCTGCTTCGGCAGTTGGACAGCCATACTCAACCAATTTCTTAGGGCTAAAAGGATAATGTGCACAATTTTATACTGGATCAAATTTACAAATCTAGCCCCAAATTTATACATGTGAACAATTATATACCTGATCAAATATACAGCACAATAAATATGTTTTCCCTATATGGAACTGGCGAATTAATCGGCCTGGTAAAAATCCCAGGGTTGGCTGGGACTGCTTCCAGTAGTAAAGCCAGAAGGATCTGGCCCATTACAGTTGTATTTATCACCTAAAGCAGCAAATTATCATCTGTAAAAGCTAAGACAAGAAACAAGTTCAGATCAGTTTATAAAAAAGGAGAGGAACACTCACATACCTGTGTGTAAATCTCTTAATTGAGTTAACACTTTTCTAAATTACAAATCAGGGATTCATGTTAAACTAAATATATATATCATCTGCTCATGGCGCTTTGTATGGATGAAAGATAGATTTATAGGTTTCAGTGAGGACTATTAACGTACAGGCGTTGCTAATTGCACTAATAATTATGTTTAAAATCAGAGAGCATGCCTACTCTACATGAAAGTGTTTAAAGTTATTCCTAAGAATCAAGACACTGGGAAAAATGGCCCAAGTCCATAAAGGGACATCACAATGCCTAACTTTTAGGTGCCTAGAAAAATCAATGTAACACCGTGAATATATAAAATTGAATTATGCACCTAGACTACCTATATAATGAAAGGGGAGAAATAGGTGCCTGAGAATGGGATCCACAAAACCCAGCACACAAGATAGGGAGCTGCCTGAACTAGCCAGTGGGAAATGCCACAAAGCCCTGCCCCTCTCACTGTCTATAGAGTGATCCTTATGCTTTCTAGCCCAATCAATATTTAATTAAAAGTGGAAAACTTTAGTGGGAGAGAGAGAAAAAGACTCATACCAGAACTGACCCATAGTCTGCTAGGGAATTGCTAGGGAAAGCACCTCCTCTTCCTGCCTCCCCAAGTGTTTTGTGTTGAGTTAGGCAGTCTTTGAGCATGCCTACCATATTGAACCCTGAAGTTAAGATAGCAATTTTTCACCCATTACTCTGGGATTTAGGCAGGAAATAGGCATCTGGGTATACAGAGTGAAGCAGCAGTTTCTGCCTCTGGGCATGTGCTCTTAGTTGCCTAGAAAACTTTTACTGCAAAAAGTTGATCACTCAGTGAGTTTAGGAGCCTAAAGGTAAGGCAGCAGCCTAGTAGGGGGTTTGTGCACCAAAGTAACTTTGCACCAAGGTAACTTTGAGGATCCAGGCCAATGTATCTGCATTTCAGGATTATTCTTTCTGCAGTTGAACTGATTCAATGAAGTTCACATAATAGGCCCAATTTGCTGAATGATTCCATTCAACACTCCTGAAAACCCTGGTTGTTTTCTATGTACATTCTGCATGACCACTTGTTGCAAGATGCTATCAAACCTTCACCTCCATTGCAAATTCACTCTCCCTGAAGTAATTAAATAATCCATGCACATTTTAGCTGACACTTAAGGGAGTGACATCCTAAAATGAGAACCAGATGACTATTTCCATTATTTCAATAGTGCTTTGGAAGTACACCTACTCCTACTTTCATGCATGTCTTGTAAAGGCATTTTATGGCAGTATTAAATTGGTCCAGTCATACCCAAGTCTCTTACAATGTATTTATAAATACATAGATACAAGTGTGTGTTTCAGTGGAGTTCAGCTAGCATCCAACAAAAAAAATAGATTTTTTGTAATTAAAAAAACGTAATTTTTTATAACTATAGGGACAGAAAATCAGGAAATGAACAGCTATGGAACCCGGTCAGTTCCTTGCTGCCAGATAAACTTCACTATTATCTTTCCCAAACTTAAGAGTACCTCGTAAATTTGCAAAAGCTATCCACTAAGGTCAAAAACAACTCAATCCTGAAACCACTTATGCAGGTGAATAATCCCATTAGACTCAACAGGCCAGCTTACATACATAAAGTTAATTACATGCATAAATGGTTCCACAGCCAAGGCCTAAGTGAGTAGAGAGATTTAGATATGAGAATGTCTTGATTTTCCTTCCCCTTCCTTTGTTCACCTCTAAAAAGGCTCTGAGGTGTAGAGCTCCCAGCTGCAAACCTGTGATGACCACAAACTTAGGTTGCATTTTTAGCCAAACATAACCTAAAATGAATTTACACTATCAGTTATTAGCTGAAATTTTTATTTGGTATGTGATTAAATAGGAGTCATTATCAGAAGTTGCATATAGTCCTTGATTTAACCTCTCTTTATTACAGCCTATAAAAAAGTCTACATTCAGTGACCACATGCATAATATTAGCATAAGGTCAGACTCAGCACAGATAACCTCTATTTACTGAAATCCAGTTTAAGAATACACCAAGATACACTAGATCCGAGCAAGGGTCAGCCCAACATCATCATTTCTTTCTGCTGAGATTCAAGGCAGGCTATATGCTTTTATAAGGGTTAAAGTCTACCTACCAATCACGGGACATACCACCAATCATGGCACAATAATGGGCAGACTGGGATTTTCAAGGGCACATAAGGACACCTAAATTCGTTAGGCTCTTTTGAAAATCCTAGTCTAAAGGAATTGTTTCACATACATGGCTAGCAAACCTCCTCCTGATTTACCCATTCTACTCAACCCAACCACCATCATCATCATCATCAGTAAGTTAGTTCCCTCCATTCCATTCCTTTATGAAAACCTTATGTGCTCCCTTTAAGACTTGCAGGCCTCAACTCTGCTGCCTGTAACTCTCAAACTGGAGACTTAGTCATTCTACCTCATAAACAGATAACAAGGGGAAATCTTCTAAGCCAGTAATCAAGCAAGGAGAGTTCCTCAAACTGGCACCCTTGCCTCAAAGGCACTCCTTAACACTAGCCTTATACTAGTGACAGATAATTGGGCTGCCTTCAGCCTCTATATTTTGGTGAGATACTCTGACTTGACATAAACATCCTTCTTGACAAGACAAATGAAGAGACCATCACATCTCCTGAAAGACTAATGCCTTTTTTATCCCAAAACTGCATCCCACAATTGCAACCGATGTCATCAATGGGCCTTTTATTTAAAAGCCTTCTTTCCATTCATAAAAAGTAGAGAGAATGTCACATATCATTGTAGCTGAATACCATAGTATTCTAATTTAGATGAAATAGAGCATTAATGGTATGTTTCAAAAATACAAGGACCTGTGCAAAAACTGCATTCACAATTACTATATTTATGATTATCTATCTTCAGGAGCCTAATGCAGTCAAGGTGCTGAGCACCTTCAATTGCGTATGAAGTCAACAGGAATTGAAGGTGCCTAGTACATCTCTGCCTCGATATAACGCTGTCCTCAGGAGCCAAAAAAATCATACCGTGTTATAGGTGAAACCATTTTATATTGAATTTGCTTTGATCCACCAGAGTCTGCAGCCCCCACCCCAGAGCACTGCTTTACTGTGTTATATCTGAATTCATGTTATATCGGGTAGCGTTACATTGAGGCAGAAGTGTATCTGACAGGGTCTGGCCTAGAAAGTAAAATGATTCCTATTATCATAAAATATCTGGTCCAAAAAGAAATAGGAAATCTTAACTAATCATGCAACAGACAGGAGTCACGCACATGTTCTAATGACAAAAAGTTGTTAAGAAGATGAGTACTTACACTAATAGTTCAAATTTGTGTGCAATTTACTAGACCTACATAAGAGAAAATGGATCCTGGGAGAAATGTTTCAAGGTCTTAGCCAAAGTTTTCCCTTCAGTACTGAATTCTGTAGGATGTCTAACGTGCCCATATTCCATCACTGAGCTAGGTTCCCTGGATTTTTAAAGGTAGACACTTCATGTTAAACCAGGGCAGACTGATTTAAATCAAGATGATGAAATCACCAAGTGGAAAGTCTCATTATAAATCATCATCTACTTTAATCAAATTTTCCATTTGTAATTGAGTAAATTTCTAGAGAAAGATGCATTGTCACTAGTTGATATAACCATTAAAATGTTAATTTACATCTAAATGGAACCTTTATGCAAGAGTTGGTACATCTTTTTGTTACCTAAGGGGATACACTATAACTATAAATATTTATTTAAGCATTTATATGGCTTAATATATTCAGATGCTTATTAATTAAATGCACACTAGTTTGTTAGAAAACAGCGAATGATATTGCTTATTTAGATAATTTTTCTCATAATTTGCATCAAACTGCATTAGTATGGTAACTGGAATTTAAATTAAACACACAACAGCATATATATTTTATTTTTCTTAAACAAAACAAGCCCTTAATACAGTACATAATCCATTGTGCCATATTTATAAAGCTTGACCTACAAATGTAAGATGTTTTTCCCCTGGTTCTTTCTATATATAGAAAAGCAGTCTTTAAGTCAAAGTTTTTGATAGAAGCTCATGGATTCAGCCTATTTATTTTTTATTTAAATGTTGTGAGAGATAAGTAGTTTAGGGCTTACCATATTTTGTATTAAATTTCATTTTAAACAAGTTTAGTTTAAAAAAGAAACATTATATAGTTTAAATAAAATAAAAAAAAATCAGATTTAAATTAAAATCCATTTAAAAATCATCTATTTTTATCCACCATATTAAACTGCAGATCTATGACATGCACACTTGGAGAAGAGAATCAGCAAGCGGTGATTTCAACCTAATTAGTTGCATCATTTAGAGTCAAGATAGTATCTAGGACTTGTTTGGATCATTCAAAGTATCAAATGATCAAGCTAAAACCTTGATTCACTAATAAAATAACTGACAAGTTCCTGAAAAGGCATGATACAGATTTTCCATTACAAAGGACTGTACCATAAGAAGAGCTTCCTTTAGATGAAAACTACAGATAATGTAGTGAGCCAAGTCCATACACGTGAAAGAGTGATCATTCAAAGGCATACCTTCTTTGAATGATTACATTTTACATTATGTTTCCATAGTGTTACATTATCATTTCTGCACAACTGTAAGTCTGTGACTCAGAGCAGAACAAAACTCACTAATATTGCTTCAGAGGGGGTTGAGTTAACATCTTCAGTTCTGATCTCGATGGGTTTTCACTCCTGAGTTTCATTTTTTGTTTCATGTTTGAATGAACCCCAAATCTCAAAGCACAATTCAGGGCTTATGTATATGAACACTTAATGCTCAGCAAGCTGGAGGATAAATCTACCCTGCACTAGCCTTCCATGCAGTAATCATCCATGGGAACACTACTGCCGTGCACTAAAAGTCCCATAATACACTTTACTAATACTACTCCCATTTGGAACGTTTCACCTGGATCTAAACAAACTGTGTAATTGACAACTTTGTGTGGTTCTGAGGCCAAATCAACAACTAGCCCTTGTTTGCAGAAAATTGGATCCACTTGCCCAGAACCATGAGACAGACCTGGTCGGAGTTTAGGTTTTGTAATGAAACTATCATACAAAGATGTGGGGGAGGGATAGCTCAGTGGTTTGAGCATTGGCCTGCTAAACCCAGGGTTATGAACTCAATCCTTGAGGGGGGCCACTTAAGGAGCTGGGGCAAAATCAGTACTTGGTCCTGCTAGTAAAGGCAGAAGCCTGGACTCAATGACCTTTCAGGGTCCCTTCCAATTTTATGAGATAAGTATATCTCCATATATTATTTATAATGTACACATATACTCAGATACCATGAATGGGGAAGAGGCAGAAAAAGACTCTGGTGCATTAATATAGGGGATAAAATACTTTATTTAATTTAAGCCCATAGGAACTGGAATAACTTAGTTCAGGGGTCAGCAACCTTTGGCATGCGGCTCACCAGGGTAAGCACCCTGGCAGGCCGGCCCGGTTTGCTTACCTGCTGTGTGTGCAGGTTCGGCCAATCGCTGCTCCCACTGGCCACACTTTGCCACCCCAGGCCAATGGGGGCAGTGGGAAGCGGCGGCCAGCACATCCCTCAGCCTGCGCCACTTCCCACAGCCCCCATTGGCCATGGGATCCGCGATCGGCCGAACCTGCAGACATGGCAGGTAAGCAAACCAGGCCAGCCTGCCAGGGTGCTTACCCTGGTGAGCCATGTGCCAAAGACTGCCAACCCCTGAATTAGTGCAGGATCTTATTAAGAGGGGTAAGGCAAAGATGCCATATTTATGGCAAATATAATAATAAGGCAAATGATAAAAATAAACAACGTTGTTTTGCTACTTATTCCTATTACTTCTTACATGCACGCGCACACACACACACACACATATATATATATATATATATATATATTCATTCACACAATCATTCATTCAAGTTCTGTACAGGTGTTATAGTTACCAGCCTAGAAGCTGCTCATGCCAAGTTACTGGCCAGGTATCTTGGTCATGAAGATGGAGCCGAGTCTGTGTCAGATGCACCTCATCATCATCTTAGAGGTTGGCAGCAGAACCAGAGACTCAAAGTCCTCAGTTTTTAGAGTCCATTTTTATAGGAATTAATTCCTATGTTAGTCTATGGGAACCGTTTCATCCTGCTGTTGTTGGCTCAATCAGCAAATGGCACATTCCTGCTGGCTCCACATTGTCTAAAGTGACACATTCCTTCCAGGTGTTTGGGGTGGATCCCAGTTTACCCTCCGGGGATTGTCTGGTGGTCCACTTGACACACTCTTCGGCCGATGGATCCTTTCTAGGCTGGCAGCTCCCTAACCATTCACGTACATCAAACATTCATCAACATACATTTCATATCTTAACCATATTTTAATTTACTGTCTCCACCACTTTTGGGGTGTGTGTTAATTCCTTTGAGATTCCTGGCCCTGCAATCACAGAGGGTGGGGGTCTGCTTACATTGTATCAATTACAGGTTAAGGCTAGCATAGTGTTTACTTCAAAAACAAAGTCAATTAACTTGTTTGTAAGTTTTACATAGTAATAGAGTATCTTTCATAGGACAGATACACTCAGTGTTTTCTGCAGACAGGAGCTTACAAGTTTTAACAGAAGAACTAAAAGATTATTGTACTTGGTGAAACTGGGGGGGTCACTGTCACTTGGGGGAATCACTGTTAGTACCTTCTTTAATATCCCTATATTAGTTTATGAAAATTCCTACAGCAACTTCATAATATTAAGCTAAAGTAAAAGCTGCCAGATTTAGAATAAACCTTACTATAGGCAGTCAACTGTCTCCAGGCTGGCATAGAGTCATAGAATATTAGGGCTGGAAGAGACCTCAGGAGGTCATTAGTTCAATCCCCTGCTAGCAGACTACCAAGCTAAACTTCAAGGCTGAAAGAGCATGCCTACACTGCAGCTGTGAGGTATTGTTCCCAAGGCAGGTAGAGAGACTCATGCTACCTCAATTCAAGCTAGTGTAATAAAAATAGCAGTGTAGATGTTGTTGCACTGGCTGGGCTAGCTTCCTGAGCTTGGACTCAGGGGATTGGGTTAGGGTTGCCAATTTTCTAATCGCACAAAACCAAACATGCTTGCCTCACCCCCTTCCTGGCCCTGTACCCACTCACTCCATTCCCCTCCCACCCCCGTCGCTAGCTCCCTCTCTTCTACCCTCACTCATGTGCTCATTTTCACCAGGCTGGGTCAGGGGGTGAGGGCTCTGGGGTGGGGCCGAAGATGAGGGGTTTGATGTGCAGGTGAGGGCTCTGGACTGGGGCCAAAAAGTTTGGAGTGCAGGAGCGGGTTCTGAGCTGGGGCAGGGGGTTGGAATGTGTGGGGGGGTGGGCTCTGGGAGGGAGTCTGGTTGTGTGAGGGGGCTCAAGGCTGGGACAGGGGGTTTTGAGTGTGGGAGGGGATGCAAGGGGTGGGATCTGAGAAGGAGTTAGGTGTGGGATGGGGTGAGGGGTGCAGGCTTACCTCAGGCATCTCCCCAGAAGCAGTAATGTATCCCTGCAGCTCCTAGGCAGAGGTGCTGCCAGGCAGTGCTGCACTCATCCACAGGTGCCACCCCACAGCTCCCATTGACTGTGGCTCCCAGCCAATGGGAGCTGCAAAGCTGGTGCTCGGGGCAGGGGCTGCACCTCTGTTTAGGGGCCACAAAGACATGGTGCCACTTCTGGGGAGCCGTGTGGAGCCTGCCAGCCCCGCACCAACTGGACTTTTAACAATCTAGTCAGCAGTGCTGACCAGTTCCACCAGGGTCCCTTTCAACCAGGTGTTCCAGTCGAAAAAACGGATACCTGGAGACCCTAAATTGGGTGGGCTTTGACTCTGGCGGCTAGCACAAGTTGGCACCAGTGCCACAATGTCCCCACTGCTATTTTTAGCATGCTAGCTTCAGTCTGGGAATATCACCTCCAAACTGCAGTGTAGACATACCCAAAGAGCTCTCTGCTTAAACTCTCAGGCTAACTTCAGTCCCTGGCTGACTGGGGCTTCCAAACTGCAGCAGGTCTCTCTGTCTAACCCAAGACCCAGAAAAGAATGACTCAAGGGTGAGGTAAATTTTAGAGCTCTTGAAACCACTCCCACTGAACTCCAGCCAAACAGCAATCACACAGATTGATGTACCAGTCTGTCCAGAAACACAAAAGCATGTAAATTATATGTGGTTTCAGGTTTTTCACAGGAACTCCTAGAAGATTATGTTGGTGTGCATTTTCTATGAAAAAAAAAAAGAAGCTGCCATTCAGAATAGTACTTAGTTCCTGCATAGCTGCACCGATGCTGAAAATTCAAGCATACAAAGTGAGAAAAAGAAAAATTTTAAAGAAGGTCTGGTCAAATGTCTTTCCCTCCCCCATTCTCATGGAGAATTTTGACTCTTGAAACTCTGAAAACCCCAAACCAAACATTTTGCAAGTTGTTTTTTTTTCATTAAAATTTAACAATAGTCAAAATTTAAAGAAAAAGTTGATGATAAATTTTCAATGGATCTAGTTTAAAGTTCAACGTGAATTCTCCCACTATTGCTTCTGCCTTAAAATGTTGTTTCTGTTTTATAGCTATATAAAATATGATTTACGTGTATGAACTATTTGTCAATTAACAGCCTAAATAAGAAAAACTGAATTTTAATATAACCTTAAATATAGTCTTTAGATTTTGTTTTATATTCAAGAATCCTTGAGATCTACTAAGTAAACCAGGTTCAAAAGTAACATTTCACTCATTTAAAAGCTATTAATGTTCATAATTAGGCAAAGTGAAGCTTTAAAAAAATATTTTAACTGCAACTTTTCAAAAAGTTCAACCAAACTTTCAAATTATACATATTTTATGTCAGACAACTGTTGGTTTCTGGAGTGAACAGGATACACGTCCACATAATGTGAAGCACGAAAACAGTAGTGCATTATAAAACTGCAGTTCTTCAGGCAGAACTTTCAAATACACCTCTGGTAACTGTAGTAATCTTTTCCATTAATATATGTTTATGGATTTAAAAAACGTAAAATAAAGACAGGTGCTTTCATGATCAATTCCATGCCAACTCTGGTGTATTACAGGGTTGGCAACCTTTGGCACACGGTCCATCAGGGTAATCTGCTCGAGGGCCATGAGACATTTTGTTTACATTGACTGGCCACAGGCATGGCCAGCCGCAGCTCCCAGTGACCGCGGTTTGCCGTTCAGCCAATGGGAGCTGCGGGAAGCCGCAGCCTGTGGACACTGAGAGTTGCAGGGGGTCATGCCTGTAGACGGTCGATGTAAACAAAATGTCTTGTGGTCCACCAGTGGATTACCCTGATGGGCCACATGCCAAAGGTTGTTGACACCTGATGTATCATAACCAGTCACTATAAATTTACATACTGTGCACCATATCTAGACGCATACCCCTTCAGGGAATAGATTTCCCTCAGATGCTGTGCTCAAAAAATAAAATTAAGGTCCTTACCAAATCTGTCAGGTATTGCTGAGGGAAGAGGAAAATGGACCTGGCAAACCCAGAAAGAGGGGGAAGCTAGAGCTGTAGAAAGAAGCCCAGGGAAACAGCAGCAAGGTATAAGACCGTACAGACATTCACTGCTTATTATTTGGTCCCTGGGCTGGAACCTGGAGTAGAGGGCAGGCCTAGGTTCCCCTACTGACTACAGGGAAGTGGCACAGAGTGTTTGAGATGTCAGCCAGTCCACCAGCTGGTCTGGAGGGACTTTGACTTCCTTGGAAGGGGAAGATCTTAATCTCCTTGCTGGAAGGCCAAGCCAGAAACAGGAAGCTGCAGCTCTGGGAGTTGAGAAAGACCCCAGAGTGAAAGAGATAAGGAGTAGATACATGGCCAGAGGAGGTCAGGCTCTGGCAACAGCTAATCCCCAGAGCTTCCAAGAAGTTTTGGGGCTTCAATTTTTAATTTTAATGTTGAAATTTTAGGGAAAACCAATCAAAACTGGGTAGGATAAAAGCTGAAGAGCTCGAAGTAACATTTCTCTGTTTTGTGATTCCCTCAACAACTTCAGCAACCTATGCCTGTCTCCCAGGTCATTTTAAATTAGTACTCTCTGTGGGAGAGCATTCCAAAGAGAGAGACTTATTCCTGCCTGAAAAGGCATATTCCCAGCCCTCCAAAAGGAAGAAATATTATACCCCACTGTCAACACAGGCCTGCACTGCAGCACATTCCTTCAACTGAGAGAAAAGAAAATAATGCCACTGAGACCCTCAAGCTGCTTATACTGTGGTAATCCAGCTTCGTGCATTCCATTTATCAGCAAAGGCCATTTGAGAATTGAATTCTGACCTCCTACATGGTTAGACAGAATAGCTATTTTAGTTCACTAAAACAACCAATTCAGTGATATTCCTTACCAAACTTGGGTAGTTTGCTTTGCTTAATTAATCATGATTTTCAGCATAGTGGGAAAAGCCAATGAGCTAAACTCTATGGAGAGCAGAAACAACTTGGATACAGGCCTTTGTTTATTTCCCTCTCAAAGGAGAAGTGAAAGTTGCATATTAAACTCTGCACATCATTTATATGAACCATATAAAAACGTAAGATTAAAAATGTAGAAATTAGACTGACAGTATTAAATCTATACATTCTCAGATATTTGTTGATATCTTCCTTGGGAAACTTTCACAAGCATTTCTTTTTTAGTTCACATGTGCAAATCTAAATATTCTGAAGAGAACATGCAGAATTTCCAAAGGGTTAAATATTTGTTTTTACCATGCATAACAATGTGTCCTTGGCCTGTGTCCCAGGGCTCAGAAAGAAGGAACGTGATGGTCTGGGTAATCTATCTATACACAAGAAAGAAGGCAACACTATTTGGCAAACAATCTTGTAGTAAACTGCACTTTACTGGAAATATTTATATTTTGCTCCTGAAGAAAATACATATATATTAAGGTAATTTGAAATGGGTGTGGGAGGTTAAGATTCTTTTTTTAAAGGGGATTCTAGAGTTATTCTTTCCAGATAAATATTTTAACCTATCTGCCATTTGGAATAATCTGTTCCAGTGTAAGTCTTAGAAAATGTACCCTTCAGAAATATTTGTATATACTCCAGGAATTAATCATCCCTGGCAGGGCTGATTTAGCAACATCCAGAGAGGATATGATCCTTCAACATAGTTTGTTGGGAGAACTTTAATAAGGAGCCTCAGAAAGCCCCCTGCAGCACACCATTGACAAGACTTGCTTGTCACAGAGTCAAGTCCTGATGTCCTTACTAACTTGTTATACATGCAAACTCCCTCCGATTGTCACCATTTTGTTGAGACCACCTTTGGATAATTTTTCACCTGAACAGGAAGAACATTTTCTCCTTCTAAAAAAATAATCCAGTTTCACATATTAGATGAAATTTCCAGGAGAACATACAAAACACAGATTGTTGTGAAACTGTAAACATGGGGGTGGTTCCCCCACAACAGCCATTTTATTTTTTCACTGAGCTGTACTATATATGTTGCAACATACAGTGAGTTTAGATAAAACAGTTTATTTTACCTTTTTACTGAGAGTTAAGATTGTTTCAGTTCTAGCAATATTCCCTATATTTATAATGTGGGATATCTGCTCAATCTGCTAATATTTTACCTACTGGTAAAAAGCTAAGAAAAGACTTTAAATGTGACCACTGTAATTCATCACATTTCAATTAAGACCACTGAGTCACTCACCCTCACTTATGTCTTATGTATTTAATTATTGAAAGCCAGATCTGTGCATCAGATATATAACAAACAATACAATTCCCACACTGTCTTCTCAATATAGAAGCCTCAAACAATACAGAATCTGTTACCATTTGCAAATACAAACCAGGGCCGCCCAGAAGATTCAGGGGCCCTGAGGCAAAGTGAGGGAGCTGTGGTGCTTGTTCTCACCCAGCAGCGGTCTGGGTCTTCGGTGGCATTTTGGGCAGTGGGGGGCCCTTCAGTCGCTCCATGTCTTCGGCAGCACTGAAGGGCTCCCCGCCGCCGAATAGGGTGTGTGTAAGTTCTGCACTATAGTCTATGGCTGGAATTTTTAAAGGAGCCTACAAGAGGAAGATGCCTTTGGGTGCCCCAAACCTCCCAAGAATATCTCGCCCTACAAATTCAAAGTTTATTTCTGTACTGCTTCAGCCCATATATCTGTATTTGATTGAAGTTCTGTCCTAAAAAAAGCTCCTCTTGTTTGATATGGAAAGGCTCCAGAGCTAGATCCTGTATCACCATTCTGAGATTGTTATTGATTAACTTGCACTTTAATTACAGATTGTTAGCCTGAACCTGCTCCTACTGAAATCAATGGGAGTTAATCATTGACTCCAACGGGAGGAGTATTGGGATCTATATCACTCCAACAAAGCAAATGTTGCTAACTCTCAAGATTTTTATCATTATTCTTACAATATTTTTTGATTTTCTTAAAATTGGCAGCTCACAGTGACATCACTTCATGAGACTCTCAGCTCTCATTTAAAATAAAATTAAGTTTCTAGTCTCTGTGGTTCAAAGAAAAATGTGTAAGCATGTCCCAAGTGTATCCTAAAGGTTGAAAATGTAAGGCAAATAAAAAACCCATCATTTATTATTTTTTCAAAAGTCTACATTTGTGCTATTTGGGTCCTGACTCATTAGAGGTTGGCAATGCTGCTAAAGTTAACAATGCTTGCTATTGAATTAATAATGTCGGATCAGACAATGCATTCCCTACTCTCACCACCTGCAAACAAGATTCTATTTCAATAGAAATTAAATGTTAGCTTAAAATTAAGAGTCCGCAAAATTTTTATAGCTTGATTGAAAGGTAAATGTTCTAAATTACAAATTAAAGCCCCTGTCCCGCCATGAGCTCCTTACATATGAAATCTATGCCGTTGAAATGCTCCATTTACATGGATCTCTTTACAGGATCAGGATCTAAAATGCTATATTTGCATGGTGATGGGGGAAATGCATTACCACTGCTCTTGAGAGATGGTGGATGATAATGATTCTGAAGAATTTCTGTGTTTTGCCAGCTATCGGCAACTGTACAACTTACTTTTGAAGATTTATAGAACTTGCTCAAGGAGAACATAAACAAAAATAAAACCTATGGTCCCTGGTCCCCAGGTCTAGTACCTTGGGCTGATGCTACAAGGCTAAACATGGCAGTGTAGATGTTCCTATCTGGGTGAGAGCCTGGGCTCTGAAACCTGGGGAAGAGCGAGAAGCCTAAGAGTGTCACAGCTAAATATGACACGGAACAGATAGCTTAGCATAAGTAGTTATCGCATACTTCAAGGTATCATTCAAGGTGATGTGGCCCATTAACACCTATGTAGTCATAGGACAAAGAGTGAGAACACATGGGTAACAGATTTTGGTAATAAGCCATAAATCCAGTGTCTTTATTAAGGCCACGATTTTGAGTGTCTAGTATGTCTACTATGAATTTAAGCTCATTTTTAGAAGTGTTGTGTGCAGGTTTCCTTTGAGGATACGAACTGACAGGTCAGATGTACAGTGATTGCTTTGTGAAAAGTATTCACCCGCAGGTGAGAGGATTTTTTTTGTCTTATTTTCCTTGGAGTCATCGTGGATAGATCTCTGAAGATGTCCACGCAGTGTACAGATGTGGTCAAAAAAGCAAACAGGATGTTAGGAATCATTAAAAAGCAGGGCCGCCCAGAGGGGGGAGGGCAAGAAGGGCAATTGGCCCCAGGCTCCGGGTCCTGCAGGGGCCCCCATGAGAGTTTTTCGGGGCCCCTGAAGTGGGGTCCTTCACTTGCTCCGGAGGGCCCGGAAAACTCTTGCAGGGCCCGGACCCCCGGAGCTTCTTCCACTCCTAGTCTTCGCCAGCGGGGGGTCCTTCTGCTCCGAGGTGGAAGGACCCCCCGCCGGCGAATTACCGCCAACGCAGGACCCGCCGCCAAAGTGCAGCAGGGTCTTCAGCAGTAATTTGGCAGTGAGGGGCCCTTCCATTCCAGGACCCGCCGCCAAAGTGCCCCGAAGACCCGCAGCAGGGCCCCCCACCACCGAATTACCGCCGAAGACCTGGCTGCGCTACAGCAGCAATTTGGCTGCGGGGGGCCCCTGCCGTGGGTCTTAGGGGCACTTCGGCAGCGGGTCCTGGAACGGAAGAGCCCCCTGCCGCCGAATTACCGCTGAAGCGGGGGCTCCCCACCACTGAAGACTCCAGGCCCCCGGAATCCTCTGGGCGGCCCTATTAAAAAGGCGATAGAGAATAAGACAGAGAATATATTATTGCCCTTATATAAATCCATGGTACATCCACATCTTGAATACTGCGTACGGATGTGGTCGCCTCATCTCAAAAAAGATATACTGGCACTAGAAAAGGTTCAGAGAAGGGCAACTAAAATGATTAGGGGTTTGGAGAGGGTCCCATATGAGGAGAGATTAAAGAGGCTAGGACTTTTCAGCTTTGAAAGAGGAGACTAAGGGGAGATATGATAGAGGTATACACGATTATGAGTGATGTGGAGAAAGTGGATAAGGAAAAGTTATTTACTTATTCCCATAATCCAAGAACTAGGGGTCACCAAATGAAATTAATAGGCTGCAGGTTTAAAACAAATAAAAGGAAGTTCTTCTTCATGCAGCGCATAGTCAACTTGTGGAACTCCTTACCTGAGGAGGTTGTGAAGGCTAGGACTATAACAGCATTTAAAAGAGAACTGGATAAATTCATGGAAGTTAAGTCCATTAATGGCTATTAGCCACGATGGGTAAGAATGGTGTCCCTAGATTCTGTTTGTCAGAGGGTGGAGATGGATGGCAGGAGAGAGATCACTTGATCATTTCCTGTTAGTTTCACTACCTCTGGAGCACCTGGCATTGGCCACTGTCGGAAGACAGGATACTGGGCTAGATGGACCTTTGGTCTGACCCAGTTATGGCCGTACTTATGTTATGTTCAAGAGCATAGTGATTGTCTCGTTTCACCCACATGGTTGTTATGGGGGCTGTTAGTTCACTGGGTGCAGTACACCACATGTTGTGATAGGCATGTGTAGGACCCCTGGATCTTGAAAGGTGTGTTGTGGGGGGGTGTTGATCGCTATGGCAATGGAGATATGGCTGCAGGTTTTGCATCTGTTCTTCTGGCAGAGTCTGGTGTTGGTGTGTGTCCTGGTGTGTGGGGAGCTTGCTTCTGATGAGTTTGGAGGGGTTGTTTGAAGGACAGAAAGGGGGGTTCAGGAAAAATTTGCTTTGAGAATGGATCCTGCTCCTGTATGGGTTGTAGTTTTTGATGATTTCTCATATGGGTTCCATTGTGGGGTGGTAGGTGACAACTAGGGGTGTGCTGATGTCCACTAAACAGTATTATAAAATTAGAATATGCCTTCATGACAGCCAAAAGATAAATGATCTGTGAATGAATAATACCGGTCTAATATGGTCTCCTCATTGTACAACATTTCTATGGTAACTGGGTGCTTGAAGTTCAGTTGCCAGTCTCTGCTCTGATCTCTGTTTTTCCGAGGGACTCCAGGAAGTCATACAGGTTTGTTTTTGTTATTTGTTTTTAAAGTACACTTCACTGGTGAGAGAAGGTCACACAGAAGCCAGTGGAAATGAGCACACTGGCTCTGAATCGTCTCTACGTGAAGAGCTCGCTGCCGGAGGTACATGTTTTGCAATAGTACAAATTCAATGGAGCTATAGCAGTTGTTTAGTATTCTGACTTAATGCCAGCAAATTCCCACATAGCTTTCAAAGCACTGTAAGCACTGGTGACTGCAGCTCTAGCTGTACCCAGGACAATTTAGTTGAAAATGCCTCATCTAGATTGTGCATATTATTGAAATTCTCATTTACTTCCTGGATGTCATTTTCCAGCACAAAATAAAGTTCTCATCCCTTCATTTATAAAGCATAATTTAATTTTACTTTATATTCAAAAAACATGAGAGGCCTGCGATTTAGCAGATGTCTAAATAGGGTTGTTCAAAGATGTTGGTGGGAGTGTGCAGGTGCTGAACACTTCTCAAAATTAACACATTTACTAAGGGGAGGGATAGCTTAGTGGTTTGAGCATTGGCTTGCTAAACCCAGGGTTGTGAATTCAATCCTTGAGGGGGCCATTTAGGGATCTGGGGCAAAAATCTGTCTGGGAATTGGTCCTGCTTTGAGAGGGGGTTAGACATGATGACCTCCTGAGGTCCCTTCCAACCTTAATGTTCTATGATTAAATAGGGATTTAGGAGCATAAAGATAAACTCCCTCTTTTTTCAGCATCAATCTTTTTAAAGTTGCATCATGAGATATATATATTTGTTCATTAACATTATATTGTTTTCCTTTGGTACTTTGGCAGTACTACTCATGTCTGGTTGAAGTCTTCCAAGAGGGGATTTTCAAAAGCTCTCAGTGCTGGCTCAGCATCTCCCATCAACTAAACTCCCCTTGATGCCAGAGTAGAATTAGGCCAATGACAGGCACATTTATAAATGTTGGTTGTAAGTTTCTCACATAGTGCCTGAGTGCGTTGATTTTAAATTGGCAAACAATTGATTTTAATCTTCTTTTGCATTTGTACTTCAGTTATTTTCTGAAAAGAGGTTGGTTTTCCTTGGTTTGTCACCATTAAAACCTGTTGATTTTCAACTAAACAACATTTACATTAAATTTGGTACTTTTTTTTGTTGTTGCTAACCAGGAAGATACATTATACACACTTTTAAAAACAATTATATAGCCTAACATACATTTATTCAGATATAGTACTTCATTTTTACATTTGTATTATGTTAGAAAGTAGTGACTGATGCATTTCTTATTTACTAGATGATTAATTTTATACTCAATGTGTCAAGCTGCATTTTGATGAAAACTGGAATTCAATTAAAACACACAAAGAGCATTTTCAAATTTGTATTAATTTAATAAAACTACCAGAAATGTGCTGGGTCATGTTCTGCATTTAAAAGTGATTTATTAAACAAAGACAGTATTACGTGTTGTTAGTGAATTTAACTGATTGTTGCAGGTCACAGTGTCCTTCAAGATTTTAGAACTCATCGATCTATCCTCTCACACTTGGTTTTTATTCACAGATCGGAAGAAAGCAAACTTTCTTGCTTTTTCCCAATTTTTATGAACTAGTCATTGCACTGAACTAGTTGAATAAAATAAAATGAAAAAAAAAATTCTCTGCATCTGCAAAGGAGATTACTGCTGTCAAAAGCTGGTTTAGCACTTCAACAAAAAATGGTTTCTAGTGCTTAGCCTGGGACTCTCAACAGTTCAGCGGTATAACATTTATTTAAAAAAACATCTACAGCCAGCATATACTGCTTGAATATTTTTATTTTATTTAAATGTTTAAAATAGATTATAGTAAATTCACAGCTAATTATAGTTTGCCCTAATTTCAAATAGCTTAATTTTTAAAAAGAAAAATGTTTATCCACCCTGCATAGTATTAATGAAATAATTTGATGAAGTGTTCAAACACCCTAATATTTATGAGTAATGTAATCTACCACATTTATACAGACAAAAAATTCCATTAAAACTTTTGTATATTGACTTTTTTAAAAAATGTATTGAACAATGTTATCACAGGTGCAACAGAATCTGAGAAAAATAAAATGTACAAACAAGATGAAATAAAACTTAAGTCTGAAAGGCCTCCAATTAATCCATGAAGACATTTTAATCAGTTTTCGCTGAAGGAAGACTGAACCTGTGTTATTTTAGCCAATGTCTTAGACATGGAATCTAAATGATAGTTGATAATTTATCAGGTCTAATCCTCAATGAGTGTTGTCAGAGGAAGTGAAAATGCAAGTTTTCATAGTACTCAAATTGGGCTTTCTAGTAATAAAATTGGTTAAAAACACTTTGGTTGTCTTTTCAGTTAAAGGTAATAGGTTTATATCTAATAAGGTCAGCTAGAACTGAATAGAGATGTTTGCTGATGGGGGGGGGAAACAGATCTTGTGGGTTTTTTTAATCTTCTTATGGAAGGAAAGATTTCTTATGTTGCTGGAATCATCTTAACAAAAGTAACTATGTTGATTTACTAAATATATTCTTCAAGCAGTGGAAAATAATTAGTGTAGATGATTGGTTTCTTTTGTAGTCTTTGACTGATAGTTTGATCACACAACTTGGAATACTTTTGTTAAGACATTTTGTTTTCACTTTCTTCCTCCTGCCCATTTCTCTTTCCTTAAGAGAGACCTATGATTATGTAAAACATGAAAGACCAAACCAGCCACTATCCCCTTCTCCTTAGCAATGATAAGTTTACCAGGAAACTCCCTGGGCCAAATTCTCAACTGATATAAAGCGACATTCCACTAACTTTAAAATTTACACTAGCTGAGGATCTGCCACCAGAGTTTAAATTGCAGCATTTCCTAGGAATATCAGATAGATCTTTTGAGTATTTTACCCATCAGGTCCCTCCCGTAGAAAAGACAGGTGATAGAGCCCATCGGTCAGTGAAATCTTGGGGCACTTGTGCAGGAAGGCAGCCTCTCTGTGCTAGATTTTCTGGGCCCACTTGTGCTGAGAAAATGTGACTCAAAAAAAGCATATCTTTTTACTTACTTTATTTCCATGTAGGAAAATAGAAGACGTCACAATGACAGGAAATGCAGATTAATGTAGCAACAACTTCCATTGGCGTTTTCATGCATTTGATGGGTTTTGTTTGTTTGTTTGTTTTTAAACACACACATATACAGATGTACTTTACATCTGGCTCCATCAGTGAGTCTGCTGAAATTGTGAGTCCCCCAGATTTTGGGAATCTTAATAGTTGCATATATATAGGTATTTATCTGATTGGGGAAGAAAAGGTCAGTGCCACTTGCGCTTATCTTCACTTCTGAGCACCTGTCATTCTTTTTGTGCAACAAGGCAGGGGAATTATGGGACTGTGAGAACTGACTACAGACATGCTATTCTAATAGGCTGAATCCTTCACACTGAAGTCTGTTCTGACATATTCCTTTAGAAAGATTTCTAGGCATCTCTGTTCCACTTACTACTCTTCATGAAACAATGATAAATGTTTATCAAGTGCTTGGAGATCTTCAGATGAAAGTAACAGGTGGAGTTCCACATAGTATTAGTTACTGATTTTTTTTTAATCTTTTGGGCTACTGTCTGAGGTCCTATCCTGAATTTTGAATGGGTTTTTAATATATAACATTTTCAAGAGACTAATTTTCCAACTACCTCCATCTTTACAGGCGTGGTGTGTAAATCTCCCTCACACGGCAAACAGATATCCTTCTGTGAGTTCTGTGTCCCACTTCTAATATTAAACCAAGACTTTAATCCCAAAAATTAATTTTCTTTACAGTAGATAATAAAAAGTACTCTTGATCAATGACAATGAACATAACTACTGTGTGCTGCAAAATACCTCCAACAACAACAGTTATCAACTGCAGTAAATTTCTATCCTCCTACATCAGCAAGATGTAGACGGCACTGTGAGTATCTTGTAGTATGAGATACAGAATACACAGAAGCAAAACAAGAAGAGCATACTACTCCTCCGGGATGTGAGGCTTGTATGTCAGACAGCAGCTGAAATGTATTAATAGTTGTGCCCACTGATTGGATCCAGAATTTCTTACAGAAGCTTTAAAGCACTGATGTTCATGTGTGTTATCTGAACTGCTTCCTGATTGCTGTACTTTCACACGGTGAGGATGTCCTGTGTATAGCAAGTTACCATATGTGTAACATCCAGCCATTTCACTCTATGCAATTCCACACAAGTTGTTTTTTTAATTGACTATCAGAACAGTGGCACTCAGCTTCACAGTAGTGAAAGCTGTGCCAGTGCTTCCAACAATTCTACGGTAAAGTTTATTCTCCTGAAAGAGAATTTTAAAGCCAGTCACAAGAAATGGTTAGCCCTTATCTGTTACAAGGACAAAGTACTGAGCTGAAGATTTTTCAAGTGTGTTTTGCTTTAAGGAGCCCTAGAAAACATCAAGATGGAAGGAGCTATGTGACCCACTTATGGCCTTCTCCTGAATTACAAATGTTTCTATTTTTCAAGGCATTAAATCTATCATTTAGACTAATTGTTTCTGGTATTTTGGAATTACCAAAATATTGAGCTGATTTTTTTTTCTCACTGCACACACACTACTTGGTAGTTTCATGTAGATTAATATGTATCTTTGCAACATCATTATACATCGTAATTACATGGTCCAGTCCTCTGATTACCTGCATTTAAATCAAATACATAATTATATCCAATTATGGTGATTATGCAAACTCATGAAGAAATTCACAAAAGAAAAGCTATAGAAGAATGTTGAGTAACACCCCTAAACTGCACAGTTGAGGATTATGAATCTGATCCTGCAAACACTCGCTCACGAGTTGTCTCATTAGAATCAGCCAGGTTTTGATGGATCAAGCCCTCAGCTTCCACATCTACTCTGTGAGATACCTTTGTGTCTCTCAAATATTTTCTTTCTGTGGACCACTTGAAATGAGAGGTGAATCTCTAACTGATCCATCTCTTCTTCCATCCTTCCCCATCCCTGGTTCTCAAAATATTTCAGCACAGGGATCACAGGCTACCATTTGAGAAACACATTTACATCCTAAGATTTCTCTGTAATGAAGCTTTTGTATTTGAATATGAACATCAGAGTTTGTGGACTTTTTCAGTATCTTCATTTAGTGCTAGAAATGAACCTGTACTTAAGTAATTGTTTTCAAATCACAACCCTAAATTATTAGAGTCACTGCAAAAACCACCTACTCCTGAATTTGTTTATATATTTGCTGAAGGACATAAACTAATATTTGCCAAACTAAAGCTAGAGATGAGTCAGAACCATAATTCCAACCCTGAGCTTCACTTCTCTGTAGCGGGCAAAAATAAATGCCCAGATCCAAACACTCTGAACTTGAGATTCTAAAATCTAGATCCCAACTTTTCCTAGGTATCAACAGCTATGGTGTGTGAATTCAGCACATTACAGAAATGATTAGATCCATACGTTTTGGTTTAGGTTCATTTCTAACTAAACACATGAATAAATAGAGCAAGCCTATAAAAGTGAATGTTTGCTAAAGGAATAAAATTCTAGTACAACAAAAGGCAAGAGATGACCTGAGAAAGTAACTCTGATATTTTTATGCGTGCACCTGTCTCATGTAAAAACAAGTTGTGTAGCAAATTCTGTTCAGGGTTTGTCTACATGGTGCAACATGGGCACCAGAAGGGTGTAAACTGTAGAGAATTCTGAAGTGTTGTGCTCTAACTCCCTTGTGTAGACCCTGCTCTAAAAGATAAATAGTGAAACAATACTGTTATTGTGCACTAGGATCCTTTCAGAGCACGGCAGCTTGATCTACACAGGACAGTCACAGTGCAACATTTTACAGTGCTCTACAGTTTATGCCCTTCTGTGTGTACAATGACACCATGCCAACAAGCTCTTATTTACAAGGTACACCTCTACCTCGATATAACACCACCCGATATGACACAAATTCAGATATAAAGCGGTAAAGCAGTGCTCGGGGGCGGGGGGGGGGACTGCGCACTTGGGCGGATCAAATCAAGTTTAATATAATGCAGTTTCACCTATAATGTGGTAAGATTTTTTTGGCTCCTGAGGACAGTGTTATATCAAGGTAGAGGTGTACAAATCTGTAGTAACACCATGGACTTCCACAGAACTACTCCATGTTTCATCTTTGTATGGTAACAGAGCAGAATTTGATCTTACAAAAGTAACAAACTTAGCTAACCAAGTTCAAATTATTATAAAGACACTCTCTTCCCCTCTCTTACAATTCCCTTCCCCCCATCCTCTCAGAAAAAGTTTGAGCCAACAAATTGGCTTCACACTTGTGCCAAAATATCTGTCTGACCAATGAGAGATGTTAATTCTATAGATCTCAGTGGGCCTTCCCCTGAAAATACCTTGTCACCAGAGCCTAAGCAATAATATCCAGGAACTATGACTAAGCACAGATCAGATGATCTCAAAATGTTTTTCAAGTGACGCCCCTTGTAAAGTCATTAGATTTATCCAATCTGGAGGTCAGAAAAAATATGAAGGACTATGCTGAGAGCCATAACAGATGGGATGCCACTCTTATTTGGACTGTGTCCTAGCCCCTCCCCGTCATTCATCTAAGCTCCTGTCTTGACCAGGACTGGAGAAAACAATGACAACAGAAGGATTTTGATGGAAAAGAGCTGAGTTGTATTATGTCAGCATAATGGGTTTGCTTGCATCAAATTGAAACTGCTACAATTGGAATATACAGGTACATATTAAACAAACAGATTGGAGCCTTTTTGGAAGCCTGCATAATGAAGGCTTTAGACTGGCTGAGACCTCACTGTCTGATCTCTCAGAAAGGAAAGAGCAGAACCAATTTCTTCATCCCTGCCACAGTCTTCAAAACTCTATTTAGCTTGATTTTCAAGAATGCTCAACACCGACAGCACTCATTGACTTCATTTGTAGTTGTGGATGCTCAGCACTCTGGAAAAATCAGCTCTACCATCAATAGTATCGAAGACTTCTGATAGATCAAAAAGTATCACCCTGGCATTCAATTCTTGTCAATTGTGAGGATACTATTATAAGCCAAGGAAACATGAGCCACTTTTCTTCTATGATCCATTGAAAACTAAATTAGCAAGGATAAAGGCAATTAGACAACTCCAAGTGATGCCAGATGCCACAAAGGGCAAGTTAAAGATAGAGTGATATTAACTGAGACTGTCAACTTTAAAAGATAAGAGACAAGGTGGATGAGATAATATATTTCATTGGACCAACTTCAGTTAGTGAAAGATATAAGCTTTTGAGCTATATCTTCAGAATCTTCAGAAGACTTGTGTAACTCGAAAGCTTGTCTCTTTCACCAACTGAAGTTGGTCCAATAAAAGATATTACCTCACCTCTCTTGTCTCTCTAATATCTGGTACCAACATGGCTAAAGCATTGCTGCAAACCTCAAAAGATGTGTTCTTGAGTAAGGACCTAACAATTGCTAACATTATCCAACCTGGTACCTTATGTTCCCCTTAAAGCAGGATTGACAATCTCAGTTGACAATGATTCTAACACCTCCCCACTTGATTTTATTAGCAATAAGTACTGCATCTTTATGGCACTGAAGACTTTTATCCCATGTTCCTTTGTGTATGCTAGTAGCATCTACTGTTTTTTTTCCCCAGGTATATGATTACTGTAAAGTATAATTAAAATGAAAATTGAGACAAAATTTAATAAGAGTAACTGAAAGGCATGAAACTAGAGAATGAAACAAAGTAATTTTATTTGCATTTCATTAGGGAGGCTGAAAGGCTTAATAGATAGAGCACTGGAGTGAAACTCCAGAGATCTGGGTTCTGTTCCAGTCTCTGCCACTGGCCTGCTTGATGACCTCAGAAAAGTCACTTCTCCCCTTGCACCTCATCTTTCCCCATCTGTAAAATGAGGATAACAATACTGACCTCTATTGTAAAGAGCTTTGAGATCTAAGAAGTGCTATGTAAGAGCTAGGTATTATTATTGATTAATATATCATGTCATCTATCACATAGAATCATAGAAATATAAGACTGGAACGGACCTTGAGAGGTCATCTCATGGCAGGACTAAGTATTATCTAAGATCATTCCTGAAAGGTGCTTGTCTAATGTGCTCTAAAAAATCTCCAATCATGGAGATTCCACAACCTCTCTAAGCAATTTATTCCAGGGCTTAGAGCTTTAATAGGAACCTGGGCTTAGATTCTGATAAGCAGACTAGATGTTTATCCCACAGACGCACCCACTATGTCAGATTTTCAGACAAAGAGATAAGTGAGCATTGTGTGGTGTTTTCTTGTTCTTGGATAGACGGAAAAGCAGATAACATCCAGCAAATGCTTTGGCTATCACAGATCTCAAGTTTACCTACCTTTATGCCTATGAACTTCTGAGGATCAAAATGGCTAATATATAGTGTTATACTTATACACAATAGTAACACTGCTGGGGACATCCAGAGCTGTGAACCACTCTTACCTCTTCTGCCTCAGCAAGGGTAAGTTTTGCTGACATTTAGATTGTGTCAGCTGCCTGCCACACCAGTCTGTCTTCTGTACCAGCAAGCTCTTCAAGATTCTCTCATCTCAAACCTTGCCTACAAGGTAATCAGTGAACTCCAGCCCCTGAGCTCCTCAAAGATGTTTTTCTGAAATTCACAGCGCCTACCTCTGTGCCTTTACAGAAGATATTAAGTTTGCTGCTCTGTTAAAGAGTCAGTACATCAGAGTTTATTAATGTAATGGCGGTAAATACAAACTTCCCTTCAAACAGTATTGAATCAGTTTATAGTAAGAGTAAAACAAGTTTATTAACAGAAGAGTATGGATTAAGTGATACCAAGTATAAGAGAAAGGTGGAGATGGTTACAAGTAAAAACAAGTGAAAACCCGCATCTGAAAGTCTAAAATATAATCTAGAAAGACAGAGTCTTTGTTCAAGAAGGTTTCTTTTACCCACAGTCTCCTTGCAAGCTTTTTACTGTCCAGCCTAGCCTGGACCCATCGCAGAGATCAAGTTGCTTGGTTTATTTGTCTCCTAAGGCAAAGGATAAAGGTGTAGTCTCCCTGTGTTCCTTATATCTCCAAAGGGAATGCCTTTGTCTTACAAATCAGAAAGGCCTCCTGGGGATTCAGTCTCCTAGGTCTCTCTGGGTGCAGGAGCCATGTTAAACTCTCTCTCAAATTCAGGAGCAGGATAACTCCCAGTGGTTCATCTCAATTGCTTTGTTTATTGTGAATATGTAAATTGAGGTAAAACTCACATTCCTTTGTCTAGGACAGACCTGTTTGTCACATTGATGTAGGCTGGGCTGTCTGGTCTAACATCAGACAGAAGGAATTCATAACTTCACATAGAACATCAAAACATGCCTTTTACAAAGATAGTAAGAACTGGTTATTAGCTTACATATGATATCTTACAAGGCACATTTTGTACAAATATTATTGCAGTTGTGTGCAGGGTGCGAATACAGCCATATGTTTTTATGTTCTTAGAAGTTTTGCCCGGAAGAGTGGGCACCTTGTGAAAATGCATGACTTCGGAGTGCACACCAGCTGTGATGCTCAATGGCTCTAGAGTTGTAGGATAGTATCGTTAAGGATAATAGCATATTATTACTGAGATGCCATCAACATGCCCAGTTCTTTACTCCACAGAAAACCAAAGACAGCTCCTACTGACAATCTAATAGACAAAGAAGACAGAACACTTGGGAAAACACTAAGGTGGAAATAATTTGGGATATGGTGTTTGTTTTTAATTTACTCCTTGTGTCCAGCCTGGAACAGTGAGTCTTTGGGAAGCATCACAAAGCATGATCCAGAGCCCAGTAAAGTCAACGGCACTCTTCCCATTGAAGGCAATGTGTGCTAGACTCTGGAAGAGGATGTAGTGGTGACTTGACACACAGAGTTTGGGAAGGTGGCAAATGCGTATTGGCAATGCGGAAATAGGTAAGGAGACATCAGTGAGGAAAAACAAAATTGGGCAGCATGACTGACATCATGGGTGAAGCTGATGAGGCAAGCTGATTATACAAGAATTACAGTACAAGAATTATGCCAGGCCCATATTGTGTAGGAATCACACTGAAGGAAATGAGCTTTATCCTATGTAAAGAAAGATCTGGACATGAAGGTTTACCACACTGATGTTAATGTCAAAAATGGTCAAATATTTGACAGCACTAATTTATTAGAAGAGTAACAGAGGTAATACAGCATGGTTTCCAGTAGGCATAGCCTGAGATACTTGTGCCTAATTACAAAAAAAGAACCAACCTCACAAGTTACTTGAGTTATTTTAACTCAGAAAAAACACAAAACAATTAAATGATGTTTTGAAAAAATGAAGAACCACCACCTTATTTAGCAATTTTCAGTTAGTATTTAAATGTGCTGATTATTCAAGACTGAACTGTTACAATAGAAAAAATTAAATTAAATAAAACAAACACATAGCAACTATGAAAGAAAAGGATCATGTTTAAGTGCATTTATGCTAGGTAAGCAGCAGACCAACTCTTGAAACAGCTTAATGGCTGTGCATCTCTTCTCTGTATGTTGGGGGAGGAGGTTTACATGATTGCAAATCCTCCTCTCCCCCTTGCCCCTCCAGTTTGAGTTAATTTCTGCAGTTAATTTGTCTACTCAGTTTAGAATGTAAGCTCTTTGGCTTAGGAACTGTGTCTTCTTTAATGAACTCTGTAAACCACCATTTACACTGATGGCCTGGTATACAAATAAGGATATACATAATTGGAATTGAAAAAGGTTCAGAAAAGCACAACAAAAATGATTAGGGGTATGGAACAGCGTTTGTATGAGGAGACATTAATAAGACTGGGACTTTTCAGCTTGGAAAAGAGATGGCTAAGAGGAGATATAATTGAGATCTATAAAATCATGACTGGTGTAGAAAAAGTAGATACGGAAGTGTTGTTAACTTCTTCTCATAACACAAGAACTAGGGGTCAGAAAATTAAATTAATAAGCAGCAGATTTAAAACAAATAAAAGGAAGTATTTCTTCACACAATGTACAGTCAACCAGTAGAACTCCTTGCCAGAGGATCTTGTGAAGGCCAAGACCATAACAGGGTATCAAAAAGAACTAGATAAATTTATGGAGGATAGGCCCATTAATGGCTATTAACCAGGATGGGCAGGAATAGTGTTCCTAGCCTCTGTTTGCCAGAAGCTGAGAATGAGCGAGGCGATGGAACACTTGATGATTATCTGTTCTGTTCACTCCCTCTGGGGCACCTGGCCTCTGGCCACTGTCAGAAGACAGGATACTGGGCTAGGTGGACCTTTGGTCTGACCCAGTAGGGCTATTCTTATAGTCGTATGTTCTTAAATAGATATTTCACATTATAATAGCTTTTGGGAAACTCTTATTAAAATAAGAGTTGTTTTAAAATAAATCCATAGCACTTGACTTGTCAAGTGTCACATGTTGTAGACACCTTTTTCTTCGTTATAGGAACATCTCTTATTACATTGTCTGACAATTGGATAAGGTTAATATTTTGATACGATCCACCCTTTAGCACCAAATTTAATTTCCTTCCACAATTGAGCCAATTAAGTTGTTTGCATAGATGGGCAAAATATGATGTAACCCCAAAGTAAACCAAAGTAAGACTAATCATGTAGTGTGACATTTATATTTGAACATTAACAGAGATGAGATAGCTGAAGAGCAACATAGCTTCCAATGAAACCTGGTATATTAGCAAAAGTGTGCTAGTTACAAAATGTACATTACCTTTTTATGAAAGGAATTCAATTTATGATTCAACAGAAAAATCAGTGTGGCTGTATCATCCACAAAACCTCTCTAGAATTAGAAAGCAATCTAAACTGTGGTAACTATTATGCAAACCAAAAAAAAAATGAATAACAAAGTAGGCAATTTTCTAAGGCAAATTAAAATGGAATTGCAGGAATTTCATGAATATTTGAGGGGGTTTTTCCTCTCAACAACAAGCATTTGCTTGTCTTTTACTACTCTGATTTTTCAAAAATGTACAGAGTATTCTGTTTTAAACCTTTACTCCAAAAACTTCCTAAAAACAAAAAGGGGAATTCATGATGAGAATTATCATGATTTTTAAACAGTTCTGTAGACAAAAACTTTTTAAAAAGTGCTTCTGAATAAACATAAGATCTTTCCAGGACACTTTAGTATCCTCATTATACAGCATTTTGTTAGCTATTCCTTATTTTACTTTTATTTTATTGTATTAGTGGGAAAAGCATTACAGTCAAGTCCTGTACTTAGATGCAGCTGGAATTGTAGATGTTTGGGTGTCCAGTACGGGGTTGTGTCGGATCCACAGCTCCCATTGGGAACCGCATGCAAAGCCGCCTGGCTGCCTCTCTTTCTCTGGCCGGATATGGCAGTCGCTTGCGGAAGCAGTGAGGAGCCAGGGCAGGCAGGAAGCCTGCCTTAGCCCTGCTGCGCTTCTGGCTGAGAGCCTCCTGAGGTAAGCACCACCTAGCCAGAGCCCGCATCCCGAGTTCCCTGCCCCAGGTCAGAACCCCCTTGTGCACCCAAATTCCCTCACAGGGCCCACACCCCAAACCCCTGCCCCAGGTGAGAACCGCCTCCTGCACTCTAACTCCCTCCCAGACCACAAACCCCCTCCTGCACCTCAATCCCCTACACCAGCCCTGAGCCCCCTACTGGAGCCTGTCCCCCCACCCCAACACCCTACCCCAGGCCCTACCACAGAGCCCACAGCCCCAGCCGGAGCCCTCAACCCCTCCTGCATCCTAACCCCCTGCCTCAGCCCAGTGAAAGTGAGTGAGTTTGGGGAAGAGCAAGTGATGGAGGAAGGGGGATGGGAGTGAGTGGGAGGCAGGGCCTCAGAAAAGGGGTGGGGCAGGGGGCGGGGCAAAGGTGTTCAGTTTCGTGCAATTAGAAAGTTGGCAACCCTAACTGGAGATGTTTGATACTTAGTTGCTGCTGCAACAGTAGCTCACCTAACCGACTCTTCATTATTTGAAAATGCAAGTCTATGATGCTTACAGCCGCTAACGGTGAGAACTGTTTTCCTGTCTATGCTCATTAGGACCAGGCCTTTTCTTACCTACTGCTCCCACTTACTCTAAATGTTCTTGTTTTGTAACATTATCAACAGTCACAACTGCTGCAAGTTGTTGGATTTATATAAACTGATCACATTTAAAACAAATGGAAAGAATGTTAAGTCTGCAAAGTCAAGATCTCAGAAATTAAAAAGTCCTGGTATTAAGTTTGCCAATGAAGCCTTAATTCACATCCCCCATGTGAATATGCACAGTGATACAGTCATGATCAAAACATACTATTTTTTCAACAGGATTCCTGCCTTGTTCAATACACAGACTGGACACTGCTCAAGGAATGAGGCAGCTGTTCAATGTTTCTCTTTATCCTCATCATTCAATGTTTGGCCTCACACCTTGTGTACTGCATATCATTCAGTTCCTGTGCTGAATACATAATTATTAATTTCCCCATGAGATTTTGTATATAGCACTCATCATCATAACATCTGTGTTCCTCACAAACATTAATGAATTTATCTTCACAACACACCTGTGAGATAAGGAGGTATTATTATTCTTCTCATTTTACAAATAAGGCACAGAGAGATGAAGGCCAAACACAATAAGGTTCAGAAAAACAATTACAAGAAGTGATTCTAGATCTGGAAAACATGTTTTAAACTCAGAAACTAAAGCAGCTCAATCTATTTAGTTTATCCAAGAAAATGTTAAGAGGTGACTTGATTATGGTGACTATGTACATGGGGAGATTTCTGATAGTAAAGGGGCATTTATTTTAGCATTTCATATTACTATCCACCACTATAGCATGTGAGCACCTCTGAGGATTCATTAATTTTAGTACACAAAGGCATAACAAGAGTCCATGAATCTGAAGCTACACTAATTTAAGCAGCAAATAAGGCAACCTTTTTAAGAGAGGCAATTATGTGGGATGTGGTACATTCTCCATCACTCAAAGCTTTTACATCAAATCTGGATGTCTTGCTAAAAATATATATATATTCTAAATCAACTAGAAGTCATGGCTTGATGGAAGGATTACTGGATGAGTTCTATGGTCTGTGATACATAGGTGGTTTGATTAGATTATTGTATTTGTGCCTCTATCTTTAAAAATCTATGAAAAAACTGTTAAAATCAGCCACTAATTTTGCCTGCCCAATTTGAGACCGCTATGGGCCTGATTTTTCAGAGTACTAAACATTATTACAGCACTCTACAAGTTCAAAGCTCTGCTCTAAGGGGAGGTCTCCACTGCACTGTGAGCCCAGTATTAGTAGAACATGAGTTAGCAGACTCTAGTTTTGTTAACCCAGGGCTTAGGTCTCTACACTCACTTGTACCCCAGGTTAGGAATTGTTGAACCCTGGGTCCCAACCTAGGGCTCCAGCATCTACACAGCATACCCAAGTCCAGTCACCCATAACACAGACTTTCTAGAGCTCCCCTTCCCAAATGTGGCCACTCTAGCCCTTTGTTCATGGTGCAGTGTGCCAGAACTTGACTGTCCACCAAATCTGACCGGCCAGAAGACAAAGAAAGTTGGCCCATGGGATTGTGAAATACTTTTGGCAGACTCCCAGAGTATGTCTACACTGCAATAGAACACCTGCAGCTGGCCTATATCAGCTGATTTGGGCTCAGGGTGCAGGGCAATACAATTTCAGTGGAGATATTTGAGCTCAGGCGAGAGCCTCAGCTCTCGGAGCCTCCCCCCTCATAGGGATGCAGATCCTAGGCTCTAGCCCAGATAATTACACTGCAATTTTACAGCCCTGCAGCCTCAGCCCAAATCAGCTGAGCCTCCCGAGCCTCAGCCAGCTGACACGGGCAAGCTAAAGAGACTGTATCACAATGCACATGTACAAGTCATCCAAATAATCAACTTCTGTTCTGCCATTCCCTAACAGTTGCATGCTTGATTTTTCAATCTCTATGTAAGCTCAAAATCTTGTCCCTTTCACCAACAGAAGCTGGTTCAATATAAGATATTACCTCACCCACCTTGTCTTTCCAAACTTATGTTCTTTTAATATAAGTTCTATTCAATTTCCTAGCTTTTTTTAAACAGCAAACTAAAAACAGTTTCCTTAATGTGAAACCCTAATGAACCCTTACAACGGGATCACTCACTGCAGCCGCTGCCTACTGGCCAGGTGACAAAGTGTTAGGCTCTCTTTGTTCCTGACACCCTCTGTTCACAGCAACTCTGGCTCTGCGATGGTCTGCCCCTTCAGTGACTCAACCATTTGTCCAGGCCATGAGTTATGTCATCCCATTTTAGGGTAGACAGAGAGTCCAACCAAGGATGGCTCCACTGTCAGACATGGGGTTCCAGGCCTCACCAGACCAAGATCCCAGATTTGTTATAGGGTCATCCTAGTCTAGATTCACTGATATCAGGTGTAGTCATTTTGCCTTCAGCTCCTTCAGGAGGGAGCAGAGACTAGCAGGGGAACCTGGGCCCACCCTCTCCATCAGGTTCCAGTCTGGGGCCCTGAGGTTGGCAGAAAGGTTCTGCACTCTCAAAGGTGCTGTACTGCAGATCCCCTGGATTGCTTCTTTCCAGTCTCCTCACACAAAAGAGCAAAACAAACCCATATCAACAAAATAAATCAAAGGATAAATCCCAGACCTTGCAAGAGTCCAGAGTCCTCTCCCCATAGTAGGTCAGGTAGATTCTCAGTACTCAGGCGCTTCAGGCATCTGAACCTCCCACAGTGCTCCCTCTGAGGAGCATAGATCTGTTCACCTCCACTGGCTGACCGCTACTGAGCTGGTCTGCTTCCCTTTTAAGCTCCAGCCTCCAACCCAGGTATGCTGCCTGGGCCCCAAGTAGCTCTTTAAACCCTTCCTGTCCAGTATGGGGTTTTTATACCCTGTCACACCCACGCACTGGGCACCAGCAACACTGAAGCCTTAGGGTAAATGGAAGCAGTAATAGACTTATCCACTAAGCCACTAGAGAGGAATAAGATACACATATATTGCCAGAATGTTTTGCAGATATTGACTGACAGCAGAGAGATTTTCAGATTCAAGAGTCCTGAGTTCTGTACCAAGTTCTGGAGAGAAGCATATCTAATGGCTGTAGACCTTTCTGCCCTGTCCATAATAAGCCTCTTCCTTCCCCTTGCTTCTACTACTTTCTAGACCTGTCCAGGCCCACCATCTGTCCTGCTCCCCCTCTGCTTTTGCAGCTCTGCAGCTTCTAATAGTTCCCCCTTCCATTAATCTTTCTCTATCTTTTCACTCACAACACGCTTCTGACTTTTAATCAGGCGTTTCCCCACTTCTCCTCCACGATGTCTGAGTGCCAGCAAAGGGAGCACAGAAGAGACAGCCTCCCAGCTGTCACTTCCAGCACCTGATACCACAGTTGCTCCAGCAGTTGGAAATAACTGTCCTGCTTACCCCTGTGTTGGAATCTGATCAGTAACCTCTGTGGCAAATGAGCACACTCCCTGGTGATGGATTATTTGGAGAATTTTGCTCCCAGCTTCTAAGAATGTGCAAATGGTGATTTTGAAAGGCTTGTAGCTCAGCCAAAATTTCGATGGATTTTCCTGGAGAGAGCAAAAGACACCTATATAATCTCAGGGCCTCCCCTCTACAAAAAATTCAAGTCCCAGCTCCAAAGCATAGAGGTATTAGAGCTTCTCAACTAAGGATTATAGGAATTTTATAACATGGAAAAATCAATGTATTTTTCCCTAACCTTGTTTTCAAACTGCTGAACTGTTTTAGCTGAAACATTGCATGCTAGCCTGAGACAGACACATTGCATAGAAAATGTCAACCCGAACAGCCAAAAATGGGTAAAATTACAAGCAACTGAAATCATAATCTTATTAATGGAAAGCGGTACGCAACTTTTAGCTACAGGCAACAGTGCCAGCTCTGCATATTGTACATTATAAAAACATTTTGTATTTTATTCAGTGCTCGAGTCATGCTGGAATGCTCCAGAATGCCATTTCAGCACTTTTCTTTTTTAAAGAAGCCAAAACATTATTCTAATTACTTTTGCTGGTCCCAGGCCAGGCAGCATCTTTCCCTCCCCGGCTACTGAGTGTCTTCTGAACTGACAGGTGCCAATGCTGGACCTAGGCAGGAGGCACTGAGCAGTGGGTCAGCACAGAGGGAGCTGGGGGTGCTCTGGCCGGACCAGGCATGATGTAGGAGGGGACAGGTACTGTGGGGAGTTACCTCCTGCTCCTGGTATTCCCCCACACTCCCTATCTTCCTCCCACCTCTCCTCACTACCCACCTACCTCCTCCTGGTGCCTCCCACTGCCCTGAGTTCTGCCATTTTTTTTATTTTGTTTTTAAGCTGGCAGGACATATTGTATTACTTGTGACTATGCAGTCCCTTCCTTCTGTCAAGCTGTCCCTGCTCCATAGGAAAAAATGACTATGTAGAAGAAAATGACAAGAACAATAACAAACAGTAAGGCAGGTCCAAAACTCTATCAGAACTGTTTCTCCTAATACAATTAGGTTTTTGACAACAATAAACGCATCTGCTTTCCTCAAAAAACCCTTCAGACTTTTCATCTAAATAATAAAATCCCCACAACCACTTCGTTCTTGCTCTTCAGACAAAACTACAACATTTCCATTCAGAAATCCATTCAGTTCAGGCTGCTGTGGTGCCTCATGTCCCCATTCTCCTTTACAGGTTCCTCAGACTACATCTCCTTGATGCACAGTGGCAGCTCCCCATGAGGGAAGCCCATGAGCAATCATAGGAGATGTAGTGTGGCCCAGAATCCAGCCAAGAGCAGAAAACGGTGGCATGAGGAACCAACATACAGCTCCCACAAGACACTGTAGCAGCATTTCCAAATTGAAAATGAAAACTAAATATTCTCAGCTGAAAACGGAATAGTTTTTCATTATAAAAGTTGAAATTTTCCATGGAAAAAATGTTACAGCAAAATTCTCGGTACTTTCATCAAAATTTTCCTCGGGATAATCAATAAATAAATTTAAAAATCCGACCAGCTCTAATCCAATCAGGTCTTGGAAAGTTTAGGCTCTTGCTCCTCTATCTGTACAGCAGAAAGACCATTGTTCAAATACAGCTCATATGTAAGCAGGTGTCAGCCATGCTTCATGCCCTTACACCATGTCAGAATACGACCCTATATCAGCAGACTGTACTGAAGCCTCTATAGATTGATCATATCCCCTCTCCAAGATGTGCATGTGACTGGTTCGGTCACAGAGATCCCCTTGGGACTGTCACCTGATGTGCTGAAATAATCTCTGAGCCCATTTCCCTGCCAGCTTGGGACTCCAGAACCCTGTCTTGTTGGGCCAGACACACTAGCCTGCTGCAAAACAGACCCAGAGCCTGGTCTACACCCCCCAAAGCTGCAGGTTACCTGTCTCCAGCACCCAGACACCCACTTCCCAATAGGATCCAAACCCTCAAATAAATCCATTTTATTCTGTATAAAGCCCATATAGGGTAAATTCATAAATTGTTCACCCTCTATAACACTGATAGAGAGATATGCATAGCTGTTTGCTCCCCCAGGTATCAATCACTCACTTTGGGCTTATTAACAAACAGAAGTGATTTCATTCAGTATAAAAAGTAGGATTTAAGTGGTTTCAAGTAATAACAAATAGAACAAAGTAAGTCACAAAGCAAAATTAAGCAAAAACATGCAAGTCTAAGCCTATTACATTAAGAAACTGATTACAGGTAATATCTCACCCTCAAAGATGTTCCAATAAGCTTCTTTCACTGACTCGACCCCTTCCTAGTCCGGGCCCAATCTTTTCCCCGGTACAGTCTTTGTTAGTTCCAGCAGACATCTCAGGTGGTAAGCAGGGGCTTTCTCATGACTGACAGCTCCCTTTGTACTGCTCCACCCCCTTTTATAGCTTGGGCACAAGGCAGGAATCATTTGTCTCTCTGGGTCCCCACTCCTCCTCCTAAATGGAAAAGTACCCGATTTAATTAAGATGGATTTCATTATCAGGTGACATGGTCTCATGTCACTTTAAGACCCCTAGTCTCCATTTCCCATGGGCTGGCCCACATGTACACAAGAAGGCTTTCAAGTAACTAGGGCCATTTACAACTGATTGTATTTGAAGCATCTTTAATGGCCTTCACTTACTATGTTTATATCAGTAACACAAGTTTATATCTTATTCTCTTAAATCTAGATATAGACAGAATACATTCAAACAAATAGGATGAACACACTTAGTAGATTACAAGCTTTCTAATGGCATGATACAAGGGGTATTTAGCATAAAGCATATTCCAGTTATGTCATATTCATAAGCATATTTCCATAAAGCATATGGAGTGCAACGTCACAGTGCATCTTGTAAGTTTCAAGAATCAAAGGCTATTTTTGCAGTTTTCTTTGCTTCCCCCCACTCCTGGAAGCTCCCAAAGTTTTCTTGCCAAGCAATATTGATAAGTTGTTTTGTTTCAGTTTCAGATTAATTTTAATTAAATTAACTTTAAAAAAGCTTAAAGTGAAAGTGATGGTTGATAGGAGCATTGAAGAAAAATTTTCATTTGGCAGTGCTAAAAGTGACAAATTTAAAAGGCACCAATCACTGTTAGGGCTAGCAGTAGCAAATTAAAGACACACCACAACATACTAGGGGAATAATTAAAGGGTGCATGAACAAGGTGGCTACAACCACCATGCAATTCCAGATCTTGAAATAAAATGTTGAGAACACTTTAAAAATCAAAACACTTTTGATTTTCTAATTGAGAGGTTAATTTTAATCTTATTTCACATGTATTAAAGACTGACCTAGTAACCTGGTGGTGTTATTCTATGCCACCAAGTGAAATGTCTGATATCTACCCAGTTTTCCACTCTCCAGATCAATATGACCCAGGAATGTTACTTCAGAGTCAGAAAAAGGGCAAGCAGTCTATAGCTAAAACAGTCCCTCCTGCTGATTACTTAACTATCAATGTAGCACACAGGGCCAGCTTTAGGAAGTGCAGGGCCCAATTCAAACATTTTCGGCAGGGCCCTGGCAGGGATGACTTAAAAAAAAAAAGTGGAAAAAAAAGCCTCTCATTTCTTTCATGTATTATTTACTTTCCATAACTGTATAAATAATAAAATTATATATTATGTACATTTCACCATATATGCTGTTGATTGGTTATTAATGACTGCCGTTTCACATGCGTGGGTCCCAGCTGCTAACTGACCCCCACATTGAAGCAGGTGTGCAGGGTTACTGTCCTAGAACTGCAGGGCAGCAGTGGACACGGGGCTGGTTGGAGGCAGGGCAGGGGCTGACTGGAGGTAGGGTCTGGCTGCAGGCAGGGCAAGGGGTGTGGGGCTGGTTGGAGATAGGGGGTGTGTGGGGCGGACTGGCTTCAGGCAGGGCCGCAGGGGGATGCAGCAGGGGTTGGCAGAGCTGGAGACAGAGGAGTGTGAGACTGGCTGGCTTCAGGCAGGGGGGTGCAGCAGGGGTTGGCTGGACACAGGGCAGGGTGTGCAGGGCTGGTGCGGGCAGCAGTGTGTGTGGGGCTGGCTGGCTTTGGGCAGGGCCACAGGGGTGTGTGGCAGGGGTTGACTGGAGACACGGCAAGGTGTTTGACAGGGACTGGCTGTGGGCACGGGGTGCAGAGCTGGCTGCAGGCAGGGGGAGCGGGGCTGGTGTGGGCAGGGCAGGGAGTGCAGCAGAGGCAGCTGGAGCCCCAGCCCTTTAAACAGCCCCCAAGCTCCCTGCTATCCCAGAGCTTTGGGGGCTATTTAAAGGGCCCGGGGCTCCCCAGCTTCCACCCTGCCCTGGACCTTTTAAATAGCTGCACGAGCCCTGGGGAAGGCATGGGGGTGGTGAGGCTCCGGCGGCTATTTAAAGGACTGGGGTGGCAGAGGCAGCTGGAGCCCTGGCCCTTTAAATAGCCCCCGGAGCCGCTCACTACCCCAGGGCTCTGAAGGCTCTTTAAAGGGCTCGGAGCTCCAGCCGGGAGAGCCGTGCTCCGGCCGGGGCTCCAGCCAGGAGAGCAGGGCCGCGGGGCTTGCTGCGCACCGGCCGGAGCTCCAGCCGGGAGAGCGGGGCGTGCCGTGCTCCCGCCTGCGCTTGGTTCAAGGGAGCAGGACCACAGAAGACCCCGGAGCAGATCGCAGCCAGGGACCCGGGGTAAGTTTAAAAAAAAAAAAGTGTCTAAGGCGCGGGGCCCGATTCCTGGGAATCAGGCGAATCGACCTAAAGCCGGCCCTGGTAGCACATACAAGTGCTCACTGACAGTTAATGGCATAGCTAAGGTTGAAAAGCATTTTTCATCTTAACTCCCCCAACTCTGCTGCTTATAACTTTGAAAAAAATTCCTTTAGAACTGACCATTTCGATGATGGGTTTCAACCAAAGCTGATGAGTGTACGGGGAGGATGTTTATGAAGTCTCTATGTTTCCTTCACATTATGATTGGATTTTTTGTGTCCACCAAAAACTCTAAACAGCCAAATGCAAAACATCAAACTTAACGTCATTAGTCTTTAAGGGAGGATGGAAAAACAACTCAAAGTTCAGTGTTTTAAAAGTAATGAGTGCTATAATTTAGCATTTTCAGAGATACATTTGAATTGCCTGTTCATTTTCCACCAACACTTTTGAACCTAAAGTGATTTAAAGCCATCCTGAGCTAAGGCTACCTCATTTAAGGCTACACTAATACAGAGATCATAAGCAGCAGGAGCAACAAGCAGCCCAAGTATGTATCTAGGGTTTCAGATGGAACAGGACTACGGTGGCTAGCTAATCCTGACATTTGCACTGCTTTTTTTTTTAGTGCATTAATTCAGAGCTAAGGTAAGTATGCCTCCTCAAGCTGGAAATTACACCTTCAGGCTCCAGTATAGACATAACTTAGTTATCCTGAATTTGCACTAACTCAATTCCTCAGTGCAGGCGGAGCCACAGCCTGTAGCTGCTAGTGTAGCCAGTAATCACACTGGGGAGAGAGGTTCCAATACCTTAAGAGCCTCTCTGATGTCAGCTTTTTCTTTTTAATTTCCCTTCTGGTGTCAGAGTGGAAACTTGTACAGAGGGAGTAGGAAGTCTCTTATTAGAGACAACATAGAGTGAGAAGCTGGTATGTGGGAGGATGAGTGGGGATTACTGGAAAGGCTGGCAGTTCAGCTAGAATTAATGGATTTGAGAAAAAAAATAAAAACAATTACTGAAGTAATTTTAGCATATACACAAAATTGTGTCAAACCACTAATGGTTTAGGAGAAAGATGGTTGGGCTCGTTTATATTTACAGAGAAAACATAAAACTAAAAATGCACCTACCTAACCTAATCACCACTCTGAGCACATTGTTTGTACAGTTTTGTTTTTGTCGTTGTAGATTGTAGCTCTATGGGACAGGGGAATAGTGTCCATAAGTGAATCTAGTATATATTGAACGCTATAAATAGTAGGCAGTAATGGATGTATAATGGAATGAAGGTACTGACAGCTGAAGTTTCAGATCTTCATAAAGAGCAAAGAAGCAGAAGTTAGATCACTTATTTTAAAACATATTATTCTGGGCTTGCTTGGGCAGGGAACAGACATCCATGTTGCTAAATGCAATGAGAAACACACTGTCAGCACTCAAGAAATAACATTTGAGATGCTGTTAGAGAGTCAGGGAATAAAATACACTGGGAATTTCATTCCACAGGTGCACTGGCCAAACTACAATAATTACGGTTGATCACCTTGTTCAATAAATACAAAAGGCTGAAGGATATTGTTTCTGTCAGCTCTGATTCTCACATTTGTGTGCTAAGTACAGCTGAGGAAATAAAGCCATTTATCCAAAGTTAAATTCAGAAATGCACGTAATTTACCTTTAAGTCCAACTACACCACATGCACTTAACAGTCTGGAATTCATGCTTTCTAATTAGTATGTACACCTTCTATCAGTAATGCTCTCAAAAACTTCACTGTTACAGTTAATCTCATATTTTAGTCTTTGTTTCTTTTCTTTTGCTCTTTCATGTCAGTCATCTGTTTCATGGTTAATGGCTCAGGAATGGTTAATGGTCACAAAGAAATATTCATCCCTGGGTTACAATGTTCCTGAAAGCTGTCAAAATGCTTTAGTGTAAACCTCTGTGACTGAATGTTTAGTGATCATCTCATCATACAGAAGAATGACAAGTCTGTTACTTTATATACCATAAGAAAAAGAGTAGGTTATATACTTGCTTGATGTAGCTATTCTTAATGGGATGCTATTTCTGAAATATTTTTATCTATTTACACACTTTCCCAAAGCAATCTAGTTTATTTTTTTTTTTAATTTTTTTTTGCAGTTTCCTGTGCAAACGTCTAGTGGCGAACTGGTCGAAGAGATTAGGAAAGTAAATAATTTTGGATTAAATAATTTGCAACTATAGGACCAAACAGTAATGCATGACAACAGCAGTTGTAGATTAGGAAAGTAAATAATTTTGGATTAAATAATTTGCAACTATAGGACCAAACAGTAATGCATGACAACAGCAGTTGTATTTCAGGAACTGTTTCCTGACACTTCAGAAATGTATTGGAAACAATGCTGCTTACAGTGTGACCAGTCTGTTGATTGCTCAATAGATAGATACACACACGTATTCCTATTTTTCCCCCTCATTCTCTATAACTAAAGATATTTACATAGAAATATAGAAAAAGAACAGTACTGCTTAGTGAAAAAGCAGCTGATACAAAGTTTTCCGTGAGGTTTCTAAATAGAATGTTTTCGATTTTAATACTGTATTTTTCTATTAATTACCAATGATATTTACATAAAAGCAGGATCTTTGTTTCCAAGAATTTGTTCCTGCTGCTTATTCTCTACCTAACTCTTAATCCTTGGTTGGTAACATCAAAATAGATTGCTGTGGAAATAATTACAATGTCACAAACAAAGGATTATAAATTTAGCTGGGAAATAAGGAAGAGGCAGATTAATTCTTAGAAACAGATCTTTTTTCATGCAAACGTTTTTGATACTTAAGCATAAAAAAGGGAGTCTTATTTTATAGATAGAGATATTTAAGCCAAATTGTTCTAAAGAGAATGGTATGCAACATTCTCCCACTGAAGTCTAGGTTATTTTTTCACTCAGATATAAGTTATTCTGTGCTTTGGTGGCTGTGACGGGTTCCCCCCTTCTGGTGTGCCACCTGGAACTGGGGTACCACTAAGCCTGCCTTATCCACTAGCCTGGGTTCCCTTAACACTGTACTGCTGTGCAGCATGCCAAGCTTTCCCCTAGGTTTCAGACTGCACTTTAGCACTATACATACAGGTAGGGACACACCAGCTTCAGCTTCATCTAGTGCTGAGATCGGCTCTGCATTAGACCATTCAGCTAAGGAACTTTCCAGTACTCAAGTGCATCCCGCCCACCCCTCCGAGGGTAAACCCAAATTTATACAGTCTTGTGCTGCACAGAAATATGTCCAGCGGAAGCTCATGAAATTTGCCTCCTCCCCCAATGTGGAGGAAGAGATGCAACAGCTTTTTGCCCCCCAGTTATGATTTTCATGGTTTTAGACAAAACAAAAGCAAGTTTATTAACTACAAAATACAGATTTTAAGTGATTATAAGGGATAGCAAACAGATCAGAGCAGATTACCTAGCAAATGAAACAAAACCACAATCTAAATTTAATATACTACTGTAATTGGATATGAGCAGCTAATTCTCATCCTAAATGTTGTTCTAGGCAGTTTGCAGAGAGTCTTGAAGGCAATCTGCACTTGCTTACCGCTTAAAACTCCAGATATTCCTTTCACAGGCTAGACAACCCTTTAGCCTGGTTCAGCCCTCCCCGCTAGTTCAGTCTCTCTCTTTCTCCAGGGTTTGTCTACACTTACATTTTATAGCACTCTACCTTGCTGGCTCAGCGGTGTGGAAAATCATTCCCCTGATTAAAGCAAGTCTGAGTGCTTTGAAGTGCTAGTGTGGACAGGCTCTGAGTGCTGGCAGCTGCGCTCCCAGCGCTCGGAGCTATTCCACTTGTGGAGATGGATTACCAGGAGCACTGAGAGAGCTCTCTCCCAGTGCTCGCACACGACCACTCTCACACTTCAAAGTGCTGCCATGGGAGCACTCCCACGGCAGCGCATTGAAGTTTCTAGTATAGACGTAGCCTATGGTGTTTCCAGCAGTCTTCCTTCCTGGGCAGGGAATCAGTGAAGAATGAACTCCGATGATGTCACTCCCCTGCCTAAAACAGTTCTTGCATATGGCGAGAATCCTTTGTCTCACAGTTTGATTCCCATGCCCAGTCCCATGGAAAAACACTAGTACTGTGATAGAGTCCAGTACCAGGGGACTTGGTCATATGACCCTGTAAGGCCACTGCAGCCATTACTGCCTATTGGCCCTTCCTCAGTCAGTCATCTAGATTGATTCCATTCTGTTTAATGGGCGTTCCCCAGGTGAAAACACATTTGTAATAGATGCATGGACAATATTCCTAACTTCAGATATCAAAATGATACATGCATACAAATAAGATAATCCCATTCAGTAAATCATAACCTTTCTGATGATATCTCACATGCCTTATCCTGCACAAAATACATCATAATTATGCCACTCATATCATAACAATATCTCTATGAAGAATATGGGACATAGTGTCTCAGTGGCATTTTGGAAAAAATCTACATATATATATATATATAAACACTGTAACATGCTTTAAATTAATGTACACACAGTAACTCTAGCTTAGTGGTAGAGCACAGGATGGGGTTTAGAGTCCCTAATGAGGTCTCATTCATACAGCTTCATATTGCCTAAACCTGGTTATTTCTGTTCCAAATGTTTTTTTAATGGATCATCATCATGTACTAGTTAAAGGTACTGTAGAAGCAATCTGAGCAACTGGGGAAATGAAAAGTCTTGAAGAAAGAGAAAAAACCAACTTGTTCTTGTCAAGATCAGTATTTCAGTTCGGCAGCCATGAGCAAAGCCATCAAGGCATATCACAGAAATACCAAATCCAAAGCAAGTCTCTTACAGAGGAATTCATCTTGAAGCTATATAGAGATGCTGTAACTTGGGCTTGAAGACCACCTGGAAGCTGAAGCACACCATTATCTAAGGTGGTGCACATTCACATCTACATTGCGCACTCTAAACTGACTGCATGATCAACATTGGGTCTATTAGCATTCTGCTTTCCAACTTTAAACCCTTACAATGTCAAAGGCCTTGTTATCTGAAAGACTGCTCTAAGTTCACTCCTTACTGCAAAAGCTGTATTTGATTGGACCCTGAGGTGTACATAGCTCAACTTCACACTTCCAAGGGCTAGAGACAAAGCATTCTTGTGAAGCGAGATTCCCTCCCATTGGATACGGGACTGAATTGGGTAAGCAAACAGCTTTTTGTTAAAAAAAATACTAAGTTCCTAAGAAGAAACTGCCTAGTCACAGTGCACATTGCTGAAGTTTAGAATGGTTAAATATTTCCTGTGTGTTCTGTTGGTCTATCATGACCTCCTTTGAGCCCTTGAATTTTTTCAGGTGTTACAGTTGTATCTTTTATGCATCCAGTAAACACCACCTTTAATTTCTAGCTGCCCTTGCTGAGGGCTTTTATGTATCACAAACACACTAAACCTTTGGCCGCTATGTTAAGTATGTGCTTAAATACTTTGTACAGTATACTCCCACATCAGCAAAGTTTACAAAGAAAAAAATTGAGCTTAGACATGAAAAATGCCACCATTTATGTCTGGGTATATTAAGGGGGTGAGAATTCCACAGCCTTGGACCCTCAGCTGAAAAAGTTTCTTCTCCCTCCCTTCCAAGGACTGAATGATAGGTTCCCCTACACCCCCCATACTAATTTACGTGATTCTGCTAAATCGGCAGCTCTACTCCCCTATTAATGCAGGATTGTTCTCTAAAATATATTTGCTAGTTGTTTGTTCCAAGTAGTTTTAAATACTTCTGGTGATACTGGATGAATTTTGAGCTATGCACTACCTAATAAGTCTTAGTGTCAGAATTATTTCCCCTTCTTATTCATCTTAAATTTCCCCTTAATTAGCTTCATCACACTGATCCTTGTTATAGCCCTTGTAACACCTTAAATTATTCCTTTCCTTCTTTGGCATTAATATCCTTCAACATTTGTAGATTTATCTCTCTATTAGTCATTGCTTAGCCAAATGATAAATATTTAGCTTTTAATCTTTCCTTATAAGTCTCTCCAGCTCCATTTGTGTGGCTCTTTGCTGAATTCTCTCACCTTTGTCAATATCTTTCTGGAAATGAGAAGCCAAGAACTAAATGTAATATTTCAGCTGCAATAGCACTAGAGCAATATAGGGAGAGCTCTATGCTCTGTGACGTGAAGCCAATTCATTGGCTCTTGTTGTTGTGGTTGTTAGCATATCTCACAGCAAATGTATGTCTAATTTGCTGGTTTTAATCTTCTTGAGATGTGTCTCAGCAATCCTGTATTCCAGGTTTCTCTTTCTAATTGCACAGCTGAGTACTTAGGAAGCTGCGGTCAGCATGTCCCTCAGCCCGCGCCAGTTCCCGCCGCCCCCATTGGCCTGGGATGGTGAACCGCGGCCAATGGGAGCCACGATCGGCCGAACCTGCCGACATGGCAGGTAAACAAACCGGCCCACCAGGGTGGCTTACCCTGGCAAGCCGCGTGCCAGAGGTTGCCAATCCCTGGCGTAGACCATTGTATACGGTCAATGCTACATGCCCAGAGTTCCCATGGATATTAATGGGAACCTCTGTTACCTGAGTGATCTATTCTAACTGGCATAGTCCATTTAGATATCACTAGACATACTTTTTAGCTTTCAGGTATTTCTTTTTGTTCTATATACTGTTTGCTTGAAATATTTTATGGACAACCTCTTCTACAACAAGTGAAAGACTTCAACATTGATGACCAGAAAGAGTGAAAATTAAGATATGGACAATTTCTACATGACTATATTTCCCTTCAAGAAATATTTGACATTACATTTAAATAAAGTCCTAAAAGGTGTCAGAGAACTGATTGTAGCCACCTGGATCTCCCCAATAGTGAAGATAAGCCCTACATCAGGGATCAGCAACCGTTGGCATGTGGCCTGCCAGGGCAAGCCCATAGTGGGCCGGGCCGGTTTGTTTACCTGCTGCGTCTGCAAGTTTGGCTGATTGCAGCTCCCACTGGCTGCGATTCGCCATCCCAAGCCAATGATGTCTGTGGGAAGCAGCGCAGGCCGAGGGATGTGCTGGCCACGGCTTTCTGCCACCCTCGCTGGCCTGGCGTGGTGAACCATGGCCAGTGGGAGCTACGATCAGCCAAACCTGTGGACATGGCAGGTAAACAAACTGGCCCAACCCACCAGAGGGCTTACCCTGGTGGACCGCATGCCAAAGGTTGCCGATCCATGCCCTAAATATTAAATCCATGCAGCTGATCACTAACCTTTTCAGCTAGTCTCTGTTGCCCTATTTTGCTTAAACACAACCAAGACATTTATAACAATGTCTATAAATCCATCTATTTTGATCCCAAAGGCTTTTCTCCCCACATTCAATAATTGAAGTCTGACTTTCAGTGGATGAGGAAGATACTATAATTTTAGGGACTCAATTCTGTTTCTATTTGTCAATTTAGAATATGTGACTAGCTATAACAGAAGTCATTTCAATCCCACAACTCTAATACATTCTCCCAAGGGGTCACACAGAAAGGTCACATAAAAAAAAGTCTGTTCAGTTTAAGGCAGAAAAAGCAACCAGCACACCAAATGTTCACAGTATCTATAATAGAGGAGAACCAGGAATTGTTTCCCATCAAGATACTGTTTTTTCTTGGCTGTCAATAGTCATGTCATAATCACCAATTAACAACCAAATGTCACATCAATTGGTCTTGGACAGGGATGGTGTCCCTAGCCTCTCTTTGCCAGAAGCTGGGAGTGGGAAACGAGATGGATCACTTGATTACCAGTTCTGTTCATTCCCTCTGAAGCATCTGGCATTGACCACCATCAGAAGACAGGATACAGGGCTATATGCACCTTTGGTCTGACTCAGTATGGCCGTTCCAATGTTCTTTGGATTGACGATAGGAATGCAGATGGTCCAGATAATATTTAATCCTTCTATGAGTGCAGGGGACTGGATTAGAAGACCTCTCAAGATCCCTATGATGCGTCTGTAGACTACTATTTAGACTATTAAATGTAATATTCACCGAGGTGAGTTATTGGTACTATAAAAACTTGGCCCAAATACTTCAGTTACATGTATGCAAATATTGACGTCTGAGGAAATTGAATGGTTAAAAAATTCTGCTGTCACTCTTTTGAATATCTTGTTTTTAAAGCATTTTAAATATTCTGTTATAAGCATACAATCCATTTGAAATCTAATTTTTGTTTTTCCCCTGTGTGAAAGACCCACACAAACAAAAGGGGGAGCTGAATGTCAAATGCACATAGTAAATAATAGAAAAAAGTGTTATTCTCAGTTTATGGAAGATTTTGAAAAAAAACGGAAATGCTGAAGGCATTTAGCTCACACTTCAATATAAAATGTTAAGACTGAGCAAAAGTATGGAAATTGTCAGGTAAAACTGAATGTTTCATAAAAGCTGGGTGTGTGAAAAAGGATTATAATGGAAATCATTCTGCAACCCTAATTATAGCAAGTGCTGTCATACATTTGCTTTAACAATATTCATAGAGCATTGAAGAAATTTTTACTTGTAGAGTACCCTGCTGTTTATTTTTATTTGACACTTGACCTATAGAGACCAACAGGATAGGACCTGTGCTACATTTTAGGAACTCTATCAAGATGGTAGCTAATTCTGGGTCTTCCATAAATGTCTTATGGGATAAATGTACTTAAAGCTGCTGATTTATAATCACAAGTATGCAGTAACTTTTCTGCTGAGATCGGCAATCCACTAGCTCATTCCTGATTTTCCCCTAAGCAAGCCAGTAATGGACTGGTCAATTACAAATGACTGCATAGACTTACATAAATCTTGTACTTCCACAATCCCACTTCAGATCAGCGATACACAGTGTATGGCTAAAGCAATGCTGTGAAAGGGCAGGATTTGCAAAGGAACTTTATTTTTAAAAGGCAACATTAAAATGATTTATGCTCCTTAATTGCTAACATTTTCTTTGTTTTAAGTTTTTAGTGGGAATTTTAGTAACTGTAGCAGTAGCACATGGCAAACTAAAGTATACTCAAAACCTGACTAGTTTTCATATCAATTCCTAATAATTTTCATATTTTTCTCCCTAAATAATTATAATAATTAGATGTGGATATATATAGCAGAAGTGTATTCACTTGTTTAAACCAAAACTCAGTTTGCTTTGGTATCCATATCTCTGTTGCCCTAGTGAATTATTGCTCACAAGATTTTTCAGATAGGTCCAATTGACTTCAGGTTCTGGAAGACCCTGGCTTAGAGCTATTTTAAAAGTTTTAAACAACCTCATTTCCTAGGTCCACACTCTTTAAAAAAAAAAAAAGAAACGCAAAAGTATTTGTGGACTGAAAAATGCAGAGTCTCTGGAGCTTCTCCTTTGAGTGATGATTAAGAGCCCTCCAACAGGCAGAAGAAAAAAAGTAAGCACAATAGACAAAAATTGATGAAACAAAGCCTATAGATTGCCTCTGGCTTCAGGAGAGAACAGAACACAGACTTTAAAATCAGTCCTTTATAGTCCGTTCCTCCTGCAGGGAAAAAAACCCACAATCCATAATAAAAGAACATCCCACAGTTCAGAGGCGGTCTTTCCCTTCTATATGGTAGCCTCTCTGTTGTTCTTTTCTGAGAACCCTTATTCCCCTCATTTAGAGCTACTCCAGACTGGGTTTCTAGGAAGTTAATAAGCCCATCCAATCCTGAGCTATGCCACTGAACCCTGGCCTCCCCAGCCTGCGTCTCTATGACTTTTTTTCCCTCAACCACATTTCTACAGTCCTGGACTCTCCACTATTCAATAATACTAAAAAGGCAATGATTAAGGAGTCACTGTTAAGTGTCATCTACGTCAACATCTTCATTATCTCCTCTCCCAGATCATTTAAATCTGATAATACGAAACTGGGAAATGTTGTAAAAACCAAGAGAGAAAGAGAGAAAAATACAAAGGGACCTAGAGAGAGTAAAAACATGGCCAAGAATAGTAGAGGTACTACTAATAAAAGAAATTCAGCTTGTACAAATACAGCCCAATAAGATAGGGGAATATAATTTGCACTAGCAGGTCCCAGTTTGAGATACTTTATGTGAGTCAAGTTTCTAGGGAGCAGACGCCAGACCAGCAAAGGTACTGAGGCACCTAAACCACAGATCTAGTTGGCTAACTTCCAGTTTTAGCTTCCACTGCAATCCACAAAACTCTCCCTCCTCTGACACCCAACACAGTAGGCATGTAAATATGCTCATCAACTACATTTTGGCATAAAAGTTCCCAAGGTTGATAAGAGTGACAGTTTCTGCCTCTGGGCATGCACACTGCTCTAGGCATCCAGATACCTGTCTCCTGCCTAGTCTCTTCTAGTGCAATACACAAATCGAGGGAAGACCAGTGTTGTTCTGGTTCAGTATGATCCAGTAGGCATGCCCAGAGACCACCTACTATATTGGATCCCATTCAAAATCTGGCCAGAATCTGTACCACCAGAAAACTAATTAAGCAGTCATTGGAGCAGGAGGGCTGTACCCTGGGTCTCCTTACTCCCAGGTGAGTGCCCTAACCATTAGGCTATGAAATCACTCTGTCTCTTTGGCCCAATGACTAAGTATCTATCCAAAATGGAACAGCTTCAACAGGAGAGACAGAAGGAGCCTCCCATCAGAATATCCCATAGCTCAATGGTTAAGCACTCAGGTGAAGGGATTTGAACATGGGTCTCCCACCTTTCTCTCCCTCAGGTAAAAGGGGGAGGGAATGAACCTGGGCCTATGATATCCTGAGTGAGTGCTCTAACCACAGGCTAAAACTTATAAAGTGGGTACCACCATCTTCTCCTCTGGCTGTTTTGTGTGCCACGAGGTAGGCACCGAATTCATTCTCACAAGAAATGACTTATGAGCCTAAGCCACCTGGCTACCAAAGAAGGTTCCCAGTTGTGGATTGCTAGCAGAAGTAAGCATCTCCCTGCAGCATGGATTTAGGTGCCCAGACAAGCTTAGCATAAAACCCATCTTCAGCATCTCCCGTTAACTAGCTCAGATGGCTTCCTGGTCAAGCGTGCTGGCTTTTGTGGATCCCATTTGTAGGTGCCTCTCTCCCCTGCTGCATTATATAGGGATCCTAGGCACCTAGCCCAGAGGTTGTGGATCACAGTGTTATTCTAGGCACCTAATAGTTAGGCGTTATGATGTCAGTATCACTGTGCCTAAGATCCTTTGTGGATCTGGCCTTAGGCATTGCAACTTTAGTGGAATCCACAAATCCTGGGATAGGCACCTAGGCTCCCTACACAATGAGTGGGGAGTAAAAGTGTGTCTACCCTGCAGCTGTGAGGTGTGACTTCCAGCCTGGATAAACAGATTTGTGCTGGAACAGCTCAAAATAGCACATAAAAAATACCAGTGTCAACACTGCAGCACTAGAGAGGGCATAAGCTAATCACCAAAGTCCAAGTCTGCCTGACACTTGGGTCTGTGGCTAGCCAGAGTTGCCACCTGTGCCACAACATCCACAAGGCTATTTTTAATGTGCTAGGTCAGCTACAGCTAGTATGAGTGTCTACCCATGCTAGGGATCATGCCTCCCAGCTGCAGTGTAGACATATCCCTAGGTGCCTGATAATGGGGTCCACAAAAGTCAGCATCCTAGACTTTGGTACTCTCTTCTCTAGAGTTTCACTATTTTTCTAAAACCACACAGGTATTCATCTTCTTTTTAGCTGTATGGGAAGTATGGTAGTTGCTAGAAGTTACACAATTAAATAGAAATAAGTCCTTAATGAGTCTGATCAGCTCAGCTCAGTCTTGGAGGGCCTATTTTTACATCACAAAACCCACCAAAGACAATTCTAAATATTTTAATATTAACGGCTATTAGAAAAGGGGCAAAATTTGTGAAGGCATTTAAGTGACTTAGTAGCCTAAGGTGCCATTGCCTTTCAGTGGAACTCAGGCTCCTAAACCATGTAAATGCATCTGAAAATGTTACCCAATAACTAATTATCTTTTTGTTCCTGAGACCATGGCTATTTATGAGTAAAACAAATAAACATCTGGACAAGAAAGGGAAATTTACTTTTTGACTGCTTCCAGTCTAAGCCCCATGAATACATAGACATCTGTGTTCAGTGATTATTCTCTCATAACTGTGACTAACACAACAGAGTTTGAAATCTAAATTTACCACTGAAGAAAACATCAACTCAGTTCATACTTTTATTTTCATGTTGGATGTTTCTTCTTATTTCCTATGCACACATTAATTGCAAAAAACCACAGAAAAATCATATCTTTTAATGCCACATTATTTCTGTATAACAAGATTATTATTCAAATGTTTGCTAAAAGTGTATTTGGGATGAATTCTGATTTGATGGTATACAGAGATTGGAAGAAAAGAGATCAGAGAGAAAAAGGGACAATCTGAGGGAATGGACACCTTTTTGAGGAAGAAAAAGTTCTGTATCCTTGCCATACCATATTTACTAATGGATGTAGTTGCTCACACATCTTATTGTGCAGCCGTCTCCAATTAGTTTGTCTAGTTACAGACTCACAGGCTCCAAACCTGCTGGGACCCCGAGTATCTGAACCCTGAGTGGAATTGGTTGGAGCAGGTGTAACAATGAGAACAAGAACAATCTAATTGCGTGAAAAGGTAGTCAAGTATTGCCAGCCCCGACAATTCAGTCATTATGAATCAGCCCGCCACCCCTCCCCAACACTCAGGAAAAAAAAAAAAGTGCATTTAAAAAAAAATACTGGTTTTGAACCTTTGGAGAGTATTTTTTTCAATCTTTTCTCTGCAACCATGGAGGCCAGAAACTGACATGTAAAAAAATAAGAAACTTAAGTTGAGTTTCTCACATATTCACATATGACTCCAGGAGCTAGGATGTAAGAAATTCACAAAATACCATAACTCCTTGTAAGCTGCTGCTGGCCTGTATAATCTGCCCAAACAGGATTGACACCACTCATGTCTTGAAAATACCCTTTTCCCTCAAGGTTTCATTTATTGATGTTATTGACAATCTTCAGCAAGAACTCAAAAAAACAATTCAACATAAATCTTCCTTGCCCAAGCCTCCCTGCTTCTGGTAGGCCTTTCCAGTCCTCCTAAAGCTATCTGCTGAGGAGGGGAGTCCCCTTCTCTTCTCCCCAGCCCTTCCCCCGGGCTCCAGAACCTGCCACAGAAGCCAACCTGCCTTCTGTAGCTCTCTCCCCCTTCCCTGAGTAGTTCAGCTTTGATAAGAACCAGGTACTCATCAGGCAGTCACCCTGATCCCTCTAAACTACTAGGCTCCAACATGTTTTTAATGGGTCCCCAAGCACCCTTGCCCTTGAAAGGACAGATTACTTGTTATACTTTTGATAAAATTGCAAGAGTTGGCCACACTGGTTAGGAGCAGTAAATATTTACATTGTGTCAAAAGAATACAATCCCACTTTAGTTATAAAGGGAAGAAGAGTTAAAAGTCTAATGGAACAAGAAAAGGAAGATCAGAAATGCATGAGAATACTTGTTAGTGACTTAGAAGTTTGAACTCTGTCTTTAATTTTGATTCTTCAACAATGGGTTATTTCACCTGAACCAGTACTGTTTCTAAAATGTTTAATAAGCCAGCATGGATAAAGTAAGAGTTTTCCCAAGTCTTATGAGTGACACTCAAAGTACTGAACCAGACTGTAGTGAAAAAATAGGAAACACAGAATTCGCCTAATGGATCACTAGTCTGATCCATCTAAGCTGATATCCTGTCTGGCACTGGCTAGCACCCAGAGCCGGCTCCAGGCATCAGCTTAGCAAGCAGGTGCTTGGGGCCACCAAGGGGAAGGGGCGGCACGTCGGGCTTTTCGGCAGCGGGTCCCTCAGTCCCTCTCGGAGGGAAAGACCAGTCGCCGAATTGCCACTGAAGAAGAAAGTGGCGTGGTGGAGCAGGCGCCGATCACAATTGCAGTTTTTTGGGGTTTTTTTGCTGCTTGGTGCGGCAAAAACCCTGGCGCTGGCCCTGCTAGCACTGGATGCTTCAGAGGCAGGGATGAGCAATCTGGATAGTCTCATTCTTCATAAAATGGCCAATCCCTTTGGAATCTTGGCAACGTGTTTGCCTCAATGACATCCTCTGACAATAAATTGGTATATATTGCTGAAAACAAACAGTTTCCTTTATTAATTTTGAATTTTCCAACTTTTAGTTACATTCAATGTTCCCTTGTTCTTGTGCCAGAAAACAGGAAGAACAGAAGCTCTCCCTTGTCTATTCCATTCATTATTTATCATATCCCTTCTAATTTGCCTTTTCTAAAGTTAATCCCAATCTTTTCAATCTGTCTTTGCATGCGAGTATTTCCAGACCCTTAATCATTTGTCACTCTTCTCTGAACCCCTTTTAAATCTTCAATATCGTTTTTAAGATGAAGTGACCAACATTGCATTTATTTATATGGTGTCAAAATAATACAATAATTTTAGTTAATTTAGAACCATGTAAGGCAAGTAGTTTCAGTTTTCCTTCAAACTGTATTACTTTGCATTTACCAACATTTAACTTCATTTTTTGTTAGGTCCCTCTGTAGTTCTTCACGATTCTCTCTGCACTTGACTCACCTAAATAGCTAAATAATCTGCAGATTTTGAGACCTGAATGCTCTCTTACTCCCCTTTCAGATTATTAATCAATATCTTAAACACTGAATCTAGTATGGAGCATTGAGATACACTGTTCTTCACTTTTTGCAACGATTGACCATTTATTCCTACTCTGTTTCCTGTCTCTTAACCAGTTTTTGATCCATGACATTACTTTCCTTTCACTGAATGATGACTTAGTTTCTTTAGTTTCATGTCTAATTTATTTTCACCCAGTCTTTCTGTAGACCAACAGGAAACATGCTGAGTCTAATATTATTGAGCCAAAGAAGGCAACCAACTAAGGCTTTGATCTGGAAGCCATGAACTGCCACACAAGTTTCAACCACTGTGACAAAAAACAAAGTGAAAGATATCTCAAACTCCAGGGAAATTAAAGTTTGAATGGTTAACTTGGAAAATATATCATAAGATTTCGATACTGACTATTTGGGACAGTGAATATACTAGAATAGCAAATATACCGGATTAATAGGAAAGGACAGAACCAAAAAGTTAGGCATAGACAAAGCTTGTAATAGGACTGAGCTATTTACAGAAGAAAGACACCTGCTTTCCCCCTAATACTTAGGTTGTATTGGGCAGGGCCTCTAAATACCTATCATCTCATTGTCCAATAATCTCTGCCTGATTATTTCTGCATGGTGAATCTCAACCATCAGTTCAGCCAAGAACAGTATTATTCACCTGTGAAATGCTCATTACAAGGAATAGCACAGGAGTGCAGACTGCAGAGAAACTGGAGAATCAGAATAGCAATCAAATGAGTACATAGTGACATTTTTCAAAAAGGAATAAATTGCTAATTTAGGAGGTCTCATAGAGAGGAAGAAATCTCAGTCTTTTTTCACCTAGTTCACATGCAGGTTCATTTTTTAAGTTAGGCTTCTATTTTCAAGCCATTCAGGGAAGATGAATCTTTTCTCAATTCAAAAAGAGCAGATACTTTAGCCAAGATGAAGATTTAATATATGAAAAATGGAAAAGAAGGGATAACTCCAAATACAACAGATAAGTCAACATGGATCTATACTAAACCAATTAGTAACGTGGTGTGCATACAACATTAAGCAGCCAAAAGTTAGCTGTAAAATATTTAGTTACTAGGGTAACATATGATATTATTTTATTATGTGGCGTTTTCTAATCCAGTTGTGACAGGAACAAGTATTAGGACTATTTAACCGGACAGATTTTGAAAGCTGGTATTCTGTATTATGGCATACATTGAAATCAGGAGAATAAAATGTTTGCATTATACGTACAATGTTTCAGTTCAATCTTATTGTCAGTTGATGGCATGCTCTTGTACTGGAAAAGTTCATGTGTTGGGCCTATATCCTTTGCACTTCACGGTGTGTGAATGGGTGGGAACAAAGAGGGAGAGATGAGGCTGAGGCTCTTAAACTGGTAACCCAGAAAGAGCATGGATCATTTCCAAGTATGCCCCAGTGAAGCACTTAGCACTCTCATGGCATCTTTTTGTGAGTAATATACAGCACATTCACATAACTAAACATGATTTTTGCTCTGCATGTGTTACAGTGTTGTGTTCACTTTCTCTTTGAGTCATCCCGGAAGGATGGGATTTAATTTATTCTTCCTCTGGTACAGAACACACTAAAGATTTCAGGTCCCTTTAGGACTTCTGTATGATCTCTCTAATATACTATTGTTTGTACTTCTAATGTGGATCAAGTGCAACATGGCACTGTTAACTGGATTATCCCACTATGTACCTGTTATAATTTTGATTATGGTTTATTTGCCTTTCTTCTCAATAAGAGCTCTGGTAATGTTTTAGTAAAATATAAAGTTATAGTTGCCAAAAGGAACAGGGGATTTTAAGTGACAAATACTGGAAAGTTGGTCACCTGATTGGAAACAGGTGATTCTAAATTGTTGTTCAGAAAGATTCCCCATGACTCCTTAGCTTTCAGTGGGTTTTGTCTGTAAATTTAAAGTACATCACTCCAAGAGTCATGAACAATTCAGGATTCTGACTGATTACATGATTGACCTGATCAATTAGCCATCTTGGTAGGCTACAGGAACAAATTTACTAGATGGTAAATCCAAATATACTCTCCAATTTACATTGGAACCAATGTTTACTATAAAACTATTCTAGTCAGTGTCACAAAATAACTTATTTATTCCTAAAATTAGTGACTGAAGCCAAGCTTCAGTGAATGCACTTTTTTTTTAAAGGAAAAAATAAAGATCAGCCTTTTATTTTTGTAAGATATGTGAAAACATTAATTTCCCAGTCAGAGTACGTTTGCATAACTGCTTCCAGTAGAAACAAGCTCTTTCTTGCTACCCTTTCCCTCTGAATGCAGTCTGCAAGGACTGAAATAGGATTATGACCAAGGCTGGTCTGAAGTTTTCCATCTAAGCAACTGAGAGCAAAATAAGGCATAAGAGTCCAAATACCCAAAGAGAGTGTTTGATAAGCAAGTACATCTTCACAGCTCTCATACTATATATCTTAGAAACACTATACATATTCATATCTAGGTTTGCAATAAATACTATTCATGTCAGGTATGCCATTTTGTGAGTACTATGTTTTGCTCTATTCTAGTATATCTTGGTTCTGGATTGGTTATAATAATTGTTAGTAATCTGGATTTTAATGTGTGTGTGTGAACATTATATTACGAGGTCAGAGTTGGCTCTTGCAATGGCTTGGTGCACTAGGAGCTTTAGCTTGCACTATCAGTTTCAAGGACTGTTTCAAATTCATTGAGTACTTGCCTCTCATTTATCCTTTGAGCATTCAAAATCAGTCCTTAACATCTCCCCAGCGTGATTTCATTTATTCTCCGTTTGCAATAAAGCATACACTGGCTCCTTCACATGACAGTAATAGCCCTTGTGTGACATCAGCATGAGGGTGTTTCACTCTCAGTAGGTGCCACTTGTTTACAAACAATTAATAAATCAGCCTCTACTAATTAATAGCCCATAGGAGATTTCTTCCTCAATTTTATTTTTTTTTTGTACCAAGGGTCACAGAATAAAATATTTCCTCCCCAAGCAAAGGGATATAACTTCCTCTGTATTGGGAATATCCAACACTAAACAAAGTAACTTGGCTGGAGTACATATGAAAATGCAGCCACTACTGAACACACAAGAGGAAAAAGACTTCCAAATGGATGGTCTTCTGCTTAAAGAACAGAACTGGGACTCAGGAGATCTCTGTTCAAGTCCCACCTCTTTTATAGACTTCCCAAATAACCGAATTACTTCATCTCTCTGTATCTCAGTTCCCAATCAATAAAATGAAGATAAAAACTTCCTGTCTCTCACCACGTGTCTATCTTATCTATTTTGACTGTAAGATCTTCAGGTCACAGGCTGTTTTATACTATGTGTATGTGGAGTCCCTGGAACAATGGTGGCCCAATCTCATTTGAAGCCTCTAGTCTAGGGCTACTGGCCATATTAATACAAGTAATAATAACAAAAGCCACAAAAATGTTAGAAAGGCAAATCCTTAAAACTGAAATAGGAGGACACCTGTAAGATGGCTCCTTCCATGGCCAGTTAAGGATTTTTTGAGACAAACTATGCAAAAAATACTGGACCGATCATCACTAGGTTGCATGACTATTAATTTGTAGAACATCAATAATGTGGTAAAACCAAAAATTTTTCAAACTTGGGATCCTTTTGAATTAGGTTCTTATTAGGCATTAAGAATTCCCTATTTAGACACCAAAAGCGACAGCCTGAATTTCAGATTTTGTGAATACTTGAGACTCACATGCTACTGGAATGGGGTATAAGAGCGAGCTGAGAGACCACTGACCTGTAAAAGAGTTATAGGGGGTGTTACAGCCTGAGTGTGGGCACCCTTGCTGGACCACTGAGACGAAATACAAGTGCAGTTGCCCTGGACTGTAACGCCCCCCCCATAAATCTTTTACAGGAAAGTGGGGTCTCAGCTCACTCTTATACCCCATTCCTGTAGCATGTGACTGTACACTGTATTTTCTCTCAGTGGTCCGGCAAGAGCACCCACTCTCAGGCTTCCAGCTCCCAGGGTATTACTTTTCTATGGGAACCTGCATTTCTTTCTAACTTCTAACTAAGGTATTTCCTGGCTGCACAGTACCCTGCCTTCCCTGTGTTATTCCCAGCAGACACAAGATGCCCAAGCACACCCGCTTGCTTTCTCTTCAGAGACTGATGACAAAATGATTGTCAACCGTTCTAGCACAGTTCTTTCTATGCAAGCCTATTTTATTCTGACGATAAAAACACTACAAAGAAAACATTAAACACAGTAAAAGAACCTACACATGTGCTAATAAGCTTATCAACCATCAACCCAACTCTAACACAGGCTCTGGCAGAAGCAGTCCTTCAACAACCCAGCCAAGGGATTACCTTTGTGGTCCCAAGTTCCATCACAGCCTCAGATCAAATGGGCCACGCCACTTCCCGCAGCTCCCATTGGCCAGGAACGATGAACCATGGCCACTGGGAGCTGCGGGGGGCTGTGCCTGCAGATGATCAACGTGAAAAAAAATGTCTTGCGGCCCGCCAGCAGATTACCCTGATGGGCCACATGCCGAAGGTTGCCAACCCCTGGAGTACACAATGAGTCTCTCTCCCCAGGGCTTAACTTTGAAAGTTTGACTGTGGGAAAGGACGGGGGGCAGGGGTTGCATTCTCTCTCCCCCACCCCCTGGAGGAATTCTGAGGAAATCCACTTCAAAGGACTTTTTGGAAAAATATATGTGAAATTCCTAACACCTTCCAGTGATTGCATTAACTTGGGCTGCCTGCTAAAGAAGTTCCATGCAATCTCATAATAGTACATAAATATCTGCATTTTTACTATAATGAACTCCAAAAGGCACTATGTTAAACTTTATTAAATTTAATTTATTTAAATAAGGTTTGTCCAGGATGTCATGGGGGGATTCAGGACAAACCAGGCCTACCAATCATCACCTTAAAAAGCCCAGACATGCGGGGGCCTGTCAGCAGAGATTAGTAGGGAACAGCGTGGTTACACCTTTAGGTTATGATTGCCCTTTTCTTTCTTTTCTGTTAAGGGGAGTTGAGTATGGGAATGTTGTAACCATTCTCTGCAGCTGTTGCTTTGAACTGAAGAGTCAAAGTTATTTCCTCCCCTTTAAAAGCAACTCTGATCTGTTAGAGGAAAGAGATCTCTCTCAATCATCTCAGAAGACAGTGAAAATAAACGAATCAAGAAAACTAATGCAGCATATGTTGCTCTTTGTAAACTTGCTCTTACTAAGTCACCACCTGTTTTGTTAAATTCTAGCCATTTTCAATATGCGCTCATCTCCAGTGCAATTCGACACTCCCATGTGGAGCAATGTCCCAGAGCAGACAGTGGAAAGAATCAAAGCTAATCAATCTAAGACGCTGCACATAAGCTATTTTCCCCCTCCACTTTCTTTTTCATCTGTTAGGCCACAACCAAGTCTGCAGCTATCTTTCCCACATACAGGTAATCCATGTCACTAGTAATGAAAACAGTTGTCTATCAAACAGTTTAACCATTCCCACAGAGCAGATGGGATCTTTGTATTCTTGCTGCGCCATGCCATTAACCTAATCCCCTCACCTGCATTTGCCTGAAGGTCTGATTTATTTGCTGAGAGCTCCTCGAGTCAGCAGCATCTCATCTTACCGATGATGGCCATGCCATCTCCCCTTGATCCCAGCAGAACACTCTGTTCCGCTTCATCGACTCCCAGGCATACAGGAGGAAAAGGCTGAATATCTGTTTTCCAGGCATAGGCCCTATTCTTTCAAAACAAGTTTCTAGTCATGGCTCAAGTTTCCACATATTCAGCTGACCCTTGTACACTTTAAAATACCCAATCTCAAGGTGATAATGCTACACTGAATCTATTGCTACCCTCTTTTCTTCACTTAATCCATGTTCAGCTACATCTCAGAAATGCCACCTTCAACTACTGTCGCTGGTAGCTAAATACATTTTTAGCAATGAAAAATAATAGGCTTAAGGAAGGCTGATTTGGCTAAATGTATTATCAGATGTTAGTTACAGAAGAGCAAAATGAGTTTCATATTCCATTGTAAACACACATCTAATGCCAAAAAAGTGTAAACAATGTCAAGGCAATTTTTAAACTTTTATGTTAAACCTCCACTTTAGTGCACAGTGTCACTTACGGGGGTTGAAGGGAATTGAAATAAGACTCACAGAATCCTCCTGTGAAGTAAGTAGGTCAGCTCTCTGTACACCTGTGGATGTTATCACTCTGAAGTGGCTAACCAACCTAATTAACAACTTTGGCAAAGCTCCAAACAGAATTTCAGGAATAAATTAAATTATGAAATGTTGATAGCAAGATTCTCCTTAAAGTCACATTGTTTCCTGGAGCTGGGTATGTCATTGCATATAATTTGTTTTATTAACTTAACCTATTTTTCTATTCACAAATTACCTGAAAGTGGTTTGGAATTCATCTACTGCACAAAATTATATGCTGAATAATTCTTGGTTCATAAGCAATTAACTGTATAAAATATTCTAAATCTGAGATATGTTGGTTGGTTTTGATTGTACAAAAATCAATGTGTTTCTTAATCCAGATAAATGCCCTAATCCTGTGATTAAATTGGTACAAGTAGATCTTCAAACCTACACAGATCCCATTAGATTCATCGAGTCCCATGTGGGCATATGGTTCTGCCTTCACGTATTGAATTTTAGGATCAGACAAGTAGTTTTCAGTATCAGGATTCTGATGCAAATACTCATGCTGACAAGTAGTCCACAGTTTTGAATATAATATACAGGAATATTATACAAAATATAATAGTGCCCTTTTCCTAGTGGACTAGGTTTTGCTCTTGCAGAGTCATCTTGGTCCCTGGAGTAATTCTGTCTTGAGCGGTCTCACAAAATACAGCGGAGAGGTTTCCAGCAGAGGTTAGTTGGTTTTATTTTAAGCCTTCTTAACAAAACAAATCAAAACTTTGCAGAAGGAAAGCATGTGCAGACAAAGTAGTCTTTTCCCAAAGTTGGTCCCTCACACCAGTAAGTTCAGCAACCCAAAATTTCCTAACTCCTACCTCAGCACCTCGTAGGGTGACCAGATGTCCCAATTTTACAGGGAGAGTCCTGATATTTGAGGCGTTTTCTTATAAGCCTATTACCCCCCAACCCCGATCCCGATTTTTCACACTTCCTGTCTGGCTACCCTAGCACCTTGATGATAAAAGACTTCAGAAATCACATGCACAGAAGGGAGATGGTGGAGTAATTCCTCTCTGCAGTAGCTCCAGACCACTCAGCTTTCCGGAGAATGTTGCAGTCTCCTCCTTCCATTTCCTGCTGTCCTCTTATAAGGATCATCTAATTAAGTACAAGCTCTTTTTCTCAGGTGCAGCAGGTGGTGCTAATCAGTCAGCCCACAGGCTGTAGGTCTATGCCTGCTGAGGAATGGTATTCCTTCTACCTTCACAATTACTTTTAGATGTGCTGTTTTTGCAGACATTCCTGCCAGTAAACTCATTTGCTACAGAAGTCACAGAAAGTGAATGCAGAAGGTGCAGGAACACAGCTAAAATGAATTAATTTTCATATAAATATTTACAAAAGTGAAAAGTATTTGCACAGTTTTAGGCTTTTTCCTTCCATAATAGCAAGTACCTTGTCTACAAGAATCACAGATGTCATGTAAAAAGGCAGAGGCATGAAAGAGTCTTTTGCCCTGCAGGGGAATGGAAACAGAAGCTGCTGAAATCAGTATGAAGTCACAGGGATTTGGCATCAAATGCATTCCATTGCCAACCCAAGGTCTAGTGCAGAAGTGGGCAAACTTTGGCCCACAGGACCCTCCTGCCTGGCCCCTGAACTCCTGGCCCGGAAGGCTAGCCCCGGCCACTCCTGTGCTGTTCCCCTTCCCCTGCTGCCTCAGCTCACTGTGTCACTGGCACAGTGCTCTGGGTGGCCAGGCAGTGCATCTGCAGATCCGCAGCCTAAGCCGGTGCTCTGGGCAGCGTGGTAAGAGGGCAGGGGAGTTTGGGGTGGTGGTCAAGGGACGGAGGTGTGAATAGGGGTCAGGGCGGTCAGAGGGCGGGGAACAGGGATGGTTGAATGGCAGCAGGGTTCCTGCGGGGGCAGTTAGGAAGGAGAGGGGGGTTGGATGAGGTGGCAGGGGGAAGGCATGGGACAGGGAGCAGGGGGTGGTGGATGGGGCAGGACTTAGGGGACGAGAAGTATGGGGGGGTCAGACAGGGATCGGGCCATGCCTGGCTGCTTGGGGAGACCTGATGTGGTCCTCAGGCCAAAATGTTGGCCACGCCTGGTCTAGTGTGTCTGAGAACTTACTCATTGGTCCTATGGTAAAAAATAAAATAAAATAATGCAACTTCATAGAATAGTTAGTTTTTCAGACATAATTTCTTAAAGAACCACAGCAAGGGGTTCAACTCATGTTGTCACCTTTGTTCTCTCTTCTAGAAAGCATACATCAGCACTCTCCCTCACTCTTGCTGTTATTTTCTCCAGTGATGTGCCACACTGCATGCTCATCCCTGAATGAACTGAGCTAAAACAGCCCTCCTAAAACACAGTAAATTATGTTTGAATTATTGGCAGCATTACTAGGCCCAAATTCAGAAATTGCTACAAGTAGTTAAACTTCCATTGAGGTTAGCAGGAATTGCACTTGTTCACTCCTGGGATGAATTTGGTCTTCATGTATAATACCAAACCTGCATCAAATCCAAAATCACTGTAACTTTCCCTGCTTGGCTGTTATCTGACCCACTTCCACTTACCGTGTTAAACTTCACCAGTCATTTTCACTGCTGAATTTGGCCCGTGGGGAGCAGCTCTATTTGGGTGCAAGAATCCTCTTGCCTTGGCAGGATCTTTCCACTAAACTTCTTAATATTTCTTCCATTTTTCCTGAATGCCAAACTCAAATATTAATGAACTTCTGGACTGAATTTGGCTTGAGTAGCCACAGTGAAAGGGGAGATTAGCCTTCATGTTGCCATGACATCTGGGCAAATATTTTGTAATTAATAATATATTTGATTAATTTTGCCCTTCTTTGTGGTCATGAAGAAATACTTTCTTCAAAAAGGTATTAATTATTCAAAATAATCACTCAAACTTATAGAATCCTAGACCTATAAGACTGGAACGGACCTTGAGAGGACATCTAGTCCAGTTCCCTGCACTCATTGCTGAACTATTATCAAGACTATTCTTGATGAGTGTTTGTCTAACCTGCTCTTAAAAGTCTCCAATAATGGATATTCCACACTCTGCCTAGGCAATTTATTTCAGTGCTTAACCACTCTGACAGTTAGGAAGTTTTTCCTAATCTAAACTGCCCATGCCGCAATTTAAGCATATTGCTTCTTGTCTTATCCTCAAAGGTTCAAGAGAACAAATCTTCTCCCTTCCCCTTGTAACAATCTTTTATGTACTTGAAAACTTATGTCTCCTCTCAGTCATTTCTTCTCCAGACTAAACAAGCCCATTTATTTTCCAGTCTTCCCTCACTGGTCATCTTTTCTAGCCCTTTAATCATTTATGTTGATCTTCTCTGGACTTTCTCTTTTGTCCACATCTTTCCTGAAAAGTGGCTCCACGAAATGGGCACAATACTCCAGCTGAAGCTTAATCAGCACTGAGTAGGGCAGAAAAATTACTTCTTGTGTCTTGCTTACAACACTCCTGCTAATACATCACAGAATGATGTTTGCTTTTTTTGCAACAGTATTACACTGTTGACTCATATTTAGCTTGTTATCCACTATGACCTGCAGATCCGTTTCTACAGTACTCCTTCCTAGGCAGTCATATCCCGTTTTGTATGTGTGCAACTGATTGTTCCTTCCTAAGCAGAGTATTTTGCATTCGTCCTTCTTGAATTTCATTCTGTTTTCTTCAGACCATTTCTCCAGTTTGTCCAGATAATTTTGAATTTTTAATCCTATCCTCCAAAGCACCTGCAATCCCTCTCGACTTGTTATTGTCTGAAACATTGTAAGTGTACTCTCTATGCCATTATCTAAACCGCTGCTGAAGATATTGAATAGAACTTGACCCAAAACTGATCCCTGTGGGATCCCATTCGATATGCTCTTCCAGCTTGATTGTGAAGCACAGATAACTACTCTCTCGGAAAGGTTTTCCAGCCAGTTATGCACCCACCTTATAGTAGCTCCATCTAGGTTGTATTTCCCTAGTTTGTTTACGAGAAGATCATTCAAAACAGTATCAAAATACTTACTAAAGCAATGTTATACCACATCTTCTGCTACTTCCAATCCACTAGGCTTATTACTCTGTCAAAGAAAGGTATTAGGTTGGTTTGACATGATTTGTTGTTGATAAATCCATGCTGATTGTTACTTATCAGCTTATTATCTTCTAGGTGTTTGCAAATTGATTACTTAATTATTTGCTCCATTATCTTTCCAGGTACTGAAGTTAAGGTGACTGGTCTGTAATTCTCTGGGTCATTCTTATTTCCCTTTTATAGGCTGGCACTAGATTTGCCCCTTCCAGACCTCTGGTATCTCTCCAGTCTTCTTTTTGAGTTTCAGATCATTGAAGACCTTCTGGTTAAGCCGGGGTGGTCTCTTGCTGTACTTCCTATCTTTTTTACACAGCAGGAGGGATAATTTGCTCTTGTGCCTTGTAGTGGTTTAGTGGTGGGGGTTCCTCCCCCTCTGGGTCCGTTGGAGGCCACTCCGCCTCTGTTTGTTGTCTACTGTGGGGAATTAGCAGGGCGACAATAATCTACAATGCGAGTCTACAACTAATGCCGGTGGTCGAGGTTGCCCAGGCCCTTAGACAGGGCAGGGCAATGAGAGTCTATAGCTCACATAGTTCAGGGTCGAGCAGCAAACACAGTTACGGAGCACCAGCCCTTAGGAAGGGCATGGCCACAGACATCTATGGCTTGGGCCTGTGTTCAGGGTTGAGCAGCAAAGAGTTTGGGCATTCCGGCTCCAGCGGATGGCTGACAAACACTGAATTCTTGGCCTAGAGAGGGGGAGACTGCCACCACAGGGTTGGGGTGGTGGGGGGGTACACGTCCACCCACTCCACTACACCCTGACCTAGGGCCCTAACAGTGGCAGCAGGATTTGCCACTGGGTCAGGGGGATCCTGACTGCAACACAGTGACCTAAACTCAGGTGGTGCTGCAGCCAGACTAGGGTCGGCTGCCCATGGGCCACTTCCTAACTCCCCCTTGGGGTGTAACTGGATCTGTACAGGGTTGTCCAGATCATAAGGTAGAAGGCCTGTGGTAGTTCTGGCAACTCCTCTGTGGTCAGATCAGCATATGGCTCCAGCAGCTCTGGCCAGTCCTCAGCTTCCCAAGGGCCTGCAGTAGTCTCCCAGCTCAGGAGCAAGCAGGAGACATCTGGCTCCACTGGCAGATGCAGCCCAACTGAACTCCCAGACCTACCTTTTATATTTCCTGTCCCACTCACTGACTTCCGGCAGGAAGGGTAAGCATGGCCTGGCTCCACCCACTAAGGCTCAGTGAGGAGTTCCTCCCCACCAGGTCTGTGGGAGGCCAGTCTGCCTCACTACATGCCTTTAATAATGTCTCATTGAAACCTACCATTCCTTAGAATCATAACTCTACCATTTCATGATCACTTTCACCCAACCTGCCTTCCACTTTCAAATTCTCAAACAGTTCCTCCCTATTTGTCAAAATAAAATCTAGAATAACTTCCCCCTTAGTAGCTTTCTCCACCTTCTAAACTAAAAACATGATCTCCAATACATTCCAAGAAATTGTTGGATAATCTGTGACCTGCTGTACTATTTTCCCCACAGATGTCTGGGTAGTTGAAGTCCCATATCACCACCAAGTCCTGTGCTCTGAATGGTTTCTTTAGTTGTTTAAAAAAGCCTCATCCTGCTCTTCTTCGTGGTTAGGTGGTGTGTAATGGATCCCTACCATGACATCACCCTTGTTTTGTACTCCTTTTATCCTTACCTGGAAACTTTTGATGACTCTGTCTCCTATTTCCATCTCAACTTCAGTCCAAGTGTATACATTATTATTATATATAAGGCAATATCTCCTCCCTTCTACAAGTATGTTGTCTATGTGCATTTCTGAGTATGTTACAAGTATCTGAAATTCAGAATTTGAAATTTTGATTAGAAATATAGGCCATGTTTATGTCATGACCGAATGAGCATCACTCAGCATCATGTTTTTAGTACAAATGCTTGTAATTATTAATTCAAACATTGCTTTTAATAAATTCTTTAATATTTGCTTAAAATTCAGTGTCTGAGTCATCATACTTGCTGGTAAACTCACCTACTACATTCTGCATAGAAAGCCAATGCAAGAAGGACCTAACTATGGTCAAAGCAAGTTAACTGAAAGTTTTATACAAATATAAAACAAACATTTTTTGCAATATTTGCCTTGATCTTGTCACCACTGGGAAATAAAACTGATCAAGACTCACCAAGAATGACCACCTCATTCCTGTATTTTAATACAAAGGGATTTATCTAAGTTCTGTCTGAATTAATCACCACAAAAGTAACAAAAATATGAATGTCAAGTCATCTTATAATTATATTTCTCAAAATTATTCTATCAAAGAGTGAAACACTTAACAACTCCAAGTCTATATTTTGCACTGTCACACCTCAGTTATTGTCTTTGACCTCCATAGGGTTGTTTGGTGGTTAAAGTCAGTGCAGAATTTTGCCTTATGACTCCAAGCAGAAAGTTTCACAGATACTTGATCTTTAATATCTCCCGGAACTATATGAATCACCAAAAATAGCTCATATCAGTATTCTCATGCAGCAAATCCAAGAGCTCAGTGTTAGCTGGCTGACATCTGTTTGAAAAGTTTAATGCAATCACAGAATGATAATAGAAAAAGCAGTCTCTGTCAAAATTATTTAAATGTATTGGCTTTACTGATAATACCATTATCATGGAACACAGGACATAGCGATAATTATAGGCTCCACAGAGGCAAAAGTTAATGTGTGCCTGATAATGGAGAGCTTTGCCCAACTGAAAAAGTAAGAGCTAAAAACAAGAGAGCAGCATGTAAGACCTAGGACTAGATTCTGCTCTCTGTTACACCAGTATAATCTGTAATAATTCCATTTCCTATTTAGTGGAGTTACTGCTGATTACACCAGGGTAAAATAGAGTAGAATTCCGCCCCCGCTTCACCCCCCCCACATGCTCTGTTTTCTTTGAGAGTAAATGAAATGAATAAAGTAAATGGAAATCAGAAGCATTTAGTTTATCTGGCTGGAAGTGAGTGGTTTTGACCATCCTCTACTATTCTGCAGTTCCTTTGTTAACTACTGCTTGACTGTGCTCTTAATATTGTGTATTATACAAGCCAAAGGGCTTGACCCTGCAAGCATTTAAAAACGTGGTTAACTTTACTGACATGTGAAGTCCCACATCAACTCACACAGTATTATGCTCAATATCTGACTGCATCATAGTGTGTTATAGTATTTTATTGGTCTATGATATATTACACCAACTCAGTTATCCAAGTTGCTACTTCCTCTTGTTCCATGTGCATTTTATCTGTATTTATTCTTAAGATCTGACTTACATGCACCATCCATGTATATCCAAAATACTGGCGGATATATCAACATCAAATCAATGTGTAAATTTGTCCCTGCATTTAGGCCCAATGCTGCAGAAGAGGTGCCTATGGAACTGCTGACTTTGCAGCAACAGTATTAGGCATAATCAATGCCGTGGCAACTCCTCTGATGAATCTATTTTCTGTGGTGAGCAAGTGACTATTGCCACACAGGAAGATCCAGGATATCACAGCCAAGTGAACCCTCAATGTTGAAATTTAACTTGCCCCTGAAATCCATAAAATAGAGATAATACAGTATTCACTTTAACAACTGGTATGAATAGGGGCAGCACAAATTACTTACGTATGTGCGGCAATAAAGTGAGCCAGCATTTGGCATAACTAGCTAAAATTCTACAAGCAATCATCAGGCAAAACTTAATGACTTGAAAAAGGAGTTTTGCTGATTAAGGACTAAAATAAGAACTTCAATATTTGCTCAGATGAGTTAAGGATTTTCATAACCTATGTCATTCAGAAATTCAGAATTCTCTCCTAGAGCACTGTGAGGATGGATTATTTTAGATTTATATCTTGAACAAACGCTTGACTTTGTTACTCAAATATTCCTGTATAAACCACAAAAAAATTCTCTATCTTAATATACTGCAAGAGTATTTTTCACTCTTGTCCATCAAAATCCCTGGCACAGTGTAGTGATCACAAGCTTTTTAAAAAGAAACAAAAAAAAAAACCCCAAAAACAAAAAACCTAGTTGTAATGTGTTAAAAGGAAACATTGCTGCTTAAACCTGCAATCTGAAATCTCTAGTCTGGATTTATGAATGGTTCAGCAATTCAGTTAATTTTACTCAGATATGGACCATGACATTGCTTGTGATGAAGAAAAGAATTACACTTTGAAAAAATAAAGGCAAGATGGCTTACCATTAAATTCTGCCATGCTGCTCTGAGAATATCAGCTAAGTGTGCACACATATATGTACATTCCTGTTACAGTTAAATATACTAATTATTTACAAAGCAACTTGATGTTACTAGGAAACACAGAACACAGTGACAAAGGGCACAGGTGATGAAAGAAGTACCTCTGATCACAAATGACTAATACCAGAGTTACCCAAGTAACCAGATAATCTCCTAAAAATGTATGCTTTGACATTCACTTATCAATGCTTCTAAAATGCAGCTCTTATCATGCCTGCATAACAAATTTCAATTTCCTATAAATAATGAATATGCAGATTCCTCCATTATTTGTAGATCTCTTTTTTTTTTTTTTTTTAAGCTGAATGCATCCAGGAAAAAAAATGCTTGCTGTGGATAGATTTGTATTCCTGAAAGGGTTAGATAGTAGCTTCACTATCCTTTTTTTTTTTTAATTAAAGCTTCCCACCTCCATCTCTGGTGCTTTGGTTAATATTTTCCCCTTTAGATTCAAGGTCTGGGAATATTTTTAGTCATTTCTCTCTTCTCCTCTTAAATTGTTTTTTTCTACTTTCTTGACAGCTTGCCTTCTTCATCCGTATTTTGCCACACTGACTGTGATATTTAAAGATACATTGAGATGATTATTTATTTGAGAGCCAAGGCATGTTTCAGTTTCACTTTATATGTATATATTGCTAGGAAATCCCAGAAATTGTCAGCACCTTATTAGACCTGATTATTTCCAGTGCTTTGTCACTTGTGTAGTTCATTTACATCTCTGAAGTGAGTGCAAATGGATATAAAAAGCTACTATCTTGATTTAGTGAAATTTGATACTAATTTTGCACAAATGTAAATGGCCACACAGGCTGAAAGGCAGTGAACCATCAGGGCCTACTTTATTTGGATTGATCAGAAAGAATTTACTTTTTTTACCCTCACCCTCTGAAACTCTGACTCTAACTAAGGTCAAAAGGGACCATCGTGACCAAACTGGCTGTGGAGAACATCTGTACCATTTTCATCTACAAAGGCATGCAGTGTCATTTGGGAGTGAGTCACTTCTGATACATTAAAATAAAAAATCAATGTATCAATCTGCTGAATACTTTCGACAGGACTCAGTTCAGAATGTGCGACAAGTGTAACAGATCTCATTGGAAATCAACATATCCATTATGGAGTTTGTCTGGAAATATATCTGAAAACCCAATGAAAGAGGGATTTTTTTTGGAAGAAATCTGCCAATATCAACAGTATTGATTGTCTAATGGTAAGTGAGAGACAAAAGGTGATTCCCAATAACTAGCATTTTAATGTCAAATTTTAGGGAATAGGATGAATATCTACTACAGACTCTGTATAATATTACACAATTACAGCAAAAAGAAGAGTAATCCTGCTGTGATGATAATCTGAATATTTCCATCTACCATGTCATATTAGCATGTTAGCAATCACTTAAGAGTAGTATTCAAGAGAACCCTATGTAATGAATAGATATTTTTGACTCCTGAGCCTCATGTCTCACAAAGGTTATTATTTGAGAACACTTTAAAACACTACATTTTTAAGTAAAATTTTTTCATTAACATTTTCACAAGAATGTATGGTACCTGTGAGTAATATTTTCAATAGGATCTATTCGTTTCTATTTTATCGTTGAATGGTCATCACTACAAAATAAAAAAAGTCATCTGGTAGCTATAACAACATGAAAGTTTTGAAAAGAGCAGTGGTATTCAGCCTGTAAAAATAATGTACTGAAATGCTTTAGAATAATTTATCAATTAATAAAACATTGTACAATCTTTTCTAAAAAATCTCACACCAATAGCAACATATTTTTAAAGCAATGTTAGAAGTGGTAGCTGCATTGAACTGTACTGCTTCTGTTAAGAAATCTGAGTCAACTCCTGAAATCTTTACTCACTGCCATATTCTGCCATTCTTACACTGAAAAAGTCTTGTACTCTTTAAATAAATAGCCCTATTGAACTCAGCTAGTCAATGAAACTTTTCAGTGAATAAAAGTACTACCCATTACCTGTAAGGGTGGCCAAACCTGATCCTCCTCAGTCTTTTTTTTCCCATTGAACTCAACAGGAGCTCATCCAAATAAAGATGGAAGAAAAAACAAACAAACAGGCTAAGCCATATTCTCTTCAATGAAAATGGAGAGAAATCAACAGGGTGCAGCATTATGTAGGATCAGATCTTTGGTGTTTGACCTGTTTCTCATAGAGGCCATTACGAATCTTTTCCCTGACTTTGGATTCTGATCAGGCTTTTAATTAAGTTCTCAGGATTTCTGCCCAACATTGCCTCCCCCGCCACCCCTTTCCTAGTTCCTGGAATTAAGCAAACAAAGACACTCGGAATAATTAATAAGCTAACATTGTTTGTTAGAACTTTAGCTTCCAAAAAATGATGCAATATAAAATGCTTGCTGTTTACTTTTTAGTTAAGCTGCTGACACTTAACCAGAAAACTTTCTGAAATGTACAGATAGGCATGTAGCTTACATTTTCTTTTCAAACCTATCATTCGTTGTCATCATTTCTATTGCTTCCCCTTTAAGACACTGGTCAAGAACAACAGTCTGAAATCAAAAATTTCTAGTTTCCACCCAGTTGTGAATGCTTGGCAGACTCGACAGTGGGCTCCAGACTAGTCTACTTTAATTAGCAAAACTGTTCTTTCCTGTTTTGCTCAGAAGCATGAGAGCCTGATGAAATAGTTGAAAAATGTGTTATCAGCCAAACCAGAGAGAAACTTCGAGAAAAGCCCAGCCAGCCGAGTGCCCAGCCAACTGACAAGAAGACTGAGATCAACAGAAAGGGGTCAATTCTCTGTTCCTACTCTTGGCGCAAAAGTCACTTTAACGTGCTCAGGGTCGTGTTAACTTGCTCTGGGCTACCAGTTGTCCCCAATGGCTCTTCTGCCCAGTAGGCACATGTAGCTGGAGTAGACTGTCTTCTTGCTATGCTCCCCCTTCCCATTACATGCCCAGTGGCTGCCAAAGAGAGCAAAATAGAAGCATTCCACCAACTCCAAGCCACCCCAAGAACCCTTTAGTCCAGGAGGGAAGTCTCCAGGGTCCATTACTTCCCCTCTGACTCACTGCAGTGGCATAAAAAGGACATAAGCAAAATGAAGACTTGGGTACACAATTTCTCATCTGGCACTTGCAAATAATCAGAGCATGGCTATATGTGCAGAGCTGCAGTGGCATAGCTGTATCAATACAGCTGCGCAGCTATAGCACATCTGGTGAAGATGCTTTATGCTGATGGGAAAGAGCTTTCCCATCAGCATAATAAAACCACCTCCGAGAGCGGCAGAAGCTAAGTTTGAGGGAGAAGCTCTCCCACCAACATAGCGCTGTCCACATAAATGCTTATGTCGGTGTAACCTATGTTGCTCAGAGGGGTGGTTTGTTCACACCCCTAAGCGATATAAGTTATGCTGACATAGGCTCTGTCTACACTACAGCCTAAGTTAAAATTCAATATGAATTCTAGCCTGTTAAATTGGTTGTCAGCCTTCATAAACTCTGGCTAGGGGTACTCCTAGCAAAATGACTTGAATGATGTATGAATAGCAACATTAGCCTACAGATTCATGTTACAGACATATGTTACCTACATACCATTTCCATTAGAAGATCACTCACACAATACTGTACACCTCTTAAATTAATTCCATACTTCTGACTGCCATTCTGGTGTCCTTCCCTCTGACTATGTTGTCTTGTGCCATCACAAGGTGTCACCTGCAACCCCTGTCTGCACATAAGTCTCAGAATAAAATTTCTGCATAACTAGAAAATTCAGTTTTAAAATTTTATTGAAAATGTCATTAATGTAGCTTTTAATTTAGGCCATTGTATGCTACCACTAAAAAAAGAAAAAAAAAGGGATTCTGCTCCTTTCAAGAACAGTCTTCAATGCTCAACTACAAATACACAATTCTAAAAACTGTTGAAGGTTCCCCACTTCTGTAAACAGAGAAATTCCAATGTCCTTGGGACTTGACATTATTTCTCCCTCTCTATCTATCATTTTTTCCTCCTTTCTAATTCATCTAGTTTTGCCATAGTTCAGGTTGTGTCACAACAAGAGCGATAATGATGTCACAAACACTTTATTTTTGAACCAGCAAATAGATCAGACAGTAGCAACAGGGTGGTCAGAAAGGAGAAAAAAAATCTGTTTAGACCCAAGCATTTTAGAATCCAGTAGTGAATGGAAAAGGAAATGCTGGTACTTGTATGGAATTTAGTGACTGATGCTTAAAAATTTGTCCAGCAGAAGAAAAATTGCAACAACATGAGAATGTAGTTGATCGTTACATTAAAATAAAGAGAAATTATAACTTTGCAACAGAAGATAGAAAAAAAAGAGTCTGATCGGATTAAAATAAATCTTGTTACTCTAAATGGAACAAGAGACAAAATATTGCACTGCTTTGCGACTTAAGCTTATTGATTTCCATGCAAAGGCTCAAACAGTGGGGACCTCGTGGACCTTGGAATCATTGAAGATATTTATAGAAAGCATCTGTTCACAAATTACTTTAAATGATTTATGTTCAAAATCTCATTGTGTTAAAATTGGAGATTAGTCCTGGGTCTTTCCAAAAGTTTTTTGCTTAGACTGAGAGTAACTAATGCTAGGTGCAATGGTGATTTTGCTTGGACACAATTCTCTCTTTGTATTCATACTAAAGATGGGCTTCAGTCACAGAAGTCAGATAAAAATCTGACTATTGAACATTCTCCCCCGAAACCTCAGGTCTGTTTGAATCTAGGGTAATGATTTTGATTCATCTCATTATACAGATAGGATCTAGCCATTCAACATGGATCCAAATCCAAATTGATTGAAATTCAGAATGCCCTGAAAGTTAGGGGATTTAGTTCTGACCAAGTTGTAATTTACACCATGGAGGAATGAGAGATTTAAATGATCAGGTGACTAGTTTATTGTGTGAACTATTCTACAGGGTCAGATCACTGGTTTGAAAAACACACCATTGTAATCATAATACAGTTCCACAGCTGCACCTTACAGATGATCTTTCCAAGCAATTTACTTTTTGTTTCTTTCCAGGGTTTTGGGTTACATCATTTTTGTTATGGCAACTAATCAGTATTAGGTGTAGTCTGCTAATGCAGTTGATTAAGAGTAAATATCCTAAAATACAATAAAAGCAGAGTGGACTGAATGCAACACAAAATGTATCTGTAAATTCATTACCACATGCATCCTGACAGCACTTTTAGATATTTGTTAAGGGAACATAAACAAAGAAAGCATCTTTCTTGTTCTAAATACTCACAGCATAAAAAATGATGCTCCCAGACTCTCTTATTAGCAATATCATGCATTATACAACAACACTGCTTGTTCAAACTGTTTTTCTGATAAGAAATGCTGCATTTTAAAAAGCAACTTCTATTTTAATATTTAATACCTTAGCATATCTAGATCTCCAAAAGTAGCAAGCTATTTAGGCAAGAAGTGCACTTCATGTAATGTTAAAAGCATTTCTGGCATTTTATGCTATCTGCTTTTTAATGACTGTATTTTCCTAACATTAAAAATGAATTAATCTCTTTCCCTAAGTAGTCTGCTGAACATTTAAAAAGTAAATCTGATGGGTTTACTCATACCTTGCATTCACCATAGAGACCTGTACATCAGTTTGTGTTTCATGGTTTTGCAAGGAAAGTGAGTTTACTTTGAAATTCAATATCTCATAAGATCAACCACAGTAACATCTGAGCGCCAAGGGGAAACTATTCACATGTTTCCTTTGAATTTTTTTAAACCAAAGTATAGTATACTGAGTGACACACCAGCCATGCTGAAGTTTTGAGTATCAGAGATGGGGGCCTTGGCAGACCGCAGATTTATGAATAACACTGTAGTTGGGCATGAAAGCAGGGAGGAAAACTCTCAAAGTCCATGTAAGAACAGTAACACTGCATCTGGTTTTAGATTTTTGGCCAGTTTTTATCTATACCCTAACCTAAATTAGTCCACCCTCAATCTTCCCAACTTTTCCTGTTCCTCTCTCTGTTTATAATAGTGCCCCGCCCCCTGACCCTCCCGCTCTCTGTGAGGTTTGCAAAGTCCATCACAAAAACACCCATTGCAACAGCAATTCTGTTGCAGAGCTGGGAATAGAATCTCATTATTTTACTCCATTGTCCTTTACTTTAACCATCATGCCATGATTTTCCTGATCTTGGAGTGATTTTTCCAACGAGAAGTGTTTCAAGCTGGCTGCAATATTCAGTAAAACAGCCCTCAGTTTTAACTTGAGAAAGATTCTATTATTTATCAGGGGTTCTTTTCCCCCAAAGTATTGGATTAAAACAATTATGTATTTCAGATGTCTGTGATTTTGCCATATTCACTCTGCCTATAGCTAGATATAAACAGCTCTGTGCAGCTCTGGCAATTAAAAAGAGTTTCAATTTGGGTAAAGAGACCTAAGAAAACAGTCTTCCGCAAAACTAATAAACAAGAATAAGGACAGTGCAACAAATTTCCTCCTCTGCCTTGGTGGATCCAGCGCTTATTGGCAGATTTGCTCACCTCAGTGATCTTCCCCACAGTCTGGATCAACTCCTCCTGTGTCTGATAAATTCCTTGGTGAAACCAGGGGCTATCAGTACAGGGTTACTGCAGAGGGCAGTCCGTAGGTCTGTGAATGCTTCCTCTGCTGCTTCAGACCATCTCACCAGATCAGGTCCGGATAGCGAACATAAGATAGGGTAGTAGGGTGTCCCAATCCTTCCCGTCCCGACTTACCACCTTCCGTATCATAGCCTTGAGGGTTCAATTAAACCTTTCTACCAACCCATCAGTCTGCGGATGATAGACTGACGTTCTCAAGGCATGTATATGAAGCAGCGTAGAGAGGTCCTTCATTAGCTTTGACATAAATGGGGTTCCCTGGTCTGTCAATATCTCCCTTGGTAGCCCCACTCGGGCAAAGAACCCACCAGCTCTTTGGCTATCATTTTAGAGGCTGTGTTCTGCAGGGGGACGGCTTCTGGGTAGCGAGTAGCATAGTCCAAACAACAAGTATATATTGGTGGCCCCGAGCCGTCTTCTCCAGGGGTCCCACTAGGTCCATGGCTACTCACTCAAAGGGGATCTCTGTGATAGGAAGGGGTACTAAAGGTGCCCTCAGGTGGGGACGGGGACTGCCCAGCTGACACTACGGGCAGGATGCACAGTACCTCCACACTTCTTCATGTACTCCGGGCCAGAAGAAACGTTACAGGACTCGTGCCAGGGTCTTATCTACCCCAAATGCCCCCCAAAAAGATGACTATGAGCAAGACTCAATACAGCGTTCTGGTGTTTTTGAGGTGCTAGGATCTGCTGTACTTTCTGCCCCTGTACTGGTGAAACCCGGTATAAGAGATTCTTCTTCATTATGAAGTAGGGTCCTGGTCCCTGGGTTTTCCCTTCCCCAGGGACCCCATCTATTTCAGTCACCTCCTTCCTAGTGTTGTTGTACCTTGGGTCTTCAGCCTGGTCCTATCCAAAATTTCCTCTCCCAGGGCTAATCTGCCCAAGAATTAGGGGCCCAGTCTCTGTTGCCCCTACTGGTTCAGAAGCATTAGGCTGGGGGTCAGACTCGGGTGCTTCTCCATCCTGGGTGGCCTCCGTTTCAGCTACTCGGGTCCGCCTACCTACGAGAGTGACCCTCTGGCTTTGAGTCAGTATTCGGGTTCCCAAGGCCTTAGCTGCCCTCCTTTCCCTTTTCGACTTTCTACCGTCTGGGTATGGAAAATAAATCTGGGGATATTTCAGAGAAAACTGAGGGTTGACTGTCTACTGTGGATGCCTCACTAACTTCAGGGTTCCCCTCTGTCTCCAATCTTCCTACTGGGAGTAAGTCTCCAAACCCTGGGAAGTCCCTCCCTATGAGCAGTGGGTATGGGAGTTTAGGGACTACACCTGCTGCTACCTCACGTAGTGTTCCCTTGAATCTCAATTTTTACTGGGATGGTGGGGTAATAACCTATTGTCCCATGGACACATGTTATACCTGTACGCTTAGCCCACAGCAGCTGACTATACTTCACGAGCTTCCCTGAGATAAGCGTGATAGTACTCCCCGAATCAACCAGTGCCGTGGTCTCTCACCCATTTAGCTTTACTGGTCTGGTGTACATATGTGGGCTTAGTGAGATCCCCACAAGGTGGATTAGGGAGCATGGGTCTGCCCAGTTCCCCAGGTTACACTGCATAGGCTCCTCCACATTGGGACACTGTGCAGCTATATGTCCCCACTCCCATAACATCTGTATGGGGCCCTATGCATTCCCCAGTCTCTTAGTTTGAGCAGTCTAACATCACAATCTTCTTCCCCCTCAGTGTTCCAACTCTTTGTGGCTTCTGGTGGGCCTTCAGCACCTCTCTTTTTCCACCTGGGCTCCCCTGGTGGCCCAGTCACCCGAGCTTTAGGGCTTAGTGCTGCTAGCTTAACCTCTTCCTTAACTGGTCGGGTTAGCTCCCTCACCGTCCTTCACCTCTCTACCAGTGCAACAACCTCATCATAGGTGGAGGGTTCGTTCTGGCTTACCCAGGCACGAAGGTCTGGCGGTAGTCCCTCATGTATCGGCCAATGACCAGAAGCTCTAGTATCTCTTCCGGACTCCAGGACTCCATTCGCAACCACTTTCATGTGAGATGGATGAGGTCACACAATTGGGACCACGGGGTTTTGTTTTCCTGGTACCTTCACTCTTGATACTGCTGGGCCTGCACTGCAGTCGTTACCCCAGATCTGGCCAGGATCTCTGCTTTCAGCTGGGGGTAATCTGTTGCAGCCTCTTCAGGCAGATCATAGTAAGCCTTCTGGGCCTCCCCACACAGGAATGGGACAAGGATGCCAGACCACTGATCTCGAGGCCAGGCCTCCCCTAGGGCTGTCCTCTCAAAGGCCAGAAGGTATGCCTCTACATCATCCTCCTGCGTCATCTTCTGCAGCCAATGGCTGGCCCATATGATCTGCATCCCATCATGGCTGCGGTTCAGCTCTGTAAGGGTATTTACTGGTTTACCAGTTCTCGCAACGTAGCTTGGTCTTGAGAAACCTGTCCATCAGCAGGCGATTAGTCTCTTGCTGCAGTCGCACTGCCTCCTGTTGGGTGGCTGCCTGGACACGGGTAGCCTCCTGCTGGGCCACCGTAGCTTATATCAATGCCCATACTAAGTCATCCATTGTGGTGAAAAAAAAATAAACCCTCTACCTTTTTTTTTTTTAAATCATCCTCTTTCTGCCATGTTGTGCACACCAAATCCCACTTCTCACACCAGTTGTGACAAAGTTCCTCCTCTACCTTTGCGGGTCCTGTGCTTATTGGCAGATTTACTCACCTCAGTGATCTTCCCCACAGTCTGTATCAACTCCTCTTGTGTCTGATCAGGAGTTGGGAGGTTTGGAGAGAACGCGGGCCACCCTCTACTCCGGGTTCCAGCCCAGGGCCCTGTGGATTGCAGCTGTCTATAGTGCCTCCTGTAACAGCTGCATGACAGCTACAACTCCCTGAGCTACTTCTCCATGGCCTCCTCCAAACACCTTCTTTATTCTCACCACAGGATCTTCCTCCTGGTGTCTGATAACGCTTGTACTCCTTAGTCCTCCAGCAGCACACCCTCTCACTCTCAGCTCCTGGTGCCTCTTGCTCCCAGCTCCTCACACACACTTCCTCTCCTCTGGCTCTCCCACACCTGACTGGAGTGAGCTCCTTTTTAAATCTTGTACTCACTTAAAATCTCTCTCTTTGCAGTTAAATAAATTTGTTTTTCCTTTAATCAAAACTAATCCAGTGTTGTGAACTATGTGGTGTGACAAAGTTCCTCTTCTACCTTGGTGGGTCCCATGCTTATTTGGCAGATTTGCTCACCTCAGTGATCTTCCCCACAGTCTGGGTCAACTTCTCCTATGTCTGATCAGGAGTTGGGAGGTTTAGGGGGAACCCAGGCCTTCCCTCTACTCCAGATTCCAGTCCAGGTCCCTGTGGATTGCAGCGGTCTATAGTGCCTCCTGTAACAGCTGCATGACAGCCACAACTTCCTGGGCTACTTCCCCACGGCCTCCTCCAAACACCTTCTTTATCCTCACCACAGGATCATGTCCTAGTGATAACGCTTGTACTTCTTAGTCCTCCAGCAGCACACCCTCTCACTCTCAGCTCCTTGTGCCTCTTGCTCCCAGCTCCTCACACACACTTCCTATCCTCTGGCTCCCCCTCCCTGACTGGAGTGAGCTCCTTTTTAAACCCAGGTGCCCTGATTAGCCTGCCTTGATTGGCTGCAGGTGTTCTAATCAGCCTAGCTGCCTTAATTGGTTCTAGCAGGTTCCTGATTACTCTAGTGCAGCCCTTGCTCTGGTCACTCAGGGAACAGAAAACTACTTATTCAGTGACCAGTATATTTGCCCTCTACCAGACTCCTGTACCCCACTGGTCTGGGTCTGTCACAACGGAAAGTAAGTGATTCTAACAGAGCTAAGTATATTGTGGAAAATATTACTCATCAACACTTTGGTGTATAGGAAATATAATCCTATTTTGCTGTCCATGTACCAATTTATGCCAACAAAATTCTGACAGAGAAGCTGTTATGAAGATCCAATTAAACCTTCTCCAGCAAGAAGTGTGCACACCCCACAATTACTATTTTTTTATGACAATGACCAATGAATTATGACTGGTGACAGAAAATTGCCAACCAGTAATTTTGCTGAGTACACAGCTAGATATAGAAAATTTTGCTAATTAAGCAATGGGACAAACCACTTACTATTAGCAACAAGGGGATTGTGTTTTCCAATCCCCAAGCCAGAATTATGGCACTGAAACAGCTAGAAAAGTTGGACAAAAGGTATGTGGCACACCCTTTTATACCAATGAGCATGCAAAGCCCATAGTCAGAGCCCTGCTACAGAGATAATTAAATATATTTTAATAACTACATAACAAATCAAACAAGACTTTGGTTGCACCCTTCTCAGCTGGGACCACACAAGTTCATGCTACATGCCATTAGTTTGAATAAAAGCAATAAGAGAAAATTAATTCTCTCTCTTGACCCTATAACCACCTCATTTTTCCTTGTGATAGTATCTCCAATAAGACCCCACTCAAGTGATCTAAGAATATTTAATTGTCCTATAAGTTTCTTAATCCTAGTAATGTAGCAATCCCCTATTCCATAAACTGCCTGCACCCTTTACAAATGACTGTTTTGGATACTCTTCCATTAGGGAACCAAAAAAACAAAACCATATCAGTAAATGGAATACAATGATATCCCTCAATGAATAGAAACCACCAGCTGAAATATCTTTGCATAAAAAGTGTTGCAACAATTATGAGTAAAATACAGATTAGTAAAAATCAGACTATGTACAATAAAATACATAAAGCAGAAACAAGGCTTAAATGAGTTGCACAAATGGTTCACTATTGAACAAAACCAGCTCTTGCTTCCAGCCTTCTCTTCTCCAATGAATACTAGGTGGTTAAACAAGGTTGCAAGTGGCCTATTCATAAATTTAGAAGGGGCAGTCACTACACCTAGGCACCACGCATTGCATTCACATTTCACATATAACATAGAATTACATTTATAACAATTTGCTATTCAGTAAGTTCTTTCCCTTAACAAAATTATTTTTTTAAGAGATTCTCTGTCTGGAAGATCTGCTATGAAGCATCAAGGAGATTTAAATAAGCATTAATAAGGGACAAATCTTAAGAAATTCAGAAGACTGATGGCAGCTTAGTTCTGCAGCTCAAAACAGCAAGCCAATGTGTCATTTGGGTACCATACCGGAACTTTTGATGGATTTCTATATGGTACCCAAATGACCCTCACCTCAGGACAGGACTTACATTTTGACTCCTCCAACATCAGGGTCTCCTGCATGATGTGATCAAGCAGCCAACTCCCATAATCTTGCATTGGGTTGAACCATCCTGAGGAAACCCAGCTCCTCAGTCCAAAGAAGTCCTTTCCAGCAGGCGAGCAGCACCCCCCCGCTTCTGGTGCAATAAAAGCCAGTAACCCCACTGATAGTACCTACTGATGAACAGCCAACTTGTAGCTTACATCCCAGAGAAACTCTCAGCACTGTGAAATTCCACAGGATGCTCATTTTCTTGTAGCTCTCTGCACAAGTTTTTCAGGTCTGGAAGACAACAGTCCTCCTCTAATAGTGATCCTCTGACCAAATGTATGCTGGTATTGGTCAGACAGCTTCTCAGGGCACTTCGAAGTCAGTAACCTACCTTCCATAAGATGGGACACTAACTCTTTCTACTATTATCCTTCTCTTTGTTGTTTCCAGATTTGATTGCTATGAGATGCTCTATGTGGAACTACTACTGAACTAACTTTGAAAATTAAGCTAATGCAGAATGCGATGGGTCACTTGCTTAAAGAATCATTTCAAACACTTGTTCTCCACAGACAGCACTGTTTAGGAATATTTTTCTTGGTGCAATTCAAAGCATTAAATTTTAATTTCTAAGATCACATCTCTCTCTGTGCACCATCCTAACAGACAAGATCAGCTGGGGAGCTCTAAACTAAGACTTTTCAGATTGGAACTCTTGGGCAGCTGGGTACAGGGTGCTTCGGTGGGGAGCAGAGGTGCTTGGGTCTAGAAGAATTTGCTTCCCCCGCTGCTCTAACTAGGCAGCCCTCATTGACTTTCAGTGAATTCTGAAAGGCCCATTTTTCTCAGGCTTTTCTTTCAGTCAGTGAGATTAATTTCTTTGGATCGCGTTCTTTTTCAAGTAATTTTGTCCTTTTTAATTATGTGATGGTTTAATCAAGTAAGTAAGACCCAAAATTACTGAGGGATGCATACATTTTACAAATCAAAATAAAAAAAATAATATAGGCTGTAGGTCAGCAAAGTCTTTCCTAACAACGAGGCTGAAGGAGAGTCTCCTCAAGGAAAATGGTCAAAGTCCCATAGAACGAACATGGGACATTTAAAACAAGAATAAAGTACTAGAAAACCTGGCATATGAAACATTCCTGCCCTAGCAGGAGTAACAGAGCAGCTCCCTCCCCCTTTGTAATTGGTGTGGTGAATGCACTTTCTTTCCAAGAATAGTTGTGGGGCTGCAGGGGTACAGCCCTCCTTGTCTGCTTGCCTTAAGAGAGACAGCAATAAGATCTTCCAGAAGAGCTGGTCGAATATTTTTCTGTCCAGATTTTTTTCGGACAGAGAATGGCTATTTGATAAAATGGAAATTGTTGCGCTCCCCTCACTGCACCCCCCAAAAAACTCCCATTCATTGAAAATACATGAGCTTTTAGCAATTGAAACCCCAACATTTTTTCATTTGAATCCCCCATCCAAAAATGTATGAAAATTATATATATATTTTGCTAGATGGAAAAAAATTCCCAGCCAGCTGGGTCTTCTAGTCACTGCTTTCTCAATTGCTTCCTGCCTGTTTTCTGTGGCTATATTACATCCAGTCAGAGGCACACTGTGACAGCTCCTGTGCACCTTGCTACTTCTGTCAACTTCACTGTGGACTGTAATGGTGACTGTCTTTCCAGCCTATAGAGCAGAGGTAACGTACCAGTGAGACCTTCGGGTAACAGTTCATTCCATGGTTGCCTTTATCTCTTCCCTGCTTCTACAGCGTGAGCCATGAGCACTTTTAGAGTTACCATGGTGGCTGTGTGCCTGGCCCTCCCTGCTGCAATTCTTCCCTACTGGCAGCACCCCGCAGCTAAGAGAGAGGAGTAGGTTTATAGATGTAGGAGATTTATTTCCTGGGTAGGAGATAAATTATTCCTGTCCTTGATATAATCAAGGACATTGTATCTTAAAGTAACTTTTTTCAAAGCACCTTAATTTATAATCTGAAGTTACCTTTAAAATATGATTGTAGGTTTCTGTATTATTTACTTAATGGAAGAGAATACATTTTTGTCAAGTCTGCTGAAATTGAAGGAATTTATTCAGCCCAAGCCTGAATCAGCCTGACTAATGCAAAATTTAGAAAGGGACTGAAAAAAATGCCTTTTGCTATGTCTCACGGATACCTTGCATACTTTGAGATCAATGTTTCTTTCAGTATTCATAGAGATAGGCTTTTTTCTTAGTTCCCATAGGTGCACCATTTGGGGAGGGTGGAGGGAGGTAGAAGAGATGTAACAGGCACAGTTTTGTTCCATACAGAGATAGCTGGGGAAATGAAGTTTTAAAAGATCTGTTCTTTAACCTTTTCTTCATTCTGCACACCTCAGTGCATAGTTGGGGTTATTTTTAGTTCTACGACATTCACATGTGCAGACAGTTTTCTTCCCTTCACCGTTAGCTTTTTACTCTACTTGATCACGTAGCTTGTCACTTGGCACCTACCTGTCATTTCCTTGCCCTCACAAGTTTTGATGGGGCTTTAGAGGGGAGGGAAGGTCCTATCATGCCTTCAAAGAATGGAATATAAAACAAATAATGTTTTCACAACCACATTTATTGACGATCACTTTAAAGAAAGTGAATTCTGACAAAATGGATAGATATGAGCAAAAACAGAAGTTGTATGCTTCCAAACTGCTCCTGAATCATACTGGGACATATACTGTGCATAGTTTGAAAAGTATAATCTTAATGTACCGGGAAGGGATGATTTTGTTGTTGATGATGAAATTCATATTTTTTATTTGAGTTGGCAACCCTGCTTAGTGTCAAAGAAAAACAAATGTAATCTGAACCTCATTATTCTGTCTGCTTTCTATATACCCTACGATATCTGAAGGATTCTTCCAAGTATGATGAGGGACAAGATCCTTGTTAAAGAATACTTTGAATCTCATCCAACAAAGATGATGATAAATCCTCAAACCACATGTCACAACTCCTGAAGGCAAATGAAGGCTTTTACAGCTTTTAAATAATCTTCAGCAATGATAGCGGTTAAGGCAATTTACCCTCCTCCCCCCTTTTTTGTGTCTCACAAATAGGGAGGGGAAGGCTGTGCTTTCACCCTGTTTCCAACACCACAGGCTATATGACCTGAGTGATTGTAAAACAAGTACTAAGACCATCATCAGAGTTACATACAGCCGAAGTAAATCCTCAACTCTTTTACCCCTGAAGCTCATAAATTTTCCAGATTAAATCTGTCACTGAGGCAATCCAATATACAGCCTGTGTTTCTGATTCTACTTCTAGAAATAAACCAGCACATATATAGATGGGCACATGATATTTACTTTGGGGCTAACCTAAAAGATTCCATGCACAGGGAAATAATTAATTCAGGTATCGTCAGTGAGGAATCCTTTCAAGATCAGGATTTCATACATCTTTATTCCTATATCCATTTTTAGAAAAGAAGATTTATAGTATGCACTGTAAAGACACAAATACAAAAATAAAGAGACTCAGTTCTGATCTCAGACCAATATACATGTAGAACCAGAGGATGATGCAACATATTAATTCTGGGAGTCAGCAGCCTCTGCTTAAAACTATAATGGGGCATCTCTCTCCAAAAGAGTTGTGTTAGGCTGAAATACATACCTACTTAACAAGCCTGTGCTCAAAAGTCCTGACAAAGATCAGACCAAAAGAGAAAGAGGTTAGCCTTTGACACAAGTTCTTCATATAAACTGATTTCCAAATAAGAGGAGAATCCAGGGCACATTTCATTTACATCTGCCGAGGATTCTGCCATTAGTCAATAGGGAACTGTATGCCTACCTATTTGGCAGCCAGTTGAGAAATCCAAAAGCAAAATCCCATATTCAAAGATGTAATTTGGTTTTGTGATATTCTTTGGGAGAAAGCTGAGCCTATAAACCAATTAAAGAATTGCATGCATTTGTTCTTGTGGTGCTATTGCGAGATGGAATGCAGTGATAATCATTTAACAAGGAATCCAGATACAATCCAGTGTAAGTTATTCTTCATTATATTTAACTGTTTCAGAACACAAAACTAGACTAAATGTATTTTGATATCCTTCAAAAAGATTGTCAAAGACACTAGATATATTCTCTATTATACTTTGTGGAAAATCCTAGTACATAAACAAACATGACTTAGAAAGAATGGACAACACTTCAAAAGCCTCTCTGTGACTGTGATACTGAGCTAGAAATGGTTAAGCAGCCAGCAGGCTTAGGCTATGTCTATATTGGCTATGTCTACATTTTGTCATTAAAACTTTTGTCACTTGGGCATGTGAAAAATGACAAAAAATCTAATGACGAAAAGCACCGGTGTGGAAAGCGCTTTGTCGGTGGAAGCCACGCTCCCAGCAATGAAGCTACTGTCATAAACAGATAGTTAAGGGTTAATGTCTTTTACCTGTAAAGGGTTACAAGCAGTGAACCTGGACCACCTGACCAGAGGACCAATCAGAAGACAAGATACTTTCAAATCTCAGTGGAGGGAAGTCTTTGTTTTGTGTTATTTGCTTGTCGGTTGTTCTCTCTGGGTTCTGTGAGTAACCAGACGTACCTACAGGCTCTCTAATTTTCTGTTCAAATAGTGAGTATAAGTACAAAGGTGGGTTAGTCTTTTTGATTGTTTTCTTTATTTGCAAATGTGTATTTTTCTGGAATGATTTTAATGTGTATTTGTGCTGGGGGGAAGGCTCCTCTCTAGTGTCTATAAGCTGAAAGACCCTGTAATATTTACCATCTAAATTACAGAGACAACTTTTACTTTTTTTCTTTCTTTTATTAAAAGTTTTTCTTTTTTAAGACCTGATTGATTTTTTTTTCCCCTTGTTGAGGCTCAAGGGAATTGAGTCTGTACTCACCAGGGAATTGGTGGGAGAAAGGGAGAGAGAAGGGAGGGGGGAAGGTGGAATCCCTTTGTTTTAGATTCATGGAGCTTGAATCTGTATTACCTCTTGGGGAAGGGGAAAGAGGAGGGGGCAAGGTGCACTCCTCTCTGTTTTTAGATTCAAGGAGTTTGAATCACAGTGATCTTCCAGGGTAATCCAGGGAGGGAAAGCTTGGGAGAGGCAATGGTGGGGGAAAGGGTTTACTTCCTTGTGTAAGATCCAGGGGGTCTGGGTCTTGGGGTCCTCTGAGAAGGGTTTAGGGGGACCAGAGTGTACCAGGCACTGCAAGTCTTGGTTGGTGGCAGCACTACAAGATCTAAGCTGGTAATTAAGCTTAGGGGGATTCATGCTGGTACCCCATCTTTTGGACACTAAAGTTCAGAGTAGGGGTTATACCATGACAGCTACCACCCCTGATTGCAGGTGGTTTTATTTTGTTGCTGGGAGAGCTCTCTCTCAGCAATAAAAAGTGGCCACACAGTGCACCTTACAATGGCACAGCTGCAGCAGCACAGCCTCACCGTTGTAAGGTGCACATTGTAGACGTAGCATAAGTGACCGAAGGGAAACTTTTAATAAAGTAATAGAAAAGTATTGAAATGGTAAACAGGGCCATTTCTTGTAGACAGTTATCATCATCATGTTATATACGCCAGAGTGTTTCAAATACAAACCAGCATTCTAGAGAATTAGACTATTAATTTTATTTGCCTGTGTTCATCTGTATCTTGTTAGATGTTAATATGATTATATTATCTTGTAGATGGTAAACTTCTATTCCTTTCTGTTACTATATTCTAATGATTCAGAGATCAAAAAGGAATGTTAGCAATTAGATGAAATATGGTGTAATAATATCATTGTCTTTATTTCTCTTTGAAGTCTATAGTAAACTGCAAAGAGTCTTTGGACGGTTAATCGCCTTATGCTAATCAGTTCAACTAATTACCTGTGTATAAACAGGAACAAAGCAACAATGTACTTTACCTAGTCTTTGTATTACCTGTTGCCAAGAAGCTATCACAGCCTTCCAGAGATCTACAAGAAAACTTTGAGACCTGATCCATTTTTTGTCTCAATTCTGCTTGAACCTTATCAGGAAATTTCAAGTTAAAAGGCTGAGGTCTCCAGGTGTGCCCCGGAATACCCTGCTAATTCTCATGGGAAAAAAATATACAGACTCTGCACATGGACTGCCTATTGAATTAGAACCTATAGAATTGGTTCTGAAAGAACTTTTTGCAACTCAGCAGCTCACCATCTCTACTAAGAAAGTGACCTGAGAACTTTATTCATATCTGTATGTATAAACTTTTAACCAGAATCACTTTTTTTCTTTTTAATAAATCTTTGATTAAATAAGAATTGGATGTAAGCATGTATTTGGGTAAAGTCTGAAATCCATTGACCTGGTAGGTAATGTGTCTGATCTCTTGGGATTGGTAGAACTTTATATATGGTGAATCATATTTTAAGTAATCCTCACCATATTTGACTTGGCTGTTTAAATGGGAGTCCAGGGCTCAATTGCTTTAGGGAAGCTGTTTTTTAGCTTCTTGATAACCAGTACAGCAGGGAGAGGCAACCTATGTCACACATGCCAAAGGTGGCACGCAAACTGATTTTCAGTGGCACTCACACTGCCCAGGTCATGGCCACTGCTCTGGGGGGCACTGCATTTTAATTGAATTTTAAATGAAGCTTCTTCAACATTTTAAAAACCTTATTTACTTTACATACAATAGTTTAGTTATATATTATAGACTTATAAAAAGAGACCTTCTAAAAACTTTAAAATTTATTACTAGTACGCAAAACCTTAAATCAGAGTGAATAAGTGAAGACTCAGTACACCACTTCTGAAAGGTTGCTGACCCCTGCAGTAAAGTATTGTAAAAGCTGTTTTGTTGCTGCCTTGCTGAATCTAATCATTAGAATAAACCAACAGTTTTGGGGATCATCTACCGCTCCTTCGCAGTTTGCCCTCATTGAGCAATCTCAGTGAAGCCCCACTGGAAACCATAGTTACAGTGACTTAAGAGCTCAAGTTCCCAATTAACACGGAAAGCCAATGGGACCTGGACACTTTTGAAAGTTTTAATCAATACATAGGACTACACCATAGAGAGCCCTGAATTAGTGGCTGGATTTTCAGAAGAGCTCATGTCCTACTTAGGTACTTCACTGAAGTGGCCAGATATTCCAACAGTGCTCAGCATCCACCATCTCCCCAAATTCTCTAAAGTGTTCAGCATCCAGTGTTCTCACAGGCAGTGTTCTCACGTGACCCTCTGGGTGCTGAATGACCTGAAAATATGGCTATTTCCTTTTAGGTGAGATGGGACCTGAACTCTTGAAAATCTAAGTGTAAATGGGGACTTATTTAAGTGATAGACTTACACAATTTTCTCAGAAAACTTAGAAAGATACAAGGTGCATCTTAAAGTATTGCTGACAGAACAAGCTACACAGACAGTTAGGCATCAAAATACTTTTAAAAATCTGGCCCTAAAAGACTTTTATAATATAGGACCTGATTTCCCTCACAGCACTGGCATAAAGCTGGTATAATGCAGTGGTGACTCAGTTCGTTGAGCTAAAAGCCCTTTATTTATTACACAAAAGAAAACTCTTTCGTGCTGGCCATGTCTGCATATGGACTAAAAGGAGGAATTTTTAAAGTAAAACATCATAGAAATTCTTAGCCCAGAGGGTCAAAATATATATTCAATAAGAATTCATGACTCCAATATTTGTTAAATGACTAGGCACAAAGCAAAGTAGTGATTGAAACCAGTCCACTGAGCAGATGAGCCAATGAAGAAGTGACAAGCATTGATATCTGACTCCAACCAAACTCCTGTGAGCTGTGTTCTATATTATCAATGAACTCTATGAAAAGGAAAGAAGATTTGAAACTCAGGCAATTTCTGAGAGCAGAGGAAAAGAGATAAAGGAAGATTGCATTGCATCAGAAAGTCTCAGCATTGCTCTGCAAAAAGATATTACTATCAAACCTCAAGCTTCAATAGAAATACGGAAATTACATTACTGGATCAGACTACAGATTCAGCTAGTTTTCAATCCTGTCTCCAACAGAGTCCAGTTCTAACTGCTTCAAAGGACAGGGCAAAAAACAACTGCAGGAGGCAATGATAGAAAAACCAAGAAACAAGAAACATTTCTTTCTAATCATCACTGGTTAAATGTTGAGTTGCAGAAAGGATACAAGCCCTCATATTTCAGACCATAACCTATGTCTTTTATTAAACCAGCCTATATTATAACCCTGAATATTGTTATTATGAGACCTGAGCAAATCTGTCACATGAACAAGTTTTTTCACCAACAGAAGTGTGGAAAAAACAAAACTTTTTGGTCCAAATTTAAAATTTCCCACTGGAAGGAAAAAGGGCTGGACAGTGAAGGAAGGGAGTGAGAAGCAGTGAAGTAGTAAGAGGCCACAGGTTTCTTCCCCATCAATGTCTTTTTTAAATTAAATACAAACAAACAAAAAATAAAAGTTTCCTTTTAAAAACACGTAATCAAAAGTTGAAATATATCATGGAAAATTTTGAAACAATTTAGTTTTTTTCATGAAGCACCCTTGCCATTTGCAGCTAGTTCATATTGGTTCATATACATTTTTCAGCTAGTTCATATCCACATTTATGTGCAATTGGCAAGAGAGTCTTGCTGAAAACTATGATTTCTAAGTTAATTTTATTTTGAGTTTATTTTAACTAGATATTGAAATATTATTGTCACTTAAAAGTTTAACAGTTTCTCCTGTTAAACTCTGACTAGTTGGACAATGTAGTTTTGGAGAAAAAAAAATAGAGAACAGTTTTGTCAAAAGGATTTTCCTTTGTCACATTTGGTTAAGCAATTCTGAAAATCTGACCCTTGCTTAGGTTTAAAACTGTCTGGGTTATTTGTGATAATTGCACATAATCCATATTTTGATTTGGGAATAATTATCTTCAATTTCAGTTCACTTGAGACTTGTCCTTTACAGAAGGAGGGCCTATACTTCTAGAAAATATAATTTCTTTGGATTACAGAGTTTCGTTGACTTTTTGGTGTAATAGTTTTTGTTTAAAATAAATCAATTACTTGTTCTTGAACTCAGCTCCATTGTTTGTTTGAGTTATGGTGCTCCCCAAAGGAAGGCAAGGACCTTTATGTGACAAATTATGGAGGTCAGATTCTTAAACTTGTATAAGAGGCTGAAGGGAGGGATAGCTCACTGGTTTGAGCATTGGCCTGCTAAATCTAAGGTTGTGAGCTCAATCCTTGAGGGGCCGTTTAGGGATCTGGGGCAAAAATCAGTACTTGGTGCTGCTAGTTAAGGCAGGGGGCTGGACTCAATGACCTTTCAAGGTCTGTTCTAGGAAATTGGTGTATCACCAATTATTATTTTTTTAATACAATTATGAATAATTGCTTCTTATCTGATCATTGTTTTACCAGAGTATAATTTTAGTCATTTGGGGATGAAATTGCTTGGCACTCCACAAAATCACTTGCTACCCACAGCACATACAAGAGAAAGTTTTTAGTTTTTAGCATTCAGACCCCCAGAGCTCAGTGTTTAAAAGGTGCAGCTTTAATCTGTAAATGCACAAATGTAAGAATTTCTAAACAGTAACAAAAAGGGCTGTTTTTGACTCATCCATAGGGAATATGTATATATATTCTCTGGAGACCTCCTGTTTGATTGATAGCATAATTCAAGACATGGGCACTTATCTGTCAAGTCATACATAGTTTTGGTCCAGTCTGGCTCCAGCGTATGATGTCAGGCAGTACAATATAGTGTTCAGCAGTGAACAATGTGATCAGATAGTGATCAATTGGAGTCATGTATGCCTAGCCAAGAGCTGAATTTGGCACATACAATCTAGTCTGCACTCATTTAATTCTTCCTAGAAGTGAGCAAATTCTGCTAATTCTAGTAGTCTATACATTCTGTGATCATGGGAGCCCTTTAGCACTAATAGACTGTTTTCTTCTCCCTCTTCTTGTAACCTAATCCAAAAAGATTAGAACAACACTGCGGTTGTGGTTTAATTTAGATAAACACTTTAAAGCCTGTATTTCTTCTCTAGCATCCTTTCTTCCATTTCAGAGACAGCTGTCAAGTATACACCTGTCCATTTACCCTGACCTGAAGGACATAGTGGTGTCTAATCCAAGCTGGAGCAACTGAGAATATAGGCATTCACAACTGTCCATGTTTGCATATTTATCTTCTGTTATTATTCACAGGTGTGAGTTCCGCTATCAAGACAGACTGAACTAGCTCACTTGTCCTGCAGTAAAATGGAATTAATGGGTACCTGTGTAATCAGAGATTAGTGTGTTACATACATTTAAAACATTTTGGCACCCGAATAGGGATAGGGCCATCCTGCATTTGAAGACTAATTGTTAACTGAATTTTCCTGGGGTTGCTCACAAGGAATTTAGATTGTGTACTGTTGTGACCATGGAACTTTGCAAGCTTTCAGCTCAATTAGGTTGAGTAGGATTCACCCTACTGTTACGGATGAAGAATTGATCCATGCGTTGAGCAAGTATGGGGCAATAACCAGATTTAAGAGAATACAAAGTACACTGCAGGGTATTGCAATTTATGAATATAGTAAGAAGTGTACATATGAAGATGACAAGAAAAGAACGTGAACAGGTTAAATTGAATGGTAAGTGAAATGCGATTCACATTAGATTGAAAAAAATTCTCGTACTACTCCTAATGACAGTTATCCAATAGGTGACAACTCTAACAGCAGGAGTGATTCCAGAGGGCAGTGCACTTAATACTAACCAGACATATAATGCAGCACTTACATATTTTTCAAACCAGTGTGCTTCTAGAGAGAAGTATACATTCTCCTCCCCTGACATTCACACACATTCTACTACTACATTCACGATTTCCAGTCATAGAAAATGTGGTAAAGTCTACAGAGGATGTTGCACCTGCTATCAGATATCCTACAAATTTAAATGTTTGAGGCAGTTCACCAGAACCCAGTGGGGAGGTAGATATTTGTACCTGAAAGCTGCAAATACAAAAAACAACAACAAAAAACCCCCTACAAGATGATCCCAAATTGTTTTCCAAGTTAGTAGAAAGTTTCTCACTTCCAGCACTGAATGGAGCTTTCAATGCAGGGAAGTCTGTCACTGCAGATGAGTGTTTGACAGAGTTGGAAAATAAGTATGGTCCTATTTCCAGTAGTGATTAATTGTATGCACAATCTCTAGAGAGCTTTCAGAAGTCCCATGGAAATACTCTGAGTATCTGGGAAGATTAAACAGCTGTTGGAGAAAGATAATGGAGCAGAATACATGTTCCAGAAAACCCTAGTATATGGTGAATAAAGCAATTTATTAATGGATGTTGGGATGAGTCCCTGATCACACAGTTCCATCAGAGGGACCATTTGGATACTACTGCTATTTCCAAGATATAATACTCCAAACTGCCATACAAAATCTGCCAATTTGAAGAAGAGAAAAATGAAAGAGCCAAGAAGGCTTAAAGAAGCTAGGGAAAAATCAGTCTATGCTTAGCAGTTCATGTCATGCTATAGAAGTTGAATGCAGCTTGAGTTCGGCTGCAGAAGAATCAAGGAAGATGGAAAATGATATGGCTGAACTCGAAGGAGCCGTGATGAAGTTACTGGAAGGACCTGCCACTCTGAAGAGGCAGCACACACCAGAGCAGAAAAGCTCTCTGAACTTTCAGAAAACACCCTCAGCTGCCAAGAAGTCTATTGCAAACAATCTATGGTTCGTCTATTACAACTGTGGTAAGGGGGATCATTCTAATAATAAGTGCACTGAGCCACTCAACACTGTTGAACATTCCCCAGAGTACAATCTGGACTGCTGAAGCTGTCTCTCCTCAATTCTCCAATCTGGCATTTCTTTTATACTGCTTTGCTGTGAGAGCAACCACTCCTGCCCTTGCTCACACACAGCTTCTAGCATGTAAATTACTCCCAGCTATACTGCCAGAGTGCTACAGCTAGACATTCCTGTATTATATTACAGACAACACCAGCAAATCCCCAGCTCCAGGCTTGTCCCCAGAAATGTGCATCTTGTACTGCCCAGCTCTTTCCTTCAGTGCAGTACAAGCTCATACTGTCATTTCATTAATAGAAAATGACATGCACAAACCATCAGAGTCTTGTAAAAGCAGTGTGGGGTACTGTCTGTCACAACAGTGTTATTACAAAAGTAGTTTCCAGAAGGGGATGACTGTCACTGCACAGAACTCCAAAATCTTAGAAGCCAGCTGGAAACTGTAAGATCGAGGCTAAGCTTTTAGGGGACAACAAGATGACTAAATGGAAGCAGGCACTAAATGAACTGGTGGGAGAACTCTCTCATATCCCAATGTTCATTGAGGAAGTGGCACACAAATGCTTAATAGCATACAGGTTTCCAGATAACCTGCACAACTCAAGAATATTACAAAGAACATTTGGCACATGTAGAATTGTGTCCAGTGAAAGAAATACTCCAGAAAATAAGAGCTGGAGGACAAGATGTTCCTTATTTGGGGAAACATCATTGCCTCAGTCTGATTTCCCAAAGAAATTGTTGTGGAACAGACAAGAAATAGACAGTCTTCACACTGATATGCCTTAATCAGAATCCACCAGCTTCAGTGCCAGTTATTGTGAGCATCAATGTTCAATGAAAATTTAAAAAAGACAGAGACAGGCTCACATTTCCTGCAGAAACTGCAAGTTGATACTGTATGGGCTGAGGCATACACTGTGAACAATGCTCTGAAAAGCATGCAGAAGAGAACTGCAAAGAAGATTGTAAGAGTTTTAGGGAGTAAGTAAGTGGCACTGTACCCAGGCAAAGTAAAGGAAGTTATCTGAAATGTAAGAATGTTACCAACAGAAGAGCAATTCAAAATTATACTACAAGATGCAGAAAACCAAAGTTTTCCAAGAGAACTAATAGTAAAAATACCTGTTTGCCATAGCTTCTTGTAATAGGCTCACAATTACTGCAGAATGTAAGTTCTCATGGAACCATGCCATCCTGAAAATGCATGATTGCTAGTGGAGAAGTTGTGGACTGGGTCAAGCCAATGCCAGCTATAAAAGGAGATGACCATATCCCTCTTTCTTTGGACTCTGGTGATTCTCCTATAAGTTCCAATTACAAACAGCATCTTGAGAAGACAATCTCCCAAGAAACAGGAGCCGCTTTCTCCAGACATGACTTGGATGTAGGTCACTTCAAGAGAGTGACATGGGCTATTCATCAGGTTCGCAATACGCCTTCAAAGAAAGGACAAGGCCAGTTTTATCAGCTGTTTTTGAGGAATTGTAACAGCATCTCTATGAACTGTTAACAAGAGGAGTGATAGAGAAGTCAAATAGTTCTTGTGCCTCTCCATTTGTTTTAGTCAGAAAGCAGACTGGTGCCTTAAAGATGGTGGTGGATTACAGGTGACTTAATGGCATCATCAAAAAGGATGTCTATCTTTTACCAAGGATCGAGGAAGCTCTTTCTCTGCTATCTGGATTGAAGTGGCTCACTGTTCCCAGTTTGGAAGCAGTTACTAACAAATTGAGGTGGTGAAGGAGGATAGACCCAAAACAACATTCACTACACCAGTGGGAAACTGGCATTTCTGTATGATGCCACAAGGACTGACTAATACCCTTGTAACATTCTAGCGGATGATGGCATGAGTTATAAAGGACATCAACCACACAGAAGTCATAGCATTCCTGGATGACTTGATAATATTCTCAGCAATGTTTGAGGAACAAGCAAGGCTAATGAAGGTTCTTCAGTGTTTGACAGAACACAAATGAAGCTGTCATTTTCCAAGCGCAAGTATTTTTCAAACATCTGTTAAGTATTTGGGACACATGATCTCATGGGAAGGTATACAACCTGACTGACAAATCGTGTGCTTTAAAGTATTGGCCAAGGCGAAGGACTATGAGAGAAGTAAGGACTTTCCTGGGATTTGCGGGATACAAAAGAAAATTTGTAGAGCAGTATTTGGCTGTTACTTGGAAATCACTTCTCATGGGAGGAGGAAAGAAGGGATACTGTAGTATAGACAAAAGCTCTCAAAAGCTAATGGATCAATGGAGTCACAGCTGTCATAAAGCCTTTGAAACCATAAAAGGACCATTAACTGTGCCTGTCTTGGGGTTTGCCAACTGGAAGCTTCCATATATATTACATACAGATGCCATCTTAGCAGGATTGGGAGTGGCAATGTATCAAAAGCAAGACTCAGAGTAATTGCATATGCCATTACAGAACTGAGTGCAAGTAACATAACTATCCCATGCATAAGCTTGAGTTCCTAGCTGTGAAATGGGCTGTATCAGAAAAATTCCATCATTATTTGTATATATGTAAAATTTGAAGTTGTGACTGATAATAATCCTTTAACATACATTCCTACAACTTCAAAGCTGGATGCCACATCTTATCAGTGATTGGCAGCATTAGCAACTTATGGTTCCGCAAGTCAAGCAAACTGAATAGGAATGCAGATGGTTTATTATGTAGGCCGCATGAATCTGAGGTTGAAGATAAGAGTGCATTATATCTTCAAGAGTGAGTTTCAGAAACATTATCCAAAGCCCAACTCATGTCTGAGCACTGGAAACAACTGTCAGCAGCTACTTGGGTTGCTATGTGGCAAAAATAAGCAGTATATATATATTATGGTTCAGACATGTAGAGAAAATGCCAGTAAAGAGAGAGTCCATCGATGATTAAATTACTGTCATGCAATGATAGTGTTGTGCCAGATGAGTACAATTGCCTAGATCTATGGCAGGAAACTACAGTGCACTTGGACTTTGTGTTGGAGATTGGAGAAAGATACATGAGAAAGATAAGTCAGTGGCAAGAATAATTCAGATGACAGTTGAAGGTAAAAGACTTAGCGGGGGAGAGCAAGGACAGGAATCTTCCAAGGTTCATTTGCTACTATAAGAGTGGAATAGACTTCACTTAGATGAAAGAGTACTCCATCTAAGAGTGAGGAAGAGAGAATAAGTCATTAATCAGTTAGTACTTCCATATTCTCAATGGCACCATGCTACAAACTATCCATAATGAAGTTGGACATATAGGCATAGAACAAACTTGAGAATTAGCCAGAGATGGCTACTATTGGCCTAAAATGGCAATTGATGTTGATCACAAGTGCAAAATCTGTGAGAAGTGTATCAAAAGAAAAGCCTGAGCACAAAAAGCAGCACTTTTAGTGAATATTAAGGTTTATTCACCATTGAAGCCAACATGCATAGCTTTCTTAGTATTAGAACCTGATGACTGTGATAAAGGAATATTTTGGTGATGACTTATTATTTTACTGGGTATAGCCAGGCATATCCTATTAAAGACCAAATAGGAAAAAGCATTGCTAGTACTGTATGGAAAAGTTTAATCTATCATTATGGTTTTCCAAAAAGGATACATTGTGATCAAGAAGCAAACTTTGAATGGGAGCTGATAACAGAGCTATGCAACCTAGTAGAGGTAAAAATAAAGAAATACTTCTTATCATCCACAAGGAAACCTCATACAGCATTTCAATAGAATGCTGTTCAGCATGTTCGCGATCTTGATGGATTAAAAAAAACAAACAAACAAAACAATGGAGGAAGTATATTAAATGGTTGGTTCATACTTACAATTGCACCAGAAATGACAGAACTGGAGAACTCCATATTTCTTAATGTTTGGCAGACAGCCATTATTACCAGTTGACTGTTTTGGAATTAAGGCAAATCTGAAATAAAATTCTTCATGTACTTTTGATGAGTTAAAAGAAAACTGAAGCATGCTTATGAGTTGTCAAGAAAAGAATTGAAGGAAAGTCAGAAAGCTCACAAGAGGTTAAACTTTCATACATATCTGAAGGTGACAGGGTCCTAGTTTACAATCTCAAATTAAGAGGGAAACAAGTTAGCAGACAGATGGGAACCCCAGATATATGTTGTGGTTTGACAATTGCAACATGACTTTCCTGTTTAAGTTGTGAAACCAGAAATAGTATGGAGTCCCGTGGCACTTTAAAGACTAACAGAAATAGTATTACATGTGAGAGAACACTGCATTGTGATTTATTGAGGTCATATGGTTTTATTTTGACTGCAGAAAAAGATGAGTTTCAACATGACAATGGTTCTGAAAGTAACTTACTAAGAGCGAAATGGTTTAACTCTCAAGGAGATAATCTTTCTGGATCACAGGAAGCTGAAACAACTTTTGGATTGAACCCTGAAGCATCAGAATTTACACCCAAAGATTCAACTTTTTTATATGCAGTTGAGACATGGCAACCACATGCTGAAAGCAAAGTATTAATGAACTCAGAAGACACTGTACCATATGAGCATGGGGATAGATTGCCAGATGCATCAGAGTTCCCTTTGTACAATCAAAAAGCTACATTACATATACACCTGGTGAAGAATTGGTGAAGAATTGCCTGATGTTTCTATCGAAGTTAAAAAAAGCAGATACAGAACAAGATATAGCACAGAACTCTGAGATATCAGCTAAGAAAATTGTAGCTGAAAATTTGCTTTGCAGGTCACAGAGACAAAGGCATATGCCAGGGGTCGGCAACCTCTGGCATGGAGCTCGCCAGGCCAAGCACCCTGGCAGGCCAGGCCAAGCACCCTGGCAGGCCAGGCCACTTTGTTTACCTGCCGTGTCAGCAGGTTCGGCCGACTGCGGCTCCCACTGGTCGTGGTTCGCCATCCCAGGCCAATGGGGACAGTGCGAAGCACCGCGGGCCAAGGGATGTACTGGCTGCGGCTTCCCGCAGCCCCCATTGAGACGGCAAACCGCGACCAGTGGGAGCCGTGATTGGACGAAGCTGCCAACATGTCAGGTAAACAAACTGGCCCGGCCCACCAGGGTGTTTACCCTGGCGAGCCGTGTGCCAGAGGTTGCCAACCCCTGGCATATGCCAAGGAAATTTCAGGACTATGTGCATAGCCTCTCCTGCACTCCACTTGTTGAGCAACATGAGCACAAATACTGGATTCATTAGCTTTACAATGAGTACTGTAGTATTAACTGATACAATACGACCTAGTGTGATTGGTAGAGATTTTATAGGACTGTCGTGGATGACAGTGGTCCAGTAAAGAAGAATGTAATCCATCACTCTGTGCTGTCTTTTTTAAACAGTAATAGATTTTTTTCTTTTGCAGGAGGAGAGTTTGCAGCTTTCCACTGATTCCAGCTAGTCTGGGACTAGCAGGTGAATCATAAAAGATTAGGGTTGGAAGAGACCTCAGGAGGTCATCTAGTCCAACCCCCTGCTCAAAGCAGGACCAACAACAACTAAATCATCCCAGCCAGGGCTTTGTCAAGCCAGCCTTAAAAACCCTCTATGGATAGAGATACTACCACCTCCCTAGGTAACCCATTCCAGTGCTTCACCAAAGGAAAAAGTTCATCAATGCTAGGTACATGCTTAGTAGGGTATTCCCAAGGGTGGGAGCCAATTCCATGCCCAAATATAAAGAAAAAAAAATCTTCAGTTAGTTGAGCCAGACCCAGAGGGAGACAGCCATACCAGAAAGGTGGTACTGATGCTCACAGGCCGGCTTTTACTAAAGGCAGCAAAAAGATAAGCACAAGGAGAAGGATACCAGCCGTACAGAAAACTGGACGCTTGCCACATGTTCAACTCAGGACAGTTTGGTGACAAATGCCAAACCATCAGTGCACGTTTTAAGTACATAGGATTTATGGCCTGTATACCTTTTGGTACTCAATAAATCTGTATGTTTGATACTATTATTTTTGTTTGGATTTGTTATGTTTGCTGGATTTGCTGTAACGATAAGGAGCCTCAGTTTACCCTCAGTTTACCCTCCCTATAAAGTTTTTTTTTTGTTTTTAATCTGCACTGCTTTACTACATTGTGCTGTCTGTTCCAAACTGGAGCCACTAAGGCTATGGACATCCACAGCTGTCCAAATTTGCTTATTTAGCTTATGTGTTATTATCCACAGGTGGGAGTTCTGCTGTCAAAACAGGCTGAACTTGCTCACTATTCCTGCAGCAAAATGGAATTATAGTGGGTACTTGTGTAATCAAAGTTTAGTGGGTGACATAACAACATACAGTATTCTTTAATACAACATTGTGATTTTCTTCCAGGGAAGTTTACTGGCAGTAACTGATGTTTATACATGATATGCCACTATAGTTTTATTTCATCAATTAATGTTGCAGAATTTATATCCACGGTTTAATTTGTATTTTGTAGCACAAATTCTTGCAACGTTTTCTATGCAGTTCTGTCATCATCCAATTTTTTCTTTTTCTGACACAAGAACACTATCAAGGAGCAGTTACTATTTTTTTCCCTGATGAAAACAAAAAACTCTCCTATGTGCCACACTTCAAAATACAGAAGATTTAAATGTTCATTAAGCTTTCAGTCTGTCCACATCCCCATTTAGCTGGTTCCTTTCTGATGATGTCACTTAATTATGAACGGTGAAGCTTTTAACTGCTGAGAATCTAACATGTTTGGTTATGAATGATTAAGGGTGCATAAAGTTTTTACTGGCACATTAATCGCCTGGTATCGAAAGAGGCATGACACTAGTTAAAAATTCACTGGTTCTTGCCCAGGAGAAGCATAAAGTTTTAGCAACTGCTCACAGATTGCCCACTTCAAATGATAGGCCAACCAAGTGATGTTTGATTTCCACCACATGCCACCCACTCTTTCCTTTCTTAGTTAATTAAAATGTTTGGACAGCATGGGCAGCTTGCAACAGCAATAACGAAAATAGAAACAGATTGGTCCCACAATGGTAGGTCCAGGCATGTTGCTTTGGATACCTGACCTTAGAGCATCTGCATTCTTCTGGATTAAGGTAGCTAACTTGCCCAAATTGTCTGTAATTCATCACTGTGTCCTGAAAGTAAAGTCTTGTATCTAAATCTATTTGTACAACAATAATACTTAGAGATCCCAACTGAGATCAGGGCCCCATTGTGTTAGGTGCTCAAACTACACTTCTAAATAACAGTCCTTCCAATAAAGAGACAATCTAAATAGGAAAACAGACAAAAGGAAACATTATCTCTATTTTACAGGCAGCGATACACAGAAATTAAGTGACTCCTCCAAAGTCACACAGCTAGTCTATGGCAGAGGTGGGGAACAAACACAGATGTCCTGGGTTTCTGTGCAATGACTTAATGACAAGCCATTATTTTTCCCTAAATAGCCTTGTATATGCACCAATACTGGATTTCCTCACTTACATCAGCTATTTTCATGTACAGTATATATGTTTTGTACATGCTTAAGTATACATTCGTTTGCTTTGGACTTTGGAAATCTAGCATTGTATGTAGCAACACAAGCATCTTTCTTGGAACAAGCTGTTTACCCAATTATCCAGCCCAGGCCTACACAACATACAGCCCGCGGGCCGCACGCTTCCCGCAGAGGCTCACTGTGCAGCCCGTGGCAGGATTCAAAAGACTCTGAGCTGCCCACAGCGGCGGGGAGCTCAGAGCTCTTTAAATCTCAGCCGCGGCCGGGATTCAAAAGGCTCTGAGCTGCCCACAGCCGCGGGGAGCCCAGAGCCCTTTAAATCCCAGCCGCGGCCACGATTCAAAGGGCTCTGGGCTGCTCGTAGTGGCGGGGAGCTCAGAGCTCTTTAAATCTCAGCTGCGGCAGGGATTCAAAAGGCTCTGAGCTGCCCGCAGAGAGCCCAAAGCCCTTTAAATCTCAGCCGCCAGGGTGCCACATGGCCAAGCCCCAGTACGGTGTACTGGCAAAAGCCAGTGCGCTGTAGCGGGGTGGCCCAGCTTCCCCAGGGGGCAATTTAAAAGGCCCGTGGCTCCCAGGCCCTTTAAATTGCCATCAGAGCACCACTGCTGGAGCCCTGGGGTAGGGCTGTGGGGCTATTGGGGCTATTTAAAAAGTCCGGGGTTCCCGTCGCTTCTACCGCCCCGGCCCTTTAAATAGCCACGGGAGCCCCACTGCTTCCTCAGGGTTCCCGTGGCTATTTAAAGGGCTGGGGCAGTAGAATAAGGGGAGCCCCGGGCCCTTTAAATACCCCCAGATCCCTGGGGTAGCGAGGGGCTCTGGGGGCTATTTAAAGGGCCGGGGCTCCAGCTGCCTCTGCCGCCCTGGTCCTTAAATAGTCACTGAAGCCACACCGTTTCCCCAGGGCTCCCTCGGCTATTTACAGGGCTGGGACGGTAGAAGCAGGGGAGCCGCGGGCTCTTTAAATAGCCCCCAGAACCCTGGGGTAGCGGGGGGGGGGTGTCTCCAGATGCCTTTGCTGCCCTGGTCCTTTAAATAGCCCCTGGAGCCCCACCACGTCCCCAGGGCTCCTGCAGCTATTTACAGGGCTGGGGCAGTGGAAGCAGGGGAGCCCCAGGCCCTTTAAATAGCTCCTGAGCCACGGGCTGCTACTGCTACCCTGGTGGGGGAGGCAGGAGGAGGGGACACTCACCATACAGGATGGGCTGTACCCCCTGTACCTGCACCAGTTGCCCGCAGCCAACCCCTGCCGTACCTCCTGCCCTGCCTGCACCAGTTCCTGTCTGCAGCCAGCCCTGCACCCGCTGCCCACAGCCAGCCCGTCTCCAGCCAGCCACTCACCCCCTGCCTTGCCTTCAGCCCTGCACCAACCCCTGTCTCCAGCCAGCCCTGCACCCCTTCCCTGTCTCCAGCCAACCCCTACAGCACCCCCCTGCCTGAAGCCAGCCAGTCCTGCACCCCTTTGTCTCCAGCCCTGCCAACCCATACAGCACGCCCCCGTGGCCCTGCCTGAAGGCAGCCAGCCCATCCCACATGCCGTCTCCAGCCTGCCCCACACCCCTTGCCCAGCCTGCAGCCAGACCCTACCTCCAGCCACCTCCCCCGCACCTCCAGCCAGCCCCATGTCCACTGGTGCCCTGTAGTTCCCCGGGAAGTAACCCTGAACACCTGATTCAATGAGGTGGGCAGGGTGCAGCTGGGACCCACACGTGCACCCTAGCACACCCTCAGGGAGTGGCGGAGCTCATTTCTAGTTCAGACACATCTTTTTAAAAAAGAACTTTAGGTAGGGTTAACATACATCTGTACTTTCCTGGACATGTCAAGCTTTTTGGATCTTAAATCGCCATCCAGGAGGAAAATACGGACGTATGGTAACCCTATTGGTACAAAAAATACATACTGTGGCAGAACTTTTTATAGGGAACCGGTTGCTAAAAATGAAAGGCTTTTTTTATATATTTTTTTTGCTTTCAATCATTCCTGCCGGGGCCCCGCCGAAAATGTTCGAATTGGGCCACGCACTTCCTAAAGCCGGCCCTGCCAGCTGCGGACAGGATTCAAAGGCTCTGAGCTGCCCACAGCCGTGGGGAGCCCAGAGCCCTTTAAATCTCAGCCGTGGCAGGGATTCAAAGGGCTCTGAGCTGCCCGCAGAGATTCTCAGCCGTGGCTGAGATTTAAAGGGCTCAGGGCTCCCCGCGGCCACGGGCAGCCCAAAGCCCTTTGAATCCCGGCAGCGGCTCCAGCGGATGCTCTGGGGCTGGGATTTAAAGGGCTCGGGCTCCCCTCAGCAGCAGGAGCTCTGGGCCCTTTAAATCCCTGTCCCAGCCCCACAAAGCTCCGGGTTCCCGCAGCCGCTGGAGCCCCGGGCCCTTTAATTTGACCCTGAGGGCTCCCAGCCAGCTCTTCAGCTGGGAGCCCCTGGTTGATCTAAAATCAAGTATCACCTCCCCACCCCCAACCTTCCTTTTTGGCCCACAGCTGTTTTGGTGGGGCGGCACTGGGAAAGGAGGGTTTGTTTCTGCAGGGCTGGGCGGTGCTGGGGCAGAGTGTTTCTGCTGGGCTGGGGGGGGTGTTTCCGTGGGGCCGGGGGGGTTTGGCCCTCAGCTGTTTTCTTTGGAGTAATGTGGCCCTTGCCACTTTACGAGCTGTGCAGGCCTGATCCAACCAAACAAAAGTCACCAGAATAATGCTTCTCTCATAGAAGCAGGGGCTGAAAAGAAATTCAGAACTAAGTGACTTCCCATCATGGCTTTGAAAGGTTGAGGCCAGGAATTCTACAGTGTGGAAAGAGAAGGCAAAGAGCAGTAGTAATGAATGTGATGTTGGTAAGACATGGCCTGGTTAGAGGACCTAATGAATACCTCCCGAGACATTTACAATAAGCCTATTTTGGGCACTGGGGGCATGTGGCTTGTATGCTATAAATAGAGTGGCTCTATGTCAGGAGCTTGCTGTTTCTTTTTGTTTTGGGAAGAGTAATTGGGGTGATATAGAAGTGACAGACTACTATTGTTATGAGCACTAGTTTTTTCCTTTAAATGTGTTATTAGTATATCATGCTTAAGTTGCTTTTTAGGTCAGCAGTTAAGGTTTCATGGGGTTATCAATTGCTAACTAATCTGAAATTAACTTCATAATCATTTCAAGGTCTTAAGGAAAGTATTCACGTGAAACACAGAAACTAAGACAAATAAGAACCATAATCTTGTTTATCTTTGTCCAATTTGCTTAAAGAGATGAGAGAGAGAGAGAATGGTTCATATACTGTATCTTAAGGTGCTTAATACAGCTCCTGCTCATAATCCTGACATGGGTGTGTGAGATCCTATTAGAAAAACAGTTATTACTTTGCTCAGTTGGATAAAGACATTTTTTCTTGCAAGAAAATAGGCTGAAACATAACTGCAAAGCAATTTCAGCACTAAGAGCTCCCATGTACTGTCCCAATCACCACCTTGCTTCAAAATAAATTCTAATAAAAGTTTACAACATGAAATAAATATGGTATCTCTAATGATGTTGCTAGCTGAGGCTGCCCAGCAGAAAGCATTTTTTTTTAACATTAGCATAAAAATAAAAGCCAACTGAGATTCCCTCCACCCCTCACCCCCGCGGGACTAGCTGTACCTTCTTTAAAGCAAACTTTCAGGATGATAAAGCAATGGCATGATGAATATTGGAAAAGGTCAATACTAATTAACTGCATTAATGCATTTTACAAAGAAACAGCTGGTAAAGGACACACTGATTTCTTTCAAAATGACAGCAGCAAAAGATTCCCCCAACTAGCATCCTGTGAGAACCCATTTAAGGGAAAGCAAACATTTGTTTCTGGACTATTCGACTAAAGACTTTACAGACCATTCACAAAGACTGTAGACAGTTCAACATCGCATATATTTGCTTTTTCAAAAGGATCCATTTTCTTAGGTCATGAATTCATTGAAAGTCACATATTTGGAGACAAAACCAACCTTACGATGTTAGGTCAAATGGTGGTGTAGAAAATTAAATGCTTGCACAAGTCTTAGGATATTAACCCTCAGATTTGCTAATTTTTAAATGGGGGTAGTTGCACATTGACTACCTACATTCTACCTTCACCTCTGAGGTGAAGACACATATGTGTGTGCATACACATATGGAAGGCACCAGCTGCTTTTACTATTGTGTCGTGTCCTCCTCTCCACACAAATCATGTCCAAGCTCTCTTCCACAGAGTCAATATGTCTGGAACCCCTTTTCTGACAACAGTCTACCAATCTCCATCTTCTGATCCTTTACATCTCTTCCCAAAACTCAGTATTGCTCAAAGGGAAAAGGAGAAAATAGTTCCAAAGACTGAGGGGAAAAAAGGAGAAAACTACCCTGTAACTAGAAAAAATGATTATCATTCCCTTCATTTGTATCTAACTCTTTTGGTTTTCCATTTAGCATCCTCAACCTCCCCAAATATCCCCAAGGATTCTAAGCCATCTCTCTCTCTCTCCCCGCCCCTCCACCTTCTTGTCCTGACAATGCTGGATCCCAGCTACCCACTCCCAAGTATGTATCTTTTGTTGAAGCTCAGAAAGTGTTGATATGCTGACAGATAGAGTTTGGTTTCTGGGGGAGCAAGGAGGAAACAATCTACCTTTAATCTGACCTGTGGTATGGATTATAGAGTAACTCTTATTTGCAAATATGACCATTAAAAACGTATCCATTTGAAAGTTGAAATCTATTTTACAGAAACCCTGTGGAAATAGTATGAACTACAAGTAGTGCTACTTCTCCTTATTTTATAATATTAATACATTAATTATAATTTTATAATATTTAACTATATTTTATATTATAATATAAACACTCTTATTCAGGAGCGTTAAGCAGTGTTGTGAATGCTTCTGCAACAGGTATGTTCTTACTGGTAAAATTATTTTTAAGTGACCATACATTCTCAGCAGTGTTGCTAACTCTCATGACTTTACCATTAGTCTTTTGTGATATTTGGTGTTCTTGAAGCCTCTGCTGCTGGATTCAGTGATTTGTTGAGAATTTCAGATTTCATTAAAAAAAAAGTTTCATCCTCCTGGCTGCAAAGAAAAAAGAAAACCCACACCTTTAAAACATAAATTCTAAGGCCTCAAAAATAGAAGGATTTAAAACAAATTGATTAAAATACATCTTTCAGTACTAAGCTCATAATTTTTGAGCCTCACTTGGGATTTCTGAATGCTTGGTATTGGCAATATAGGTACTGTGAAGCTGTGTGTTCTCTTAGTGGATTTCTCAATGGCTCTTAGACTTTGTGGATAAAAAGTGATATTTTATACAATAAGGTCCTGTGCTGGGGACTGTGTGAAGGGACTCCACGACAAAAGGCTTTGAAAAGGTGATCCACCTTTGTTCTATTGCTGGGGGTGGAAAAGCCTCACCCCATTCTGCTTTCTTAGAGCAACTACTACTACCAATAGACTGGCAGATTCTACTGCCAGAAGGGACCATTGTGATCAACTAGTCTAAACAAATTCCAATCTTGATTTAAATGTTGTCAGTGGCAGAGAATCCACCACAACCCTCCTGTGCCCTGCTCATTTGCAGGGGACTAGCCACAATCCACCCGATTTACAATATCTGAAGTCTTTTAGGATTCTTCCCAGTGAAAGGAGCTACATATAATAAATATAAGTTATTTGCAGACCAACAGGGATATCATCGAACAGACTAGACATGCACCTGTGGGATACCTTCCATTTCTGTTACCTATGTTTACTGCATATTGCTGAAGGAGTTCTAAGAACCTGGATTATAGAATGGAATAGATGAATTACTATTCCCAATCCAAAATGGTAGGTATATTTTTTTCCTTCCCATGGGGCAGCAACATTTTGTTTACTTTTTTCTAGCACCTATTCTGCTGAAACACCTGATTTTTGGGGCATCTTTTTAGTTCCCTTCCAGTAACAGATGCAAACAAAATGGGGGGGGAACAACACTATTCCAGTTTCTTGGAAGAATAAATGAGCTTGCTCTTTAGATCATTATAATACAGAGCTGTATACTTCTTTAAATATGTAGCTGGTGAAATTACAGTTACATAAACAATTTATCTCTTTTGTAGTATTTACCACTGTGTTTTAGACTGAAGAGTCAATATAGCTTACTTGCTGTAAGAACAGAAGGTGCCACTAAAATGATATTGACAGGATAAATGTGGCATAAAGGAAAGGCCTGCAGAGCTGGCTTCTCTGAATGCAGGATTTCCCTCTTCAGTCTGCTAAAGGGAGAATGTGAATCACGGACAAAAAAGAAGCATGCTATTGGATAAAAGTACAAAATAGTATCAGTACAAAATCTTGAGTGGATAGAAAGGTAAGAGTCACACTTTAAAAAAAATTACTGTCTTAATGATAGCTATCAGAAAATAATAGCCAAATATCAGAGAACAGAGAAAGGAAAAGGAGAAGATCTGGACAAAAAAGACAGTATTGGGCCTTGATAGTAAGATCAACCTACAGACTATAAACGGCCAATGGAGCTCATCCATTTGGCCAATGTTCTTGATCATTTTCTGATACTTTGGATTCCCTGGAAGGGGTTTTCTCTGTTTTTACATTAATAAAATTAAAGAAAAAGAAGGAAGAACAGAGATTAACTGTTAAGAGGAAAGGAAAGGAGCTACTCAAGAACAGGGCATTATGCGATTCCTAAATACCTTCTGTGTCAGTACTGAGAAGTAGAACTGAAATATTGGAGAAGGAAAAGGTGGCATTGAGACATCCAAGAAAACTCCTAAGTGATTCTGAGCATGAGATGAGTTGGATGTAAATACTTAGAGTGTAAATGGCACAATGGGTTAGGGAAAGGGACCATAGCTCCATGGACAGACCATCTTATGGATACGTTTCCTCCCATTTACATGGACGACCATCTCCTCCCATTTGGGATTCCAGATTGCCTTCCCTTCCACTTGCAATCATGTGATGTCTATGGCAATTACAGCAAACTACATATAAATATTAGGAAGATATTTGGATATTTTTCCGTGTTAAGTTGGTGGCTCCAATTCCCTAAGTGTGGTTCCCCTTTGCTCTCCTCCTCGTACACATAGCCTCTAGTAGAGGCACCTAGGCTGTCTCTTTTACTTTGTATGCTGCTTTGGCATGCAGTGTAGAGCCTGGGCTTCTATAGAAGCAGCTGGACTTAAGGAAGTGCAGACAGAGCTACGTGCTCTGCTGGCTCCCCATAAATCATGCTTTGAGAACCCCGGTGTTAGGACACTAACTCTACCTCCAGATATCTTGTTTTAAATTATAAGACGTTAACATGAATTTGATGGTGTCCTGCTAGCCCCACTGCGACAGATCATAAAAACCCCAGCCTGCAAATGGTTTCTGTTCAAAGAAGCTCAGGATGGTAGTAGCAGCAGTGTTGGCAATTTTGTATAGTCCAGTTCAAGATAGTACTATTTATTAATCTCTCAAATCCATAAATAATAAACTCAATCACAACTTTAAAAATAATCTAGAATATAGGACATTTCCTCAGAATGCAACGTTGAGCATCTCTGCCTTGTTTTTTTATTGTGAAGCTAACAGAAACTACAGGAATCTGAGGGGAGTCATAATTCTTTTGTTTGTTTTCAGCTACATAGTTCTACAGAAGAAGAAAACCAGATGAAAGGTTTTGGTATGAATCATCAAGGTACAATATCAATTGTTAAACTATTTGCCTTATTAAGGAGATTTATTAGTGGGGTAACCAGACAGCAAGTGTGAAAAATCAGGAGACCGGGGGTGGGGGGAGGAGAGGAGAAGGGGGTGGTAAACAGGTGCCTATATAAGACAAAGCCCCAAATATCAGGATGGTCCCTATAAAGTTGGGACATCTGATCAGCCTATTTATTAGTGATGTTTAAGGTTGAGGTAGTTCTTCAATCCCTATTTTCAGTCACTTATAGATTCCTCATGAAAATTACTTAGTGTTTCCACCAATATAAATTGTATCTTTTATTGTGAGTTTAATGTTTTCAGTATGTTATAGGTCTGCTAAGGATATTTTGTAATCTGAAACCAACTAATGAGGCAATCTGCATTTCCATGGCAATATAATTTTTTTAAGCAAGCAATCAACATGCTAATCAAAGTTTATGCAAACCTCCTAAAACCCTCTCTTTTGGCTTGTTCATAGCCCACAGAACCTTTAAAATCTATTGAATGTAAATTCAAGTAAACATGGAAAAAGAAAACAAGAAAACAAGAATGACAGCAAGGTTATATTTAAAGTTACCTTGGATGATACACAGAAAGAGGTATATTGTTTCATTGTATTTGATTTCAAGCAATGATGCATTCAAGTAGGTAAGAGCTTTGTTACCAAAAATAAAAGAGAAACTACACTTTACCGTACCTAGCAAAGTGTGCTACGTTGAATTCCTTTACAAATTGTCCTGACAGCCTGATAAAATCCAAGGCTCAAGGACTTGGAGTGAAATCCTAGCTTCACTGAAGTCAATGGGAGCTTTGCCAATGACCACAGCAGGGCCAGAATTTTATCCTTATTTTCTAGCACTTAGTCATAGTTCTGTTCTCTGTCTGAATGAGTGTAACGTGATATGTGAGTGGTGAGGAATAGTGACTAGTGAATACATGTGGTTAAGCAATCCACAAGCTGAAATTTCTTCAATATGGCATCTCTATATTTTCAATTGAGGATACAACAAATTTGTAAATATGAAATCTGATTTGTGAACAAATTGGCAAACAAAAAAAAGTTTGATAAATATTATGAATAGCCATTTCAAAGTAAATTTTTGTGAAATGAAGGACTGTTTGTAAATTTAGTGCTCTGTGTTTTAATTAATTATTGTATAAGTACGTAGGTGCTGTTATAAGACCCTATAGAATTTTGCTATCCTTCCTAATTCTGATGTGGTGGTATTTCTGTGCTTGTATCAGAGTATAGGTAGCAACATTCTGCACAAGCAGTAACCTAGCAGATGAGGAAGTTAAAGTTTTGAAAGACAATAGTCATCATTATGACTATGGCTAACCAATTTTGTTTTAGAAGCCATTGAATTGACTCTAATTCAGGGATTGGCAACCTTTGGCATGCAGCCTGCCATGGTAAGCACCCTGGCGGACAGGGCTGGTTTGTTTACCTGCTGCGTTCACAGGTTCGGCTGATCGCAGCTCCCATTGGCCGCGGTTCACCGTTCCAGGCCAATGGGGGCTGCAGGAAGGCATGTCCAGCACATCCCTCAGCTCATGCTGTTTCCCGCAGCCCCCATTGACCTGGAGTGGAGAACCACGGCCAGTGGGAACCGCGATCAGCTGAACCTGTGGATGCAGCAGGTAAACAAACCAGCCCGGCCTGCCAGAGTGCTTACGTTGGTGGGCCATGTGCTAAAGGTTGCTGATCCCTGCTCTAATTAGTATTTCAAATCAAAATCTTGTGAATGATCACTGGAGCTGGCAGAAATTTTTCAGTAGAAGCCTTTTTTGCCAAAAATATATATTGAGGTCAAATGAAACATTTCACAAATGTGTCTATTGAAATGAATAAAAGAAAAATAATAATTGGAAATGCTTCATTGTGATAATGTTGAAATGAAACATTCAGTTTTTCAGGCTAGATGCACAAGAGGATTTAAGCATTATTTGTAGAACTGAGGGGGTGACGGTGTCTCCTCATGTACCCATAACCTAGTGGTTACCCCACTCATCTGGTGTCTGGAAGTACCAGGTTTGGCTCCTGAATCTGGAAGGGACTTGAACTAAGGTCTCCCCCATTTCCAGGTGAGATTCCTAATCACAGGGCTGTTCTGGAGTGTGTTTCTCTCACTTTCTCCTGGTGAAGCTCTTCCACTTTGTGTAAAGTACTTCAACATGCATTGGGCTGGAGACAGAGCGTAAAAGTGAAGGACTATAGCCGAGGGGTTAGGACACCCACCTGGAGTGAGGGAGGGGCGAATAGCTGCATTCAAGTCCAACCATTAAAGCAGGGATTCAGACTTCGACTCCTGCATCCAGGCAAGTCCTCTAACCATTGGCATTCTGAGTATAAAGCGTCTGTTGCCACCACTACTGTTTTGTATATCTAGTTATTTATTTCCTTTTTCTTTTTTTTTAATGTTAAATAAAAACAAAGTTTAAAATGTCCACAAATCAAATATTTTATTTTGGGTTGAACTAAATGTTTCATTTGACCCCAAAGTGGAATTTGCCCATCTTTTTGATTGGCCAAAAAATTCTGACAGTGTTTGGTTTTCGTTTGACCTGGACTGAGATTCTTCTCTTCTATTTTTGGAACTGGCAGGGAAACAAACATCTGTTATTTGCACAGTTATCTAGCTGCTAGATAATGTTTGTTGGAAAATACCTGTGGTCTAAGCAGCTGCCATTAAAATTTTTACATGGTATTTTGTTTAATATGCCTCCGACTGAAATGGGGAGTTGCAAATTGCGTCTCACCACATCAGAAAGTGCCCAGCGTACTGTACAGTGATTGGGATGAGAGAGGGCCAGCAGCATTTCCACTGCTGACAAAAAGAGGCCAGGTTTCATTCTACAAAGCCCCATCACTGGGGCTGCAGTAACCAGGTGCAGAGCACATACATCCCATTTTATGAACTGAACTGGACAACTGTTGGTGCTATCTATGGATGAATTTAACCCTTGGCATAGTGGACCTTTTTCTGTGTGGTTAAACGGAAAGAGTCTGCAGTGTTCTGTCAGACAATTGAGTTTGGTTCCTATTACTTCAACGAATACAAAAATGAAATAAAAGTAATTATCCTTTAGCCACACCACAATGAGTGATGATCTCATCAGATTTCATAAAGGAGTCCATGAAATAGACATTTTTGTGCACCAGAAATTACACCTACTGCAGAACCTCCTCCTGCAATTCTGAATACACTTCTCCCTTACTGTTTATATTAACGATTCTATCAACATTTCTCTCCTTAGATGGCTGTCACCCAAGAATTGTCCAAACCTAACTTTACCGTATTGAGCTTCTGAGATCTGACAAGATCACAACCCAAGGTGTGTGGCCAAAGGGTAGCTTTATGAATTTTTAAGTCTATAAAAGATTGTTGGAATGTCTCATTTTTGTACTCACAGAAATGAAAGAAAACAAGCCTACGTTTCTTCACATAAGACTGCACTTTTCATTTAAACCTCTGTGACACTGAACCAGAAAGAATTAAGCAGCTAGCAGGTTACATGGCTCATATTCAACCTTTAAAAACATATTAGAAAAGTATATAAATGGTCATTAGGGCTATTCCTTATAATTAGCTAACATAGCCATGGTCCACTATAACCCCCCAGATCCCTGTCCACAGTACTCCTTCCTAGGCAGTCATTTCCCATTTTGCTTGTGTGCAACTGATTGTTCCTTCCTAAGTGGAATACTTTGCATTTGTCCTTATTGAATTTTATCCTATTTACTTCAGACCGTTTCTCCAGTTTGTCCAGAGTACACTGTTGCTCGTTCATTCAGTCTTCTACCTTTAAATGGGAGGCAGCGGCAGGCATGAGGAAATACAAGAGATGCATATGGCATAGTTCCATATTTGGACTTCAGGGAGCAGCTGTCTATGTTCAGAGGTTCTGCTAACATTTTAATACATTCATCTTAAAGGGAAAGAAATGTTGCTTTGACAGTTAATCACATCATTAAATTGCACATATCTCTTTACTTTTACAATGGATTAACAGTGTTAACAGCTGATTTTTATCTGACAAGACCCGAAATTGAGGCTTATGTGTTTCTTACACTGCTTTAGGTATCTGAGATCAGCTTTTACAGGAACTTAAACACAGGTTCCGGAAGGTACATAAGAAATTAAACATGTTTACGCATAAACTGGGGATGTCCCTGTTCTGAGGGCCTGTTCTCGTGTTCCTGTCAGAAAAAAGTGTTCATCCACTACTAGGGGTGGGTGTAATTGGCAGGCATGGGAGTGGTGGGGATACTGGCCTCCGACTCCTCTTTACATTCCTCTATGGTCCACGAGTACAAGAGTTAATGGATCATAATCTCTGGTCTTCAGTGTCCCTATGACCTATGGTAGTTAGAACAGACTTGCTAAGTTTTCCAACAAGTGTCTTTTACATTAGACAAAGATGGGATAAGCTGGAAAATTCAAGTCTGTTTCTAAATGTCAAATACCCAAGAGTCCAGGGGTGCCAAGATCCAAAGTTTTGGTTCACCCAGTTAAATAGTGATAAAATTTTGATCCGGAACCAGATTCTGAACCCTCTAATCTCTGTCTCCCAATACACCAACATTTGTGAACCTAAATCTGTGAGCTGCACTCTTTCCTACATTTGCTTTAACTGAACTAGTGTCTTTTAGTCCAGTGATTGTCAACCAGGGGTTGTCTTCCAGAGTGTACATCACATCTAGATATTTGCCTAGTTTTACAACAGGAACCATAAAAAGCACTAGTTAAGTCAGAATAAACTAAAATTTCACATAGACAATGACTTGTTTATACCCCTTTATATACTATACACTGAAATGTAAGTACAGTATTTATATTCCAGTTGATTTAATAATTATATAGTAAAAATGCGAAAGTAAACCATTTTTCAGTAATAGTGTACTGTGTATATTTTTACATCTGATTTTGCAAGCAAGTAGTTTTTAATAGAGGTAAAACTTGGGGTACCCAAGACACATCAGACTCCTGAAAGGGGTACAGTAGTCTGGAAAGGTGGAGAGCCAATGCTCTAGTCAATTAGTTTTAGCCATATTATAAGATGGAATCAAGTTTTGTGATACACTATGTACAATATGTGTAGGATCACTACACTTTTGTGGTGTAATTGTAGTCAATTTGTATGGGAGAAACTACAACGGTAACTAAAGTAAATATAGAGCAAATAACTTTGCTCTTGACAGGAAAACAAAAGAGCCAGGTTTCTTCTATTAATATTACTATACTGTGCTCTGCAGGTAAAATGTTGTTCAAGAAATAATTTTAAGGAGAGGTGAATTTATCAGAATGTGACCTTTGCATATGATTTTTCTTTTTTACTTCCACATTGAAAGCATCATGTAAAGAAAAGATGATACACTATTAAAATGAAGAAACAAAGCAAACAAGGAGCAGAGCAAGCAGCAGTTTTTTATGATAATTCACTGGTTATGTTAAATGAAAGCCCTGAAATGAATGGGTGCTAGGAAGCATTCTAATGAATACAAGGAGTTTTGGCTAGGATTTCAGCAGCTCTGTAACAATAATTGCATTGATGTATTCGGTCATAAAAGCATCACTTTGACTATCAATATTCTTAATACCATGGAGAACTCTTGCTACATAGCATTGCTACAAAGCTAAGGCAGCGATATGTTCTTTGAGAATACCTTTTTAAATATTTTACAAGCAAGAAGCGACTTAAACAGATTGTCCCAAACTAACGCCAAATGAAATGTGTATATCATGACATACCATCATATATTTTTCTTATGCCACTTCTTAGAGAAGTTTTTTAAAATAGAATTTTTAATTGCTACAAATTTTGTATCCCTCTGTCCATAAAGCCACATTGCTTTTTTACAGTAGAGACGAACCCCTAAGCCCGTAAATTCAAAATAAAGTTTTAAAATAAAACCATAATGATTTTAAATAGTTTTCCTATATATCAGAGTGTGACCATTTTGAAAGGCTAATTGGTATCTGTCTGGTTTATACTTGGATTGTAAGCTCTTAGAGGCAGGGACTTTTTGTACGGTACCTAACACAAAGGAGTTCCAGTCATGGAGCAAGACACTGAAGTGCTATAATAATGACAATAAACTATCATGACCTGACGGGCTAGAAATATATGCTTTATTATTTTTTAGAAATGGGGAATCCCAGGGTTGAAATTTCGCCTCACTGAATCAGTGGGAGTTTTGCTATCGATTCTAATGGAGTCAGAATTTGACCCCCCAAAGTATGTAGAGACAAGGCAGATGTTTCTAGTTTTGGATTTGAAATACATCAGTCAAGGACTACATATTGCCTGAATTTTAAGAAGAAACATCATGATAGACAGGAAAGGAAACATTTTTGTGATGTATTTCTTTTTTTTTCCCCTCTCTTTTTTTTTTTTTTTGAAAGCTGCTGAGTTATTCAGAATAAATTTCACCCTGGCAAAGAGAGATTAGTAAAAAAAAGACAAAGTAGGTGGACAGTTTTGCAAAATAAATGCAATTAACCACTTGGTTGTAGAAATAAATTGTCAGATGGAGAGGATGACAGTAAGTGTTGCTTAACTAAATATTGAGTATAAAGATTTCACTGACCTTCATTTTGGGATGACCTACATGACCTCTTTATGATTTATAACTTGTCTTATCCACAAATATTTTTAACATGTCCCAGCCTAACTTTTAAGGATAATCTATAGCAAGAATTTATCACAGTACTAGAAATATTCATAGATACATGGCTCATTTCCAAATATATTATTATTATTAATCATACCTAGCTTTTATATAGCACTTTTCATCAGTAGATTTCAAAGTGCTTTACAAAGGAAATCATAATCTTCATTTTGCAGATGGGAGAAAACAGGTACAGAGGGGAAGTAATTTGCCCACAGTCACCCAAGCATGCAAGGAGCACAGTTGGAAATGGAAACCAAGACTTCAGGTCTAAGTCCAGTGGTCTATGCACCAGGCAACACTACTTCCTATTATACTTGATATCAGTGCATGTGTTGTAGGAATATCCATGTGATAAATATATTATGTGCCTAAGGCCGCCTCACTTAAACTCTGTCAACATTTTATTTTCTGCCTGTATCACTTTTAACATCCAAATCTCTCAGCAGCATCCAGAGCTACTATTTAAAAGCAAAACAAAAATGTTCCAGAAAAATGATCTCTTCTTTCCCTGAAATATGGAACTTTCCCCACATAAAAATTACGCTTGTGTGAGATAAAAGATGGGTAACAATTAATCCTTTACAAATAAGTTTAGGGTCAACCTTCTTGCTACACAGTAGGTACTTAAAACTACTGTGATGGCCATGGTATAAAGAGCTGGGTGGATAACGTTTAGGAATATTAGTTTAACACCACTGGAAAGGGCAAATTCCCAATGGGATAACTGACTTTATTCTAGCTTTGATAAGTCCATTGATGTCAGAGATTAAAAGACTATTTTGTAAGTATAAATAATGCATTTTAGAAATATATAATGTGTACAGAGATCTGTACAACTGGACTCATACTGAAATAGTTGGCTTTACAAGTGAATGGTTATGAAAAAATGTGTAAATTAGTTTTCTGTAAAATATGGGGCATATGCCACTAAGATAGCGTGGTGTGGTATAACAGTTTTATTGCCACAGTTACATGCATAACTCACTCATGACTTCATAAAACTTTTTTACCACACTACTAGATCTGTGCACACACAGAATACGTATATGAAAAAATACACTTGTGATATACACCGACAATGATTATGTGTAGAATGAAATCTTTGCATTTCTGAGCTCTTTATATGGTATATATCCTCTTTTTATATCTTTGACAATGCACTGTTAGCTTTGCTTTGGACCTCAGACAAGATACTCTTTAAGAAACCTAAATTAGACTTGTATGCTAAGACATTTCCTCAAAACATAATATCAGTGAAAATTGTAAGCTAGCACATGTAGAGCTATTCTGAAAAGAAACAACTGCTTTGAATAACTACTGTTCACAGAAAGTACTGTGTCCTTTCATAGCATTACAAAGGGGCTTTATAGATTTTTAAGCATTATTCAATTTTCTGCTTCTAAGTTCTAAAGTATGCAATAGAAGTACAAAAGATTCCAAGCCAGAAGGCAATGGTTGATGGCAAAAGTTGTTTGATGAAGTAACTTAAAAATAAGAGCAAATCTAGGTTATAAACAGATGACTGCTGTTGGAGAGAAAAGGATACCAGTTCTGGTAGAACTTATTTGTACAAAAGCTCACCAGAGCATGAAACAAACTTCTATTATAAATTGTAAAAGAAAGGCAAAAAATATGTACTATTTAATAATATCTACAGAGAAAATGCAGAGACACGGAGTGATGAGTCCATGAAACAGGTGACAGGTTGAATTATGCTTAATCTTTTTAACACCACATACCCTGAAAAGTTAAAATCAGTGGCCTTCCTACATTATTGTCAGAATTCAGAACATAATAGAATACTAGTATTAACTCCTACTGATTTACAGTCCACCTCTCTACAAATATACCCCAAGACTTTGTCTTTTTTACTGATAAAACCAGTGTATAGGCAATGCCAATGGCTTATTCATAATGCCCTCCCCCCTTGCTATACCCTTGGTATGTATTTTATTCACTTCTTCCTTTCAGAGTAATAATCTCTAATATTCTTGGTCTCTGATCTCATTATGTTGCAGTTTCTAGAACTAAACAAAATAAGCCACTTCTCGGCAACTACACCAAATTTATTCTGGATTTGTTTAGCATTTTCCTCTGATGTTTGCTATAACTCCTTCCTGACTCTAACATTTTGTGTTCTTACCAGTTTCAGACACTGTTCTTTAAGACAACTCATTTGGATAATATACAATTTACTGTATTTACTGTAAAAGTAATAATCCACAATGACAATGTCACTCAGCTCTGGTGCTGCTGAAAAGATCACTACAGAAAACTCCATGCTAAGGTAATAAAATATGTTTTTAAAAGTTCAGTGAAAACAGTATGTGCAGTAAATATAGTGTTTCTAAGCACCAGAAATATTCTTGTTTTCAGGGGCCATTCTCAGTTCCTGACATTTTAACAAAAAAACCCCACACAACCACACAACCACACCCAGACCACATCACTTTTTTGTGGTCTTAGTTTTGCAATTTCTGCAGACTGGCTAGCTGAAGAAGCAGTCCACCAACAGAGCCACTGGAACTGACACCAAGCTGGCTGATTGTGTAAGTATGTCAAGCATAGCCACTCATTAATGCTGTTCTGCAGATAAGGGGATTCTATGGTCCTTTATAAGGAAGAAGTTTCAGTAACACAGACTTTTGGATATCTTATACTTTTAAAAAGATGGCCTAGATTCTTTGTTTGCATCCCTCTTATGCTGGACTCAGCAAAGCGAGGAGGTATGGGAGAAGGGGGGGACAGCTACCTGGCCCAGGCAGGCTGGAGGTTGTTCTAATCTGCACCAGATGGTTATGGTCTCCTGGAGAATATGAATAAACAGGAAATTGCTGAAGAACTTGGTACTCTGACTCATCTCTCTGCCTACTCCTTTCTGCCCTGCCCCACACTGTGCACTGGGAACCTCGGGGAAAGTGTTGTAGAGGCAATGGAATCAGCTCCTGAGGGTGCTGAGGATGCCCCCATGATGGGGTATTCCCAGCTAAGGGTTCAGAGTCAGACTCTGCTGCCTCTGAGTTAGCTGAGCAGCACAGAGGAAACCAAGCATTTTAAAATAACTCGGATTTTTTTTTTTCAAAATGATATAAAAAAACATTTTGAGATACCAAAAAATCTCATTAGTCAAGTTCATGTGGTGACATTAATATCTTATTTTGGGCCTGATTCTGAGAGGCAATTCACCCATGACTTTCATTGATTACCCACCTCTCATGACTAGGCCATCAGTGCCAGGTAGTATGGGTTATCAAGGGAACACCAACTTTGACTGTATTATAATATACAGGCCATGCCCATAAGCATCTGAACCTTCATACACGCTGAGAGAGAGAGGGGCATGAATCATTATTAATAGTTATTGTTGCTGTCAGGACTTGAATAATAATATATCATTTTCTTTGTGCTTCACATTAACTAATACATTTAAAAGAGAATAATGGAGATACAGATCTTTAATTTTTTTCCTTCATCCATCACAAAATACTTTCTTTTCCTTCTACTCACTGCTAGTTCCTGCCAGAGGGTAAATTAATATAACCTTTTGCAAGGGACCCATTTAAACAATCAGCAAAGCCATAACTTAAAAACAGCACATAGATATAATCTTCTAAGGGTGAAATACATCCATGCTCAGAGCTCCACGCCAGAGACTAATGCAAAATCTATTTACTTGGACTTTGATACATAAGGATAATTTAATCCTTAATAACTGTATTTTATAAATGTTGTATTTTGAGCCCACACTAACTTTTAATCTGATTTGCGTTACTCATAGACTCATAGACTTTAAAGTCAGAAGAGACCATTGTGATCATCTAATCTGACCTCCTGCACAATGCAGGCCACAGAATGTCACCCACCCACTTCTGTAACAAACTCCTAACCTATGTCTGAGTTACTGAAGTCCTCAAATCGTGGTTTGAAGACCTCAAATATGTCTGTTTATTATGTATTTTAGGAGAAGATTGTTTCCCTCCCTTCTACAGAATGTCCTAACTCTAGAATATATAGCTTTCACATATTAGTAAGTTAACTATTAACACTTCTTAAAATTTACTTGTCACACAGTCATATAGCTTCCATATTCTCACACAGGTTACACTTTTGAAATGCAAAACTGACACACATTATACCTTTGTATTATTTGATAGAGATTCAATATAGTCACATTAAGCTATCTAATCTCCTAAAATTTCACAACATGGGCTATAGTTGGGCTTTTCTTTTTATATTAAAAGCAAAGTAGCAGCAGATTTTTGTGAGGTGATAACTATGAAGCTAATTTTTAATTTATCAGTTCAGAGTACAGTGAAACCCCACTGTAACATGATGTTTGGGGTCCAAAAACTTCCATCGCACTAAATGCAGGATCGCGATATAGCGGGGTTTGTCAGTGGTCCCCAACGCGGTGCATTGATGTGTGCTGCCTAGTCCCCCTAGTGCCTAGTGCCCAGCAGGGGAGAGGAACCACGGCTCCCCGCCTGCCGGGGACAGAGAACTCTTGGGCTGGGGACGCCGGTGCTCTCTGTCCCCGGCAGGCGGGGAGCCGCGGCTCCTCTTGAAGCGGGAGAGAAGTCCACAGCCTGGGAGTTTTCTGTCCCCGGCAGGTGCAGGGCTGCAGCTTCTCTCCCCTGTCATGGTGTTGGGGACCATTGGTACAATACCGTACTGTATTATACCTTAAAGGGGACCCAACCTGTGATCGCGTTATATGCAATTTTGCCTAATGGCGGGGCACATTATTGCAAGGTTTGACTGTACATAGTACAAGGCTATCACATGCTGCTAACAGACTCTTCAGTATCTTCTGTGATGCTCTGGAGACTTCAGATCTACATTCACATTGCAGTTTCTCAAATCTGTGCTAATGAAACCTACCCATCTTGTGTAAACAGGATCTGAATGAGCTCTCCCTGACATCTTGTGATGAGCTGGGGGAACCGACCTTGGCTTGCATAGATATACCCAGGACACGTAGGTGTGCAGCATGATGGAGCTACTTTGCCAAAATGATCACTTTTGGTTGGTATCAGATTTCAAGTCACTTTGTTATTTCAGGAATAATAAAGCGTTGTTATACTGGTTGTGTGAATCAAGGGTAGCAGAACAGTGCTTGGTATGCCCTGATTGAGGTACTCACCTCACCTGAACTGCACTTGCTAGGCAAGGGACACAGGAGCCAAAGACCAGTGTAAATGAGAGAGGGTGGAGACAGACATTTGTCTACAGTGGTTTGGGCTCTTGCTAAGCGACCTAGACACCATTTGAACCTTCCTCTCTTCACTGTGCAATGACAGAGCTGATTAAGACTCAGTTGAGAATTTTTTCTGCGGCTCAAGAGCTGAAATCACAGGTAACCAGCATTACACCTGAGTGCTGAAATTACTGAAAGCTGTGTTAAATGGTGGAACCTTAAGACATCCCAGAGGTATCGGTGAAGCAAGTGACTGACGGCAAAGCATGTGGCCACCGAAGCAAACGACTGAGAGTGGAGCAACGCGGCGGGGGGGAACTTTTGTTGGTTGGACTTTCTCACCACAAGGTGAAAGCTTGATGCAAAACTAGGGTGAGTGTTTTTCTCATGGTCTTATGTTTATAAATCATGCTTGATGCATTTTCCCAAGTTAATGCCAAGTTTCTTTCCCTTTTTTATTAAATGTTCTTTTCTACACACAGACTCAGTGATTGTGAAAGGGGCAGTACTGCGTCTTAGAGGCACCCAAGGAGTGGTGTGTACATTTCCTAGGTTACTGGATGGAGGCTCGAGCTGGATCTATTTTGTATTGTTAAAAAGGAATCCCTTAATATTGAACCCAGCCCTTGTTTCTGCCGAGTCCACCTGTCAGAATAGTTACACTTGTTTCTGTCTCTATCTCATCCTGCCTTCTGGTTCCTAATGAAGCAGCTTCCTCAGTAATCCGTCATTCTTCCTTTGCATGTGATTAAGGTCATTAAGTAATCTTCTCCTTACAGCTACTCCCCTCCTTTTATTAGGCCTATAAGGTTCTCTTTAACCATATCTTCTGTGCTTATCTCATTCTCCAGTATAAGCATTTGAAGGGCAATGCCATAGTTTCTCTAGGATGACACAAAAAAAATCATTTATTGTTCTGAGATTTTGTGAACTGTTTTTCCATTATGTGACAAAACAATATTTAAGTTACATAGTGTATTTTTTCAGAGGTCCTCATAGTTTTGCTTTAGATAAGTTAGTATCTACTTTTTAAAAGATGAAGAACCCAGAGCACAGTGGGAGCTGAGAGTACCCATGAACTTTGGAAATCAGGCCACTTATGAAGGGGCTGATCCAAAGCCCATAGAAATCAGTAGAAATACTCCTATTGACTTCACTGGGCTTTGGCTCAGGCCCTGGGGGCCTAAATAAGGATTGAGATGCCCATCTTTAGGCAGCCAAACTCTGAGGTAAGTAATTTGCCAAAGTTCCTGAAGCAAGCCACTGTCTTGGGTGAGATTTAATTATAAGCACCTATGTTTCCAAAAATCTCCGAGATTACTAGATGCCTTGAATAACTGACCTGATTTTCAAGAATGCTGGGCACCCAACACATCCCAGAGATTTCAGTGAGAGATAATGAGTGTTCAGCACTTTTGAAAAATCAGGCCTTATTTGGGCACCTAAACATGGATTTGGGGACTTAAAAAAATTAAAAAATCTCACCACTGAAACCACTGAATCACTCAACCATGTCTACTGTATGCATACAATTTTCTTTATTATAAACATTATTTAATATTCACATTTTACCTGATGTTGACAATAACTGAAAATTGCAAGCGGTGACAACCATGCATTTATGTAAAATATTGTTGGCTGTAAAAGGAAACATTATCCATGTTGGAATAAAGTAATTTTTAATCATTACTCATTGTAATTAAAAATATATTTTCTTAAGAGAAAAAAAAGGACATCTTTTGGTGGAATGCAACAAGATGGGAACTGCTGTTTGTTCATGTTCTCTGACTAAGATTGCTGGTCTTTTTAATTGGCTTCACATTAGCACCTGCTTTTTATCAGACAAGCAAGCACATTTTCAGTGATGTGACCCCATAGGTTTATCACATTGTTACTGACCAGATTAGTATTATAGCACCTCCAACTGCCTACGCTGCATTTGAATCCACAGAGGCATGCTTATGACTAATTAAAAATAACTTTTGTTCCCAGTAATAACACTGCTCTACAGCCAAAATGCTTCTGAAATAAATGTAGTCCAACTTTACTAATTCTGGGTCACTGAGAACGAAAATGATGCTTAAAATTGTTGATTGGCTCTAGTTTTCAAGATATGCTATTGGGTCAGTATATACGACCCTTGACTTGGGAATGGCGGAGGATAAGTGAGTTATAAAGGGAAGAGATCTCAATTTAAACAAGAAATGACTAAAATACATCTTTGACTGGATCTATGAATAAATCTATGACTGGGTTTCGATAATACTTGCTTTTGAGACAAAACAAGGAATGATGCAATCTGAAGCTGGTATTGCGTCATACATGATATGAATTGCATCATGTTATCCCTAGAAGTCATGGATGATGCAATCATAACGAAGCTTACATCACTCTGCTGAACAAATTGCCCTATATCAGCTCTAGAAATCATACAGTGTGGTGCTCTCTTATTTGTCAGTGTTTGATTTTGCAAAGGGACACATTTCTGTTTAGCCAAAGTGAGCAGAGATGCCTCGTACTTGTGTGAACAGTGCAGATAACTTCTGCTATGTTTGTTATGAAGTGACTTTTGCATCACAAAAGCGCAGTCTAACCACTATGGTTAAGAATGCCTATCACCTTTCTTTTGGCTGCCAAATTGGAGATCAGGACAAGAGGTGGGCCCCACACATATGCTGCAACACTTGTGCAACAAATCTTGGCCAGTGGTTGAACAGGAAAAGGAAATCTATGCCTTTTGCAGTGCCAATGATTTGGAGAGAGCCAACAGATCCTCCCAGCAATTGTTACTTCTGCATGGTGCCTCCAGTTGGGAAAGGTGTGTCAAAGAAGAAAAAGTGGACTGTGCATTATCCAAACATTCCATCAGCTAGACGCCCAGTACCCCACGGAGAAGGACTGCCTGTTCCTGATGCACCAGAATCATTCTCACTTGAGTCAGACGAGGAGGATGAAACTTCTGGTCCTGAACCATCAATGAACAGGACCCACATTTTCTCCCATCCTCCTCCTCCTCTGAACCACATCTCATAACACAAGGTGAACTGAATGACCTTGTCAGGGATTTGGAACTACCCAAGAGTAAGGCAGAGCTATTGGGCTCCAGACTACAGCAGTGGAATCTCCTGGCAGGCTAGCAGGGCAAATGGAGCCCATCAATGCTTGCAGACTATTGCTGGACAGTGACAAGAGATACTCCATTTAATGAATACAAGAGACAAGCCAAGAAGTGCCGAGTAGACACTGAAGAGGACTAAACTATGTCCGTAATAGTTTTTTGCCTTTTGTTTCATAATAAATTTTATTTATATAACCCTTTTGCTGATTTTTAAAGTGTTACATAAACAGGACAGGTGAAATATTATCATGTAAAGCAACCATAAACACATGAAGACCTAGGTTTACAATTTATGATTAAAACTCTACTATCTACACAATATACATAGACATAAAATGTAAAAACTTAAATATCTTAGAAACAGTAGCCAATCAGTTGTTTTAATTGTCATATTTGAATTCAGCACATCAAAATACATAATAAATAGCACATTTTATCTCTGAAGCAGACGACTTCTCAAAAATTTTAGACCAGTGTAATTGGAACACGTGGTTTTTCTTTTTTTTCAGAATTTGATAGCATGGTCATCATACAAACATCTGGGTTGATGTTCACAGCTGAACAACAATTACAGTACTCCCAGCCTGAGAGCCCAGATATACATTCTTACAAGTACCAATAAGTGAACACAGAATACTGATGCTTGGTTTTTGACAGGCATACAAAATTTTGTAACCTTAACGCATGCCATTGACAGAGGGCAAAAACATAACCTTAATTCTCTTGCTAGTACTCCTATGTGGCACACCCTTACCCCATGGTGTCAGAAGACAAGTGAATCTCAAGAATGCCAAACAGTTACACCTATTGCAAATGATACCCAACAATAAAATTTCCAACAGAAAGTGGCTGGCAATATGTTTAAAGTCACAGCTCTACCATTTTCACCATGGTCATATGACAAAACTACATTTGAGAGTCCTTCAGAAAGAACACTAAGCATGCAAACAAAACAAAGGAGGACAGACTGTGTGAAATCCTACTCCCACTGAAGTTAAGGGGAGTTTTGGCCATTGACATCAGTGGGGCCAGGATTTCATCCACTTTCTTGAGAACATCCGGAAAGCTGTGGACAGTTCACATATTGATAGAGATAATGCATCATCACCCAGTAAGATAATAAGAGATATCAGGAGCTACAAACACAGGCTCCAGGGCCTCCTTGGTGGCTGTCCTGGCCACTGGAGAATATGTCTACAGAGTCTTGCACCATGGGACCGGACCTCTAGGCAATACCATAATACAAGTGTCACTGCAAGGTTTATGGGTTAAATCCTCAGCCACTTTCCCTGAAGGTCATCTCTGTTTCAATGAAAGGATGAAGAGCTTTCCCAATTCCATGATATGAGTAATCCACGGGGACCTAGTCTTCACTATGGAAAAAAAGTGTTCTTAACTCAAGAGAAAATCCTAGTGAGAAAGGCACTTTGTCATCTTCACACAAGTTAGCAAGTCGAATGACCTCAGGATATGAACACCACTTTTTTTTTTTCAAATCAGTCTGGAGATCTTATTCCAAAAGGTGATTAAGGATCTCTCTTCAAAGCAAGGAAATCCCCAGAAAATGATTACATACTCTAGAGCTTTTCTTTTTCACTGGACCTTACAAATATTAGCCAGCTAACCCACCAAGCAAACATCCTTGTGTGATAAATTCTATAGTTTCCATTTCACAGATGGGGAAAGTGATGCAGAAAGACCAAGTAACTGATCCATGTTCATGAAACAAATGAGTACAAGAAGTAAAATCTTTCAGACACTGGAAAAAGTTAGCTCTTATAAATTACTAGGTTGTAAAAAACTCAAAAGATTAAAAAATTACAGAGTATTCAGTTTTAGTTAAGTAATGGTAACTGATACCTATGAAAACGGAACTCCCACGGCTCACTTTGTGAATGGCTGGGAGCTAAAAACAGTGAATGTTTAGATCATTTTAAATTAAAATGCAAATTTTCTTTGTAGTTCTGTTTTTCTTTGTGAATAGTTTTACTTGTTATAGACTCAAGCATAATTTCAGTACCATAGCAAGAATTTCCTTTACAATGTGAGGTTTGTTCATTCATTTTTTTAAAAATCCAAATAGAATAATCTACAGTATCAGATAGCATTGTCTATGAAGTCCAGTTTGATTGGGGGCATGGGACTATTTTTGTATTACAAAATGACAAGGGACAAAAATATACACAAACAAGGATTATCACTTCACTAAATTAATTTTTCACATATACTCCCGCTGCTCAAATATTACTTGCATACTTTATCTTTCTACTAACCAAATATTTTAAATACATACAAATAATGAAATATCTAATTTTAAAATCAGAATGATCGTTTAAATAATATCAAAACAAAAATTAATCACTTCAAAAGTCTGGTAGAACCCTCTCCCAGATATTTAATAGCTTTGCGCCCCCCAATTTTTGCTGGATATAAATCATCCCTCAATATTTATCTTAGGAAGTTCAGATATCAAACTTTGTCATGAATACATATGATATTATCAGAGAGATAGATAGGCAAAGCGATAGAGAGGAATCTGGAGCCTGCTTCTGATCTCATTTGCACCAGTTTTAGATTAGTGTAATCTCATTAACTATAGTGACATTCTTGATTTACACCTGTGTAAGATCAGAATCAGACCCCTGGTTTGGCTCAGCTCTGCACTCGCACCGCACATGCCTGCTAATAACTGATAGTGCTGTTGCAGCTGTGCTACTGCACAGCAGCATCCCTCACTTCTCATCAGCAGTAGCAGCTCTTAAGCCACCTATCAGCTGTTTTCAGTGGAAGCAGAAGTGACATTGGTTCCCATTAAAAACATCTAAAACTGGCATCAGCCCTCAGCAGATATATAGCGGAGAACAAAGAGAAGCAGGATGTTTCTCTTTATTCCAAAGGCTACTGGCTGAGAAAATTCTGTGCTGGCTTACTTATCTTGCTTCTGCTACTTCCTACTGGGAATTTACAAATCATAGAGTTTTCCATCGGATATCTGATTATTTCCCTAACAAGAGTAGCACCTCATCAATCACCAGAAGCTAAAAGCTTAAATAGTAATAAAAATAATTTAAGGAATAATGATGCACCCTAGCCAATCATGCAAAGTAGTCTTGGGTGAAAACATTATTCTTAGGACTCAAATATTTAAGATTTTGTTACTCTTACCGAAACTTGTATAATTTCAGATGTAAAATTATCCAAACCTTTTAAAACTCCAGCTGCAGCATTTGACATAATAAACTCCTGTGGCAGTGAATTGTAAAAACTGAATACACACTATGAAGTGTATTACCTTATATTTATGCTAAGCAGACGGGTCATGAATCACAAACTCTACATTATCACCACCATTGCCCACCAAATAGATATATAAAAACCTGTTATAAATAGATAGATATCAACGTATAAATCAGGTATCATTGCTCTATGATAATCATCACCCTGCATTTACTATTTACAACTTGTTTGCATATTGTTCAGGGAGGCTGTATTAGGGCTGCTCACAATGGGACTGCCCATGTGCTTAAAATTGAGCGCATCAATATTTCATGCAATCAGCTCATATTGCTCAGAACCTTCCAGGACTGGACCCTTACAAAGGTAAAAAGCATATCAGCAGTTCTCAGGACCATATAACATTGCAAACACCTGCTAATGTGCTCAGTGAAAGCTTCTACAGAGAGCAGACAGAGTGAACAGAGTCCAAAATATCTGAAGCTTTGTCAGGGAACAAGTGGTGAACACTCATCTCAGCAGTGAATGATAGCCACAAAGATGAGCTCACATGACGTATAAGCACATTAGCCCATGTGGTGGTGTTTATCTCACACTAAATTAGTTGACATTTAATTGAACTCAACTATGCTTATAATCACAGGCACCCTGCACCCCACTCCTATTCCATTGCTATCAGTATTGAGTATAGCTCCCCCCACACATCCGTCATAAAGAGTTTCCAACCAGACTGGTGGAAAAGATACATGCCAATCCAGGTCCTGCACTATGGACATCTTCAATCACCACAGAGCACGACTTATTTCAAGGGGTCCCTTGTGGTCTTAACTGCATCAACCCTATGGAACAATGAGTGGTTGACTAAAGACGTTTGGAATGGTTTCCAGCTCGCAGATCCAACCATTCAACCACCGGGATTTGACGTGTCACGCCACCTTTGACCTCTGCTAAACTGATTCCAAACTGGCCAAGGAATATGCGCAGCCAACATGGGGATGCACGACAACCCACTTTGTCAGTGTGGTCTCCATCTGTCAATGGCACATGTTGAGAGTGTCATCTAATCAGATTTAATGGTGGCCTTGAGGCCTTTCATTCTGCTGCTGAAGCTGCTGGCAGGTGGCTTGGCAAGCACTGCAAATGCTAGAAGAAGAACATAGCATCTTTCCTCCATCCACTATCTCGAACCACTAGGTGATGCCAAACTTATACATTTGGCAGGAATGTGTTGGACAAATATAGTTCCACTTTCAGGAACCCATTATGAAAGTTTTTTTGTAAGTGTGACTAATAGGTCATTTAAAAAAAAGACATACATTTGACTTTTAAAAATAATTATTCTCAGTCATATTAGATTTTATGAACATTGAATGCAGTTTCTTCACTTTTTTAATTATTTTTTAAATGGATGACCTTTTTGTAATTTAAAATACCTTCAAAGTGTAATGTATAAATACATACGTAGCCAGTCTTGAAAGAGACTTTGCAGCTAGGAACAGACCCAAATACTTCAAGCAAAGATCACTAGTCTTTTTCTTGCAAATTGCATAGCTCATTAAGGGTCCTTTAGTGACCTGATGCACTGCTATATGTGTAACTTCACTTACACCATATTTCTTCTACATGGCACAAAGCATCAACCAACATCAACCCTTTCCCTTTATCACCATAGCATCTGATCACCTCCCAAGTATTTAAAAAATAAAAAGAATAATTTCTCTTCCCAGGCTTTAGTTGTAGCAGCTTGATCGCTAAACAGGGATTTTTGCAGGGCCTTTTTTTTTGTTTTGTCTTTTACTTGCTTTTTTAAATTTGTGTCAGAATGTGAATGTGTCAGTGTATGCAGCACATAACACGAAAGCTACAACAAATAAATGAATTCTGGATTTTGTTGTGAAAGTGGCTTATTCTACTGTGCTTCCCAGTTTTTGGAGGAATGAGTTCCATAATCCAGGTCCATCCCAAGTGAGTTCTGTCCCCAGGACTCACGAATTTCCCTCTGCTGATTGATGTTTTCATTGTTCTCATGGAATATAGTGGTTGAGAGTAGCTAGAGCTGGTGCTGGAACTACAGGTGCTGTTGCCCCCCCCGGGCTTGAAGTGGTTTCCATCATATACAGGGTTGACAGTTTGGTTCAATGTCTCTCAGCACCCCTGCTATACTAACTGTTCCAACGCTCCTGAACAGGACACTCCATTCACTAGGGAGTCAGTGCAGAGAACAATGCATCGAAGTGATGAGTTCATGATCACCTGTGCTGCCAGTTGGAGCTTCTTCCAATTGTGTGGCTTCCTTCCTAGAAAGGAGTTGCTATAATGAAGCTTAGAGGCCACGAATCGGTGAATCACTGTGGACAGAACAGGGCACGATCTACCAGCCAGCTGCAGACATAAGTAAGTGAGTTTTTTGCCAAAATAGTCATTTGGGCATCCAACAGCACAAAGTCCAAAAGGACCCCAAAATTGTGGACCAGCTTAGTTATTTGAGGGCTAGTGCCTTTGACGTCCAAAGATATTAGCAGGAAGCAATGTAGAGTGTTGTCTACCAGCATCACCACAGTCTTACTTAGGATTAACTTTTGGACTGCTGCTCTTCACCCAGACTTTGCCTAAGAAGTTGGAAAGGTGGTAGATGGTACTGTTTATATTTGATCTAAAGGAAACATACAGCTAGGTGTAGGGTTACCAGATAGCAACAGTGAAAACACGGAACGGGGCTGAGGGGTAATAGGCGCCTATATAAAAATGGGACAACTGGTTACCTTAGCTAGGTGTCTCCTGCATAGTCCTGGAGCTTCAGTCTATACTATTTCACCTGTGTAAGACAGGCTAGGGAACTTCCCCAACACAATTCCTAGAAAATATGTCTTTTAGAAAGAGATGTGTATGGGGTAGAGGGATGAGTCTTGTGGGACTTCACAGCTGAGGTCACTGAACAGTTGTCTAGAACAACTCTCTGGGCTTGGCTGGAAAGGAAGGATCTGAGCCATTGCAGCATGTGTCCCCACATACCTCTTCCACCCCTGAAGCATCTTGAAAGTGAGCCAGGAATATCTGGTGATCATCAGTGTTAAAATACCACACAGGTCCAGCAGGAGGACTATAGATGTCCTTACTTTATTTTTCGGTGTGTCCCGTTGTAGCCTGAAATCTGACTCTAGGGATCCAGAATACCTGCAAGTGACCAGGGACACTAGAACACTTTTTTTGGTAGCTTCTTAATTAACTTGATTAGAAAATTATACCGGGCAGCAGAATACAACATCTATGGAGTCAAACAGTTTGTTTGTTTAGTACTGGTCAAAGTTATTGCTAATTTAGGGCAGATGGCAGATTCTCTCTTCAGAGGAGATGTTGATAATCTCAGTTAATAGTGACCCCATGTGTTCTCTACATTTCCACTAGACAAGGATTTGGAACACAGACGTGGGTGATGTCCCTGATGGCCATCAATATGTATTCTGCCCTTACACCATATGAAATGCATTACACAGGTGATTTAGGTCTAAGTGACATTTCCAATAGATTTTGCATTTGGTCTTGGCTTTAGCAAACACCTACTTTCCTAACAATGACAAAGTGCTAATCCATAAAACTCTAATTTATAAATCTTTTTGCTGTCTAGAGGTAGTCTCTGAAGCAAAAACCAGAACCATCTCTCAGTATTCTCTTAGGGACAAGTGAAATCTCATTAAGGGTCATGTTAAAGACCAGTTCACTTGCTCCTCATCTCTCTTTAGTATTATTTTTTTGTCAGCTAACACAGATTAGATCTGTTTAATGTGAATAAAGAAATATAGAGCCTATGAATGGAACCCTAATAAGATATATGATACCCTTCTATTAGGCACACATATATATTCATAGTATTTTATATGAAGCAATATATCAGTCATACTGTATACACCAGAGAACCCTACTAGGATTGATCATTCAGCCTAAACCCTGTGTTCTGACTTTGGGGTGCCAAATTTCTCAAACATATGCCTGTAACGCACTATGGATTTTTTAAAGGATGTCCCCACCCCTGCACCCACCTCCAGAATTGAACTTACAAGTAGAGCTGGACAGGAAATGGTTTTCTCATCCCACAAATATTTTCCAGATTTTGGATTTTCCCCCCAGTTTGCACCATGACAAAACCAAGACCTTTCAACAAAAAAGCAGAAAGATATCCACACCCCAGAACAGACTGGTATTTAGGACACACATCTGGGAGATCTGGCTTCAAGTCCTCTCAGATTTGAAGCAGGGACTTGAACGCAGTTCTTCCTCACCTGAGGTTAGTGATCTAACCACCAACTTATTCTGAGATGTGGAAGAGGAGCTCTCTCCCTCTTCCTCCCTACCCTCTTCCTTCTGGGCACCTCATTCAAAATAACATCGTGGACCAGAGAAATCTTTCCCAACACAAGTTTTGCCAAACATAATAAGTTCCCGCGAAAAGTTTTGGCGTTGATGACCCAGCAACTACAAACTGTTCCCAACCACTTCCAGTTACAAGCTTTTTGGTAATCATTTATATTGGGCTCCTACAACTTCCCACTGGGTGTACCAACCTGTGCTGCAGCATTTTAAAAAAACTGCTTCTCGGAAAAAAAACAATTAAAAGGTCAGTTCTGTTAAATATGTTTGTCTTATTTAAAAATAACAAGTCATACCATATTCTGCATACAAACATTATCATACACTTCAGACTTCTAATCTCATTTGCAATTAAAGACACTATGCTAGTTCTTTTCTTGATGATGAATTCCCAACTGATGAATTATGTGAGTAAGTTTAAAATAGAGGCATTTTTACTCAGAAATACCTGCCCCGTGCATAAGAACTCAGCATCCTTTTGAGCTCAGCCAGTTGAGGCGGGGGAGGGGGGGCAGAGCATTTTTCCTTCTAAAGAAATAAAAAGGTGTAATTTTCAGCACTGAGATTTAAAAATTAGATGTAATTGAATCTTGATCAATAACAAAGAGACTCAAATATTCTATTAAAACATAATTCTGGATTTATTTATTTATTTATTTATTTGAATTGTAATGGTAATGTAATTGCATCAAGGTCTGTAGAAAAATCTTCTATTAGCCAGACTGTAAAAATCAATCATCATCTTCAGTGAGCTAAGTTGAATGAGCCTCATTCAGCATTCATTTTAATGACAGTTCTATACCAGGTCTTTAGGCTACTGCGCTTTCTAATGTATAACTACCTCCTCCACCAATAATACTCACTTTATGAGCAGCACAATAGGCATTTCTCCAATAATAACAAAGACACAGCCACCTTTCTGTTTTCTTACTTATCCGCCAGCTCCCCTTCAACAGTACATTCAGGGCCGGCTTTAGGCCTATTCCATCAATTCCCCCGAATCAGGCCCCGTACCTAAGAGGGCCCCGTGCTCAGTGAGAATCCCTTTCCTGGCTAAAGGTGCCTTTTTACTTTTTACTCACCCAGTGGTGCTCCAGGTCTTCGGCGGCACTTCGGCAGTGGTTACTTTGCTCGCTCTGGGTCTTCGGCGGCACTTTGGTGGCAGGTCCTTCAGTGCCACCGAAGACCTGGAGTGAGTGAAGGACCTATGGTCTAAGTGCCGCCGAAGACTCGGAGTGCCGCCGGGTGAGTACAAGCCCCACATGCTTTTTTTTTGGTTGGTTGGTTGTTTTTTTAAGTCATCCCTGCCAGGGCCTCGTCGAAACTGTTGGAATTGGGCCCGCACTTCCTAAAGCTGGCCCTGAGTACATTAAATAGACTGAACTAGATACTGGAGCAATTCCAAACATATCTGTGCATCAGGGTTTTTTTAAACACTAAATGAACATTTTTATTAGATACAAAAACATTATTGTGAACCACTGAGTTATTTTCTTCTGCAATTTCACTTGCTTTTATTTTTTAAGGGTAAATTGTTGCTGCCCATTCTCAGGCAAAACTGCCATCGATTTTAATGTGAGTTTTGCCTGTGGAGGACTTACAGAATATATCCCATGTGTTATTTTTAAAGAGGCCTTCAATCAACTACCTATAGAAACTACTGTTAGAACTGGCAGATGATAAAATAAGATTGGAATACATGGGTTCTGGACCCTGCAAAACACATGACATGGCCAGACACCTACTGATCTTCATGAATCACCTATTCCTCAGTTAATAAAGTTCTGCAAACTGGATGCTCCAGGTCTGACCACTTTGCCCATCACACAGTGAACAACCTGAGAAATACTGATTAACCAGAAGCTTATAAAATTCTAGGCCTGTTCTTGGAAACACAAATCATTTATATCCCACATTAAAACCTAAGTGTACATTACAAACTATACAATTTCTAAAAGTATTTACTGGATTTTGATTTCTAAACATGTAGGCATCATTTCAGAAACACTTTGTAGCTCTTATGCTGCTTTATGCACAAATAATGCTGACCCAGAACAGCACTGTTTGTTCACCTATTTCATTGTTGCCAACTCTCAGTTTTATTGTGAGTCTCACGATATTTGTCATTTCACTTGGAGCCTCAGCTCATGCAGTCATGTTCCTACATGATTATCTTCTCAGCTTTCCTTAAAAGAAAAGTTTCTAGCCTTCATGGTAGCAGAGAAAAGCTTGAAAACATGACTCAGGTGCACTTGAATGGCTCAGAAACTAGAAGGCTAGTCAAGAAGCCAAACAATTATGTATAGTTTGATTAAATTAATATTTTGTGGAGGATGCCCTCATTTTAAAAACACTAAGTACTAACCACAGGGGAAAGGGGAACACACAATACTTAAATAAGTATGTTTTATAAATTAATGGGAAAACTCTTCCTATTCTATCAATTACTCTTTGTCAACCCACTTCTATATTCTTTGCAATAAAATCAACAAACTCATTTCACATAAGGCAAATAGTCATCAAATGAAAACAACTTTCAAATGGGGCTGGACTAGTAAATGAGACATGAAAATAATCTGTCATGGGTTTAGGAGAAAGCTGTACCTGTGATCTCTACCCTAGTCTCTCCCATGATCACTCTTTCCAAGGGACAGGCCTCTACCTCCACTGCAACCAGAATGACTCAGACTTTAAGGTCAGAAGTGGTCATCATGATAATCTACTCTGACTTCCTGAACATTGCAGGCAAAAAGAATCTCATCACAGACTCCTGTAATAGACCCATAACCTCTGGCTGAGTTATGGAAGTCATGGTTTAAAGACTTCAAGTTGCAGAAAATCCACCATTTACACTAGTTCAAACTTGTAAGTGACCCCTGCCCCAAGCTGCAGAGGCAGGGGAAAAAAACAACAACAAAAAAACCAAAAAAACAGCCAGGCTCTGGTCCTCCCTCCCTGCATTTGAGTGACTCAGAACTTTCCCAGTGTTTCCCTCCGAGTCTGACATTTGCTGTGTCTCAGTCCCAGAGTGGATTGGTGGGTTTTTTTGCCAAGCGGGCGCCAGTATTCTCAGTCCCAGGCAGGCACGGGGCCATGGCTGAAGTCGGCGAGAAGCCATGGTCCCATTCCTGCCAGGGACTGAGAACACCGGCGCCCGCAGCCTGCAGCCTTGGAGTTCTCTGACCCCAGCAGGCATGGGGCCGCAGCTTCTCTCCCCTGCTGGGCACTAGGCAGGCCCTGCACCTGCCAGGAACAGAGAACACCATGCCCACAGCCTGAGTTCTCTGTCCCCATCAGGCTCGAGGCCACGGCTTCTCTCCCCTGCTGGGCACAAGGCAGGCACACATAAATGCCCCGGCGGGCATCATGGTACCCACAGGCACCACATTGGGGACCACTGCTATAAATGGTTGTAGTTTTATGTAGGAGAAAATAATAATGTTGCATAATCAATAGTCATTTAACTTTCAATTGTATGTGATTTTTATACTTTTCAGAAAGTCGTGTTAAAATCTAAAATGGCAATAATCTGCAACTCAGAATATAACAACAGCAGGATCAGTTATTCTGGTTGGATGGATAGAAATAATCCAGATTTCTCCAGTCTCCTCATAATTAGTTTTTAATATCTTTGCTAAGATTTCCAGTTATCTCAGAAAATTACCTGATGCTCAAATGGTCAATCATTTATCCTTTCACCACCTATAGGTGACCTTTACAATTTTGTAATACTGGCCCCTCCAATGCAACATCAGACTTGCTGCATGAGTTATTTTAGCATCTCTGTTGGTGAGAAATGGCTTTTTACTGTAGTGGTTTTTCCTTGTTGTACAACTGCACTATGAGATATTAGACTATAATTCTGTTATAGCTACTGAACAAACATGGGCAGTTGGAATATTAGGCCAGGGGAGGCAAAGTCTACCCAAACCCAGGCGATAGCCCTGTCCACACTCCACCCTGAGGGCCCGTGCTCGTTCCCCCTCTCCCCTGAAGCTCAGCTCAGGCTGGTGGCCCAGGGCTCCACCAGCCAACTGCCCAGCCCAGCTTGAGCAGGCTAGTGCTCTGGGAGGCCAGCATGGGCTCTCTGCTGGCCCGGGGCTGTCTGCTGACCCTGGAAAGGTGGGCCAGTACTTAGGCGGTTCGGCCAGGGCCCCTCCAGCTGCGGTGGGAATGCAGCTCGGGACTCCAGCAGGTGAGAGGGGCATGGAAGGGGCATGGTAGGGCAGGGCCTCAGGCGGAAGGGGCAAGGACAGGGGGCTAGCCTCCCCGAAGGGGGAGGTTCATGCACCACCCATGTGAACAAGTTTTGCAGCAAAAGTTACAAAAGCAACTTTCTGTTAATAAATGAACTAATTGGTATGCCAGAAACCAATTTAACTATTATTCCCTGAAGTTAGAGAGTTGTGAGAATCTAAAACTCTCTAGGGAATCTAGAAATTTATATACTCCTCACCCACACCATGCTGCTATTTTTTTTTTTAAATTCTCAGCAAAAGTAAGTATTTCAAGGGAATCAGATGTTTGTTCTCCTTCAGCTGATGGAACTGTAGTTTGTGTTTTGTACTGAAGCACATACAGGTCATCAGAATCTGTCAAACACTTTTAACCTGTTGCTGTTCTACTTACTGAAGCACACACAACATTGTTCCTGGCCCTTATCTAAGATCTGACTGATGAAGTGCATACATCCTTAAATGAGCCGGTATTAGTAGCTACCCTGACAAGTTTTCCATTTCTTCCTCCCTACCTCTCGTAAACGGAAGATGCATCCAAGGTAGTTCCTAGCTTATCTTCCTCTCTGCATTTAATAGACATGACTGCTCTGATGTGAGGGCTCTTTCTAAAGTAGCAAGTGGGAAATGGCGACACCATTGCCTCGCTCCAGCAAAAGAAGAGAACAAGACTGCTAGGATACCATACCACTTACTGCATATGACCCTACTGCTAGTGCTATCAAAAGTTCTAGGATGTGAGAGCTGAGGAGTTAGATTTAATTTCCTATTAAAATAATGCTTTAAAAGGTTAAAATAGAGGTGCAGTTGACTTTACTGAGTTATTTTCCCCAATACAGAGAGATCTGAAGAGATTTTCCCCTTATAGTACGCATTATACAGTCTTGGAGTCACTTGGCTTTCTCCTCCCCAACCACCATCCTATGAATTGACTACACACTCAGGCAAGAGTCCTATCACACTCATTGAAGCAGCTGAGTGATAGTTTACATTTGCAAGTAAAATAGATAAATGCTGTACCAGAGAAAAATGGATAATGACTTCATATTATTCTATACCACAAGGAGGCATTTATCAACATTATATATGCAGTTTATGATCGATGTCTTGAACACTAAATGGATGGGCATACACTGATGTATGTACCTTTGCTTATAGGCACTGACAGAAAAGGTTTTTTAAAGAGACAACCACCCTTCCATCCTTTTTAGAATTCTGAAAAAGCTCAATGTGCATTATTTTGGAAAAACAAACAAACAAACATATTGCTCAACAAAGAGGCCTAGTGCCCTTCTATTATTTCAAACCTTTACCTCTTTAGGCACTCAGTAGAGTATGGTCTGGATTTGTACATTTGAATATTTGTAAGAAAAAAAAAAAGTTACTCCCGAGAAAGCTGGCTAATAAAATATCAACTAACAAACTTCCCGCTTTTTATTCTAAGTCTACTGGATTCTCTTTCAACTGCAAATTTATTTTTTGACCATTTTTTGACCAAACTAAGAGATCCTGATATTAACACACGCACACACACACACACACACACCTCCCCCCACCAAGATGTGTGATCAGGGGCTAGGGCCGGGAATAGGGTGTTGCAGACAGGAGTAACGGGCCCTGGCTGGAGTTGGAGATGGAGCCACAGCCAGGTGCCGAGGCCAGGGTTACAGCTAGGGGCCAGTGTTGCAGTTGGGAGCAGGACCAAGGCTAGAGAGTGGGGCCGTGGCAAGGAGCGGAGCCACAGTCAGGGCCAGCAGACAGGGCCACAGCCAGCAGCAGGGCTGCAGCTGGGCCACAGCCAGTGGCTAAGCCAGGGAACTGGGCCAGGAGCAGAGCTGTGGCCGGGCCACAGTTGGGAACGGTAGTTGTGACCAGGGTTTGGGGTGGAGCTGTGGCCCGGATGGGCGCCAGGGGCTACGGCCATGGCTGCAGCAGGCAGGACCAGAGCAGAGCTGGAGGCAGAGTAGGGCTGGGTGGTAGTAGCTCCTCACCTCCATGGGGGTCGGGCCCAGGCCCTGCTGCACCCCCCTGCCTGCCACACCCTACAGTATGGGGACCACTGCCATTGTGAAATTATCTAAACACAACATGGCATCAAATGCAAAAGAGACACAAATAAGTATTCTTTTCTAATGACGTTTATCAATATTGTGGTCTGAAGTGCTACTTGTAACATGAATATGTAAAAAAAAAGTGTTCAATATATGAGGATGATCAGTACAGATGAGTCTTTTAAAAACATAACAAGATGTGCTAATACTTGTATGGAAAGCTCATGTTAATAATGATGAAGTGTTTTCTTTGTGTTTTTTTAAAAGGATTCAAATAGATGTTGGTGTCTCTTAGATAAATGTACTTCTCCCCTATCCTTGTGAAAGGAAAAGCAGCATCTACCACAGGAAAAAAAAAACTCTGCATCACATCAACAGTCTTACCCTAAAGAACAGGGTTTCTCAAACAGAGGTCGCCGCTTGTGTAGGGAAAGCCCCTGGCAGGCCAGGCCCAGGCTGGTGCATTTACCTGCCCCATCCGCAGGTCCAGCCGATAGTTGACTCCCACTGGCCACGAATCACTGCTCTGGGCCAATGGGAGCTGCTGGAAGCGGCAGCCAGTAAGTCCCTCGGCCCATGCCACTTCCAGCAGCTCCCATTGGCCCAGAGCAGCAATCGGCTGGATCTGCGGACGGGGTAGGTAAACACACCGGCCGAGCCCACCAGGGGCTTTCCCTACACAAGCGGCGACCGCTGTTTGAGAAACCCTGCTCTGGACATTAGAGAGGCAAGAAAGGAAAGCTAGGGAAGAGGGTTAGAAGGGCTCAGGGACACAGCAGCAAGGTTTAAGATGGTGCAGACTTTGGCTGCTGAGTAGAAGGTACCTGAACTGGAACTTGAAGTACAGGGTGGGCTTGAGTTCCACTACCAGCCACTAGGGAAGTGGCATAATCTGGGAAGTAGAGGAGAAGAGGGCCAGAGACAAGGGCCAGAGACAATTTTCTATGGAGAGACTTTGATACCCTGGAAAGGGAAAAGCACAGAGTAACCTGGCTAGGGTGCCAAATCACAAAAGAATTGCACCCAGAGTCACAGAGAGTAAGAGAAATGGCAGGATGTGCAGTGAGCAGCAGAAGGGAGTGCTAGACTAGGAAGAGATAATCCCCAGAGCAGCCAGGAAGAGTTGCCCTAGCAGCGAGCCATGATATGCCCAGTTACAATATGAACTGTGGACATAGTTGCTTGTGTGTTTTATTTCCAAAACTCAAAGTCCACAGATCTTCACATGGAAATATTTTTTGACTTACTGGTTCTGCTTTGAGAATTTTAACTGTTTAAAGAATAGACAGATGCCTGATCAGAACACCCTTTTCTGGGACTTCCAGTTTGCATGCACATGTCTGTAGTCTCTGGAAAGTTTCAATGGGGCCTATTTGCAATTGCATTGTCTTCTCAAATCTATATGATTTTCCTTTTGAGGTTAATATTTCTCCATCAACTATTTTATTTCCTTGCACAAGTGTCTATTTTGAAGTTTCTGTATTTATGTAATCTCGCCACATTCCTTGATAAACAAATTAATTTCAGTCAATTTTGCTACACTATAAAAGTCACTTGAGTGACTTCTGCAGTCTTAGCTCAACACCAACAGGTTGAATTAAGTGTATACATTTTCCAAAACCTGCATGAGTCCAGGTTTTTCTCTCTCCTTCTCCCTCCCTCACCCCAAACGCCAACAGTGCTCTCTCTAAGACAGTGAAGTTCCATACCACTTTTCAATAAGATTATTACAACAAGGCACAATCAAGCCCTAAATTGACATGAACATGAGATGATACCAAACAACAATTACATTGGGGTAGGAGTGGGAAGGTATGAGGAGGACTACAACAGTTAGATGCTACTGTTGTGCTGGTTAATAATGCATATTGAGATCCCTCCCCCTCCTCAATACATGTTTTTTGCTAAGATACTGTTAGAGAAAAGCACAGATGCAATCACAGCCCCAGCGAAGTCAATGGCAAAATTCCAATTAACTTCAGTAGGGCCAGGATTTCAGCCTTAGTGTTGTGTCTTAAAAAGGGACTTTGAAGAGAAGGTGAAGGCTTGTCAGTCTCAGTCACAGAGGGAGGTGTGAGAATAGGGAGCCAGCGTGGAAGGAGGCAATAGAGGAGGAGTGGGAAAAGAGGAACATAGAAAGCTAAGTGGTTCAAGGTCATGGGGCTAACAACTGTAAATGATTTAAAACAGGTTTCCCTGATTTATAAGTGTGCAGTTCTGATTATATATATATATATTTAGCAAATTTGTTAAATACATAAGAACCCCAACACCAGCAACATAAAAACAGTAATACAGTATTTTCTATTCCACAGGGCAGACTGGACTACTATATATGCAAATAGGTATCACTGAGTATCACGAACTCTCCAAGGGAAACAGAAGTTCAGCGAGAATAGGGCAATGCTTTGACTTCCTTTGCTTTCATTTTTTACACTGCGTGATGTCTGTGCCGAAAGTGGCAGACTTATTACAGATGTAGAGTCATATTTTAGTAGGTTTACCCTACCAGTAAGTTTCTTCTGAAAAGTATAATATTCCAAAACACAATTGCCACTTTACCAGAACAAAATAATATTAAAAAATGATGATTTACACATAAGTCACCACCCTACACATTCACATGCTGAGGTACAAATATATTTATTCTACTTCAGCTGACAATGGACAAGCAATAAACCAGAATATGACAGCTCACTAAATTCACACTTCATGTGGTACGAGAATATCACTGCAGTACGTATGGCATGCACTCACCGCACTTGACAGTTACCTTACTTCATACTATTTAATGCAGCACTGTTTGCAATCTGGATACTATTGAGAGCTAGACCATTATAGATGACTAGAACCAAGAGTACAGTGCGAAAAGTATTTGTAACAGGTCAAATATGACTTGCTATTCAACCAGACAACATTCATAACCTTTTGTTTGCTTTGTTATGAATAGACTAATGTTTGTAAAGAACATTTTTTTTGTGAAAATGTGAGCATTTGTGTGAATCAGGGACCGGCAACCTTTGGCACACAGGGTTTCAGGAAGCGGCGGCCAGCAAATCCCTCGGCCCCCACTACTTTCCTCTGCCATTGGCCTGGGACAGTGAACCGTGGCCAGTGGGACCTGCGGTCGGCCGAGCCTGCGGACGCGGCAGGTAAACAAACCGGTGCTTACCCTGGTGGGCCGCGTGCCAAAAGTTGCCAGTCCGTGGTGTTAATGAATGCGAATGTCCATGTGATTTCGTCAACAATGCTTGCTCTGACACCCCTTCAGTATGTAGAGTAGATTTGCATACATGACTGGAGTGAAGCTGTTAAGAGGAAGGGAGAGACTAAGAAGAATAGGAGTACTTGTGGCACCTTAGAGACTCCTGTTCTTTTTGCGGATACAGACTAACACAGCTGCTACTCTGAAACCGGATAGACTAATAGAATTTTAAAAGTCACTAGGTTTCTTAAACAAAAATACATATGTCAACATGAACAACAATGAGGAGGGCAGAGCCTGCGTGGGAAAGCAGCTGAAAGTTCCCTTGCCTGGAGACAATATGAACATACTCTATTCCCAGAACATGGAGCAATATGGCCAAATATTGAGGCAGAAGGATCAGTGCTTTGATACTACAGCCACACGAATACCTGCCAGCACTGCCTGGAATGGCCCAACAGAAAGAAAGGCTACCAGGGAGAACTAGGGAAGGAGCAGTAAGAGCTGCTTAAGAATTTTTTGCCAGAAGGTGTTTTCTGACAGCAAAACTAATTTGTCAAAAGCAGAAATGTACAAGGGAAGTGTGACAATTTTGACAAACGTCCACTTAAACCCCCCCCAATATAGAGACTTTAGACATTTTGGGAATGAAGTGTTTTGATTTTCTTTTTGAATTTTCTTTTTTTTTCCATTAAAAGAGTTAAAATGTGTCAAAGTCAGAACAAAAATGGCTTTTAAGAAAATCAAAATGTTTACTTCAACATGAAAGATCTCCCCTTCACTTCCTCCCCAGAATTTTGTTTAAATTTGAAATGTCAAAATTTTAGTTTTTTGTTTCATTCTGGAAAAATACTTCAAACTTGTAGAATTTCCCACAAAATGGAAAATCCAGTTCCCCCTCCCAGCTGTAGACCATAAGCCATAGAACCCAACTGGAAAGAACAGAGCCACAGAGAAATCTGGATTCTTTATTGAAAATATTGTATCCAAAGAAAATAGTAACTGTATGTCCCCAACTCTTCTGTGAACAGATTTTTGCAGTTATTAAAATTGCAAATAACTGAGTTTGTTCAAACATTTTAAGCTATTTTTTCTCACTTATTGGTTGCTATGAGTAAATGATATTCACCAGATAACAGGACACCCAAGGCACTTTGAAAAGTTAAACGTCCATGATAACGATGGTTTCAACAGGGGTTTCTTTCTCTTTACAAGTTATTCCTGTTCATAATTAATTATTCAACAAGTTTATTGTTCAAACAACACTAATAACACTTCACTCTTATTTAGCATTTATACTACTACAAAACAAAACAAAACAAACTTTTCAAAAAAGCTGTAAGAACCCTTCCAATCCAAATACTTCTGGGAACATTCATTCATAATGATTATTACAATGCTTGTTTTACATGTATATTTTGTTCCGTGAATTTCAACAAAGTTTAAATAAAAATGTATGTTGACTTTTATATTTTAGGAAAAAATATAGACTAACTGGGTTTGTTGGAGAGATTTTTTTAGTTAGAAAAGTAATTGTATTCATAAACATCTAGAATGTATGGCCCCTTGATTTAATAGCTTTAGTGTTGCATTAATGCCAGCATGGAATTAATTATTTAAAATCATCGTTTAAATCTTTTAATGCAGTTGCTTCAGTCACTAGCATTAATTCAGCTCTGATGGTTGGATTAGTGGTCTTGATACCATCTTCATCAGATACTCTTTCACATTATGTGCAAAGGAATTCACAGCTCGGTAAAATAAAGAACATGATTCACTACACTTATTTGGAATGATGTCACAACTATCAAAGCATCAGAACACATTTAAATAGTAATCAGATGAAAAAAAGATAAAAAAAAGTGTTGGGCACAAAACAGATCCCATTGACCAACATGTTTTATTTTAAAAATGAGGAAATAACTTTACCAACTCTTTTATACAACCTTGGATCTTTATTCCATCATGCATGCTTTGCAAACTACTACAATCAGAGTGGAAGTGTTTTTCTGAAAATTTTATGTTGATTATAACAGCAAAGTCAACCCATCAAAATATTCTCTGTAAACCTCTGTTTCTTGTTCTGCCTTCATCTAATATGTAGCTCCCTTTACCATGTGCCAAAATTTACAGTTCAAGTCATTGCTTTTGCTCCTAATGTTTTTAGGCTGTTTAAGTCAAAACTTAAAAGTTTAGCTCTAAGAATTCAGAGACTCACAGAGTTTATTATTGATTTGGCAGGGGAAAAAGAAAACTACAAAAAAATCTTTGTGGTAATAAAATGGTACATTAGGCATTATTCTTTACCCTGTGGAGTGTAAAGTTAATAGTCCTTTTTAACCTGAATGCATGTTCTGGAAGTCCAAGACCACTGCTCATCAATCTTTCTGAGTATACCAGATTATGACATAACTAAAGTAGTTAGCAATTCCAGCCTCCTATTCAGTTGTCAACACTATAGCCTACCAAAAATTTGGGTTGCTCCTGCCCCAGTTTTGATGTAAATTAAATGTGAAGCATCTCAAGCTCCACAAAATGTTTAAAAAGCTCAAGGAACAGAGCAAGATTAGGGAAACAGGAGAAATGCTGGTACTCTCCTCAGCAATGAACATCAGGCGTGTTCACAGGTGCTTCCTCAGCTATGTGGTGGGCAGCACTGCCTAGGCAGTTTTCTCCTACTCACAAACACACACCAGTCTATACTTTTTATATTACATTTATTTTTACTCCTCAGTTTACAAACATGGCAGGACATAACACAGGTCTACAGCCATTTCTGCACAGCTTTCTCTCCTCCATCCAGCTCATTCTCTGAGTTTACCCTTTACTTCCTGTTCCAATTATCTCATTCACCTAACAATTGCCAACAGATGTCAGTAATCTCCACCAGTAACAGGCTGATTGATTCCAGATTAAGCCCGCAGTCTTCTCTGTACTGCAGCAACCTCACTGAGCAGTAGGGTGACCAGATAGTTAGTGTAGAAAATCGGGATTGGAGGGGGTAACAGGTGCCTATATAAGAAAAAGCCCCCAAAATCGGGACTGTCCCTTTAAAATCTGGACATCTGGTCACTCAATTGATCAGTGCACTACAGCTAGCTCTGTGTCACAACAGGTCACACAAAACAAAGCAAGCCAAGCCACCAATGCAACAAAGCCTTCTTCTGACGCACAAAGAACATTCTGCGTCTTCACAAAAGTGGGATTGATTTGTTTATTCTTAAAATTAAAAAAAATATCCTCAAAAGATGATGTATGGAAGCCAAAGCTCAAGACTTAGGCTCTTGGGGAGTTAGGTCCCCAACTCCCACTGTCTGTCATTGATAATGAGTAAGGCCCTACCAAATTCGTGGCTGTGAAAAATGCATCACAGACCGTGAAATCTGGTCCCCTCCCCTCCTCCCCCCCCAAATCTGGTCTTTGGTGTACTTTTACCCTGTACTATACAGATTTCACAAAAGAGACTAGCATTTCTCAAACTAGGGGTCTTAACACAAAGGGAGGTTGCAGGAGGCTCACAAGGTTATTGTAGGGAGTCATGGTATTGCCACCCTTACTTCTGCACTGCCTTCAGAACTGAACTCCTAGCTAGTAGCCACCGTTCTCCAGCTGCCCAGTTCTGAGGGCAGTGCTGCCACCAGCAGCAGAGCAGAAGTAAGGATGATAATACCATGACTCCTCTACAATAACCTTGCAAACCCCTCACTACTCTCTTTTGGGTCAGGACTTCTACCATTACAACATTGTAAAATTTCAGATTTAAAAATGTGAAATTAAGAAATTTCAAAATCACGAAAATGGCCAAAATGGACCGTGAATTTAGTAGGGCCCTACTAATGGGGAGCTTAATTGCCTTAAGCTCTTTGGAAAAATCCCACCATAATATATCTGATGTATGACAGTTCTGGTAGGAGCAGTAGAACTTAAAAGAGTTTTAGAAGGTTAGCTTATGTGGTTATCTGTGTGTGATCGAATGCACCCCTGTATTCACAGCCTGCACGTTACTGTAATAATCTTTGTACAAACTATGCCTTGTGAGGTATCATTTGAAAATTAACAACTTGCTGATTAATAACATCATGGTGAAATGTCTGTAGCAACATTATATGGAAAGTTATGTGTAGGTCCTAGAAAAACTGCCACATTATTTTAAAATATTTAGTACTGAAAGGATTAATTTTAAAAAACAACCACTACATTATGTTGGATTAAACATGGTATTCCCTGGAAGAAACTGAAGTTAGAAAGTTACAGAATGTTAAGATTTTAAAGTAAATGATGTAACAGTATCTAAACTGGGTAATATACCAAGCAATAAATTCTGACCAAACATGAATTATCTGTCTGGGACAGCTATCAAATTGGTTCTGCAGATTAAATATGTGCCCCAAACTGAATGCAAACAGGTATTAAAATCACAAGGTGCTGCTGAAAGTGTTCAAATTCATCCCTTCTGTAACTCAACTGAAGTCAGGGGGAATTACACCAGGGATAAATTTGTTGAATTTATAGACACATTTTAATCACTATCATAGCAGAACACAGGTCCCTGGCAACAGACACTCTTCCAAACGTGGGATTGCAAGGTCATTAGCCACCTGCAATACCTACCCCACTGTTTTCATATACTTTAAAGCTAGAAAGGACCATTAGATCACCCAGTCTGACCTCTTGTATATCAGAGGCTGTTACATTTCACTCAGATATCACAATTTGAGCCCAATGACTTCAGCTAAGTCAAAGCATTTCAATCCTTATTATTAAATTAGTGTGTGGGAAAGGCACAGATCAGGGGAGAGAGAGAGGTGCCACGAATGCCAGATGCCCCTAAAATGGCAGGGAGACGATCCTAACAGGCAAATTATAACCCTGAGCACGTGGACAAGGCATATCAGGTCAGTGATCTAGAAAGCAGATTCTTCATATTACGCAGCACTGATCCACCCTGGCTGGTATCCCATCTCCAGCTGAAGTAAGAGATTTGATTATAATCATTTTCTCAATGTGCAGCTGCCAGTGTTATGAGCATGTGGATGGAAATGCAGACCTGTACTCCCTGCGGCTCATGAAGCAAAAGGATGAACAAGGAGATTCATAGATTCTGTAGCCAGAAGGGACCACTATGACCATCCCACCTATACAGTTTATAGAGTTTATCCAGTAACCAGAACTGAAGCAGACCTTTTAGAAATGTCTAATCTTGGTCTAAAAACCCCAAGCGATGGCGAGTCCACCGCCTCCTCTGGTCAACTGTTCCAATGTTTATTCATCCTTACTACAAAATTGAATCTTATTTCAAAGTTGTCTAACTTCAGTTGCCAGCCATTGGATCTTGTTAAACCTTTGTCATCAAAATTATGCCTACTGACTATTAGATACCTACTCATGTAAGTACACACACACAGTGATCAAGCCACCTGTGAATCTTCTCTTTGATAAGCTGAATAGGTAGAACTCCTTAAACCCCACACTGTAATGCTTATTTTCTAATCCCTAGATCATATTTGCGGCCCTCCTTTGAACTCTCTCCAATACTTCTACATCCTTCTTGAATTGTGGATACAAACTGGAGTATACTAGAAAGGATATTCAGGATTGAATCAGTTGTGCCTTTAAGGTTCAAACCAAATTTGATGTGCAGAGGTATGTTGTTCTAGCCTGAGTTCCTAGAGATGGCCATATAACCTCCACGAGCACAAGGGTTGGTTAAGAATCCAGGCAAGGTACAATTGCATTCCACTACCATCACATCTGAGAAAACCCCAGAGCACACCTTGCACTCAAGGCTTCACAGAAAACAGCAACAGTGGCTGGCTTCTGCAGGAAACCTCCTGGTGCCATTTTTCCCACCCATTCAGGGTCAGGGAGGGGATGGGGGAAATCAAGCTCTTTATCAAAAGCAGTCAGCTGTCCTTAAAAATAGAGACTGGTGTTTGTCATTTTAAAGGAGGATTCCAGGAAGAGTTGGCCTAGTAGAAAAAAAGTCACTTAACATTTCTGAAGTTATTTGATGAAGTCCATCATAAAAATTACAAACTGAATAATCAAAGGCAAAGTCTTGTAGTAGATTAAAACCAGGTGAAGTGATTGGAGAATGATTGCTCCTCAGGAAGAGAAAGAAAGAGGTTAATAGTGGAGTGATTAGTAGATCTATTTATTAGGGCATTGGAAGTAGAAGTTTGCTCATGATCATTTCAGTTAATGAAGTATGGAAGATTACATGAAACGTCACATAGGTCTGTACAAGTTGGAAACCTGGTTAGCAAAATAGAAAACGAAAATCAACTTGATAAAGCACAAGAACATTTACATCGGCAAGAAATGTTAGAACATTTCACATTTGCTGATGAGTTTGGACCTTGAATGATTCTTTAAAGGAAGATAGCTTAAGTGACCCTCAGTTATGATGTCCATCAGGTAAAAACAAAAATCAAAACAGGATGTTTATAGAATTAAAAAGGAATAGTAAACAGTATGGGAAAATTGAAGACTTAGCAAGTCAAAGAGCAAGACACTCCCTTTTAGAGCGCAAATTTTGATATCCCACCTGTTAGAAAAACTGGCATTGAAATGGTCCATGTAACACAAGGGTAGGCAACCTCTCATGGCCAGCTGTGTCTCTCTAGTGCCCAGTCCATTTTCCCCCTTCTTCAGAGCTCCTTATACACAATTTCACAGCCTCACTCATCAATCACAGCCTTTCTTGAATCTAGTTTCTCTATAAACACAAAGTTCCAGAAAGCAACCACAAAAGCAAATCTTCCACCCAGCCTTAAACAGGGCATCAGCCCTCCTTGCTGAGGTACCGTCCCTCCCTGCTGGAGAAAATGCAAAGTCTGGACTGACTTCTTCCAAAGGGAATGTGCAGCTGGGTCTTCTTTCCAGCCCCAGTCCCTGCTCTAGCAACCACTGCAGGAGCCTACTCCCTGCTGCTTCACTCTACAGATCCCCTTCAACCTCTGCCCTCACAGCGGGCTCTCTGACCCTTCACAGCCCAGGTACAGCCCCACCTTCTTAACTGGCTCATCTGGGAGCACATCCACCACAGAGGGCCAGTCACCCTGTGACAGTCCCATTTTCAGAGAGCTTTTCTTTCCAAGAATTCAGTTAATTTACGAAAATGTCTTCATGATACTGTTTCAAAGGAAGATAAATTTATTGCAAATTTTATTTTGACATGTTTTATCTCCCTTCCCCCCTACTCCCCATTCTCTTGAAGACAGCTTACTGAGGCACTCATTTATACTGGTGTAAATCAGGAGCTGCTTCAATGCTTTAGTGTCAAACTAGGAAAAGAGTGGTAAGAATTTGACCTTTTATTTCTTCTGCACCTAAGAGAAAATTACAAACTACAGCATCCTTTACAAATAGGTTCTCAGTCTTCTGTGATTTTGCTTCAGCAAAAAGTTGCAGCATTCTGCTGTGCAAATAAGTCTCTGCAAACAGACCAGCAAAGATAGATGATGTGGCAGTTGAAAAGACCAAAAGAAGAATGATATGAAAGTTTCCGACTGGGTTTAATTAAAGACTCAGAGGTCCCAGAAGGATACACACTAATCAAACACAGGCTATCAACTTCCGTATCAGGGAGTTTACATGGAAGACTAACTAGAATTTAGGCATTGGCCATTATTTCTAAACTTCTGGAATTGTGTGTATTTTGAAGAGTCATAGTAGCTGACAGAGAAAACAAAGAAATAGAAAGGTAGCTTTTGAACAGAAGGAAACAAGCCAAAGTGGTTCATATGGGAGATCAGGATGCCTCAAATAAAATATTGAGTTCTGAGCAGGAAATATCTTTTCAATATACAGATAACTAGAGGGTACAAATAATTACTTCTGCATATTTTTAAGTTACATCTAGAAAAGTTGTTTACTAATTGTGATAGTGCAATGCATGTGCAAAATTTAGAAGACAGTCTAATGAAATGTAATATGGGACTATAGAAATTCTAAGCATCCAGTCCCATGATTCCAGTTGCATATTTAAACAAAACAATAAGAAAAAAATCAATACACACACTTATTTATATAACTATATAGATACATATATGTGTATGACCATACACATTAAAGTATTTTTAATAACCTGCGTGAAAATTACAAAAGACACTGAATTGGGGCAGACACTAATCTGGCTAGATTTACCATGGGCCAAATCATAAGTGGCAGGTGAACTCCCCCTTCAGCGAGGCTAGCCCCTGGCCCTGCCCCTTCTGCCCAAGGTCCTGCCCCCCACCCACTAGAGCCCTGAGGCTCACTCCCCCCACAGCTGGAGGAGCCCTGGCTTGCCCTCCCCAGCTGGCCAGAGCTACCCCAGCCATGCCGATTGGATGGACTCCTGGGCTGGCCCGAGCTGCTGGAGATGACCCTAACCTGAGCCCCAGGCTGCTGGCTTCAAGGCACAGAGGGAGTGAGAACAAGGCTTCTGGGCAGAGTGAGGGTGGGGCCATGGCCTAGGTGAGGGGAGACTTAGCTTCCCCTGACCTTTGATACCCACCACCCATCGGCCAAATGTTACTTTCCAATATATGGAAGGTTTCAAGTCAATAGGAGCTGCAGTCATATGTAAGAGACAAATTCAGACCCACCTACATAAAAGATGAGTGAATCGCAGAGTGGGAGTATTAATATCAAAGTCTTGGAGATGGCAGAGCTGTTTGAATACATTCATGTTTTAAAGAAATTAATTTCATTTCCTTGATTTTAAAAAACAAAGGAATAATGACAAAGAATATAAGACATTATGTTTATATAAAGCCTTTCATCCTAAGCCTTCCCAAATTACTAATGCTCTTTACAAACTATTGGTACGAAAGATAAATAACTTGAATGGAATAGTGACACAGATAGACAGGCAGGCAGATACATTAGAAACATATCTGAGGTTTATCTTGACAGGGATTTGCACTCCAATACCACCTTTCTTCTAGGGATTTTACCATCCGACTCAACAAAGGCAGCTGATTCTATCTTTGCTGCAGTGGATCCTAGAGTTGGCAACTCATTGCCTAGAACACTTAGGATGTTTAATAAATACCAAAAGTACATAGGAGGCTGCTTTTCCTTGATAATGAAGGCAGCCACCAGCAGGGTGGGGTGAAATAATTTTAGGTTAATGGCCAACTGCAGAGAAAAGCTTAAGGAGCTAGAATGTAGTTGCTCCAACTGGAATTTGGCTAAAACAGTGGGGTTAACTCCTGATTCACAGAGATTGATAACACATCTCATACTTCAGATCAAGTAGTAAAACAGCCCTTCCCTCCATTTTGGAGCATTTTTAATAACAAGTGGTCAGGGCCTCTGTTTAATCTCTCATCGAAAAGACTGGAGTCAAATATTACATGATCTGCAGGCCATATCATGCCCTCTGCTTCACCTGAGCAGGACCACCATCTTCAGATTATGCCTCTCAGTAACCCCTGTATAAATACACTGACTTTAAGTGGGTCTGCACACACAGGCGTGGGAACTAGAGGTGTGGCCCCGGGTCCCGGCTGCCGGTCCTGTGCGCCTGGGGTCCCAGCTGCCAGCCCCACGTGCCCAGGGTCCCAGCTGAGAGCTCCACACACCCAGGATCCTGGCCTCAGTTTTTTTGGGGGGGTGGGGGAGGGTGGAAGGAGTAAGAGGGCTGGCTTTCAGCACCCCCACTATCAAAAATGTTCCAGTGCCACTGTCTGCACAGGAGTCCGAGAACGCAATCAGAAGGTCAGAGAGTTGCACACATATAGCTGATTGTCTGTGGAACCTCTCTTATAGCTGAGGTTGAAACATCCAAGCCCTAGCTGAGTTTGTGGGGCTGGCAATCAGGGAAGAGTGACAATGTTTTACCTGTAAAATTATTGAATTTGTAAGATCAAATCAGTAAAAACACATTGAATGTGGAGATCCAGTATGTCACTTTTAAAAAAAGCTTTTTCTTAGGCTAGAACAACACTTTAAATAATTTTGCTTATCCACTCTTTCAGTATCGCATCTTCTCATTTTTACCCAAGTACCTTACCACTGTGTCATGCTCTAGGAATGCTTCATGGTGAAACAAAATGCTCAGAGCCTCATTATAGCCTCAAAAAAACCCAGCATGGCTTGAAACAGAGAAGAATAATAGGGGGAGGGAGAGGGTATCACCCACTGACCTAATAGTCTCAAGAAGTTAAGCTTCAGCCAGACCTTGTGCATTCTCCTATAGACATGTTTAAAACATCTATCTGCTTCAAAGCACATTGTCTGTGAATATTAAGAATGTGCACTGTGTATGCCAGAGGTGTTATGATGGTAACATGCCCTGCAAAGCAGACTCTGTTCGCTTTTCTAATGAGTGCTTTTCCCATTGAATGCTGTACAAACCTATGATGTACATCCAGAAAGTGACATCTGTATGCCCCGAGGACATACAAGAATCATCCATCCTGTTAAAAATCAGGCAATTTAAAAAAAAATAATGTGAGAGCGTGTCCTCAGTGTTCTGTTTTCTCAGGGTTGGTTGTTAGTTCTGCTGCTGTGCACTTGCATGAGGAGGTGAGGGAGCATAAGAAGAGTCCTTCTTTCCCCTGGGGTTCGTGTGGTGGAACAGGTTGTGGGAGAGCGCCTATTGCAAGGATACTACTCTCATGGTGGAAAAATCTGTGCGTTAGCCCTAACTCCCTTTCTGGCCCCACTGGCCAAGCAGGCCCATGGGAGCGAATAGGGCGGTAATCTATCCCAGCAAGGGTGCAGGCACAGTTAGCTGTTCCCTCCTGGAGCAAGCAGTAGCCAGACCACAATCTAGCTTATGCCCTGTAATACGGGAATGTTGTATATGTGTAGGTTAATAGATGAAATAGTGGGAGACGGCACTCAAGAATATTTAGCATAGGTCCTGCGTTTCAAAAGGCCAAAAAATCCTGTTATTTTGGACTGCAAATTACTTTCTCTAGCAGCTCTAACATCCTGATCCTGAAGTAGGGCAGTTACATACAGCCCCTTACGGTATGTCTACACTGCATTGTAAACTTGGGTCTGTGGAGCCTGGGCTTGTGGACTCGGTGTTGCCAAGCCCAACCTTGAGCATCCACACTACACTGTAAACCTGGGCTTACAATTGCTGGACCTGGCTCTCACAGTCAAGCTAACATTCATACTGCACTTTGTAGGTCTTCTGAATCGGATCTACTACTTGAGCTGCATCCACACTGCAAAAAAGATAGTGATTGGACCGAGTCATAGTAGGGCTTGGGCTCTGACCCACCCGCTTAGCAGGGTCCTAGGACATGGATCCCAAGAGCTTGATGACACAAGTCAGACTGATTTGTGTGTGGATGGAAGGGGGGCATAAGTTCAAATCTGACTCAGAGCCCAGTCTTTGTGTTCAGTGTAGACATACCCTTAGTCATACTACGTCCATCCCTCATTGAATATGGCTGCCATGTCAGTGGGATCCATTTAGGAGCTGAAGCTTATTGGGCAATGGTCAGAATCAGTAGGAATCAGTAGGTACCCATGGTCCAGTACTGAGCTACTTATTAATGTGGCAAAAGGGATAGTCACACAGTGTCACTTTATTATCCAACCAGTTCCATAGATGGCTACATACAATTCATTCCACAATTTTCCCCATCAGCCAGCTCACTTAGCAAATTTAAAGTGTGTTTTATATATTGTTAAAATAATAAAGTCTAATGTGTAACCCACTGGGATAGGCACTCTCCCAGTCCTAGATTGCTCTGAGGCTTAGGTGACATATAGGTGTCCCAACACCTAGAGTGAGGCAGCCGGGTGCAAGCACAGAGGCAAAAACTTGTACGCTAGGGAGTTTAGATACCTACAGGGTTCAGTGAGAGTTTTGTGCATTGCAGTGGAGTCAAAACTATGACTTGAGCATCTAAACCCTGGGTTTAGGCGCTTAAGTACTTTCATGAAACTAGCATTGTTATTGCAAAAAGCAGTGTCCTTTGCCCTGAACTATCAATTCTAACGTAAGAAAACCTCTGCTAATAGCTCAAGAAATTGTTTAAAATCCTGTAGTTGGAGGTTTCTACAATTTAAGAATTTAAATGTGAAAATCAATGGTCAAAGGGCTTAGAGCAGGGGTCACCAACGTGGTGCCCGCGGGCGCCATGGGGCTCGCGGGGGCATCTTAATGAGCCCATGTCCTGGCCCCTGGGAGAGCACCCGCCGAAATGCTGCAGCGGCTTTCGGCGGGGACGCCTCTCGATGAGGATGCTTGTCGCCAAGTGACATCATCAAGAGGCGTTGCTCCCGAATTTCGGCAGCGACGCCTCTTGATGATGCCGCTTGCCGTCGACAAGTGATGTCATCGAGAGGTGTCGTTCCTGAATTTCGGTGGGGACACCTCTTGATGACGTCGCTTGTCGACGGCAAGTGACGTCATCAAGGAGGCGCCACAGAAATTCGGCGGCATTTCGGCGGGTGCTCCACTGCCGCAGTGGTTGGGGACCACTGGCGCGGCTTAGAGAAATGCTGATATGTTTATAAAAGGAAGACAAGCCTGCATCTTGTGGAAATAGACTATCAAAGTTCTCCATTTAAAAAGGAAAAAAATACTTAATACCAAAAATATTTGGTTGTTCAACCGCTTTCAATCAAATGGTTCACTTGGAGCTGTATTCTTCAGTTTGGATCAGAAGAAATGATACAAACAGTATTAAGAATGCGCCAGGGAATACTAAGGGAAACATATTTTTAAGATAAATAGTTCTATGAACAGTTTTTTAGATGAATGACAGTAAACAATTCATGTAGCTAAAACATTTGTTTACAGAATTTAGATTCAATCAAAAACAGTAATATTTCAAGAATACTGTCCTTTTCAGATGATTGAAGAGACCAGCTTTGATTGTAAATCATGACAACTGCAACATAGGCATCTGCTCTGATGGTGCCCTTTTTTATAATATTATGATGCATGGTGGGCCATATTCACATAAATAAATATAAATAAGTTTAGCTCCATTGACTTCCACAGAAATTTGCCAATTTATACCAGCTGAAGATCTGTCCCTGTGCTTGTATCAATGGCATCTATGCAATAATGAGGCTGAGATTTTAATCATACAAAGTCTGAATGTTCAGATTTAAGTTCCCACAGTAACCTTAATTCAGTCTCCTTCAGTGCATATGGAATATTAACATTTCCCTTGTGGGTGCTCTAAACCATTGGAGATGGGAATTTCCCAGCAAGATACAGAACATTCATTTCTAAGCCTAGATGGTCCTAAGGTATCACACTTTAAAGCTGTGACTGTGTTAAAAAAAATAATAATAATCAAATATATTTGGGAAACTTTTGAAGGATTTTGTAATTTTTAATTTTCTCTTTCTGAGCCTTGCACAGTTGAACTCATTGAAAAGAAAGCACCTAAATTCACAAGCAGAGGGAGCAAAAAAATCATCTTAACTAAAAAAAATAAACTCTAATATTCTTAAAATAGTTCTTCTGTAATATATGGCACATGAAGAATACAATAGCATGGAATACAAGATTTTATTAGTGAGAGTGGCCTCTGTACCCAATAAACATTTATGGTGTGTGTCCAATAACTGCCCCACCCTCAATATTCACAGGCCAGAAGTCATATAAGTGAGTGTGTGTGACACACACATACACACACTCTTACTTATATGGCTTCTGGCCTATGAATACTGAGGGTGGGGCAGTTATTGGTTTTCTTCTTCTTGACTAACATGGAATATTCAAAAGGTGCACTGGTCCTACTTTAGCAAACGTGATATTATTATTGTTCCATTGCCTCTCCTTCATCTAGTTCATGATTCCATTTTCTCATGCTATCTTACATTTAGATTATAAACTGTTTAAGACACACATCTTGGTGTTCAAGATTCCAAACATGCTACTGGGAGTATAAATATAAACAATACTCAGAGATTGCCAGATGCTCAAATAGTTAAACTAATACAAATACATAGCAACTCAATGGGTTTACAGTGCTGGAAATAAGATCAGAATCTGATCTAATGTGTCCAACTGTAATTTAGAGCAGTAAAGAATTATGTTTCTCTTGCAAGCAGGAAAAAAAAGTCTCCAGAATGTTTAGCCTCTACAGATGTATAGGTTTTCTGCAAGTTTCAATTGACCCTCACCAAGGGCTATTAGTATAGTCCCTAACACAAAAGACAAGATTTGCTCTCCTGGGCCACACTTCTTCCATAAATTTTATTCCTGACAAGAGCAGCAAAGGCAACATCATCACCACTAGTGTTAAAGCAGTCTAGGGAGACATACTAGGAAACAGTAAACATGGTTATAAAAAGCTTACCAAAAAAAAAAAAATCCATATTGAAGCAGCTCTGCTCCTGCTAAAATGCTTCTACCTTCCATTTAAAGGCAAATAAATTCTTCATGACAGCCCCTAATGGCCTCCACAGTTATTCACAAAACTTGCCCTCAAACTGCAGGGCAATAAAAGGATTATTGCCTCTCTGATTTACAGGGAGGACCCACCTTCTCCTTTAAATAAAGCTGTTTTACTTCTCCTCTTTTCTTTTGCTTGACCTGTAAAAGTCAGCACATCAACAACTAAATCACTTACAATTAGCACACCAATGCTTAGCTATTCCACTTAAATCATTCCCTGGAGCATAAACTGTGCTAGTGCTTTAGAGATGGGTTTTTGGTCATTTGTTTAAAAGTGTAAAAGTTATCTGTTTACTCTCAGTAGGAACCAGCAGACCAAATTCGGAGATGAATCCTGGTCACGCGCCACCTGAGGCATGTTGTGCATATGCTAAGAAGTAGTAAGAACAAGGAAAGCTCTTGTTTCTATGTAACATGTTGCTTTTTTTCCCCTCCAGCTAACTAGAAATTTTACACAACATATAATTGGATTTCTAGCAAATGCTACTTTCTGGGACTCCATCAATGTAAGATACATACCAATCATCAGATAACAGCTTGTTAAAATTGGGGCTGTCATGTAGGAGGCCATCTATGCACATTATATTTGCAGATACATCTTTCCCAATCTGCTTTCAGACACAAATCTCAATGTGAAGAATACTATTGAGTAAAAGTTAGGTTCTAAGTAGGTCAAATATTGCCTTGATAGCTGCACAGCTTTTCCTGGCTGCAGGTGTTTGGACTTCTGTCTAGATCAGCTATTAAATTCAGACCAAACTCTGCCTTTCCCTACCCTGAGTTACATACAAGCATCATTAAAGGAAGCAGGACTTCCATATGTAACTAACAGAAGCATCTAGTACTTCACAGTTCTCAAGTTAAAGAGTATATGAAAAGAGGAAGAAGAAAAAAGTCTACATACCTGGCAAACTTCCAGATCAGGGGTCGGCAACCTTTCAGAAGTGCTGCCGAGTCTTCATTTATTCACTCTAATTTAAGGTTTTGCGTGCCAGTAATAGGTCTCTTTCTATGTCTATAATATATAACTAAAGTATTGTTGTATGTAAATAAGATTTTTAAGATGTTTAAGAAGCTTCATTTAAAATTAAATTAAAATGCAGAGCCCCCTGGACTGGTGGCCAGGACCCGGGCAGTGTGAGTGCCACTGAAAATCAGCTCATGTGCCACCTTTGGCACACATGCCATAGGTTGCCAACCCCTGTTCTAGATCAATCCATTCAGGCCTTGGCTGCATTTGGCAGACAAGAGAAGAATTGGCCAAGGTAGCTACACAGTCTCTGAATATTTTTTTGTAAGTACTACAGTGTCCTTGCATCAGTCAATTTAAACCAATTTAGTAAAAGCAGTGTGTGAACACTTATTTCTGTTTAGCCTAATCTGTTTAGGAATCAATGTATGTTAAACTAAATTACGTTTGGTTTAAAAACTGAAATAAAAGAGTGCCCATGCAGGAGTTCGGACTACTTTTACCTAACTGGTTTAAAATTAAATGTTTAGTTAAACCAATATAACTGCCTCATGTGGACAACACCTGAAGAGTCTTCCACAATGGGGACCTCAATGGGGACAATCACAGAATTAATCACCCTAATTAGCCAGTGATTTTTTGATTAAGCCAATAGCTAGGATTTTTCCATTGACACCCACCAAGTCAATAAGTGGAAAACTGGACTGGACCTCTGGGTGATGGACAGCCTCAGAGGGGAAACTGGAGGGGGGGAAAGTGTATGCCAGAGGGATTTAAGCTTCACCCCTCCTCCTCAGGCTCTCTGCCCTCGTTGGCCAGCCAGAAAGTGTGGATTGACTCCTTCACCCACCCACCTCCTCAAAACATTTGCACAAGGACTTTGGGGCAGCTAAAATGAGGCGAGAGACTCCTACTCTCCCTCCCTGCTGTTGTAGCATATTAACCATGTTTTTTAGGATCCTGTGGTTCTGAGCAATTACGGTTTTGTGGGTCAGGAAGAATTATTTCCCACTGTCTGGGCCAAGCTGACAGAGGCTTGGTGGGTTTTTTCACCTTCCTGATGGTTTCATGAAGGCACAGTCAAGTTAAATAAGGAATAGAACTTGGAAATTAATTCATTGCAACTTGCAGTTGGTGTCCAGTGCAGCTAAATGACTGAAAGGGCCAGCTTCCAACAGTAGAAAGGTCCTGAGATTTTGCTGGTAGAGCTGGAGCCTAATGAGAAATGGGAAGACTTGAACTCTTAGAGCAAGGTCCCTCTTTTGGTACCTTCTGTCCCTTTCACAGGAGAGAAGGTGAGTAGTTTCAGCAGAGTGCTGAATCCTAGAACTAGGTTCTGTGTCCTGGATAATATGGAGGGAGCACTATACTCTTTGTACTGGACTTATTTAAATACCTAGAACAGGGAGAGAGGATGGATATTGCTGGGGAGAGGCGCTAAGCTAATAAAGTTGTGCTCTGCCTCTTAAATCCATTCTTGTGTCAGTCTTCATTCATCAGCAGGTCCCGCTCAGCTGGTAGTGTTATCACGTTGGTAGCCAATAAAAAAAAGTGGGGGAGAAGGCAACAGGAACCACTACTAAATGTTCTTTGACAACCCACAAAACCAGAGATGAGTTTGAGAGTCAAGAATATTTGAGCAGTGAATTGGTATTAATTTCTAAAATAATTTCACTATGGGGCACACATATGTTCAGAATCACTGATTTCACCACATCCACTTCAGCATAAATTGGAATAGGAAAACATAAAAAAAAAACAGTATCACATAGTTTTATAAAAAAATTGTTATTGTCTAATTACAAAGACTCTTTATATGTTTACTGAAATTGATATTTTACTAACAATTGTACCTTCTGAAAGCAAAACTAAAGTGGAAGATCCTAAAATTTACATAATATAACTCTTCCTCTTATTGCTTACACCCTTAGTTCTATCTTATCCAAGCATCAGAAACTGTAAAAAACAAACAAAAAACCCCACACAAAACCACAAACATATTCTGAACATTGAGAAAGACACAGAGAGATATCAAATACTAGACTGAGTAATGTTTTGACTATTCCAGATTTCATTATTGGAGGTTGATCCGATTCATAATTTAAACTGGCATCCACATGCATCTCTTCCCAATGAGCTGTAGGACACTGTCCACTGCAATTTCTTCTAATGATCTTGTAGTGAGGCAGACTGGCTCCCAGCCGCACCTGAGAAGGACGAGCCAGAACAGACGCCGGAGTGGGTGGAGCCACCGCCACCTGTCCCCGCCCCCCAGAAGTCAAGGGGCGGGACAGGAAGTATAAAGGCCTGGCCCCAGCGCTCAGCTGACTGCTGACCGCTGGAGAGGACAGACGCTGGTGCCCTAGCTCCCGCTGGGCCGAGCCTGCCCCGTGCTCACTACCCTGAGGAGCCCTGGCCAAGCCTGCCCCGTGCTCATTACCCAGAGGAAGACCGGCCGAGCCGACCCCATCCTCACTACCCTGAGGAGCCGCCTGAACTTCCCCACGCCTGGGACCCCGAGGACCCACTCCGCTTACCCAGTGCTCAGTATCCTGAGAAGCCCATGGTGTGGGACATTGCGGAAGACGTCGGTGATCCACAGGTACCAACAGGGGGAGATCGGAAGTGGCCCGGGGGTAGCCGACCCTAGTCTGGCTCCAGGAGACCCCGAACCAATGTCAGTGTGTTGCGGCCAGGATCCCCACTGACCCAGCAGCAGACTGCCTGCTGCTGTTAGGGCCCCGGGCTGGGACGCAGTGGAATGGGAGGGCCTGCGTTCCCCCACCTGCCACCCTTCCAGGGGTGGCAGACTGCTCTTCTTGCTGGCCTGAGGAGGCCTTTCTTCTAGACTTTGAACCATTTGTCTGCTCAGTCCCTCCCTAAGGGCCTGAGCTTTGAACTACTTGTTGCCCCGCTCTGCCCAAGGGCCTGGGCTTAGATACTGTTTGTTTGCTCAGCCCCTGCCTAAGGGCCTGAGCCCTGGACTGCTTGTCACCCCGCCCTGCCCAAGGGCCTGGGCTTATGTACTGTTGTTTGCTCAGCCCCTACTTGAGGGCCTGAGCTCCTGACTGTTTTCTGCCTCACCCGACTAGGTCGACAGCTCACTCAAACTCGCGTAGCGAGGCGGACTGACTCCCAGCTGCGCCTGAGAGGGCTGAGCCCCCACACCAGACCCCTTACAGATCTCAACTCCAAGAAATGGCATAATGGGCCATTCTTTCTAATTCTGCAGTGAATATAGTTAATTATTCAGAACAGGGATCGGCAACTTTTGGAGGTGCAGGCCACAGGATATGCTGACCGCGACTTCTCATAGCCCCCATTGGCCTGGAGCGGTGAACTGCGTCCAGTGGGAGCCATGATCGGCTGAACCTGCAGACATGGCAAGTAAACAAACCAGCCTGGACCACCAGGGGGCTTACCCTGGCAGGCCACATGCCAAAGGTTGTTGATTCCTGATTCAGACACTAATGTTTGTGAAATTTTATGTGAAATTAGAACTACATTATCACTCAGCTGCAGATTGTCTATTTGTTCAAATGATAGAAGATATTCTCCGAAAATTTTTTTACACAATTTTCTTTTCAAATGATGTTTAATGAACCCACAGTAGATTATATTTGTTTAATCAATATTATTTTAGTGATATGACTACAGAGTATAATTAAGCATCCAGTCATTAGCAATGAAGACATTTCAGACAAGCTGTATGTGCATAAATTATCATTTTAAGAAAGGGAGAGAACGTGACGGTGACTCAGCTGACAGGGCACTCTTCCTTTTGAGTCACTGCTGAACCAACATCCCAGTCTGATGCACTATGTTGCTAGAGGTGAAATCATTCATGTCAGATATGAAATTGTGGTCCTGACAGCTCATAATTATAGATTATGGATTATTACACACACACACACAAATAAAGGTGAAAAAAATATTCATTTAATTCCCTAACCCCCACCTTCCAGGTTTGGGGCTGATGGTGTGCTTAAGTCCTCACTGTGAATCTCATCCCTTATGTTCACATCACACTGTGTTCATTGGTCAGAATTGGCATTGAGGGACTCTGACCACAACCCCAGAGTAGTTAAAATGATCAGCTGTGGAACTAACTCAATGTTAATTTTAAATTGCTATTATGCTTGGCATTAACATCCTAGTGAAATGTATGAGCGTACTCCACACCTGTCTTAGAAGATTAAATCCATTCTGCTGTCACTAATATAGCTTACAGTGGGCTACAGCTGTAGCTGGAAACTCTGTGCCGCCCCCATTCCATGGTTTAGGCCTGCTGGATCCATGTAGTGCCATGTCTATTGGCTGTTCCTCTGCCATACCAATCAAACTTTTCAGCAGCAAAGTCCCTGTGCTATATGCCCAACAGGATCGGCGCGGTTCTGTTACATTTATGGAGTTTGAGAATCATTCTAGATACTGCACTTCTGCAGAAACGGAAGTCACTGGTCACTAGGGAAGCAATGGTATGGTGCACCACTGTAATAGGCTCCATCTGACTCAAATGCCACTTTTAACTCCTAGGGCGAGATTCTGGCTTCTGCACTGGCAGGCAGTAGTAGAGGATTGAAGATTAGAGCAGCTGAGTGGCGGGTCCCCAAGCCATCCTGCTGGTAGAATACCTCAGGGATCCAGGTTGAAGGGCACACTTTGCAACAAGTCTTACTGCATTTAGATGTAAGCAGCATCTACTCCACTAAGTGCTGTAGGGCTCTGGCCAGACCACGCACCTGGCTAGCCCTAGAATGCTAATTTATGCACACACCCTCAAATCCCCAGCATTCAGGGAGTGCCAGTAACTATCCCTTACCTATTTTGTAGTAAAATAGTGGGAAGTCTGCATAGGTGCACAATGAGGATGTGGGGATGAGAAGAAGGGAGGGGAAAAAAAGCTCATTATCCACCCTGCTCTCCAAGATGACCCACCTCAAGATTAAAAGAATTTAGTCTACACGTCAGAAGTCCATAGAATATCTTGTTACTGGTGGCTATTTCTCCTCTGTTCTATTCAGTAATGAATACAGGTCCCAGCTTTCTGCCTCCTGGAATTCTAATCCGTACCTCTCAGAGTCTTTAGCAAAAGGTCACCATGATGTAAAAGCCACAAGCGATTCCAGTGCTGAAGGAGGTGTCTAGGAAACAAATTAACTTTTAAAGAAGAGATATCTAGGAGGCTTATTATTCTGGAGGCAAATTATTAACCTTTTCTCTCCATGTAATGGGCCATGGGACTAAAGAAGAGAAGTGTGGGTGGCATGGCTCCTTTTATTTTCTCCCTTTAGATACAGGAGATTCAATTCACCTCAGGTTAAATGGCAGTTTTTTCTTTGCCATTAAGTTTTCCAAGAATAGAGCTCAGGCTTTAAATGTCATTTACATCAGAATCAAGAATAATCACATAAATAAGAATTTATGAATAATTAATTATGTCTGGTATCACATTAGCACTGTACTATTTTTAATTTATGGGGGCCAAGATGGCTTCATTACCAACCTGAGAAGGGACAAGTAGCAATTAAAGTGGCTGGTTGATTGACGAATCATTTAACAAAGCACACCAATTACATTGCAATATGCTTGGATCACAGGAAAATCTTGGGTTGTAAACAGTGATATCAGTCATAATAAGATAAATGCCCCAGCAAAATTAAAGAAGTGTCATTAATGCTATTTTAACCAGAGGAAAATTAATTTTTTCCTCTTAAAATATAGTATCAAATCCAAATCCTGTTGGTGCTGCCGTCAGTTGCTAAACACTTACAAGTCAATGGCAAGAATAGAGTGCGGCTGCTGTGTGCTAGTAATGATACCTCTGTATGAAGAGTAATTGAAACTTTCTAAGCACTCAAAAACATGCCCAATTTCAAGCTCATGGGAATCCAGTGAAAATGCAGAATTTCCTTTTGAAAAAGTCACTGAAGCTATATACTATAGTTGACTCCTAACCTCCAATACTCAGTTCTCTGAAAAAATTCAGAGCTGCTTATTGTGATGCATTTTGGATTCTCTTGAGGAGCTGGTTGGATTTCATCACATGGCATTTCTTCTATTTCCCCGCCTGGCTTAGCCTCCCCTATGACTCCGAAAGCTGAATTTCTAATTACATGCAAGGTTTTCTGATATTTCAGATATGGTTACTGTGTAATTACATAGATTGAGCTACACTTTAAAAGCATTCAGAAATTGCAGCTAGTGCTCAATGAAGCAGCCCATATATGAAGCAGTGTTTCATGCAGAAAATGCATTACACATGGGTGCCATACTTTGCACTGGTAGCTAAATGATTTCCAGGTGAAGTTTAAAAAAGTATGAAAGAAGATGAATGCTCATTTAGTTCCTGCAGGAAACCAATGCCCAAGAAAATCCACCCTTCCCCTTCCAGAATGATTTCTTCTGGTCTCTGGAAGGCTGAGGTGAAAGAGAAGAGAAGCCACTGGAGGAAAAAGAAAGGGAGGAAAGTTGCATTGAAACAGAAAGAGAGAAAGGGAAAAGAAAATGGAGGGAGGTGAGGGGCAGGGAAGAGTGGAACCTTACAACCCAGAGGATAAAGTGGAAAGCAGGACAAGATGAGACAATTGGGAGAAAAATGAAAGTAGAAATGAAAAATAAAAAGCAAGAGACTAAAAATAACACAAGGCAAGAAGAGAAAAAGAAAAAAAGGAAGGAAGAAAGAAAGAAAGGACAAATTAATAGGATAGGCCATGTGAGCAAAACACAGATGCAGCAACCATGCCATGCCAGGGCATGAGGAGGAAGGTATGGATCCATTACAAAACAGGGAGAAGCTCCCACCAACAAAAAACAGGGAACCACCAATCTATTCAATTATAAGGAAACAGTAACAGATTACAAACACAGTAAGGAACAACTGTGCTAGGGAGTTTAAGAAGAACATATTTTGCAGAGGATAAATGTGTGAAACTTTAATAAACAACAGCAAAGCAGTGATGCAACCATGAATCTATCGTATCCCAAAATGAATTATATGGGAACTTGGAAGAAATTTGACATTACAGGGTCAAAATATTGCCTACTAAGTAGACAGATGGTCCCACGTGATCTGTACAGACTCCTTTCTATTCCCCAATTCACTAAATTGGTGGTATTCAGGGTCAGAAAAATCACAAAATAATACATCAGTTGTACTCAGCATTAGTACCATGTGAACTGTGGTGAATTTCTACCCCTTTTTAAACAGGGTGAACAATGTGCTTTTCCTCTTACAATATGTAATTTTGAGTCAGATTACATATGGAATTCCTTTCATAGCAATGAATACAATCTCTTAACATCAATAAGTTCCAAACAAAGGTATACACAAGCTAAAATAATATGCATACTCTAACATAAAAGTACAAGGTTGGGTTGAAAAGAGGAAGATTGCTTGATTTCAGAATAAACCTAAGAAACCAAAATAAAAGGCAAATTTCTTCAGGAAATTATGATGTGGCTTAGTTCTGGAGCGTAACTGGAACCTTACATATAACTGATTAATTTACAATGGCATATTCCTTCAAATTATGGAAACCATTTCCATCTCTCAAATAGTTTTGAGAGTTGGTGCTCAGTGTCCATTTCCTCCCCTACACTCCCCACCCTCATCCTCACCACAAAGTATGAAGTTGCACATACAGTGAGGACATATGAACTCCATTTTACTTTCTGGCGTGAACCAGAGGGACTAAGCAACAAAATGAAAGTCACAGAACTCTTTGCCTGAAACAATTTGGAAAGCAGCACATTAGTATTTCAAGGGGTCTGCCCTGCCATAATACTAACATTATAAATAGTGTGCTAGTTCATGTAGAAATAGACATAAAATATTGCTTGAAAATATATAGTTAAATGATATGTCAGCAGGATCTTGAAAATAAGACACCTGACACAATTAATTCATGTAAGTTAGGATGTTATGTGACAAAATTCATGTTAAATCTAATATGGAAAAAATGCCACATTTGCTCAGTTATTTTACTGATTTGCAATAAGGGACGCTCAACTGTGTAACATACTTTTTAACCCAAAAATGGTAACATATATTAGAAGAAGGCCCACCCCAGTTTCACTCACACATATGCATATACACACACAGAGGTGGGCCTTTACAATATTTTTTAAATTGCATCATTGCCTAGTGATCTGAATCTCAAGATAGGGCCTTGTCCTAAAGGCTCTGCTCAGGAGCTCTCCAGTTCAAACTATTACTTTGCACTGAATATCTATTGAGAAAACACTTCAGAATAAAAAAGACTGTTATAAAATTTGCTGATGGTCCTTGTCAGAGTTCAGACATTTCTTTTTAAGTACACTTCAGATTATGGTATGCAATCAAATTATTCCATTGTTCATTTAAAACTACTGATCCTGCAAGCTCCATCATCATAATAAATAAGATGCCTAGACACCTGTTGGAGTAACTTAAAATGAATTTCAGGGTAAGCCTCCAAGTGGAAACACCGGCTGCGTTTAAAGTATTAAATGTAACATCAAGACACATTTCTTTTTCTTCCCCCCGCTCCCTCTTCTCATAACATATGAAGGATATTAGTTAAGATTCCAATCTCTGACTTAGATTCCTACTGGAGTTTAGCCACAACGTCAAATAGTCTCCACTCTAAAGCTATTATATCTGGAGGCAAAGGCTTGAAAGAGATTGATGTGTCAATGAGACTGTATATCAGTGTAGAAAGGAACATAAACTCTGACAAGGCAAGTGTAAAAATATAATTAGGCAGGCCAACAGAGAATTTGAAGAGCAACTAGCAAAAGTCAAAAAAAAAATTAGCTTTTTGTAAGTATATCATAATCAAGAAGCCTGCCAAACAATCAGTGGGCCACTGGACATTGAGGTGCTAAAGGAGCATCCAAAGAAGACAAAAGCTATTGAGGAGAAGCTACATTAATTCTTTGCATTGGTCTTCACTGCAGAGGATGAGAGGGACATTCCCATATCTGAGACATTCTTTTAATGTGACAAATCTGAGTGAAGTGGCAATAGAGGGGGTTTTGGAACAAATTAATATATTTAAATAGTAATCAGTCACCAGGACCAGATGATATTCACTCAAGAGTTCTGAAGGAACTCACATGAAATTATAGAACTACTAATTGTAATATGCACTGTATCATTTAAATCAGCCTCTGTACCAGATGACTAGAGGATAGCTAATAGAACACCATTTTTTTTTAAGAAGGCCTCAGAGAAAATCCTGGCCATTATAGGCTGGTACACCTAACTTCAGTGCCAGGCAAATTGGTTGAAACTATAGTAAAGAATGGATTTATCAGACACAGATGAACATGATGCACTGGGGAAGAGTCAACACATCTTTTGTAAATGGAAATTATGCCTCACCAATCTACTAGAATTATCTGTGGGGGTCAATGAGCATGGGGACAAGGCTGATCCAGTGGATGTAGTGTATTTGGATTTTCAGAAAGCCTTTGATAATGTCCCTCACCAAAAGCTCTTAAGCAAAGTAAGCTGCTGAGGCAAGAGAGAAGGCCCTTGCATGGATCTGTAACCGGTAAAAGATAAGGAAAGAAAGGACAGGAATAAATGGTCAGTTTTCCCAATGGGGAGAAGTTAATAGAAGGGTCCCTTGAGAGTCTGTACTGGGACCTGTGCTGTTCAACATTCATTAATGATGTAGAAAAAGGAGGAAACAGTGAGGTGGAAAAATGTGCAGACAATAAAAATTACTCAAGATGGTAGTCTTTTGGACTTAACTACGGCGACGGCAAGAAAAATGGCAGATAAAATTCAATGTTGACAAATGCAAAGTAATGCACATTAGAAAACATAATCCCATCTATATGTACAAAGTGATGATGTCTAAATTAGCTGTTACCGCTCAAGAAAGAGATCTTTGGAGTAATCATGGTTAGTTCTTTGAAAACACCCACTCAGTGTGCAGTGGCAGTCAAAATAAATAAATAAATAAATAAAAGCTAACAATGTTAGGAAACTTTAGGACAGAGAGTAAATAAGATTGAAATATCATAATAGCACTATGTAAATCCAGGGTACCCCCACACCTCAAATACTGCATGCAATTTTGGTCACCCCATCTCAGAAAGTTATATTAGAATTGGAGAAAGTACAGAGATGGGCAACATAAATGATGAGGAGTATGGAACAGCTTCCATGTAAGAAGAGATTAAAAAGAATGGGACCTTTAAGCTTGAAAAAGAGATGACTAAAGGGGGAAATGCTAGAGGTCTATAAAATCATGAATGGTGTGTAGAGAATGAATAAGGAAGTGTTATTTACCCCTTTATATAGCGCAAGTACATTGAGTCACCCAATTAAATTCACAGCTAATATATGGAGATATACCTATCTCAAAGAGCTGGAAGGGACCCTGAAGGGTCATTGAGTCCAGCCCCCTGCTTTCAGTAGCAGGACCAAGTACTGATTTTGCCTCAGATTCCAAAGTGGCCCCTTCAAGGATTGAACTCACAACCCTGGGCTTAATAGGCTAATACTCAAGCCACTGAGCTATCCCCCTCAACTTAAAGCAAAGGTGGTTTAAAACATACATAAAGAAGTACTTCTTCACACCATACAATCAATCTGCACAACTCATTGCCAGGAAATGTTGTAAGGCCAAAAGTACAACTAGGTTAAAAAAAAAAAAAGGAACTAGATAAGTTCATGGAGAATAGGTCCATCAATGGCTATTAGCCAAGATGGTGAGGGATGTAACCCTAAGCCTCTGACTGCCAGAAGCTACAACTGGATGACAGGGGATGGATCACTCAATAATTGTCCTGTTCTGTTCATTCCCTCCGAAACATCTGGCACTGGCCACAGTAGGAAAGCAGAATCGTGGGCTAGATGGACCATTTGTTCTTATGGTTCCTTACCAAGTAAAATGTGCTCTTTTGCATTTAAATGGACAAAAGAAGATGGAAACATTGACTCGTAGTTTGTTACAAGTAAACAGAAGCTTGCCTCTCAAATCTTCCCTGTTGAGAAACCAAATTCTTGTCATTTACAAGCTGCGGTTGTGACACATTGAATCCTTGATACTGTTTGATGTCTGTACCATTACTGTACTTCACAGAAGCGTAGCATCCTGTAGAGTAACTAATATTCTGTAGCTAATTGTGCACTGCCATGACAGAACATCTAAGGAAGGCCACTACAGCATATGTCTCAGAGGGAATAGGATGATACTTCATTTATAGTCACCCATCTGTCTAGTCACACATCCAGCCAGAAGTTACGGTTTGATGTCCTTCAGGAACGCTTCTCCTAGTTAACAGCCTGCCTTTCTGCACATGCATCTCTGCCAGATATCAGTGTAATGTTTTACAAGATGGACTCTATAGATTCTTTGGTTTGGTGATAGGACAGGAGTTTGAATTGAAAAGGGAAGTGCACAAACAGGTTTAAGATCAAAATGAAAACAAAACTCAAAAAAGTATTCTGCAGTTCTGTTATATCCGCATTGGTCTGAGGATATGAGAGACAAGGAGGATGAAGTAGTATCTTTTATTGAACTAACCAACTTGTGTTGGTGAAAGAGACATGCTTTCGAGCTACAACACAAGTTGGTCCAATAAAAGGTGTTCTCATTTACCTTGTCTCGCTAAAAAAGTATTCTGTTCCCCTGCCCTAACTACAACATCTTTTTACAAATTCAGCTGGACATTGTCTTGTTAATGAAATATACTGTCACCCTCAAAATTAAGAGGCCATAACCAAAATGTGACTGATGAAAGCTTAATCTTAAGTGTTAGCTCAGAAAATGTGGTTCTAGGCAGTTAGATGATTGAATGATATTTTTAAATAGCAATTAACTATTTAGAATATTGATAACTAATAATTTACTGTAGTCACAGAAATCAATGGAAATCACAATAGCATAACCTTCCCAGTAGTACATTGAATAAAGACATTTGTAGAAGGGAGAACAGAAAACATCCTTACTTGAACACAAAGGCTCACAGTGCTCTTACCCTAAAATCTTATCAGTCGGAGGAGGGAGGAGATACTTTGATTCACCATAAGGAATTCTAATTTCTGAGCAAAAACCCCAATTTGAGAAAACATGTTTGTTCTACTCTACAAATACTGATGTGCTTGTTTTGATATATTTGTGAGTGTGAATCTGTTTACGGGAGGCATTTCCATGTTTGTACTTCTGGTAGTCAGTGTTTGATCAATTCGTATCCTATCACCCAAGATGGATTTCTACTTCATACGGTTTTAATCTACTATCTCCCTTGCTCTGACTGTTCAATCTAGAACAGACTTACCACCATTCTTTGCTAGACATAATCTTCAGATGAAAGTGCAGTTATTGCTCACTTTTACTAGTTTGACTGAAAACAGCTTAATTACAATATATATAAGCAGGAAATAAAACATCCATGTTTGTTTCCCATTTCTTCTAATCTTTTCTTGAATGGTACACAGATTGCTGTATGGATGAATTTTTTTATTTTAAAATTTTTGTATTAGCATTATAAGAATTGTCTTTCTTGTCTGCAGCAAGAAATAAGATTCAGTAAGGGAAATCGTGCCATATTCAATAATGTGAGAGGCATGGGAGCGATAGTAACTCAGTGCCTCAATCCTCCCTTCTTAGTGGAGGACAATATCAGAGAAGGAGAAAATGTCCACAGGACCCCACCCCCTCCCCGCCCACGCTTTTACTGAATGAGTCCCTCCAGGAAAGGTGTTAGTTGAAGATGCATCGAACAGTCCAGAGAACAAAGTTTCCAAATGCTGCAGAGCTGAGGACAAATTCTACAGATCCAAGTCAACATGGCATCACATCCAAGTTAAATTCTACAGGACTTTTTCCATCAAGCCCTATGGAAACCTCCCTTTCTTTAAATTCTGGGTAGTACTGAACCTAAAGAGCTCAAATAGGGTGGGAGGATTATGCCGAAGAGCCAGAGGCTTATACCCTTCAGAACAATTCTATACCATATCGCTCTGCTCAGCTCCCGTAGTGAGGCCTGCAGAACAGGAGCAGCTGTGCCTCGGACTGGAGGCTGAACTATACTGATGTTGAGCATAGATTGGTAGTCAGTGTACAAGACAATTGTAGGAAGGGTTGGCAAAATCTTGAAAAAATAAATCCAATGGCATCCAAAACAGCTAAACCCATCCGTCACCAGGCGTTGAACACCTTGAGAAATAATATATATACACACAGATGGGAAAGTGGAAGGGACCTTGAGACATTTTCATGAATGATCTATTATATTTTGAAATATTACACGTCCAAGGAAGATGAATTTTCTGGGGTGCCTTAGTTCTGAGTGGGGAATGCTTAAACTTTACCATCTTTTGACAAACCCTTACTATAGCAACAGCCAAGGAAAGGGTATTAATCACCTAAAGTAAACAGTACCTTATTGCTAGAGATCGGCTGAAAAGACAATGCTTTGATTTTTCAAGTCCTCACTGTGGGCTGGATTATGTAACCCTTCCTTGCATTGAAAAGTACCCTAACAAACTATCTCATTGATTTCAGTGGAACTATTGGTAGAGTATAGTAATATTCAACCCAAGTAAGTGTGACAGAACCTAGCTCTGATTGGGTTTTGGTTCTGTAAATGCAAAACTGCTGTGTGAAGCCTTTTTATCCATTATACTATAACACCGGGAATGTGGTATTTTGGTTAAAAGGCTTCAGTTTGGGGCTATCCTTATGAGAGAACGCTGCCTCAAAACAAAACCACTTAGCAAAGTAGCTGTGATATTGTCAGCATTCTTTCTTTTTTTAAATAAAAGACACCTAAAAAAGCTGGAGAACTTGCATGGAGCTTTTGCACACAAAAAAATTGACTGTCTCATTAAGTAACTCTATTAAAGATATTCTCACAATCCAGTCTAAACATGTCTGGCAGTTTAAATCAATTTAGCATAATTCATATTCATTTGGAGTCTACTTGTTCTTTTCCCTAGTTGAATGCATGCAAAAGTACTTCTTAAGAATGTTTTCCAATTAGTCAGAAAGGGGTCAAGCTATCAAGTAGTGTTAAACTTCTGTTTCCTCAGAGAAAAACAAAAAAAATTATTTTGTTAGGTTAAAATGTTGACAACAGGCATGCACATAGTCTGTATTTATGTTGGAGAACAATTCAGCTGTGGAACATTACCAGCAAACTGTTTGTATCATGCAGGGTAGTAAATAGGTCCTGGAGTTCCCCAAGGAGCAGATTGCTTGCACAATATTTTTCGCTATACAAGAATATTCCACATTGGGTATTTTTGTCACTAATCTGTCATTCAAATAGATGTAATTTTTTCTAGCATCACAAAGGACATGGGAATTCTGGTGTTTTAACAAATAAAAAGCATTTTTCATGTCAGTAAGATAACTGTCTGGAACAAAGAATGCTACAACACCATCTCAACAATTTAAAAGTAGCTACCAGATGGGGACAAAGAAGTGTCTGTTGGCATTGCTAAAATATAATAACGGCAATCTTTCTAAGTGTCTGTCAAGTGATACCAGTATACAAGTCAAGGCAATAAATGGGTTGTTTGAAATATTGTCCTCATGATATTTTTAATTATTTTAATATAAAAAAGACTGTGACATTTTCATTTTTATATGATTTTTATAAAGTTTACAGGAAATTTTATATTTCAAACTGTCAGTCTGGGCAGGCTACACAAAACAAAGCTTCTGTTGATATTTGAAATGTCACCGGTAAGGCTGGAGGAGTGGGGAAGAAAGGGGTCATAGTGTTTGTTTAAATTATAGAGATAAGCCAGACAGGATTTGGGACTAACACAAGAATTATGATTCACTGCCATCTCTGTAAGAAAGGATGTAAAACAAATGTTAGTTAAGCAAACTGTTTACCTGTACTACTTTTCTTATGTTTCTTTGGGTTTTGATTACTTAACTAAAAAGGACTCATGAGTTTAATTAAAGATAGTTAATAAAACTCTAAAGTTTAACAACAACTAGTAGTATAGGACATAAGAAGGCATAAATAGTATTGGACCATGGTTTTGCTAAGTAACTAGAAAACTGGTCAATATAACTATGTAGACTGAGTGCTTTTCAAAAGACTCTCACATTTGATCTCATTATAGGTCTGTATACAATTCAACATAAAAATAGGAGTTTATGTTAGATAGTTAGGAATGTTAATCAGATCCTTCAGTTAATATAATTTGCGGGGAAGTAGGTTAAAAGAGTTTAATACTATAGACCCATTGGGAAGGAGACCAGGGTGAACTGGCATATAATTGACCAACTTGTCTTTATGCTTTAGTTTTGGATTGTTTTTATCTTTGTTCTGTTCACAACATTGGAGTTGATAATCAGTTGGCACTAGTGATGCCCTATTCTGTGGGACTCTGTCACAAAGTAACCTTCTCAGGACAGTGATTGGACATAAGTTGTGGTTGTGTTGTTTGATTATGAAAACCTAAATGGTTATATCAACTAATTTTCTAGTTTATTTTAGCAAAGTGTTAGTCCAATACTATTTTGCCTTCTTACATCCTATACTCTTAGTTGTTGTTGAGAATACTTAATAAAGCTCTGTAATGTTGAATTTAACTCTCACATCCTTTTTCATTTGTTAAGCAATTAAAATGAAAAGACCCCTAAGGAAGGTGGTATTGGTAATACTCTATTCTATTCTATGGGTATACTCTATGGGACATTCTGAGTGACTGTTCAGCTCACTTAAACTTATTCTACTGTAACTGACCAAAAGATATGGTAATTGCCCTTATTAAAATTCAGTGACATATCCAGTTTTCTGGCTGTAGTTAGAGAGCTAGGTTACTACAAAATACCCTTCAATGTTCTGAATGAATTAACTTAGCGTTTTTGAGTTTGCCTTCTGTGACTATTGGCTTGATGGAGTTTTTCTTTCCCTGAAATTCATGGAAACCTAATTTCAAAGAGGCATGTTTGAATATCCATGCCAGAAGTGTTCATAAGCTATACCAGCCAGTGAAAAATATCACCTGAGTTATCTGAAGACTAGCTACCCAGCACAGTTCAAATAGCAGAAATCACAAAATGTCAAACAACTTATGAAAAAAAAAAAAAAAGGACATTTTTTACCTGCCAACAGCAATATATGGCTGCAGATATTCCATGAACAGAAAGAGAAGTTGAGTTCACTTTAAATTATTCATTCAAGTGTAACAGTTAATAGTCTTTGAAAGGTTTAAGGTCACAAATGGTGGTTTCAGGTGTTTGCCTCATCTTTACAAATGAGCAAACCCTACATTTGTATCCAACTAATCGTTACACTACTTCTGTATGCAAAATAGAGATAAAGTATTCATAAAAATAACTTCATATATTTCTTGGGTATGATTAAAAGAGTAGGAAGTATTTAGTGTTGCACTTGTGTTTTATTATCCAAATTGCACTTTAGGAGTGAAAAAATGAAAGCTACACTATTATTGCCATAATAATGAATAATAGAACACTGACAGAGCTTTTTCTGTTCATCGCTCTTTACATGTATTAGGGCTCAGTTCCACTACCACTGATATCAGTGTCAAAACTCCCAACTTCTTCAATGAAAGCAGAAAGCGGTCCATTATTTGATTAATCCTCTGAATCTACCGGAAGATGTGCAAGAATCAAATAGGTAACAATTTTTCTTGTTGCACAAGCCCTTAAATCAAGAGTTTATGGGGCTAGACCTTGAGGCAGCCATCTTATTCCCCACAAAACACTACATGATCATAGACAACCAAATACACATATGACATGCATTTGCCAGCTATGGCTTAGCACAGGAGTTCTGAACCTCTCTGCCTGCAGCCCCAAAACTACCTACTATTTCTTGTCATGATCCCAGTCCCACAATCCTTTCTGGCCCTCTCACAACCCTTAGCAGCTACAGAGCACTGAAAGATTGTGGCCATGACAAAAACAGCACTTTTGGGTGATGCTGGGTAAGGGAAGCTAGGCAAAGGGATACTTTGTGATGAGGTGTGTACAGGGTACTGAGCAGGGAGTACTAGGTGAGTGTTGCATGCTGAAGGCAAAAGGCCCTAAAGCTGTATGGAAAACTGCATGAAGCCTTTGGTGGGAGGTACTTAGTACAAGTTGGTAGGAGGTAATAAATGCTGGGAGAGCAGTAAAAAGAGAAAACCTCCCCTCTCCCACCATTCCTGTTTAGCTGTGGGGGAAGCACCATCTGAAGAAGGCATGAAGCTGGCTAAGCATTCCAAGCAGCAGGGACTGGAACCAGTTCTATACCTTCCCCTGCCCAGCTTTGAGGGATGGTTTTTGGCTTCTGTTGAGTCCAAATAATTGCTTGTAAAAATATTTTTACAAGGATTTGGGCTACAACACCACTGCAACTTCTTTGCAATCCACCTTGAGGTTACAACCCTCAGATTGAGATCTGCTTTTTTAATGGATTGAGCAGAGGGTTAAGAGTTGGGACTTGTGGGTTCTACTCTAGTTACTGACTTAGTGTGTGGCATTAGATAAGATATTTAATCTCTCTAAGTTAGGTATAGGTAACCTCTTCTGTACCTATAACTCTCCCTCCCCTCAAAAAGCCCAAGTAACGCTCTGTTTTTTCACTGTAGCATTACTACCTCTTTCTGCATCAAGCTGCCCACACTGTACACAAAGGCTGCTCATGATAGGAGCCAGTTTACCTTCTTTAACGAGGAACCTCGTCATCGTTTCATTAACAACACGCCTACAGCTAACCTAAAATGCTTTCATAATCAAGAGCCTTAGACCTATGATTTTTCAGACCCCAAAGAAAAATCTAAGGAGGATGTAGGAGGAAGTAAATGACCTGTACTGTGGAGGAACGATCAGTGGTCAATTCAAGCCTAGAATTTCAGTTTACATTTATCCAGAGAATAGGCTAGAAACTAGAGTTGGTGGGGATTTTTTCACAAAATCTTTGCTGAAAAATGCCAGTGTTGGCATTGACAAATTTCCTGATCCCCCAAAAATATTAAAGTGAGTTTCAAAAATTTTTCTAAATGAAAAGCTTCAGTTTTTCTGTTATAAACAATTTTTTTCAAAATTTAAAATTTAATTTATACTAAAAGATTAAAAAAGAAAAAAAAAAGTGTCAAAATCTAAATGATACATTCTGATTGACCAGAACTGAATATTTTTGGTTTATCAGTTGTAAGTTTTGAGATTTGATTTTTCAACCCAGTTTGGGATGCAAAATGTTTTGAAGTCTCAAAAATTCTCACAGGATATGAAAAGAGTATCCTGTCCAGGCCTACTAGAAACTTCTTTTTAAAACAATAAATGAACGCTACAAGTTTGTTTGTAGGGTCCCGTAATTAAGAGTGTGTACGCATTTGTGACACGCTGCAGTGAAGGCATGAGGAGGGTCTTTGAAGTACTAGAAAATTGAAGAAATTTAGCTTTGTGTGATAATTTCTACAACGTAAGTTTAACTTCATTGAAGCATGCAGTCTCCTCTTTTCCATTATATGCAACAGGGCATGTAATTTGCACACAGATTTAATTAACTAATAAACCCCTGATCAGTAACATTAAGTATGGAAATGTCATTGCCAATGACATGATGCTGCATCAGTTAGTAAAATCAAAAAATTAAACTAAAGCAGGAGTACTTACTGTTCTGTCTTTGGGGATAGGTACACTTAGAACCATAACACTGGTCTCAATTTTTGAGAAGTCGTCTGCTTCAGAGATAAAATGTGATATTTATTATGTATTTTGATGTGCTGAATTCAAATATGACAATTAAAACAACTGATTGGCTACTGTTTCTAAGATATTTAAGTTTTTACATTTTATGTCTATGTATATTGTGTAGATAGTAGAGTTTTAATCATAAATTGTAAACCTAGGTCTTTTCATGTGTTTATGGTTGCTTTACATGATAATATTTCACCTGTCCTGTTTATGTAACACTTTAAAAATCAGCAAAAGGGTTATATAAATAAAATTTATTATGAAACAAAGGCAAAAAACTATTATGGACATAGTTTAGTCCTCTTCAGTGTCTACTCGGCGCTTCTTGGCTTGTCTCTTGTGTTCATTAAATGGAGCATCTCTTGTCACTGTCCAGCAATAGTCTGCAAGCATTGATGGGCTCCATTTGCCCTAATAGCCTGCCAGGAGATTCCACTGCTGTAGTCTGGAGCCCAACAGCTCTGCCTTACTCTTGGGTAGTTCCAAATCCCTGACAAGGTCATTCAGTTCACCTTGTGTTATGAGATGTGGTTCAGAGGAGGAGGATGGGAGAAAATGTGGGTCCTGTGACATTGATGGTTCAGGACCAGACGTTTCATCCTCTTCCTCGTCTGACTCAAGTGAGAATGATTCTGGTGCATCAGGAACCGGCAGTCCTTCTCCGTGTGGTACGTAGTGGGCGTATAGCTGATAGAATGTTTGGATAATGCACAGTCCACTTTTTCTTCTTTGACACACCTTTCCCAACTGGAGGCACCATGCAGAAGTAACAATTGCTGGGAGGATCTGTTGGCTTTCTCCAAATCATTGGCAGTGCAAAAGGCATAGATTTCCTTTTCCTGTTCAAACACTGGCCAAGATTTGTTGCACAAGTCTTGCAGCATATGTGTGGGGCCCACCTCTTGTCCTGATCTCCAATTTTGCAGCCAAAAGAAAGGTGATAGGCTTTCTTAACCATAGTGGTTAGACTGAGCTTTTGTGATGCAAAAGTCACTTCATCACAAACATAGCAGAAGTTATCTGCACTGTTCACACAAGTACAAGGCATCTCTACTCACTTTGGCTAAACAGAAATGTGTCCCTTTGCAAAATCAAACACTGACAAATAAGAGAGCACCACACTGTATGATTTCTAGAGCTGATATAGGGCAATTTCTTCAGCAGAGTGATGTAAGCTTCGTTATGATTGCATCATCCATGACTTCTAGGAATAACATGATGCAATTCATATAATGTATGATACAATACCAGCTTCAGATTGCATCATTCATTGTTTTGCCTCAAAAGCAAGTACTGTCCAAACCCAGTCATAGATTTATTCATAGATCCAGTCAAAGATGTATTTTAGTCATTTCTGGTTTAAATTGAGATCCCTTCCCTTTATAACTCACTTATCCTCCGCCATTCCCAAGTCACGGGTCGTATATACTGACCAATAGCATATCTTCAAAACTAGAGCCAATCAACAATTTTAAGCATCATTTTCGTTCTCAGTGACCCAGAATTAGTAAAGTTGGAGTACATTTATTTCAGAAGCATTTTGGCTGTAGAGTAGTGTAATCAACTGGTTACAATTTTCTGAAGAAGAACTGATTTCCACAACTGTATAAATTCCACGACCACACCAAAAAAAAAAGAAGGGGGGGGTGTCAAAAAAAGGAAATATTTCCTAAGATGTTGAGTGGGATTCAGAGTGGAGGAGGATATCTGGCCTCTGTTCTCATCTGGTAACACCTTGTTCATCCTGGTAACAATCCTCACATTTAAATGGTTTAAAATTGCTGCTCCTTGGCCTCAAAACTACAATTCTAAAAAATACTGAATTACAAAAAATGGGATCAAAGGTGTGTAAATTGCCAAAATGCGAAAAGTACCTGTCATCTTGCAGGAAACTCTTTAAAAAGTTCAGATATTATTAAGCCAGAAAGAATCATTTTGACCATCTAGCCTGACCTCTTGTCTAATGCAGGCCATAAGACTTCCCCCTATATTAATTCCTGTTTGAACTAGAACATAGCTTTTAAAAAAAACCCCAATCTTGATTTAAAAATTGCCAGTGACTCAGAATCCACAACAACCATGCGTAAATTGTTCCAGTGGTTAGTTACCATTACTGTTAAAATCTACATCCTATTTCTAGTCTTCACTTGTCTAGCTTCAACTTTGAGACATTAGATCACATTACACTTTTTTTCTGCTAGATTGAAGAATCCTCTATTATCAAATTTCTGTTCTCCATGCAGATACTTATTGGTAATCAAGTCACTCCTTTATCTTCTCTTGTTTGTGCTATATAGATTGAGGTCCTTATGTTATAGTGAAAGACTCATGTTTTCTATTCCTTTAATCATTCTGGTGGCCTCTCCAATTTATCCACATCCTTCTTTAATTGTTGACACCAGAACTGCATACAGTAATCCAGTAGTAGTTGCATGAGTGCCAAATCCAGAGGTAACAACCTTCCTACTTTTACTCATGACATCCAGAATCAAAACAGAAGATGTTGGAACATTATTGCCACCTCTTTCTTCTGGACTCATGTTTTCAACATGTACATGAGTATACATGATTTTTTTTTATAATAGTGTACTTGTCTTACAAATAAATGTAATATACATAATATTTGTCTAGTGTTTTGCATCTTCAGAGTACTACAAATCCATTTCCTAACCCTGACAACTTTGCTGGTAGGTAGGCATTATCATCTCAGTTTTACAGAAGTGGAAACTGAGACAGAGATATTAGCTGCTTCCACCTCTGAAATGACATATAAATGGTTTCTCAGAACAGAAGAGTACATCTTCCCTCAAATACTATAGGAGTTGCCTGGAGGTTAATGGGGTCCAGCATTGTAGAAAGCCCAGCAGAGCTGACCATACAGCTCAGCATCAGCAGTGATCTGTCACATCAACAGCACCACATTTGCTCAGTCAGGCTCTTCTACTAGGTCCACTGAGTCAGGGCCTCATCTCTCTGTATGTGGTCATGTCACAGTGTGAATGTATGGAGGAGGGGCCACCTTGAAGTAATTCTTAGGATCCCAAACAATTATTGTTCCACTCCACCATACAGGCACTCTAGAAAGCAAAAGAGGATGCCAAGCAAACAGAATACTCAAATATCCTAGTGTGACATTATGACTCAGCAAGACTCTTACAATTTACCTGAAAAGCCAGTGCATTGGGATTATTGATCCATCCTAATCTCCTTCAGACACCCAGTCCAAATGCAGATCAGCTTGACCTTAATACTCATTTGGTTATAGCCTTTAAACATTCAGGTCACTCTTTTCCCCTCTTTCTGTTTGCATTCTCTTCTTCTCCTCTATACTAAAATCAAGCCACTTAAAGAGATACAATTCAGATATTGTAATGTGGCTCTATAGACAATATTAGCCTTCGTATTTAATAAACCTCCTATATTGGCATTTTATAGGATATTGAAAATTTAACATTTCAATAATGCTGCATTGGAAGATGCCATTTTCCAAGAGACAAGAGTTTAGAAATGGATTAAGATGTATTCATAGACAACTTTTTTCTTAAATGTGGATAAACAAAGAACATAAGAACATAAGAACGGCCGTACCAGGTCAGACCAAAGGTCCATCTAGCCCAGTGTCTGTCTACTGACAGTGGCCAATGCCAGGTGCCCCAGAGGGAATGAACCTAACAGGCAATGATCAAGTGATCTCTCTCCTGCCATCCATCTCCATCCTCTGACAAACAGAGTCTAGGGACATCATTCCTTATTCATCCTGACTAAAAAAGAACACTAATCATTTAAAACTAATGATTAACAATGAACACATTTAACAGAAGAACAATCATCATTTTAAACCACTGGTAATTATTTTTCATTACTTGTGGAAGCAGTATGTGGATGGAAGTGACCTGCAGAGAAGCACTTTAAAGACTGCAGAGTTGCAAAAATCCAGAAAGACAGATAGAGCTTCATGGAGAAATTATGTTTATTTCATTTTTTCTTCACATTTTGCAAGTTCACTAGCACAACATTCTAAGCACATTTCATTCATTTATGGTTCACACACTTTGTGGTGTACTGAGGGCTGAATTTCTTGAAAAAGATCTGGAGTCTACACGTAAAAAAAGTATGCAGAATTGCTCACCTGTATTTCCATGTTCACTTATCAGGTGAGCCTTTGTGACACAACTTAGTGACTCCTAATCTTGTGCACAATTTCACTCTGTTTGTTCTATGTAACCAGCATATACACATCTCACCCCTGCACCTGTAATCACCTTCCATCCCCCTTCAACAAGCCAATTCCATGTGCAGGTCTCAACACAATTACATTATTGACATTTCTCAGCTGAAAGGCTCTTGCAAATGCCATCCAATTTTCCAGCTCTTTCTGAAAGATCAAAAGATGCACCTTGCATAGTAGACAGGAATTCACACTGATGGGTGCCTATTGTCTCGAATACAAACGCTATTCACAGCGTTTGCCAGAAGCTAAAGGGGGTATGTCTATGCAGTGAGACAACTAAAGCAAACTTCTACTGGAGATAAAATATGTCTATGCTTGTGAATACCTTTTCTGCTTGAACAACCCCAAGGCCAACATATTCAAGGCCTCCTAATTAGGGAGGCTGTCATTGGACATGAAACCTGTCATTCTAAATAAAATGTGTGTCATCTGCTGGAAGGAGAACATCATTTTCACTTGAAAATGGATAATGACTATATTGGTTTATTACTGCAGGCACATCACTTAAACTACACTTTTGACAGAAGTCTTCATGCTAGCACAGCTCATGGAAAAAGTCCTGGACTCTAGGTTTTCATTCATTCTATGAGAAAGAATATGCTGAATGTCACAAGCAGTTTTGCTCAGTTACTAGCCTCCGGTTTTGTTAGACTAGTTACCAGATTTATTATTTAGTTAAATCCTGCCAGTGATTTTTCCTTTCTAAAATAACTGAGCCATAGTCTCTAGTGTTGAGTTGTCCACATCACAGAGACTGTCACCACATTAAAGTTACTCAGAATGAGTTCAGGAGATCAAGAGAGCATATCACCTTATTATATCTATGCAGACAGATTAATTTTGTCTAAGATTGCCAGACATGTTGGTCACTTCTGGGAGCCACCTAAAGCACCACCCAGCTGAAGGTAAGCACCGCCTAGCTGGAGACTGCACCCCGAGCCTCCTGCCCCACCCTGAGTCCCCTCCTGCACTCAAACTTCCTCCCAGAGCCACACTGCTTCCCGCACCCCAATCCAGTATCCCAACCTTGAGCCTCTTCCCACACCCTAACCCCCTGCCCCAGCTCTGACCCCACTCCTGCACTCCAAACCCCACATTTCTGGCTCCATCCCAGAGCCTTCATGCTCTCCCGCACGCCAATCCCCTGCCTGAGCCCGGTGAAAGTAAGTGACGGTGGGGGAGAACAAGCGATGAAGGGAGAGGGATAGAGTGAGCATGAGGCTGGGCCTCAAAGAAGGGGTGGGGGGGGTGTTCTGTTTTGTGCGATTAGAAAGTTGGCAACCCTAAATTTCATCTCGTTGGATACTTATACCAAGAATGAAAAGGGAGGGATGGGGGAGATTTTAACCAGATCTGACTAGTAAACAAGATAGTAATTCTTTTGAGGGCTGATGCAAAACAAATTTTTCACTAATAACTTACTGGGAGTAGCATCTGCCTCACAATATATTTACATTGTTGGTATAAAATGTTCTGCACACCTTTGATAGTGTTTCTAAGATGTATTGTACATGTCAAATCAGCACACAACATTACTAGAGACAAAAGTTAAGTACATGTTCATAAATGTCTCAGAAGTGATCTCAACAGCCCCAAGAACAGGAAAAGAAGAAGTGTAGGCATTGGAAGGTTTTAAACATTCCAACCATGCTTATCCCATCCTCCCTCCCATGCCCAGAAAAACATCAGCACTGAAATGACCTCTTGCATACTAATATCTTGCATTTTATGTTGTGCCTCCCATCCAAAGGCCTCAAAGAAATCTGCAATTAAAGAATTATGTTCCTTATTTTATAGACAGAAAAACTGTCACATATAGATAAAGTAACACTTTGAATCTGTGGCAGTTCCAGGAATGGAACAAAAGATGTCTTGTCTTCAAGTCCTGTTACTGAGCCACAACAAAATACCAAATCCTTCAGAAGTCGAACTCTTACTTCTCATCTTGATTTCTGCACTTGTATCTACCAATCCAAAACGATGCAATGAAATCTAATAAATCCAGATGGGTAGATCGCAGTGTGACAAAAAACACAAAACAGGAAGAAAAATCCTTAATAAGGTATTCTGGAGCCTCTTCCACACAACTAAGAAGAGATTTACGTTCATTGTGACCACATTGATAAAACCAGTGTTCCTAAACAACTGGACAATCAGCATTGTAAATATAAACTTTTGAACTTAGTTGAGTTACAGAGATGAAAGTTACCCCCTAGGTTTTATTTCTATTTGTCAAATCATTCATATGAGCATTTGAAGGGCTTATAGCACTAAACTATAGCTCTAATGGGACTCTGTGCTCCTCCAGAAGTTTCAGTAGGACAACTATGAGTGTCTTGCACATGCACATTTAAAGAGTCTCAATACTGGATATGCTTTGGACAAAGTTCAACCCTATACTTATATCACACCCTATCATCTCAAACAGGTAAAGCAGGAGTAAGTTTCTCAAGTGAGTTCTCTATATACACACACAAATAAAAATAAAGAATGAAGATAACTTGCACAGGTTCATGGTTCTTTGGCTGCATGTGATTTTATACATCTTTCAGCTAAGTACAGCTGTAACAAAACTCAGTGCTCAGGCACAGCCTGTTGAGTTGTTTTTTGCACTGGGGCCCTAAAGGTATAAACTCATGAATGGATTACACTCTTCAATACAGAGCAATACAGGTAAATTAGAAAGCATTAAGTTTGGTTTTCTTTACCAATTTTACATTTTATTTAATCATAAAAGAAATGCAACGGATTGTGGATACCAGGCACTGCACTCTCTCCATGGCAGGATAAAATCAGAACAGCTTACTTTAATTTTGTTTATTTAAGGGAAAATAAAAATATTTTCTTAAATATACATGTTACAGGTCCAAGAACCTCAGACAAAGCAAAATAAATCTCTGTATTCAAAAGCTTGTGGATTTGTAGATCTATGAATAACGCACCACAAGCAAGATCAGAATGCCTAGAGAAGCCACCAGCCCAAATATTAAAGGGGAGGGGGAGGTAATACACTGGTAAACACATTACACAGCAAGAACTTATGGAAAGCACAAACTCATTGGATCCCACCGAGTACATATAGATCACCCAAGACACTCATAAGCACATGTCCACCCGAACAACTAACTCTGACCTTATAGTGATGCAAGACTGACATTTGGAAGAACAAAAAAAGCCCCACCAAAACCTGATAGTTTTCTCCATCCATAACATAATTTCAAATCAGTGACAGAGACAGAGCACTTCACTGCTGATTGTACAGCTGTTCTGACACTGCTGGTCACCTTTGAATCCATACAAGGAGACATACTTAAATTCATGAAAAGTAGATCAAGAGAAGGCTTAAAGTTATCATTCACCAAACTTTGTACCACCAATTAAACACTCTTGATAGATTTTTCAAAAGTGCTCGCATTGGTCTAATTCTGTTCCCTTTGAGGTCAGTGTAATTTTACTATTGAGTTCAGTGAGAGCAGAATTAGTCTTACACTGAACACTTTTGAAAATCTGACTTTCCATGAGCCAACAATACACTCTGTTAGTTGTTATTATATACTGACCTCTCACATAGAACAGTAATGTTCTAGAAACTAGCCAACGTTTTTTTTTTTTTTTTTAAAAAGCAGCCGCCTAAAGTAAGGCTCCTTAATAATTTTCCTGATTTTCTAAGTGCTGAGGAACTAGCCACTCCCCTTGATCTTGTTGAGAACTGTGGAGTGTCAAGCCGCTTTGAAAAATCATGCCAGTTATTTAGTAGACTAACTTTAGGCTGCTTTAAAAAACAAAAACAAAAACAAAAAAACACTAGGCCTAAACTGGCAAAGGTTCATGTGGTCAGAAAAAATCTTCTTATATTTTAATTCAGATTTAATTTTATTAAAGCTAATGTTAATTATTTAATACATAGGTTAAGGAAAGAGAGTCTATACATCTGAGGGTAATGCTTAAATTATCCCGAAGTACCAAGTTTGGTTTAAAAGTCATAAAATATCTACAGTTCATAATCTGCAATATCCCAAATTAAGGTTAATAAATTTAACGATACAGTTTGCATTGATTCTAGAATATTTAAAGTCCTTATAAATAAAAGAGAAATCGCACTTAGCACTTCAAATCACCCTTCTGAAATTGGAAAGCTGCCTACTTTGAGGAAACTACTAGTGATGTGAGCAGTGTGTGGCAAACTCCAGCATTGGTTTTGGCAAATGTCCCTGATGGTTTGTAAGGAGTCAGCAAATGACTTCAGGAACTCAATACATTACATATTAGTATTTTTATAGATCTTGTAAGTAGTACCGTAAAATATTTAAAATGTTTTATAAAACCCACATGAGAGAAAAAAAAATCCTAAATGCTGTGTTAAATTATATCTGCTAAAATGGTAGTAGCAAACAGTTATTTATACACCCACAATACTCTGGGGAAAAAAGGCAATCAAATTTGTTATTGATTTACAGAAAGTGATTGAGGATAAAACAGTGAAATTAGGAAGATACACAAGAATAAACTTAGAAATATTATAATATGCAGGTTTGAACTCCAGTTGACTTGTAAATATAACCATTTACAAGAGGTACTTCAAATAACTCATGCTGTGCTTTCTTTGCTTGTAAAAGCACCATAAAGTATTTTGCACTGAATGCCACATTAGATAGTCACATTGACTTTTGTTTCTGCTATGGGCAATATGTCCTCCCAGCAAGATAGTCTGTAGTTCTGTTCTATTGATTGTGAACATTAGAAATCACGCACCTGTCTTTTAACCATACTGCTGAAGTGTCTCTTATTTCAAAGCAAGTCACTCATATTAGTCCCCAAATCATTTGTATTCCTCATAAATTTGTATCCACCTTATTTTCATTCTTGAAAATTATTTACATCACAAATAAAGAATCATGAAACTGAGGTTAGAGAAAGTTTACCAAAAAAAAATTCCACAGCATTTTAAGTTTTCTGAACTAATTAATCTGTCTCTCTTTTTCATTAGATCTGGTATTTTGGGCTTTGACAGGTTGAGATAAATGCTTTCAAAACTGCAACATACCCCTTCTTTGCATTAGTAGATGGGCTAAATAATGTGTGAGGGCATAAATTGATCAAAGTCACAAGGAATTAAGCCCACTGACTCCAGGGCCAAATTTAGCTTTCAGAAGAAGGCTCTTCTTGTGTATTTACCCTTTGAAGCAATGGGAAGAAGCCAAATCTATATTTCTGGTATGTGGCTTTAAACACACTTCATAATCAACACTATCAGAGACAGGTGATGGCTTAAACAATATCACAGTGGACACCTGAACTTCACCCATTGCCAGGAGATCATCTACCAGTATCACCAGTTCTGTCTCTATGTTATATCTAGTTCTGAATCCAGATTGAGGAGGGTCAAGTTGATCTCATGCAGTTAGGTAATGAAACCTGTCCCATCATGATTAATCAAATATTGATGACATTAGGTGATGACTAGCAGGATCACCAACATAAGTGATGGTTTACTGAGCAAAGGGAAGCCTTTCATGAAGGAAAAAATCAGCAACTTCTCCCCCTTAAGGAAAGCACTAACAGTCTTTGCAAGCAGAGATTCCACTTCTACCCTATTGAACTTCACTACCTCCAGGGGCTGCATTAACATTTTGCTTTTACAACAAAATATATGAGTGGCACCAAAAGTGAGAGAATTAATTGTGATCTCATTCTTAAATTAGGCTGAGATACTCTATCCACCACTCTATAAGGGACTCAAATCCATGTGCATTTTATTAAAAATATGATAATTTGAAAAAATAAGAAAAGATGTTGAAAGGAGGAAAAACAATGGTCTTGCCTAAAGGAGCTTTTTCCCCCTGTTAAATTAGGAAGGTTGCAAAACTTCACATTATTCCTGTGTTCCTATACCGATAGAAGAAGCTATCGGATATTTCAAGAGGAACATAGTTCATGCACTGGTAGCTGCCATGTTATACTAAGTTAGCTAGTCACATGATTTAAAAATTATAATTATTGTAACAAACTCGGTTTATTAAATTTTGGTGCAGCTTTTTTGGAGGTTGGGGGGTCAAGAGGGGAAGAAGCAAAACTGTATACATCAACAGGAACATTTAAACTCTTTAGTGACTGGAGTGCTGAGTGTTTGAAAAAAAACTAATTGGCTAGAGAAAAACTGATTTACCTTTGAGAACAAAATAGGATGGATTCTTAAAAAAAAATCACTTGTGTTAATTGCTCAAATTTTGTTTTAAAAGAAGAATTTATCAGAGCTGTGGGAGATAATGTTAAAACCACATATTCATTTGCATACATTTTGGAAGAAGCATTCAGGTTATTTCAGAATAAAGCAGCATGAATATTTCATGAAATTTAATGTGAGATTTAAGAGAAGTTCATGACTAAGAAACACCTAAATGTCCAAAGATTTTGGAAATGATTCCGAATGTATGAAGTTTTGCTTAAACCCAGATTCTCAGGCCAAACTTTCAAGCGTAGGCAGTTATGTATAAGACTAAGATTTTGTCATTGTTATTTTTAGTAAAAGTCATGGACAGGTCATGGGCAATAAAAAAATAAATTGATGGAAGCTGTGACTTTTGCTGCTGCAGCTCCATGGTTGCCCCCCATCACTGTAGTCACTGGGAGCTGTGAGGTTTCCCCATCTGCTCAGGGCAGCTGGAAGCTGCAGGGGTGGCCCCCCTCCGCCCATAGCAGCTGAAAGCTGCAGGGTGACCATATTTCCCCGAAGATAAAACAGGATATCCCCAGCCACTCTCCTGAGGTGTCTCTTCGCCCCTCCTCCCCCCCACCCACCTGCAAGGCTGTCGCTCATCCCTGGAACCCTGAGAAGGGCCCCCTCAGGAGTCTATCACCTGTCGCTGGAACCTTGCAGGGGGATGTTGCCTCTCACTGCTGTTGCCTGTCCCTGGAACCCTGTCAGGGCCCCACTGGCTGCCAGCTGGAGTTCCACAGTCCCTGGGACTGAAGCAGAGTGTGTCATGGAGATCTCTGGAAGTCATGGATTCCTTGACTTCCATGACCTCTGTGACATAAATGTAGCCTTAGTTATGTACAGCAAACATACCACAGTCAACACCTGTGCTACTACTATACATGTTAAAGTTGAAGATCTAAAATCATAATAGTGAGCAAGTGATAAGGGCAGAGTGCCTTTTTTTTTATTATTTTTACTCATCTCCTTCCTTTTGTGCATTTGTCACCTTGCTGTCCTTCTACCTTCTATATGCACCTTTTCTTCCCACTCCCTTTTTTGTGTTGCTCATTGAAAAAGCAGCATTTATTTATTAAACACACACAGAAATTACTGAATTGGAAATGGAATAGAATCAGGCATTTTCCTTATGCATAAAGCTCGAGATGCAAACTGCATATCAAGTTACCAGGATCAGACCCTCATAGTTTCTAAATGCAGCTATTGTTTTACACATAGAACTCACTGAAACTGATCTTCTTGGTCATGTTAGGCTGGAATGTTGCTGCATCAAATCTGTATGTTCTGCTGTCAGGAAAATAATGTTGCCCACTTTCACTATTTCTATGGTGACTCTTGCAATTTTTGGCATTTTTCTTAAAAGTCAGGATACTGGAATCATATTATTATGTAAAAGTCTCAGCTTTCATTAAAAAAAATAATTAGCTTCTAGCCCTCAGGGTAGTGGAAAAAAAGCTCAAAAACGTGACTCCTAAGATCTAAAAAACCAAAAGGCCTCAAATGTACTTAATATTCATGATTTCTGAATACTTGGGTTTGACGCCACTTGGAACGTATAATCTGAAAATCTACACTTGACCCTCATATGCTGATTTAGAATCAATTATTTAGTTTGTTTTTGTATCGAGCCCACAGTGTTTGTCTGAAAGATATCATCTTGTTACTAGATATTGATCCTGCTGGGATTAAATGGTTCTGCAGACTCCTTAAAGCAAATGGACCTTTACCTCAACCATAGAGGTGGGAATGGCTCCTTAGAGGGTTGAGACCTAGGGGGTGAATGTAGTAATCCTTAGGTAGCAACAGCCAAATGTGGGGAACACTGAGCTGAACTGAAATTCATCTTATATGACGTTCCCTCTCCCCTCAGCCTGCATTCCTTTTCCCTTCTGTCAGACAGACAGACAGACATTTTAAGTCTCCTCTGCTCCTCTAATCCCTCTTGCCCCAGTGACACAATCTCATGTCCTGATCTCCCTTGCACTCACTCCCATCTCCTTCCTTACTCTTTTCCTTAACCTCTCACAATACAAGCATGCTTTGGTCTCTCCCATCTCCAAAACAATACCCTTGACCCTAACTTACCTTTCTAACTCCTGCCCCACTCTTCTCCATTTCATCTCTCAGCTCACTTAACAGGTTTTCTACAATTGCTGTCTAAAGTTCCTCTCTTCCATTTTATCCTAGACTACCTCCAATCTTGTTTCTGCCCCTTGCAACTCTACTGAAACCGCTCTCACCACAGTCCGACCTCTTCATAGCCAAATCTCAGACTTTGTACTCTATCCTTATCCTCTTTGACTGGCAGTTGCCTTTGACACAGTCTGCCGTGTTCTTCTTGAAATTTTATCCTCCCATGTCTTCCATGACTCTGCCTTCTCCTGATTCTCCTCCTTCACCCTTCCAATCTCTCCTTCAAGTGTTCTCTTTTAGTAGATCTTCCTCATCCTCCTATAATTTTCTATGGAGCATCCACATAGTTCCATCTTTGGTTTCCTTCTTCTCCCTGAACACCTTATATCTGGATAACTGCATCCAGAAACTTCAAATTCAGTTACCATGTGTTTGACAAGGATTTGCAGATCTACCTCTCCACTCCCTATCGGTCTTCTTCTGTCCCAGCTGAAATCTCAGCCCATCTGACATCTCTTTGCAGATGAGCTAATGCCTAGACAAGTTCAGTATGAATAAAACAAAGTTATTAATCTCTCCCAACACCAAGCCTTCCTCTCTTCTTCCTTTTCTCAATCCACTATGGACAAAACTACCTGGGTGTCATCTTTGACTCACACCTCTCTTACAAATTCTTTTTACATAGCAAAATCTGTATTTTAGAGAAGCTATCTGTCCACATGGCTAAATCTCTCATCCAGACTCATCTCATATCTTGATCATCCTTCTCATTGGTCTTGAGATACGCACTCTTGCCCTGCTCATATCCATTCAGAGTGCTTCTGCAAAGATCATTCTCCTAGCCAGTCACATTTACCATGTCACTCTTCTCTTTGAATCCCTCCCCTAACCCCTAATCTATCATATCAGTCATAATCTGCATATCTTCACTTTCAAGGTCCTTCACAATTTATCCCCACCTACCTATCACCCGCTGTTGAAATGTCACTAGCCCTCCAATCGGTCAGTGATGCCACCCTCCACTGCCCACTTGTCAAATTTTAAAACAAGCACTTTCATGTTTTCCCCGACTCTACTCACTATGTTTGGGAGGAGCTCTCCATAAAAATCTGCAAAGCTACCTCATTATCCTCCTTCAAATTCCTCTTTAAAATCCCTCCTTCATCACAATATCTACAAGAATTTTTTTACCACTCCTATCATGACCACCAATAGCCTCATTGTTTCCTTGTACTCTCATCTGTATCCATCTGTTGTCTCATCTTATACTTTGATTATAAGTCCTGAGAGGCAGTGACCATCCTTTTGTTCTATATTTGTACAACACCTGACACAATGGGGTCCCGCTCCCTGACTGGAATCCTGGGCACTACAGTAATGCAAATAATAAATCTTGTTGATAATTTCTTAGTTAATAAAGCCAACCCTCAGAAAGGGGGTGAGTATTTGCCATTGTACAGTATGTGTGGAAAGACACTTGCTCACAGGTTTCCTTTTAAAGTTTGAAAAGCAACATTGCAATTTACACAGAGCTCATGGTATTCCAAAAATATGGAGGGGGTCTTGAATTAGTTCAGGAATGATCTCAAAAGATTTTAACAGAATTTTAGGATACCAGAGATATCCTTTGAAATACAACCATAATTCAACATCTCTGGTGAATAAAAATATGCTTTTGCACCATCTATTTATGTGATTATGCATTTATATGAAGCCTCGGGAGACAAAGAACTGAGAACAGAGAACAATAAGATGCTGGCTTTGATTCATTAAAGTTTATTTATCCTTTACGCTGGAAAAGAAAGAATTTGAACACTGAAGATGACTTACATGAGCTTCAGCTATTGAACTTCCTTCACATTTCTCAAAAAAGTCAGTCTTTCTCCTGAACTACATACCTCAGGTGGGATCAAGTGAAAAAAGAGGTAAAGTTTCTCCTGAAATAGATATTTTCAGCTTCAGTAAGCAACTTTTGCCAGCCTCTAATACAGTGGTCCCCAATGCGGTGCCCGCGGGCGGTGCACCTACCTAGTCCCCGCACCTGCTGGGGACAGAGTACTCCGGGGCTGCAGGCTGTGGGCGCCGGTATTCTCTGTCCTCGTGGCTTCTCTCTTCACTGCCCAGAACTGGTGCCAAAAAAGCTCTGAATCTGCAGAATGGACGGAATGCCGCCCCATAGCATGTGCTGCCCCAAGCATGTGCTTGCTCCACTGGTGCCTGGAGCCGGCCCTGCATGTGAGTGTTCTTCCGCTGCACTGATACGGCTGTTTTCTTGTGCTTTGCAATTTGTTTTTTTTTTTTTAACATTTTGCCCCAAATTTAGTGGTTCAAATAAAAGACAACGCACATATTATTTCAATGCAGAGTGGGAAGAACCCTATTGTTTTATTGAAAATAAAGGGAAATGTGTTTGCTTATTGTGCGGGGGTGCTGTTGCAGTGCCAACAAAACAATGTCAAACACCATTTCCAAGCTAATCACAGCTCTTTTGACATTAGCCATCCACTTAAATCTGAGTTGAGAAAGAAGAAAATTAATCAACTAAAATCAAACCTATCTGCCCAGCAATCTGTTTTCACTAGACAAGTGGTAAAGTCTAAAAGTCCTACTATTGCTTCCTTTAAAATTGCTCATCTGCTCGCAAAGAAGAAAAAACCATTTCAAGATGGTGAATTGTTGAAGGAAGCATTTTTGACTGGTGTTGATTGCCTGTTTCAAGGATTTCCTAACGAGGGTGAGATTTTGTCGGCAATACAAGACTTGCAGATATCAGACAACACAGTTATGAGGAGGATACACGTTATTTCAAGCGACATGCAAACTCAGCTAATGGATGACTTGGAAATATGTGACTGGTTTTCACTGCAATTCGATGAGTCAACAGATATATAGGATACAGCGCAGCTGGCAGTTATGGTGAGGTTGGTATTTAGTGACTTAACCGTAAAAGAAGAGTTACTAAAAGTATTGCCTATGAAAGGGCGAACAAAGAGTGAGGACATCTGTAATTTATTCAAATCATATGCAACATCAATTAGTATGCCACTGCACAAGCTGTCTGCGATCACCACTGATGGGGCACCAGTAACGATGGGCAGCGCCAATGGATTCATTGCACTCTGTAGGAATAATGAATCCTTTCTGAACTTTAGGTCTTATCATTGCATTATCCACCAAGAAGGTTTGTGCGTCAAAGTTCTCTCTTTTCAACACGTCATGAATGTCGTTATTAAAATAATTAAATCTATTTGAGCGAAACATTTGCAACACTGACTTTTTAAGGCCCTGTTGGAAGATGTTGATGATAAACAATCTGATCTTATCTTGCACACAGAAGTATGATGGCTGAGCAAAAGTAAATTTCTTGCACATTTTTTAAGCCTAATTGAAGAGATCAAAGAATTTCTGAAGTCCACAAATCAGAACTTCGAGCAACCAGAAGACTCCAGCTGGTTAATGGACTTGGCTTTTCTTGCTGACATCACTGACAAATTGAACATTTTAAATCTTGAGCTCCAGGGAAAAGACAAACATGTGGCTCAAATGATAGGTTCTGTAAAATCTTTCAAAGCAAAACTGATCTTGTGGATGTCACATATGAAGATGAAGTCTCTCGTACATTTCCCAAATATGAAGAAAATGATATGTGACAGTGATTTTAACTCATCACCATTTGTTATCCACATTCAAACACTTCTGGGACAATTTGAAAAGAGATTTCAACAGTTCACCATCATTGAGCCTGTAGTTGCCTTTCTTGTGAATCCTTTTACTTGCCAAATAGAGGTAACAGAAATGGCTACATCAATTGCGAGTCTCATTCAGGTAAGAACAGAAGACATGGAACTAGTATTTTGGACCTTCAAAATGATATTGTTCTAAAATCCTGCGCAACAGATGAAAACTTTTGCAATCTAGTTGACCGAAAAAAGTTTCCTGCTTTAAAAATGTAGCATACAAACTAAAATCTTATTTCAGTTCCACTTATCTATGCGAAATTCTATTTTCTACAATGAACATCATAAAAATCAAAATATAGATCTGACTTCCAGATGCTCATCTTGACAACTGCTTATGAACGGGAGTATCATCCTACTCTCCCAGCTAAGAAAAGTTGGCTGAAGAAATGCAGTGCCAAAGATCACACTGACTATTAGAAAAACCACGTGAAATAATGATACCTATTTTCCATTAAGTGCTGATGAGTGCGTATGGTTAACTTGTGTTTAACTTTTTTCATATTTGTTTGTTTATTGAAATCCAGATACAAGTAACAATACATATGTAAATGCTCCAATACGTCTGTTAGTCTATAAGGTGCCATAGGACTCTTTGCTGCTTTTACAGATCCAGACTAACATGGCTATCCCTCTGATACAATACAAAGAATATTTTTCATAACCATAACTGGCTATGTTAAAGTAAGAATAATAAATATATTTGGACCAGCAGTTCAACAATATTTTACTTTTTTAAAATAAATAAGATGAAAACTGTTTATGATATTTATTTTGAAAAACACCTAAATTTTTCTTACAGGTAGATAAAAAAGAGCAAATTCACATGGTAAGGTGAAAGAATAATTGCCGAATAATTTAATTAATATCTTTTACATGTAAAATTACCCTTTTTAACTTATGGATTTATATATTATATAATATTAAATATTATGTTTTTCATATTATTTAATGTATAAATACAAAATAAGCCTTGAAAAATTGTTGGCACCCACCACACTCTCCTGAAAAGATGAATGTGCTACTGCCCACAAAAAGGTTGGTGAGCACTGCTTTAATACTTAGTGCAGTGGGGAGGAGGGAGTGGGAATGAGGGACAGAACCCGAGGAAAACCGCTTTGAAAAGATGTACAATATAAAATCTATTAATGCTGCTACAGGTAGTCAGAGCATTAAAGTACCTCTTTAAGTACAGTAGAATATCAGTTCATAACTCTGAAATATTTGTAACTCTGAACAAAACATTATGGTTGTGCTTTCAAGAGTTCATAACTGAACACTGAATTAATACAGCTTTGAAACTTGATTAAACTGAAGAAAAATTCTGCTTTTAACCATCTTAATTTAAATGAAACAAGAACAGAAACAGTTTCCTTACCCTGTCAAATCTTTTTTTGCTTTCCCTTCATTTTTAGTTGTTTATGTTTAACAAAGTACAGTACTATTGCTATTTTTTGTGTATCTGCTGCTGCCTGATGGCGTACTTCTAGTTCCAAATGAAGTGTGTGGTTGACTGGTCAGTTCATAACTCTGGCATTTGTAAGTCTGAGGTTCTACTGTACTACGTTCATCCCATCTACTTCCTGGAGTATAAAGTGAAAAGCACCAAGCAAGTAGTTTCCTCATTGTGATTGACTGGGTTACTAAAATGTGGGACCTGAGAACTCAACAAGCTGATGGGGTTTATGGGAAAATGTGGATTCAAAATAACTTGAAGGATCTAGTATGCTTTCCTTCCCCTTTCCTCTGCCAAAAGATGTTATTCCTTACCCTATATATATAGATAGATTCCTCAACATAGCCCATGAATTACTAGAGCTTTGCAGAAGACAAAGTGATTCTTATTAAGTTTGGACTCTTGAGTTTTTCCATTCAGTTTTGTTTTCTGAATCATATCCTACATTGAAACTATAATCCAAATATAGTTTCATTCAAATATGTATGTAATGTGAAAATGTAACTAATGTATGTCCCCTTTGAGACAATCCACCTTCTGAACATCCAACCCACATTGTTCTGCTTCAAGAATCTCTGCTGTGTTATCAGCAGATTCCCCATCCTGCAGGCAGAAACAAGATAAAGAAAGAAAATAGGGCTTATAAATGGGGCGTTCCCATTTTTTAGAAAGAAAATAAAAACAAATGAGAAATGCATGTAGCTCTTTCAACAACAGAATGTAATATACTCCAAGTGCATATGGTCAGAAAAAGTTATGAAATAAAATATACATAGTATGACTTGAGAAGAATACCCATTTATTATCTGCTGCTATCAGCATTGTGGAACCAATTCTGCTCTAGAAACATGAGCTGGACAGTATACTGGCTCATGACAGTTCATCAAGCTCTAATTTCAAAATATTTATTGCAGTTGATGTATGAGCAAGAAAGAACCCTGTTTGACTTCCAGGTCACAGGAAGGTATTCTGTTACTATCTGCTTAGTGGGGGTGAGGGGGGAACAAAATCAAAACCTTGTGGATGGAAAAATTAAACCCTGCTTTCTTACAATGAAATCTTCATACTGTTATACAATTTATAGTGTCAGCAATTCTGGTTGTCTTGGCAAGACAAAGACACACACAAAGTTATTAGATTCTGGGACACAGAACTACTACAAAAAGGAATGGTGCGGATGTGTAACACTGATGAGCATGCAATACTTTTTGTCAACAAACTGTTCTTCTCTGACACATCTAAGTAGTGTGTTTTTTGATTCTTGACATTTGCTAACAATTGCTAACAGCTAGATGTATCAATCTGCATTTGTATTAGTGCTTAAGATTCATACTTGGTAAATGCACATTAACAACAATCTTTTAAACAAGAACTTAAAGAAAAATCTAACCCTCACTTTTAAAAGAAAGGACTTCGTGCTACACTAACTTCCCTCATACAGTCTATCCCATAAGTTTAGAATTGGGGTTTACAGCTTATATAACCAAAAACTAAAACCCATGCAAAAGTTTTCTGAAGGTTCAGGAAGGAAACTGGATAAACTCCAGAAAATAAATTTCTCATCAGTGGTGATATACACAACAAAGTGTTTTCCAGTTTCTGGAGTGATGTAGAAAGTTAAGTGCATGAAAAATCCCACTCTAGACTATACATCTTCTGTGAAGGAGTCTTAATATATGTGTTTGATACTGTAGGCCAGGCTGGTAGCATATATCACAATTCCTAAAGTAACTACGCTTTGGACCCCTTTGAGGCCTCCTCGAAGGTACTCCCCCTTGTGTCTCAGGCTTTTAGTTGTCATTTTTCCTGAGGCAAAATCATGCAACCCTCTCCCTCCAAATTGGGGACTTAGAGTGCAGAGTACTGCAATTCACTAATATCAGCTCAGCAGGTCTGATTTCTGTTCAGCACCTGCAGTCTCTTTTCTGCCAGGGCAATGTCAGGGCTAACTGGTGACCAGTCAACTTCCACAAAGAAAGGAATACTTACTCAGAACGAAAGTGTTACAAAGAAAATGTCTCTTGCACACAAATGCATATACAGGTCTGGCTCACCAGGTGTTACCCATCTACCACATGAAGACCCTGGAAGATTGCACAGTGCTTCAGGTCCTCTCATAAAGCCTGTCTCTCTTGCTGGCAGTTTCAGGCCAGTTCTTGGATCAGGTGAGAGTAACCTCTGTCCTACTGCAGGGTGGTCACTCTATACACTGTTTTCGGTTTTGTTTGCTGGGCCACTCAACACCCCCCTCCCCCCCCCCCCCCAGGCTAGCTACTCTATGCAATTTCCAAAGAGCAGAAGCTTTTCCAGATTTGTTACCAACTAAGGATTCCCATTAGTTATCCCCACAGTGATTTTAGTTCCTACAGGAAATGTTTGTATTCTAAAGAATACAATCTCCAGCTCATAAAGATACACGTACAATTTATAAAGTTGATACAATAGTGTTTCTGTATTCTATGTGTGCATTGTATCTGTCACAGCACTTCTTATTTTTCGTTTCCCAATATTTTATATTAAAAGATCCTGTTTTCAGTTGCTTATAACTTTGCCAAACTTTATTCATTGTGCTGAAGTGTTCCATGCTAGATGTCATATCTAGTGAGGTCAAACAGGGGTCAGTCCTGTGTCTGGTACTAGTCAATATTTTCATTAATGATTTGGATAATGGAGTGGAAAGCAAGCTAATAAAATTTGCAGATGACACCAAGTTGGGAGGGAAGACAAGCACTTTGGAGGACAGGATTTGAATCTGAAACTATCCTGAAAAATTGTAAAATTGGTCTGAAATTAACAAGATGAAATTCAGTCGAATTACATGCAAAGTACTATATTTAGGAAGGAAAAAAACAAATGCACAACTACAAAATGTAGTAGTAGTAGTACTGCAGGAAAGGATCTGGGAGTTTTATTGTATCACAAATTTCGTGTGTGTCAATGTGATGCAATTGTGAAAAAGACTAAATATCATTCTGGGGTGTACTAATTGCAGTGTTGTATGTAAGACACACAAGGTATTTGTCCTGCTCTATTTGGCACTGGTGAGGCCTCAGCTGGATTACTGTGTCCAGTTCTGACTGTCAGACTTTAGGAAAGATGTGGATAAATTGGGGAGAGTCCAGGGGAGAGCAACAAAAATGATTAAAAAAAAAAGGGCTAGAAACCTGATTTATGAAGAAAGTATAAAAAAAAAAAGACTGGGCATGTTTAGTCTTGCAAAAAGATGACTGAAGGGGGTGGGTACCTGATAAAAATCTTCAAATATGTTAAGGGCTGTTATCAAGACGATGGCAACTGATTGTTCTCCATCTCCACTGAAGGTAGGACAAGTAGTAATCAGCTTACTCTGCAGCAAGAAAGATTTATCCTTAAGGTGAAAAAGATAATTAAATAATGGAATAAGCTTCCAAGGGACGTTGTGGCATCCCCATCATCAGAGGTTTTTAACAACAGGTTAGACAAACACCTGTCAGGGCTGTTCTAAGTATCTTTCATTCTGCCTCAGAGCACGGGGCTGGACTTGACCTGTCAAACATCTCTTCCAGTCCTACATTTCTATGATTTTAAGCCTGCCGCAGGCTGAACTCTTTTGGAAAATTTCAACCAAAAATGTTCAACTGTTTCCAAGAATGAAGCTAGGGAAAAAACGTTGTAACCATTTAAAAAAAATTCTAGTGACTTCTTTGAAAAGCTCTTGCACTCTATTCTGTGGGGCATCAACTTGAGTTTCACAGGGGTGTCTCCTTTGTAAGGAATGTACCTTTCCGTACCTCTGTGAAAATCTTGCCAATGAACCTTTGGGGAAAAAAATGCAGTTCACAGATACTCAGCAGAGATTTATTAAAGCTAAACAGCTAAAATCTCCAATGATTCCATCCTCCCTGAGCATATTCCAGCCTCTCTCAACTCCTAAAGCTGACCAGTCTGCACATGCATCATCTTCATAGGGTGGAAGAGAGCCTGGTCTAGGTTGGGCACTGGAACAGAACAGGGACCTTTTTCTCTCTCCTGTGCTCCGTATGACCTCCCCCCACAACCCACTCCCATCATCCAGGAAGCATGGACCAGAAAAACTTAGGAAATTACACACACAAAAAACCAACCCATCTCATTCACTGCACACTTTGCAGCATCTGCAACAAATGAAGTGGAGGTCCTAGAGACAAAGAGTCTTCCATATACACAACCCAGCTCCATCTTGTGCTCTGAAGACAAAGGTCCTTAGAAAAAAAAAACAGTATATCATGCAATTATAATCTATATCAGGGGTCACCAACCTATGGCACGCAGCTCGCCAGGATAAGCACCCTGGTGGGCTAGGCCAGTTTGTTTACCTGCTGCATCGGCAGCTTCGGCTGATCGTAGCTCCCACTCCCGCAGCCAGCACATCCCTCACCCGCGCCGCTTCCTGCCACCTGCATTGGCCTGGGACGGTGAACCACAGCCAGTGGGAGCCGCGGTCAGCCAAACCTGCTGATGCGGCAGGTAAACAAACTGGCCCGGCCCGCCAAGATGCTTACTCTGGCAAGCTGTGTGCAAGAGGTTGCCGACCCCCTGGTCTATAATCATAATTAATTTCCCTTGTCCATCTGTATTAAGGCTGCACAGGCAACCTTAATTCTGTCAATTCCTAATTTTTCAGAGTTTGACTTTGCAACCTGAATAATGGTTATAAGCTTATGCTCAAATAAATGTGTTAGTCTCTAAGGTGCCACAAGTACTCCTGTTCTTTTTGCAGATACAGACTAACACGGCTGCTACTCTGAAACCTAGTTTTGTGTATAATAATTTTGTGTATTTGTTGGCAAGGTTAGCAATCATTTGATATTATTGTGAATTCTCTAAAAGTATCACTGTAGCTGTTCAGCTAAAAAAAATATAAGAATTATAGCCCAATTTTTCATAAGTCTGCCATGGAACTGTGAAGTAAAACCAAAAATTTAGTAAAAGGAATGATGCAATAGAGAGCAGAGGCCTAGGTATATCCTAGCACCATAATACTTCTAATTTGAAATACGTACTTCTGTATGTGGCTGAAATATTTGATGCCAAGGTTGTTAAATACAAGTTCGTTAATGCTTAAGACAAATTCTAAAGCACAAAGACACAAAATGTTACTACCCACATTAGATTACACAGGATAGATTTTCAAAACATAGCATGAAACAATGAATTGCTATGATACTGAGCAATTGAACAGAGCAGCAACCAAAGCTTTTTATTTGTGGCTCAATTTAAGATAAAGCCTAACATAACTTTAAAACTCAGTGTACAGATTTAAATAAAATGAAGGGCCAGCTGTGGCCAGCAAACATCCCCATTCCACAACAGAAGCAGAGTCCAAGTTTTGTCAGCGTAAGATTGGTTCATAAACAAGACTCTGCAACACCAAGGCTCCATCTTCTCCAAAACCTGGATGTTTGCCCATCAGCTATGTGAGCATTAATAGCTGCATCTCCTTGAAGTTTCCAGATGAGGAGAAGCAACTGGAAATGCTTCATCCAAGCAGAAGCATCTAGCAGAAATACATCGCTCAATTACAGAGAGGTTGTTCTATAGGATTTCATACATTGCTAAGTTTTTAAGATCACCGGATTTCATCCTTTTATTGTGTTACTGCAGACTGCACAGTTTTATAGGCTCTAATTCAAACTCCCCATAGCAAGAGCTTCCTTCAAATTGGATTTAGACCCTAAATCGCTAGCACTAGCATTTTGAGGACGCAAAGGCAGCACTTTGGAAACAGGGTAAAAATTGGGAAACCAATTCAAAAAGAAAATGCTGACATATTAATTAAATCCTGTTTCTATAAACTAATTCCAAAATAAATTCTTGTCCTACCATACCTCATCGCTGTCTTGGATAACATACACATTCGCCTGTAGTCACATTGCTATATTACTTCTCCAATAACCGATTAGATAATTGAAGCAGTAACAGAAATATATATTGTAGTTTCCAACCAACTGCTCCCAAACCATAGGAGTGTTTGTGCACACCTCTCTAACAATCTACCGTGTTTAAATGTTAATGCACATAACAAGATAAGCCACATATTGACCACAAAGTACTTTAGAGCAAATTGCTGCAGTTTTAAAGTGATCATGCATTTTCATCTGCATGTAACAGAAAGTTATCCAACAAGGATTTCTTAATCAACTAGCACAGTAGGCTTTAATAAGGAGATTAACTCAGGATTTCTTAAAGGGCATAGACTTCTCCACCACCCCTTCCTTACAAATTCTCCTGACTTTTTGAGAGTATTCGCATGCCATGGGCATCCTCAAACTTCCAGCAAATCTAACACTTAAGTTAATATGCTTTCCTTTGCATTAGCCTGGCAAGCTGTTTTATGTTGCTTCCATAACTGTTCAGACAGTTCGTGTGAAATTTATTTACACCAAACTGGTCTGATACTAATTTTATGAGCACCAATAAAAAAAGATAGAATAAAGCACACCTGCTGTTCTGAAAGGGCTCTGATATATTACTGTAATGGGATGAGGAGAGAAAAGCTCTAGAGGATTTAAGAGCATATGTGCTCCACAGAAAACCTCAGAAACAAACCTGATGTGAAAATCTCTTCAGTAATAATACACATTTGTTCTTCATTACATGACACAATAAAAGTGTAATCTTTCACTGAAAAAGCCTCTGATCATCAGTGAAACTCTGACCCCCATACTAAAAACTATTCCAAGCAAGTGTAATTGCTTATAAATCCACCAGTTTCTCTTAAGACCTTGAAACTTCCAATGGGATTGCTCATCATATTTTGAAACAGAAGTACCTGATCAGAAAAAAAAGTAGGAATAGAAGAGGATACGTTTTCTGTACATTTTAAATGCTCTCTAGTCATGGAATGTCATGCATAAAAGGTTTTCTGCATTATTTTATCTAAAATAAGTCCTCAAAAAAAAAAAACCATAACACTCATGTTAACACAAAAACAACCAACATCACTATAGTACTGGGGTAGCCAAACCGTGGCTTGTTTTTACAATTAAAGAGCATCTCGCAGAGCCCCCCACCCCACCCCAATGCCCTCTCCCGTTCTCTGCCTACCAGACTGGATGGGGGGAAGACTCAGAGCTTCTGCCCTGCAGTGGGGTGGTGGGGCTAGGGGTTGCTGCTAGGGACTAGGGCCTGCTGAAAGTGGGGGGCACAATGTAAAGGTTCAGACCCCTTAACAACTTGAGTTATGCCCTCTAGGCACACACACCCCTTACCCTCAGCGGCCCCAATCTGCAGCTCCCAGGTGTTAGGGGCTGCAGCTCCCAGGTGTTTGTTCTGCATAGAGAGGCAGCAGCAAAAGCAGTGTCTCTCACTTCCGCTCCCAGATATTTGCCGCTGCTTCTCCCCACAGCTGCAGCTCCCAGCTTGTTGGCTGCAGCAGCTTCTGTGCAGGGAGGAGGCCTGACAGCACCATGTTACTGAGTAGTAACAAACCCTGGTAAAGTTGTGAGGGCAGGGGGGTAATGACCTTATGTGCCCTGCCACACGTGTTGCCTCTGGTTTCTGCCCAGCGGGGAGGGGGGGTCTCGGGTCTTTACCTCCAAAGGGCACACCTGCTGGGGCCTGGCTCTCAAACTTCTGAAGATTGTTGTATGCATCTAGGAGGGTCAGTAAGTTTGACCATAGTATATCAGCTATAGTATATCAGCTTTTTGCACTGTTCTACCCCTATAGAGCTGCCAACACTAATTTTAATCCCTAGGATTCTTCCTTTGGGCACTTTACGTAATAGATTTTTTAAAAATAAAAAAAAATCAACTTCAAAGATCAAGAGGCATGTGCAAATCAATTTCAAATTCCATACAAGATTCAGAGATGGCCAAAAGCTGTACCAATCAACCTTCCGAATCCCATCTCCTTCAACACACTTAGTGACACTTATCATACAGTTTCAGGAAAATCCTGGGAAAATAGATTAACTTTCAGGGCACACCCCAGGACTAGTCCTGGATCTGCTGGACCAAACAGGAATATCAAGTTCCAGAGTCCAGGTCCCTTCATTGAAACACTTTACACCACCTGTTCCCCCACCCTACTAAAACTGGAGTTTGTTAGCTCTTACATCTCAGCTGATCTCAAAGAGAAAAGGTGGCTCCTAAAGTACACAGGAATGAACCGATTATGGTGTTTCTAGATCAAAAGCCCAATACCTTGAATTGCAACCAAAACCAAACTGGAAGACTGTGCAGCCATTGGACTTCACATGCAATATGCTTTCTACAAAGAGCTCTACAAAATGAGTGGACAGCTCCTTTCTGGATTACTCAGAGTTTCAGAGTTGTTTTCAGTTGTGGTCCTAGACAGAGCATCCTGAAGTAATCCAGTCCAGAAGTGACCAGGGCTGGAGCAAGGATGTTTCACGCCCTAGGCGAAACTTCCACCTTGAGCCCTCCCCCCCTTCCCCATGCCTCAGCCCTGAGGAGCTCCCCCCCTCTGCCCTGAGTCGCCCCCCTTGTGGCAGCTCCCCACCCCCCACCTGAGGCACCCCCCCACCCCAGCTCACCCCTTCTCCATCTCCACCCCGAGCATGCTGTCGCTGTTTCATTTCTCCTGCCTCCCAGGCTTGCGGCGCCAATCATCTTAGGCACCGCAAGCCTGGGAGGAAGGAGAAGTGAAGCAGCCATGGCATGCTCGGGGAGGAGGTGGGGCAGGGGTGAGCTGGGGCGGGGAGTTCCCCTGCGTGCCTCCCCTCCCTCTACTTGCTGCAGGCGGCCCTCCCCACGCTCCTCTGCCCCATCTCCCTCCGCCTAAATGCCGGCAGTGACCGGGGCACCGAAGATCTGGCCACTGCGGTTGCTGCCGAAGAAAATGGTGCCCCCCAAATCCTAGTTCCCTAGGCGACTAGCTAGATCGCCTAAATGGTTGCACCGGTCCTGAAAGTGACAAAGGCAAAAAGAAACATGGTGAGGTGAGGTGAGTCATCCACAGCTACGCATTTATACGTAATTTAACAAAATTTAGTTTCTATACAAAAGACAAATGAACTTGCCATTTTGCAAAACACTTTCAAAGTTTACATGTAAGAACAACTATAAATAAGCTTAGAAGCATCAGATTTATCATCAGTAAATATCGATTTCTCTATACACACAAATTGATGAAAAATATTTCCATCAATAATCAAAATATACAGACAGTTAAAGAAGAATGCTGCTTGAGATCTTATTAGAGTCAAACCCATCATTAAGACTTTTGAATTAAGCTGGTTACAAGTGGGCTAATGAATGAACAGTAAAAACAGGTACCATTTATTGATTTAAGGATATTTTGATATGTGAGGTTGATAATTTGTGTTAATGGTTTATAAAGCTTTAACCTTTTGAGGTTCAATGTCTATTGTCATTATATAATTGCCTGACCAGTACCCCCCATCACAACTGTGAAAATTTAAATCTATAAACAAATCTTTTAAAATAAACATTGAGATTATGCATAAAAATTAAAATAAAAATCAAATACTACCAAGCCTAACCATAAACTAGACCATGTAAACTCAAATTTTATTCAACCATGGGATGCATAAAATGTAGGAGGTTGCAGATGCCTGTATGTTTAAGGTGCAGTTTCAACCAGTGGAAACTAAGAGTCCCTGCCTGCAAGTCTCTGCCTTGAGCAAAACAGTCTCACTGAATTCTAATTAGATGAGCTATTAAGATCAAACTGGGCCACAGAAGACAGGACTCTGTAGTCTCAGTGAGCCCAACTTTATCCTTTAGAGGACTAGAAAGTACTTTGGAAGGTTTGGAGGTACAATGAAAGGATTCTTCCAGTTTAATAGTTTGTTATTAATTTTTATTATTATTATCATCAACAACAACTTGTGTTGCCATAGTGTCTAGGAGCCATAGTCATGGACTAGGTCCCATTGTGCCATATGCTATATAACTGCAGAACAGAGAGAGGGTCCCTGCCCCCCAAAAAGCTTCCAATCTAAGTGTAAGACAAGAAACAGATGGATACAGACAGAACAGTGACAATACTGGTCAGCATACTAGGTACATATCTTATGGATTCTGTGTCTGAGAATTAATGGCAAATACAAACCCATTATGTGTGTGTGTGTAATGCATCCTGAATATACTAGGATGCATATAAATTTCTTGAAAGTTGTAAAGAACTGTATGTCCCAAGTATTATTATTTTTTGAAGAGGACTCAAATTCTGAGTATAGCATAGGGAGTTTCTCTCACAAGTAACAATGGACGTTTACCTGAAAAGCCTTTGTAATCTCTACTTTGTTTTGCATCAAGGACGGGGGCATTTCCTTAAGATCCCTAAAGAAGCATTCCTTTACTCCTTCCTTCCCAAACCTCCTATTCCTCCCATCCATGTTATCATCTATGTATTGGATACATAAATTGTTTTCCTACACTGTGATTCACTGCCAGGTAGCTTTGGCTAATAAACAAGGGGAGCTTCAAGTGTTAATGACTGCAATTTCATGAAGGAATATTTCACATACACGGGGCATGGCTACACTTGCAGATGTAGAGCGCTGTGAGTTAAACCCGCCTTCACAGAGCGCAGTGGGGAAAGTGCTGCAGTCCGTCCACACTGATAGCTGCTTGCGCACTGGCATGGCCACATTTGCGGTACTTGCAGCGGCACTGGGAGTGGTGCATTATGGGCAGCTATTCCAGCATGCAAGTGATTGCAATGTGCTTTTCAAATGGGGGAGGTGGGGTGGAGTGTGACAGGGAGTGTGCAGGGAATGTGTTGTGTGTAGTGGGGGGAAGAGAGAATGGGTTTTGGGGGGCTGAGGGCATGTCAGCATGCTGTCTTGTAAGTTCAGGCAGCAGCAAACCCCCTTTTTCCCCCCACCCCGTCTCTCTCTCTCACACACAGCATTCCACAGTAATGGTTGCTTTGTCTCAGAGCAGATAAGCATACCGGTTGTCAGAAACGGAGCTTTGAAAGGCATATCCGCATTCCTGCAGCGATTCAGAGTGCAGTAACGCAACACTCATTCACACTGGTGCCACAGCGCTCCAGTGCGGGCACAGCAAATGTTATTCCACTCACTGAGGTGGAGTACCAGCAGTGCTGTAGCTGCAGAGTCAGCGCTCTATGTGCCTTGCCAGTGTGGACGGGGAGTGAGCTAGGGCACCTGGGGCTGCTTAATTGCGCTGTAACTTGCTAGTGTAGCCAAGGCCACAGACTAGATGCAAAGTTGCCTCCAATGTTTATTTCTTTCCAAGAAGGAAAGAATACGTTGACTAAGAAGCCTGCAGCTTGTAGTTCTATTCATTCAGTTGCAGCAAGCATTTATATCACTAGCTACACAAAAGAATAGTTTTAAGTATTACTATTCTGTGTAAGGATGCTCCTTTTATAATATAAACCAAATGCAAATATTAAGAAAAATACCCTCTGATTGCTGCTTCAATGTTGCCATTTATTCACTTTTTAAAAAATTCTATAGATGTCACAAAATCAAAGACAAATTGACCTGTTAAGTTAGATCCTAGTCCACTCCCCTACCAATGCTGGATTGTTGTCTATAATATATTCAAAATAACTTCCAAATAATCCCAAACAATGTGACTTCCCCAGTTCCCCTGAGTTGCTATTCTACAGTCTAATTCCTTGCTTTAGACTCTTATTGGTTAATGCTCAATCTAAAACTATTTGTCATCATCAATCACACAGCATAACTGCAAATATTTCAGATATCAGTAAGACTCAAATTAATGTTGTAACATTATACAGTCACTCTTATGTAAACCAGTTCACATATAATAATTCTGTAGACAGTGTCCTATGCACAGCTAATGTAACACCATACCACTTTGTTGTGATTTCACAGAAGTGGAAAGGGATAATTTAGATCATGTTTTTTTCAAGAGTAAACTGGTTATTTTTAAATGTGTATTTATAACAAATGCATAGAAGTTTCAAAGGTGCCTCTAAATATAAGTCCATTGACTTCTAGCCCACTGGCCAAAATTGCAAGTGCTTTTTCATATAGTGGGAACTTCCCACCTCTCTATTAGTTCTTATAATTAGCACATTGCTTGTATTTCTCTACTTTTAGCTCTCTGGAACTCTCCTCCTTTTCTAGGGTGTGAGGGAGATCCTTCTTTCAAGGGATTGTATAGCAGTGAATGTGTTTTGTCATCATTCCCTTGACTTTCTGTGTATTTAAAAGGAGTGACAGTACTAGATGATAGGGAGAAATTGGACTCATGAGATCCTGGGCCAGTTCACCTTTACTTTTTAGGCCCCACCCACCCCCACGATGAATGCCTACTTCTCTCCGTGGGAATGTGTGTTGGGGAGAGTGGTCTGGAATATGAGAGGGAGACATACAGATGTTGCGTGAATGGTATTTAACTATCTTTTTTAAAATCACAACAGCAATGTAGCTTTCAGCCATTCCCCAAAGCACAAAGGAAACCCATTTTCTTTTTTATTTCACTCTTCTCCCCCCTCCATTAACCATGCAGTGCAGGGTGGCTGAAATTTACCTTCTGTTAGAAAATGGACAGATTAGTGTCTCCCAATAAAAGAAAAGCCTTAATTCAATTCAGTTTTGTTTCTTCTGACTTTCCCTAGTGCGTGAAAGTAAAAGCTCTTACTTTCCTTGCAAGGTTAATAGTTGTGGTTTCACCCCAGCTCATGTCAAAGAGTGAATTTTTCAGCTGCTTCCTAAAAACTGGTTTCTATTAGACACCAGACATCCAGCTGTAGCTAAATTGAAGAAGCCAGGTGAAGCAATGATCAGTGAGGAAGAATGTAAGAAGGGTTAATCTGTTGTACAAAAGACCTGTGAAAGGCAAGGTTCTTTTAAAGACCAGTAGCACCACTCTTACTCTAAAAGAAAATGAAATCCACAAGGTATTATTCTTCAAATCTGGTTAAGCTGCACTTAGTACTGGTCAGAGGTGGGAGAACATGGCTCTAAACTACCTCTGTGCTACATGGGGCAAACTTGCCCCCAGCATGAATTACAGAAGACTTGGGGCTGCTCTAATTTAACATCTGTCAAGGACAAATGAGGCACTCAGGGATCTCCATAATGCACTATGCTCCAGCCTTACCTCCTCCCCCAGTATGTTCCCTCTCTGCCCCACAGGAGCTGTGAAGGGGTGGAGTCACTGCAGTTAGCTACAAGCTACTACTGGAAGCCCACTTGGCCATTTAAATGAGCTTTGAGGGTACTTTGCAATGCAAAGCATGTCTACTAGCATCAAGAATCTCTACCACACAAATCTCAGCTGTTGACACTGTGGAATTGACATATGCTCTAAGGAAACTATCATGTTTACTTTTTTTCCTCTTGTTAACAAACTTGGATGGTTCATACAATTTAGCTCCATTTGTTCCCAGCCATTCTTTTGCAAGCCTTCCCAATCACTGGATTGATGAGACTCCTCCTCTCCCTTGACATCATCATTTGAAATCTTGCCTTAAACAGTGCTCTCAAATAGTCTGCAGTGGCATGTGTCACAAATAATGCCATTTATTTTCAATATACAAGTGAGCTCAAATAATTTGCACACTTGCTTGTGACCAGGAACATCAGTTTAAGATTAATATCCTGTCCCTTGTTTCCAACTTCAGTAATGCAGAAACTATTTTCTCTCCATAATATTTATCTGCTTGTTGTGATTATAAAAGGAAGGATTTCAATTATATATCCAACCTAAGAAGGTGTAAACTGGACTGTAGAATAGCACCCAGAAGATATACATGTGTCCTACTTTTTGGTAGGTTTGAAATCCTAATGGGAATTAACTGTAAATGTGCCTGATTAAATTTAGCATAAGCATGTTGAGATTCTTCATATTAATTGACTTAGATATTTTTGTATACTTAGTGAATGGAATGATCAGCGTGTTAAATAAAACATATGTTTTGGTATCATTAAAACTAACACTCACACTAAACACCAGAAAAATTTTTCAAAGGAAATTTGACAACATTTATCAGCTTAAACACTTCCTGGCAATAAGTGCAGCTTGTTAACAGGCAATGAAACAGGCTCTGATAAGCTCACAGTGATGCTAAAATAGTTTCATACAAACAATAGTCATTTTCCTCACCACCAAGTGAGGACACCTGTTGAGAAAGGCCATCACACACTGTAGGCCTTTGCTGTTCCTAGGTATTGATTGGAATGAGGAAGATGTTGCTATATTGCTATTCAGCGTTATACAGATTTATGCCCATAGCAATGTTTTCATTAATATTTTGTCACAAAAATGATTTGGAATACTATTTCATTTAATAGGTTTTCCTTTAATTTTAACTGAAGCAAAGTTTCAACCCCATTGCTGTGAATTCAAGACCAACATTTGAAAAGGAGACGGTTTAGTAAACACTACTTTTTAGAATTTTCCAGCTATCATTTTAATCAATAATTGTTCCCCCAATCATAGCTAGATTAATTTTAATTACCAATTGCAATTCTAAACTCTTGGCAGCCATCCAAATCTGTGGAAATCTGGCTTCAGGAAATATATATATGTCACTCCCCCTTTTATAGCTTCTTCCACGTGGCGGGAATGTTTTTGTTTCAAACAAAGTTCCCAGCACACTTTGTGGAAAAGTACAGGCACAAGATGGAGTCCAGAAGAGCATGATCTAGTCACATGTCCTTGCATGCTTCTCTGAGTCATAGCAACCGTTATTTATATACTAGTTGAAGCATTCATAGGAAAGCCCATCAGCTGAGGATACGCTTTTCTCATGGCCCACTCTGTTCATTGATGGGCCATTACCTTGAATAGTCCCTTCACAATGTGCTGGTTAGACTAGATGTAAACTAACTTGTCGGAGTTACCCAGGAGCAAGGACATTGAAACACAGGCACAGAGTCAATATTCACAACTTCAGACACAAAGACAATACATGCATACAAACAAGACAACCACATTCAGCAAACCATAACTTTTCCATTGACACCTCACATGACATTTTCTGTACAAGATATCTCATAGTCATACCAATATGGTAAATCTAGGGGTGTTAGGGTGTTGCTTTGAGACATACTCCCCACACCTAGCAGATCCTGGGGGATCCATAGGAGTCCTATGCCTCCACATTGTCTGCTCTGCAGTAGCTCTTTGACTCCAGATATCCCAGACAGGGTAGGCCTCCATGGAAAAGATCAGCCTGGGGCTAGGTTATTTTCGTAATAGGTATGTGCATCCCCATGTTCTCATCAGCATTCTCCCCATTCCTTCCTCCCAACCCACTCAATCTCCACATTCTACCCCTAAGAGTTCAGGTCTTTGTACTATGCAGAGGAAAGGAGAACAGTGCTCTAAAGGTGGCTAGTGACCAAATGTGGGCTAGGAAGTTATGGTTATGTTTCAACATTCATTTCAGTGGGTTGCACAGGCACTCTACATCTCTAAAAAGGTCAGTTATTTAGGTGGCTTTCAGTGACTAAAATTTAAAAAAAAAATCAGCCTATGTGTGTATGAAAGAGGCAGTATTTTCCCATGGTTAAAGCACCGAACTGGAAGCCAGGATTCCTGAATTTTATTCTTCATTCTGCCACTGACTTGTTTTTTTCTTCCTACAGTGTTACTTCTATTGTGTAACACAAACTTGTGCAATTGCTTTTATTTGAATCTATGCAGTGATATATACTGTGCATAGCAGATGGCACATGAAGATTTTGGTTTTTAATAAAATGCTCATACTGACAATTAAAATTCCTGCAGACAAGTGAATCACTGGTAACATCCATGGTCATAGGCTGCAAGTGAGTCTTTTGTTTGGGGAGGCTACGCGGCAGGAGTGCTGGAAGCTCCCTCGAACTGTATGGGTGGGAGACACTGGCACCCAGACCATGGCCCCTGCCTCCCTATTTTGCTCCTCCTCCTCCTAAGGTCCTTCCCCGCAACCAGCCCCTTCCCCCAAGACCCCACCGTAGCTCAGCCTCTTCCCCTGATGCATAGCCCACTGCTCGCTCCTTTCCACCCCATCGCTCACCCTTAAGGCAGGAAAAAAGTGGTAGGGCATAGCCCTTTGTCCTTCCGGTTCCAGTGCCCAAAAGCAGAGTTTCTCTGGCATCAGCACGCAGGAGGAGAAGTCCCACAGCTGGGCCAGCCAGTGACACTACAGCTTCTGCCTTTCACCAGTTGGCCCAGCTGTGGGACTCCTCCTGCTGCTGTGATGATGCTCTAGCAACTCAGCTTTATATCTACAGGGCACCAGAACAGGGGGAGCACAGGGGGCCACGGCCTCGTCAGTTTCAAAAGTGGGAAGGCATTGCCCTCCTTCTTGTTCCTGCCTTAAGGGCGAGTGATGGTGGAAAAGGGGCTGAGAGGAGTGAGCAGCGGGTGGGGCCTCGGAGGAAGAGGTGGAGTGGGGTGGGAAGGGGCGGGGCAGGGCAGGGCAGGGCATCAAGGGAAGAGGCAGAGCAGGGTTGTGGCCACAGTCTGGGTGCCAGTGGCCTCACCGACTTCTAGTGAGCTTCCAGCACTCCTGCTCCCAAGGCACAAAGGTCACGGTGGTGGGTCTACATGGCACATCTCCAAAGGGAGGTGACATGCATCCAGCATTTGCCCCTTGCATGGCCAGCCTTCTTTATTGGGGGGAGGCTGAGCCTCCCCAAGCCTGTTATATGTGCAGCCCATGTTTCTGATTGTTGCTTAGAGGAAAAATCTGGAGCAACAGAGAGTAAAGCAGCAATAAGAAAGGCTTAATAAAAATCAAGGAAACAAACCTTTCACAAATACCAATTTTTATTTTTTTTTTAATTTTTCCCCTTGCATTTATTTCACATGATGTATGACAAACTAAATCATTTGTAATTCTTTTCTCCATCATTTTTATTAACCATTCACAGATGTATATTGTTAATAAAGGCCTTTCAAACAGCACTACATTAAAGCTCACTATGGAACTTTTAGTGCACATCAGCAGAGTTTACACAGACATATTAATGCGCAACACATAAGCCTGCATTATCCCACTGTGTAGACATGGCCTGTAGGTGTGCATTGAAATTCCATTAGTTAAAGCGCATTAAACCCCATTGTGGACGCTATAATTCAGAAGGAAAGTGGCTTTAGTTCACTTTAATTTAATTCACAAATGTGAACTAAGTATAGGTTCACACTACAAAGTTGTGTCAGAAAAACACTCAGCAGCTATGCTGACAGAAAAGTGCTTCTGTTGGCATAACTAATATTGTTTGAGGGGATGCTATTATGTCAGCAGAAAAACTCCTTTTTTTGGCATATGCTGTATCTGCACTAAGTTATGCTGGGAGAGCTATCAGTATAAGCATCAGCAAAGTCTGTTTAGTGTAGTGCATCCACACAAGGACTTATTGCGCTTTAACTAATGCACTTTAAATTCACACCTTTAGCTAATATAGCTTTTCTTCCCATGTAGACAAGCTCTACATTTATGAAAAGATTGTAAAGCAAGAACCACCATTCCCTGACCCTATAAACAGAGAAGAGAGAAGGGAGAAGTCTGCCCTATTTGCCAGCATGAATTTATTAAGATTGATGGATTTTCTAGTAAAAAGATGTTGTACATAGGAGCTCAATTTGATGCAGCATTGTTTAGTGATACACAAGGATAATACAAAACATAACACAATTTACCGCTCCACTTCTTCATGAAGACTAAGCTGGCAACATTTACAGTGCCATGCTACAGTAGTAAAGAAATTCAGCAAAATGAATAAAGTGAAGCGCCTACAAAACAATAAATTCTAGTATCTGCTTTCCTGAACAATATTTCTGGCCTTTATTAAAATAACTGTAAACTCCTTATTAAAAATCCATATTTGTACTACTTCTTTTTCAGTAGTAAAAAAGGCCTTTAAATTTAAGGATGCTACCCTAGGGATGCAATATTCAAAAGTGCTTAAATAACCTAAGAACACAAGTTCTACTGAAAATAAACAGGACATGGGCTCTTTGCACTAGACAAGTGCTCCACTTAGGGCTAGATCCACTGCCACTTTGGGTGGTAAAATCCAAAATTTAGATCCTCAAAAATCAACATATATAGGGGTAGGACGGAATGCAAGTATCATCTAATCAAGTCCTCTGCCAAGCTGCAGGATTTGTTATGTCTAAACTAGTGGTGGGCAACTTGCAGCCTGCAGGCTGAACACAGCCTGTCAGAGTAATCTGCTGGCGGGCCGCATGACGGTTTGTTTACATTGACCCTCCACAGACATGGCCGCCTGAAGAGCCCAGTGGCCATGGTTCACTGTTCCTGGCCAATGGGAGCTGCAGGAAGAACCGGCTGCAGGGATGTGCTGGCTGCCACTTCCTGCAGCTCCCATTGGCCAGGAGCAGTGAATCACAGCCACTGGGAACTGCAGGCGGCTGTGCAGTCAATGTAAACAAACTGTCTTCTGGCTCGCCAATGGATTACCCTGACAGGCCGCATGTGGTCTAAACCACTGGTCTAAACCATTAAAGACAAATGGCTCTCCAGTCTCTTTTTGAAAACTCCAGTCAAAGATATTCCGTGACTTCTCTAGCCAGTTTGATCCATTGTCCTACTCTTCTTGTTACCTACTGGAGCCAAAACTGCTAGGGACTGTCTGTCTATGGATGTGCCACACACAGACCCAGCCAGCATAGTAATTCAGTTACTTATAATCCAATGGTTGTAGCACTCAGCCAGTCTGTGAGACACCAGGATTTAAGTCTCAATTCGACCTGAGGTGGAGCAGGGACTTAAACCCACGTGAGTGCCCTAAGCTCTGGGCAATGGTGTATTCTGAGGTGAGTCTCAGTCTCAACGTGCCTTGTTGAAGTTGTTCCATTTTGAATAAAATATTTAAATATTCATTAGAGCAGGGACTGGCATCTAGGTCTTCATGTCGTCAGGTCTTCGTGTTAGTTCTCTAGCAATTGGGCTATTAGGCTGTGAATCTTAAACCAAGGGAAACACCTAATGTTAGGTACCTAATTCCCTTTGAGGGGTATGGCTTAGGCCCTGCCCTTCTCCTGGGAGTTGTCTACAGGCCACTCCCTGCTCATCTTTCTGATTATTGTCAATCCTATTTCAAGGCACCCAGCTCTCCCCATGCATTGTACTGGGAGCCTAGGAGTCTAGCTCAGGACTGTGGATTCCATTTGATGATACAATGCCTAAAGGTAGGTGTTCCAACACTGAGCCTAAATTACCTTTGTGAATCTAAACCTTAAATGCCTTTGAAAATTCCATCGGAACAGTGTAATGGTTTTGATGAATTCCCAACTTGTGTATTGGTTTGTTTATGTTAGGATTAGCTCAGCTTTAACATTTCAAAATGAATCCTAAATGGAAATAAAATGCAGTCTACACAAGCAAAGCAACCAATACATTTTGTTCACTGTGAAGAGAAAGCAGTCTATCGTTTACCGGGAAAACTCTCTGCTCATTCTTTAATTATAAAGTGTGTAGGTGCCTTCCTTCAAACCCTTTGCTCCTAACAAGTTGTGCATGATGCCCTTGCCTAAGCTACTGCAGGTCTGCATAACACTATTCACTACTGAGCTAAATTGGTCATACAGGCATACACTGTTGAGCCATCCTTCGCTAGGAGAAACTTCTGCAGAACTCTACATGGCAACCTGAACCTTTTAAATAATTGATTAAATCCCAGACAAATCATAGGCTTAAAAGTAAAATATGAATGAATTGTTTGCTTTTTTTGTGGGGGGAGGGTCTGTTTTCTGACTTTTTACCTTTTTGAGGGAGGCATCTCTCCACTCATTTGGTTATGAATTATTTCAGTTTGAAAATTTAAAATATACACTGAATTGTAGGTCTCATCTCAGGTTGTTTGGACAGGGGCTCCACTTACTCTCTAAACTGTAGGTGATATAGTTCCCATTCTGTACCTCTTCATGCCTCCCCAGTCACTGTGCACACTTTTGTTCACCTCACCCCCTCTGTCTCCTGACTCCATCCCTCTCACAGCTCCTTTCCCCATTATATTTTTCTATCCCTGTACTCTTTCCTCCATCACAGCATCTGTTATTTCATATTCTCCCTCCCTGATTTTCCAGATTCCCCAATCCTTATGTGTTCAACCTGCCATGCTCTCTGCCAGCCACACTCTGCTCATCTTTTCCCCTGTCCTACTCTGTCCCCAATCTCATTCCTTCCCCTCACACCACCTTGCCTCCCATTCTGTATCTTTCTCCACATTCCCTTCCCCAGTCTCTCTATCTCACCAACATGCCATTGGTATCTTCCTCTCTGCTTTCCAATAGCCTTCTTTCCTATTTTGTTTTAAATTCCTGTGACCCATTAGTCTCCCTCCTTCTACCCCCACATGCTGCTACTGACTGACTGTCACAGTCTCATTTTCTGCACCTCTGTATTCCCACGTGTCATAAACAGATAGCTAAGGGTTAATGTCTCTTTCACCTGAAGCACCTGACCAGAGGACCAATCAGGAAACTGGATTTTTTCAACTTTGGGTGGAGGGAAGTTTGTGTCTGGGTCTTTGTTTTCTGTCTGCCTGCTTTCTCTGAGCTTTGGAGAAGTAGTTTCTACTTTCTAGTCTTCTGTTTCTAAGTGTAAGGACAAAGAGATCAGATAGTAAGTTATATGGTTTCTTTTCTTTGGTATTTGCATGAATATAAGTGCTGGAGTGCTTTGATGTGTATTCTTTTTGAATAAGGCTGTTTATTCAATATTCTTTTAAGCAATCGACCCTGTATTGTGTCACCTTAATACAGAGAGACCATTTGTATGTATTTTTCTTTCTTTTTTATATAAAGCTTTCTTTTAAGACCTGTTGGAGTTTTCTTTTCTGGGAAGTTTCAGGGAAATTGAGTCTGTACTTACCAGGGAATTGGTGGGAGGAAGAAATCAGGGGAGATCTGTGTGTTGGATTTGCTAGCCTGATTTTGCATTCCCTCTGGGGGAATAGGAAAGTGCTTTTGGTTTCCAGGACTGGGAACGGAGAGGGGGAGTCACTCTGTTTGGATTCACAGAGCTTGTGTCTGTGTATCTCTCCAGGAGCACCTGGAGGGGGGAAGGGAAAAAGGATTATTTCCCTTTGTTGTGAGACTCAAGGGATTTGGGTCTTGGGGTCCCCAGGGAAGGTTTTTCTGGGGGACCAGAGTGCCCCAAAACACTCTAATTTTTTGGGTGGTGGCAGCAAGTACCAGGTCCAAGCTGGTAACTAAGCTTGGAGGTTTTCATGCTAAGGTCCAAATCTGGGACTAAGGTTATGATATGGTGTGCAGTGGTGGGATAGACAGAATCCAGAAGCCAGTAGGAATATTATATTTTTCTTTTCTCTGCTAAGGGCTTTTTAGCAGAGAGAAACAGTTGGTTTTAAAAGGGAACCAGAGAGAATTTTTTTTTCTGCTCTCTCTGGCAGTTTGTGGCTTGCATGTTAAGCAAGAAGCCATTAAGGAGCTGTTACAGGTCTTTTGTCATGCAATAGCACTCCCATTAGGAGTCATTACCAGCACTATATACATGCAAATAAAGTGGTTTTTCAGGTTTACTTAACATTGAAGATTAGCTAAAGGCACTGTTGCTAGGCAGACTTCAGGAGGCAACAGAGAACCTGCAGTTCAGAAGATAAACACCGGAGGGCACCCCAACACAAGAAAACAGGAATCATGACTTCTAAGGCAAAAATTGAGGCCGAAGGGCAATTCAAAGAAGCTGAACACAGGCGACAAATGGAGATGAAAGAAAGAGAAGAACAAGCCAAAGAGGCAGCACACAAAAGAAAACTAGAAGAAGAAGAGGTGGCCTACCGAAGGAAACAAGCAGAAGAAGAGGCGGCCCACCGCCGAGACATGGAAAAACACCAAAAAGAAATGGAAAAACACCAAAAAGAAATGGAAAAACAACAAAAAGAGAATGAAGAAAAGGAAAAACAGAGAAAACATGAACTGGACTTGGCAAAAGCTGGGCTGCATGTGCCAGCCAACCCTAACAACCCGGCGCCAATTATTGCTCCACAGCACAGGAAATTTCCCACCTACAAGGCAGGTGATGACACCGAGGCCTTCTTGGAAAATTTTGAAAGAGCCTGTCTTGGGTACAGCATCCCCGAAGACCAGTACATGGTAGAATTAAGGTCACAGCTCAGTGGACCTTTAGCAGAGGTGGCAGCTGAAATGCCTAAGCAGCAAATGAATGACTATAAACTTTTTCAAACCAAGGCCAGATACAGAATGGGGATAACCCCAGATCATGCCCGTCGGCGCTTCAGAACCCAAAAGTGGAAACCAGTCATTTCCCAAACACGCCTACTACATTGCAAAAAACTATGAGGCCTGGATAACAGGAAAAAACGTTCAAACCTTGGAAGAACTGCACCTCCTCATACAAATGGAGCAGTTCTTGGATGGTGTTCCTGAAGACATCACACGGTACATACAAGATGGAAAACCCAAAGATCTCGCTGAGGCGGGGGAGATTGGAGCCAAATGGATGGAACTGGCAGAAAGCAAGAAAGCTACTGTCAAGGGGAACGATTACCCCAGGGGGCACACAGACCATAAACCCTACAACCGAGGACAGCCAAAGACCCCACATACCACCCAAGTAAATCCACAGACACCCTACCCTTCCACCTCACCAGTCTCCAGTAACTCACCTCGGCCCAGTGACCCGTCAGATGGAAGATGCTTTAAGTATAATGAACTGGGACATATCAAGGCCAACTGTCCCAAGAACACCATGCGAGTGCAGTTCATTACACCACCATCACACCAAAGATCCCCAGGCCCAGATACCTCTCAAATACCCTTGGAGCGAAGGGAAAATTTGAGAGTGGGCAGAAAGAAGGTTACTGCGTGGAGAAACACGGGGGCACAAGTGTCAGCTATCCACCAATCCTTCGTTGACCCCAAATTCATCAACCCAAAGGCCAAAGTTACAATTTACCCCTTCATGTCACAAGCTGTAGACTTGCCTACAGCTCAACTGCCTGTCCAGTACAAAGGCTGGTCAGGAATGTGGACTTTTGCAGTCTATGACAATTATCCTATCCCCATGCTACTGGGGGAAGACTTGGCCAACCAGGTGAAGCGGACCAAGAGAGTGAGAATGGTTACACGTAGCCAAACCAGGCAAGCTTCCAGACCCATTCCTGTTCCTGAGCCGTCCACAGAGGCCCCGTCTGTGTTACCAGAGACCCAGACAGAGGTAGTGGACCCGGATTCCATGCCTACCACTGAAACAGCCACAGCATCTCCAGTCCCAGGCCCGGAACTGGAACAGCAACCAGCACCAGCAAGTGCAACCACATCTTCAAACTCAACGCCAGAGGGCGCCAGCGAGCCAGAACTGGCAGAAGCAAAAGACAGCCATACCCAAAAGGCTCAGCCAGAGCCTGAAATACCCTCAGGTGCACCAGCGGAGAGCGGTTCACCAGCAACGGAAACAACCCCATCACCTACATCGCTTCCAGAGGGACCAAGCCCAAGTCCACAGTCTGAGGAAGAATTGGTGACCCCAGCCTCAAGGGAACAGTTCCAGACTGAGCAGGAAGCAGATGACAGCCTTCAGAAAGCTTGGGCGGCGGCACGGAGCACCCCACCGCCTCTCAGCTCTTCTAATCGATCCCGGTTTGTTATAGACCAAGGACTTTTATACAAGGAAATTCTTTCTGGTGGACACCAGGAAGAATGGCAGCCGCAAAAACAGTTGGTGGTTCCAACTAAGTACCGGGGGAAGCTCTTAAGCTTAGCCCATGATCATCCCAGTGGCCATGCTGGGGTGAACAGAACCAAGGACCGGTTGGGGAAGTCCTTCCACTGGGAGGGGATGGGCAAGGACGTTGCCAAGTATGTCCGGTCTTGTGAGGTATGCCAAAGAGTGGGAAAGCCTCAAGACCAGGTCAAGGCCCCTCTCCAGCCACTCCCCATAATTGAGGTCCCATTTCAGCGAGTAGCTGTGGATATTCTGGGCCCTTTCCCAAAAAAGACGCCCAGAGGAAAGCAGTACATACTGACTTTAGTGGACTTTGCTACCCGATGGCCAGAAGCAGTCGCTCTAGGCAACACCAGGGCTAACACTGTGTGCCTGGCCCTAACAGACATCTTTGCCAGGGTAGGTTGGCCCTCTGACATCCTTACAGATTCAGGGTCTAATTTCCTGGCAGGGACCATGGAAAAACTGTGGGAAACTCATGGGGTGAATCACTTGGTTGCCACCCCGTACCACCATCAAACCAATGGCCTGGTGGAAAGGTTCAATGGAACTTTGGGGGCCATGATACGAAAATTCATCAACGAATTCTCCAATAATTGGGACCTAGTGTTGCAGCAGTTGCTGTTTGCCTACAGGGCTGTACCACATCCCAGTTTAGGGTTTTCACCATTTGAACTTGTGTATGGTCACGAGGTTAAGGGGCCATTACAGTTGGTGAAGCAGCAATGGGAGGGGTTTACGCCTTCTCCAGGAACTAACATTCTGGACTTTGTAAGCAACCTACAAAGCACCCTCCAACACTCTTTAGCCCTTGCTAGAGAGAACCTAAAGGATGCTCAGGAAGAGCAAAAGGCCTGGTATGACAGACATGCCAGAGAATGTTCTTTCAAGGTAGGAGACCAGGTTATGGTCTTGAAGGCGCAACAGGCCCATAAGATGGAAGCATCATGGGAAGGGCCATTCACGGTCCAAGAGCGCCTGGGAACTGTAAACTCCCTCATAGCATTTCCCAATTCCTCACTAAAGCCTAAAGTGTACCATGTTAATTCTCTCAAGCCTTTCTATTCCAGAGACTTACAGGTTTGTCAGTTTACAGTCCAGGGAGAGGATGCTGAGTGGCCTGACGGTGTCTACTACGACGGGAAAAAAGGTGGTGGCGTGGAAGAGGTGAACCTCTCAACCACCCTGGAACGTCTGCAGCGGCGACAAATCAAGGAGCTGTGCACTAGCTTCGCCCCATTGTTCTCAGCCACCCCAGGACGGACTGAACGGGCATACCACTCCACTGATACAGGTAATGCTCACCCAATCAGAACCCCACCCTACCTGGTGTCTCCTCATGCCCAAGCTGCTATAGAACGGGAGATCCAGAACATGCTACAGATGGGTATAATCCGCCCATCTACCAGTGCATGGGCATCTCCAGTGGTTCTGGTACCCAAACCAGATGGGGAAATACGCTTTTGCGTGGACTACCGTAAGCTAAATGCGGTAACTTGTCCGGACAACTATCCAATGCCACGCACCGATGAGCTATTGGAGAAGTTGGGACGTGCCCAGTTCATCTCTACAATAGACTTAACCAAGGGGTACTGGCAAGTACCGCTAGATGAACCTGCCAAGGAGAGGTCAGCATTCGTCACCCATGCGGGGGTGTATGAATTCAATGTCCTTCCTTTCGGCCTTCGAAATGCACCCGCCACCTTCCAGAGGCTGGTAGATGGTCTACTAGCTGGACTGGGAGAATTTGCAGTTGCCTACCTCGATGATGTGGCCATTTTTTCAGACTCCTGGCCCAAACACCTACTACACCTGGAAAAGGTCTTTGAGCGCATCAGGCAGGCAGGACTAACTGTTAAGGCCAAGAAGTGTCAAATAGGCCAAAACAGAGTGACTTACCTGGGGCACCAGGTGGGTCGAGGAACCATAAACCCCCTACAGGCCAAGGTGGATGCTATCCAAAAGTGGCCTGTCCCACGGTCCAAGAAGCAGGTCCAATCCTTCTTAGGCTTGGCCGGATACTACAGGCGATTTGTACCACACTACAGCCAAATCGCTGCCCCACTGACCGACCTGACCAAAAAGACCCAGCCAAATGCAGTTAAGTGGACTGATGAGTGTCAAAAGGCCTTTACCCAACTTAAGGCAATGCTCATGTCTGACCCTGTGCTCAGGGCCCCGGACTTTGACAAGCCATTCCTAGTAACCACGGATGCATCTGAGCGTGGTATAGGAGCAGTGCTCATGCAGGAAGCAACAGATCACAACTTCCATCCTGTCGTGTTTCTCAGCAAGAAACTGTCTGAGAGGGAAAGTCACTGATCAGTCAGTGAAAAGGAATGCTATGCCATTGTGTACGCCCTGGAAAAGCTACGCCCATATGTTTGGGGACGGCGGTTCCAACTACAAACTGACCATGCTGCACTAAAGTGGCTTCATACTGCCAAGGGGAACAACAAGAAACTTCTTCGTTGGAGTTTAGCTCTCCAAGATTTTGATTTTGAAATTCAACACATCACAGGAGCTTCTAACAAAGTTGCTGATGCTCTCTCCCAAGAGAGTTTCCCAGAATTCAGTAGTTAAAAAGTGTTCTTAAAATGTAGAAGTCTGTTAGTTATATACTTAGGGGTATATGTAAAGGTGCATGTGTTGTATTAATCTGTTTATTTTCAAGTTCTAGAAGGAAATCGCCGCCAGTGAGCTTCCCCACTGTCTGCAATTTGGGGGGCGTGTCATAAACAGATAGCTAAGGGTTAATGTCTCTTTCACCTGAAGCACCTGACCAGAGGACCAATCAGGAAACTGGATTTTTTCAACTTTGGGTGGAGGGAAGTTTGTGTCTGGGTCTTTGTTTTCTGTCTGCCTGCTTTCTCTGAGCTTTGGAGAAGTAGTTTCTACTTTCTAGTCTTCTGTTTCTAAGTGTAAGGACAAAGAGATCAGATAGTAAGTTATATGGTTTCTTTTCTTTGGTATTTGCATGAATATAAGTGCTGGAGTGCTTTGATGTGTATTCTTTTTGAATAAGGCTGTTTATTCAATATTCTTTTAAGCAATCGACCCTGTATTGTGTCACCTTAATACAGAGAGACCATTTGTATGTATTTTTCTTTCTTTTTTATATAAAGCTTTCTTTTAAGACCTGTTGGAGTTTTCTTTTCTGGGAAGTTTCAGGGAAATTGAGTCTGTACTCACCAGGGAATTGGTGGGAGGAAGAAATCAGGGGAGATCTGTGTGTTGGATTTGCTAGCCTGATTTTGCATTCCCTCTGGGGGAATAGGAAAGTGCTTTTGGTTTCCAGGACTGGGAACGGAGAGGGGGAGTCACTCTGTTTGGATTCACAGAGCTTGTGTCTGTGTATCTCTCCAGGAGCACCTGGAGGGGGGAAGGGAAAAAGGATTATTTCCCTTTGTTGTGAGACTCAAGGGATTTGGGTCTTGGGGTCCCCAGGGAAGGTTTTTCTGGGGGACCAGAGTGCCCCAAAACACTCTAATTTTTTGGGTGGTGGCAGCAAGTACCAGGTCCAAGCTGGTAACTAAGCTTGGAGGTTTTCATGCTAACCCCCATATTTTGGACGCTAAGGTCCAAATCTGGGACTAAGGTTATGATACCACGTCCTTTTACTGTTTCCTTTCCTGGTTGTACACAGGGAATGGAGGTTCTTTAAAAAATATATGATTTTTAAGCTGATCTCATGATTGGGGGGGTGGGATTTTTGACTCGACTTTTGGACACTTTATAGAGACAGTACTTGTAAACTCACTTCCACCTTCAATGGCTACTGAAGGGATAGTTTTCTCAGCTGGAGGCAGCCTATGGCTCCAATACCACTGAGAACAATGCCAGATGGTGGCCATTTTAGTAAAACAAAAAATTATACTTCCCTCACATTGGAAATATCTTTAAAAAGTCATTCACAAGACTCCCAATGATATTGTACAAGTTGATTCTGACAATGTACTGCTTCTGCACTGAACATGATTTTTAAAAGCTCAAAACTCAGACAATCTATTTTCTCCAAAACTCTGAAAGATACTAACTAAAGTAAGGGCTATTTCCACACAAAATTTCAACTTTTTATCACCAGCCATTTCATCAGCAGAGCTGTTAACATGAAAGGCTACAAACACTTTTTACAATGGCAAAGGTCTTAGCCTCTCTTCTTGTATTGAAAAGCATGACTGGTAGAATTTTGCATAAATTTTGCCAACATTAAAAGCAATCACTTTCAGGCAGAGTCCAAACCTGAGCACTCCCAACCCCAACAGATGATAGTGATTCATAACTTTAAAAACTAATACCAAAGGGTCAGAAATGAAATCACTATCAACCTTAAAGCATCTGCAGCTACTGGTACAATTACAATGCTCTCCTGGACTTTGAACAGAGCTGAAATTACTGTCCATTGCCAATAGGTTATTCATCTCTCAACTAAATAAAGCTAGCCCAAAACCAAAACCACAGATCTGAAGGGTTCAAAAATCCAGATTCAAATTATGCATCTCAAGTCTGTTTCTGCTCTTCACCTGTGGGGGTGACCAAAAGGGAAAGTATTTCAAAGGGAGTTTATTAACTGTATACATTTTTGAATGTTCATTTTATCTCAAAGTTAGGAAATCTAACCTTACTGCCTCATACATGCTTGTTAAATTTTCATTTTCCTTTATTTTTTATAGACAGGTATTCATTCACTTAAACAGCTTTCAAGACTATCCGTATGAAGACCCAAAACTAACCATAGCAGATGCCATATGTACTTTACAATTAGTGTAATATCGATGCAAAACAATCACCAATACCTTTATCACATTTTCATTTGCTCACAGACAATATAGTTTTGCCTACTTTATACTGAACTCATCTGCAGTATGTGAAGCTTCAAAGTTCAACACTAGCATAGCAATGCCACATTTCAAAATAATGGTCCAGTTAATACTGAAATCCCGTAGTGTCTTGGTAGTTCATCGATCCGATGATGACAAATCTGTGCAGATCATCTATTGTTGGTCTCATGGTGTGCCCTCTGATGACTGTACAAGTCAATTATAAGAGGGGTAGCCGTGTTAGTCTGGATCTGTAAAAGCAGCAAAGAATCCTGTGGCACCTTATAGACTAACAGACGTTTTGGAGCATGAGCTTTCGTGGGTGAATACCCACTTCCTCAGATGCATGTAATGGAAATATCCAGGGGCAGGTATATATATGCTAGCAAGCAAGCTAGAGATAACGAGGTCAGTTCAATCAGGGAGGATGAGGCCCTGTTCTAGCAGTTGAGGTGTGAAAACCAAGAGAGGAGAAACTGGTTCTGTAATTGGCAAGCCATTCACAGTCTTTGTTCAATCCTGAGCTGATGGTGTCAAATTTGCAGATGAACTGAAGCTCAGCAGTTTCTCTTTGAAGTGTGGTCCTGAAGTTTTTTTTGCTGCAGGATGGCCACCTTAAGGTCTGCTATAGTGCTCTCCTACAGGTTTTTGTATATTGCCATTCCTAATGTCTGATTTGTGTCCATTTATCCTTTTCCGTAGAGACTGTCCAGTTTGGCCGATGCACATAGCAGAGGGGCATTGCTGGCATATGATGGCGTATATTATTACATTGGTGGATGTGCAGGTGAATGAACTCCACTGGCCATCACATACAGCCCCCAGCTAAAACCCCTCCAACGCATCATCAAGGATCTACAACCCATCCTGGACAATGATCCCACACTTTCACAGGCCTTGGGTGGCAGGCCAGTCCTTGCCCACAGACAACCTGCCAACCTGAAACATATTCTCATCAGTAACTGCACACTGCACCATAATAACACTAGCTCAGGAACCAATCCATGCAACAAACCTCGATGCCAACTCTGCCCACATATCTACACCAGCGACACCATCACAGGACCTAACCAGATCAGCCACACCATCACTGGTTCATTCACCTGCACATCCACCAATGTAATATACGCCATCATATGCCAGCAATGCCCCTCTGCTATGTGCATCGGCCAAACTGGACAGTCTCTACGGAAAAGGATAAATGGACACAAATCAGACATTAGGAATGGCAATATACAAAAACATGTAGGAGAGCACTATAGCAGACCTTAAGGTGGCCATCCTGCAGGAAAAAAACTTCAGGACCACACTTCAAAGAGAAACTGCTGAGCTTCAGTTCATCTGCAAATTTGACACCATCAGCTCAGGATTGAACAAAGACTGTGAATGGCTTGCCAATTACAGAACCAGTTTCTCCTCTCTTGGTTTTCACACCTCAACTGCTAGAACGGGGCCTCATCCTCCCTGATTGAACTGACCTCGTTATCTCTAGCTTGCTTGCTAGCATATATATACCTGCCCCTGGATATTTCCATTACATGCATCTGAGGAAGTGGGTATTCACCCACGAAAGCTCATGCTCCAAAACGTCTGTTAGTCTATAAGGTGCCACAGGATTCTTTGCTGCTTTTACAAGCCAATTACAGAGGTGCACATTTTGCTGCAGATGGTGCATGGGAAGTTCGTGGTCAGTGGATTGTGCACTGCTGATGCTCTGTAACGTCGTTCACGTGCCTCTTGTAGATGCCAGCAGCGCTTTTCCTCAAAGGTGATGCAGGTATTTCTAACTGTTGCACGCCACCGTTTTCTGTCGCTGGCGGCGTCCTCAAGGTCCCTAGGTTTGATACTGCTGTACTGCAGATCGGCTTTGATGGTGTCCTTGTAACGTTTCCGTGGACGACCTATATGCTGGATGCCCTGGGAGAGCTCACCAAACAGAAGCTGGCAGGGGATTCTGTTGGCATCCATGCAGCTGACATGACTGGTCCAACGTAGCTGTGACTTCATGATCATCATTTCGATGCTTGTCATCTGGGCTTTCTTGAGGACCTCGAGATTGGGCACTTTGTCTTGCTAGCAGATCTTCATGATGTTGCGGAGGCAGCGCATGTGGAATGCTTCAAGCTGTTTGATGTGACACCTATATAGTGTCCATGTTTCGCACCCATACAAAAGAGATGAGAGAACAAAAGCTCTGTACACAAGCAGTTTTGTTGACATCTGGATGTTGTGGTGGTTTAAAACTTTTACACGCAGACAGCCAAGTGCCTGGCTTGCTTTGGATATTCGTGCGTTGATCTCATTATCCAGTGATCCATCACTAGGTATGACACTACACAGGTATTTAAAGTTCTCCGTTACTTTAAGTGGAGTGCCATCAATCGAGATACTCGGGACAGAAGCATTTGATCCAGGTGCAGGTTGATGAAGAACTTCTGTCTTTCCGAGGCTGATAGTTAGTCCGAAGAGTTGTGAGGCCTCAGCAAACTTGTTGACAATGTGCTGAAGATCATTTTCAGTGTAAGCTATGATGGCTCAGTCGTTGGCAATGAGTGCCTCAAGAAGGAGTTTCTGCACTGTCTTAGTCTTTGCATTCAGGCGACGGAGGTCAAAAAGTGAACCATCGTGCCGGTATTTCAGGTATATACCTTGGTCCAGATCTTTCATTGCGTGGTTAAGGATGCATGCAAAGAACAGGTTAAACAGGACAGGAGCGAGAACACATCCTTGTTTCACGCCATTGGTGATGTTGAAGGGGGCTGATGTGGCTCCATCAGACAATACTTCACCTGCCATGCTGTCATGGAAAAGGCGTATAATCTGGACAAATTTTCTTGGGCAGCCAAAGTCATGTTAGAATGGTCCAAAGGGCTTCCCTGTTGATGGTATCAAATGCCTTTGTCAGATCTATGAAGACAGCATACAGGTGCATGTTCTGTTCAATGCACTTCTCTTGTATTTGTCTGACAGGAAACACCATGTCGACTGTGCTCCGGCCAGGTCGGAAACCACATTGACTTTCAGGTAGATTTGCCTCGGAAATACTGGCTATTAGATGGTTCAAGATGATGCGGGCAATGATCTTCCCACCAACGGAGAGGAGGAATATGCCTCTATAGTTTCCACATTCTGCTTTGCTGCCTTTCTTCTTGAAAAGAGAGACAATAGTGGCGTCGCAGAGGACCTGTGGTATGTTTTCATCCTCCCAGATGCTGATGATCACGCTGTGGAATGCTGCTAATGCTGCTGGACCTGCTGTTTTGTATATCTCTGCTGGTATCCCATGTTTTCCAGGAGCTTTTCCTGAACTCATCTGGCTAGCAGCTTTCTTAATCTCATCTATAGTGGGTGGAAAGTCAAGATCTGTCAGAGCAGTTCGTTGTGGAATTTCATTGAGGACATTATTATTCACGGTTGATGGTCTATTGAGAAGGTTGCTAAAGTGTTCTCGCCATCTTTCATTGATGCCTTCTTTATCTTTAATCAGTGTTATGTTGTCTGATGAGAGCAATGGGGTGGTTCTTGGTTTAGAAGGTCCATAGACAGTCTTAAAAGCACTGAAGAACGTCTTTGAGTTGTGAGTCTCAGCATAGTGCTCAATTTCTTTGGCATTGCTCTCCCACCAGTTGTCTTGTATCTGACGGATGTCTTTCTGTGTTTTGTTCTGAAGGTACTTGAAATGGTCCCGTTTAGAGACTGAGGAGGGGCCATTCTGCCATTCGATAAAGTCTTTTCTCTTTACTTCCAGTGCTGAGCATATTTCTTCTTGGTTCTCATCAAACCAATCCTGATGGTGTTCTTTTCTTTGGTCCAAGAGATGTTATTGCTGTGTCAGTCATTATCTGCTTGAACTGGTCCCACTTTTCGGTTACAGTACTGATCAATTGTCCGTGGGATGTCAGTTTGTCATCAAGACTCCTCTGGAAATTGTTGAAACACTGAGTATCCTTCAGTTTGGCTATGTTGAAAGCAGGTTGCACATGCTTAGGGCGTCTGCACTGAGAGGGAGTGATGTGAAGTTGAAGAGACATCCTGACTAATCTGTGATCTGTCCAGCACTCTGCACCTCACATTACTCTGGTGATCATTACATCTCAGATGTCGCGCCTTCTGATATTGGCATAATCTACCAGATTGCCACTGTTTGGACCTAGGGTGCATCCACGTCGTTTTGTATTTGTCTGCTTGTCAGAACAGAGTGTTGGTAATGGTCAGGTTATTTTCAGAACAAAGGCTCAAAAGGAGTAGTCCATTGCTGTTCATTTTGCCTACACCATGTGGCCCAGTTAATCCTTTCCAGTTCTCGCTGTCAGCCCCGATTCGGATATTGAAATCTCCAAGTAGGCGTAGTTTGTCTGTTACAGGTGTGGCCTTGATCAGTCTGTCGAGATCTTCATAGTATTGTTCCTTTGAGTTTTCAGAGCATGTTAGAGTGGGTGCATATGCACTGATGATGGTGGTATGACGTTTGGCATTTAGTGGGAAGCGTAGTTCATTGATACTCACTGGAAGGTCTGGGAGTTGATGCATCAATGAGATTTTTATTGCCAGACCAACTCTATGTATTCTGTCCTCTGTCTCAGTCTTACCCTTCCAGAAGAAGGTGTAACCACTTCCTGGTTCGCTCAAGGAACCTTCCCCAGGCAATCTTGTTTCACTTAATGCCGCTATATTGATGTTGTAGCAGGCTAGTTCTCGAGCAATGAGAGCTGTCCTTCTCTCAGGTCTTGCAACAGCTTCTCAATCCATGAGGGTACAAACATTCCATACACCAATGGTAAGTTTCCTCAATTTTTCTTTTGGTTTCGACCCATAGTGTACTTCATTCAAATTAATCCGAAATGAGTACCTGATGATTCTTATTACAACAAATTCCAAAGAAATAAATAATTGGTCATCATTGTATCACATTATGTTATTTTTATGGGTTTATTTATATGTTTTTTGCTTAGTTACTGCAAAGCTTCTTTGAAACTCAAATGACCCTAACTCAAATGACCCTAAAACACACATTTCCTTTTGTGCAGTGTGGTGCACCAGAGCAAATAAACTAACTGCAATGTACAACATAAGAATAGTGGCTGATTCAAACCTACTGTATTAAGGTCTGATCTGGCAGTCTCACTCAAGCATTGACTTCAATGACAAGGTTTGGGGGTGGTGTTTTTTTCTCCTCTTACACTCGCTTCCTTATGTGTCTTTTTCCAAAGTTTATTTAAAAGTTTGCACATATAAACACACACCCTGGCATATAAAAAATGTAATGGGATTTCTCTGTAGATTTGAATCTGGAAACCTTACAATCAAGTGCTTTATCTACAGGCTAAAGGCATGCACAATCCTGAAGTCCTGGTTTTCTTTTTGAGAGCTGCAGTGGTAGGTTTGATTAAAGACTCTACTCCATGGCTCCTATCAGGAACTATTCTAGATTAAGGTTGTTTGTTAAATTTATTATTTTATATATTTATAGGTTAGGCTTAGCCTTTTCCTGGGTATGGCAGGGTGGGACTGCCAGGGCACTCTCAGACATGGCCAGCCCTAGGTGTTTTGCCACCCAGGATAGAAACCTGCTACCTCGCAGATACCTAGTGAAAATAAAAAGCTGAGCAGCTAAGCAACATAGTGCCCCCCCAGATCCTGATGTGGTGCTCCTGGAATTTTCCACCCAGGATAACTGCCCTGATTTCCCGCCTCTGCCTCTGGCCCCAGCACACTATACCAGCCTGCAGAGCGGCTGCATGCACCAGGATGAGCAGGCAGTACCATCTTTTAGGAGGCGTAATCCTCTGCTCACCAGGCCCTCCAAGGAGAGGATTATCATTTTTTCTTTGTAACATAATAACAGCAAAATTCTACCAGGCGTTGGCGAAAAGATTTGTCCTGAAAATGTACAGCCCAAGAAAAAGAAAATTTAAAATTGAGAAATTATACCTGAAGCACAATTTTATCTGCTATTGCCCATTTTCCCCAAACCAAATGTAAATGTATAGTCTCTACTCCTTCCTTTTTTTTTTAAATTGGAGGTATACCAATCTCCTAGAACTGGAAGGGACCTTGAAAGGTTGTTGAGTCCAGCCCCCTGCCTTCACTAGCAGGACCAAGCAGTGATTTTTGCCCCAGATCCCTAAATGGCCCCCTCAAGGATTAAACTCACAATCTTTAGCAGTCCAATGCTCAAACCACTGAGTTATCCCTCCCCCAAATGTGTCTTGGAGCAGTGTGATGGGCTGGAATGCACGGAGCGTTAGACTCCTCTGCACATGTTGACAGATCGTCAGGTAGGTGCAAATTGGCATAGCTCCAATGTTTTAGCTGCTTCAATTCAACTTTGCAGATGTCTATTCAGACCTTCTAAGTCTTGCAGGAACTAATTTACTCTGTCCATTTATATATTTTTTAAATATCTAGAAAATTCCTAGGCCATAAAAGTTATTAGCCTATAGCCAAGGCTACTACACTAAATGATACAAACATTAGAAAAAATGTCAAGAATATTAGTTTAAAAATCTGACCATTAAGCAGTATGGAAGTACTGTAAATTGAGGTAATGTTAGTAAGGATTTGAATACTATCACAGCATATACATTCCCCCATAAGTATCATGTCTGAAGCCCCACAGACTTATCAACACTTATACAGGAGGGGGCACAATGTAATAGATATTGCATTGAAACAACTGTTTCAAGTCTTCTTTCTTTAATCTATCTTCCTATAGCTCATAAACTGAAGAACTAAATTTCTTGGTAGCTGTGTGTTGGTAAAGGAGGTTAGTATTAAAGTTACTGGAATTCTAACATTAAATTTGCTGGTATGTAGATGTTTGTTGTAGAATGTTTGAATGGTAAGAGTATTAAAATCTTTATTTACATGATCTGAAATTATATTTTTATACATTGAGATGAACAGACAAACTATGTGAAAGGTCAATATTATCATACAATATTAGGGTTGGAAGAGAGCTCAGCAGGTCATCTAGTCCAATCCCCTGCTCAAAGCAGGATCATGTTATGTTCATTCTTTTTATTGACATGGTTCTTATAACTAATATTCCTGGTATTTTTTTCTAATATTTGTGACTCACTGTAGTAAACTGAACTTCTAGTGAATGCAGCTTGTCTAGGAATATACATGTCCTGAAAATTAACAATGTATTAAAAGATGAGAAACTCTCCCTCTATATTCTTCAAGTGTTACTTTTTCAGTCTGCACAGCTCTTCAAAGATCCCCATTTTCTGTAGAATCTCACTTCTTTTAGAGGTAAGCTAGTGAACATTTATGGTGCGTTTACTATTACTGTGGTTATTTTACTATTATATATTCTCTGAGTCAAGCCTAAAATTTTAAAATTTGAATACTTCAAATAAACAATTTACCAACAATCCTGGCATTTTAAAATGCTTTTAGGATTTCCTCCAGGCAACTGCATCACATGCTGGAGGCTAATATGTCAAAAAGATTCATCACTAAACATGTTCCTGTTACAGCGAAGAGAAACTTCTCAACTTGTATCTGAAGCCTAAAAGCAGCAGTACAAGAACACACTGAAGACTTTACAATTGAAATATCTTCATTAAAAACATTCTTTAAGGCATATTCTCAAAAGAGCTATGTGTAGTGATGCACCCACACCTTAAAAATACTCAATTATTTCTACAGCACAAAGGCGTATAATTTTGCTTATGAAGCTGAATGCCCATTTGGCATTAGTACCAGAATAAAGGAGTACAGCCAAGATATGTACTTTTAAAGAAGCATTCTATAGGCTTAATTGTTTTTCTCCATATAAAAAAATCCATATACAGATTGAGACTTTGCACGGTATTTTCTCACCCAGATGAGAAAAGCAAGCAAGGTGAGTAAAAGAAATAAGTGAAGGAAAGAAAATCCTCAAGAAAAACGATCAGGCAGTTTAATTCTCTACCAGAACCAGGCACATCCTCAGAACTATCAACACAACTGTTTATGAGGTCTAGATCACTACACAATCAAATATCCCCATGAATAACTGATGCATGAATGCTACTAGGTACAGAGAAATTAATCCATTTTCAGCAATGAAGGATGTGCTTACATACAGGTCCACATTCTCAGCCAAAACTGCAGAGCCCAATTTAGGTGTGGAGTGTACAAAGGTGGCTTATAGCTTTCCTTTGCACTGCCTTTGTCCTGCTACTGCTCTGTGCAAGCTGTCCTCCCTGTGCTGAGTTAGAACAATCCTCAGACTTCTCTAACGTGCAATGACCTGCAACTGTAGACTACTTTTTCTTCTTCTTTCCCATCTTCCCTTAGGATACTTCTGTTTACCTAACTAAATTTTCACCAAAGAACACAAAAATGTAGTATATATAGTTCAGCAATCCTTTAAGAAAAAAACAAGAATAGAACATGTGTGCTATAGCTGTCTCAGGCTTCCCTCTTTCCATCACCTTTGTCTTAATTTTGTTTGGGTTTCATCAAAGTGCTGGTCTGATCTAAGATAAAAAGTGGGATAATTCAAGGACTATTGCTTCAGAAGTAAAAGAGAGGCAGACCTGGATAGCATCTGTGTATTTCTAGTATCTGTATATTGTGTCTCACAAGTTACATAAAATACCTTGATTTATAGGTTCAAAAGGATCCAGAGCCAAGTTCTATGTCTCAGACCTATCAGTCATGGAACTATATAAGCATGGTACTCAGACAAACTAAAAATGAATCATTCACCCATTCCAGAAGGGAACTGAAAAAAAAATCTACAATAAGAAACAGAAGATAAGAATAAGCAGAAAAATCAAGAAAAACTGATTCAGACAAACTCATCCTCTTTCATAGTCCTGCCTCCCTAAACTTTTATCTCCTGCATAAGGTTAATTGAAATAATGTAGAATAAAGAAGAATTTTCCATGCCCCAGTCACTGCAAGAGGAAGTTAAAATAAATGCATAGGTTTTAGTGCCAGACTGCCAAAAGTACTGTTATTTCAAATAATATTTGAGAACTAATCCTTGAAAAGGATGCTCTGTTTATTTTCAGTAATCCATTTTTCAATTTAGATAAAATGTGCTATTTCAAAGCTTTTGTATCTTTGTGCCATATATTTACATCTTTGTGACTACTATCTGCAGTAGTTTTAAATCAGTGTATATCTAGTTACTGGAAATATTTCAATTTATATTAAAATGAAACTAAGTTCAGCAACAACTGCCTTGACCAAATCAAATGATTCCTCCTCCAATTCAAAAATAGATGTTCTTATTTATTGAAGGGATATGTCCCCCTCATACCAGAAACTGAGCCACTCAGCTTTATTTCTAAAGTTTTTCCAGACAGCTTTGCTGTTTTAAATAAAGCTTGTCCTTACAAATGGCTTCTCTTAACTGTAGTTAAAAAAATAGCTCTTTTGAAGGCACCTGATCCCTTGTAAAAGATAAAAATGAAGATCTGAAAAAATACAATTTTCTATAAGAATATTAATGCCTCCATCTTTCAGTTATATATTAAAACTGCATCTTAATTATACTCAAGTTAGATTATTGCCAAACTGTAGACAAACTGATTTCACTTTATAATGAAGGTATCAAAGGAAGCAATATGTACTTCAACTGCCTAGATGGAATCTTTTTTTTTCCTTTAGGTGAATTTAATTCTTGCAAATAATGGACTTACAGCCTTGGATACTGAAATCCCCTATTTATCCACAGGATAGATGCATTATGAGCAGCAGCTGCCCAAACTCTCTCACTCTTCCCAAGAAATGTCTCGGCTTTTCCAAGGGATTACCTTAGGAAGGAGACAGCATAGGTTCCGACTAACTGATCATTTGATACTCTTAGTTGCCGGGTGTAATTTTGATACTTTTCTACCAAGGACTGTGTATTAAGAAAACGATTTCATTTCACCAAAGGACACCAAAGAGCTCTCAGATATCAGTCAGTGGCTACTGATAACAGGATGTTATGATCAGCCTGCTCTGGCCCTGGAAGAGTAAAAGCAGCCCTGGAGAGGGCTGCTGCTGGGGAAAGGCTAATTGGCGAAGCAGCTTCAGCTGAGGCCATACCCCAATCAGGCCACAGCTGGCCCTATAAAGGAGCTGCTAGGCTGAAGCTAAGACACTCTCTCTCTAGCTACTAAGAGGGATGGGCCTTGCTGCTGGGAGCTGAGCAGGGTACCTAAAGTGGAGCAAGGCTGGGGAAAGGGCAGAGGAGCTGGGGATCTCTGGCCTGGAAAACACCCAGGATGCAGGCCTTGTTAAAGACTGAGAAGGTACTGGGGTTGCAATGAGGCAGCCCAAGGGTAGGCAGAGACAGCAGATCCAAACCCTCCTTGCTGATGAGTGGCAATTATACTGCAGTCCGCCCCAGTGAGTGGGGGGCTAGATGGTGACTGGCAGTAGCCAAAGACTGAGGCAAGGTGGGGATAGGGGGTTTGGGGTTCACTGGGGAGGGGAGACCCAGAGAGACTGTGGAGTACTGCAGGGGCAGGACCCCAAAAGAAAGGGCACTAGGGTCTGGGGTGAGGGGCCCACCGGGGCCAGCAGCAGGTAAGACAGTAGCCTGCAGAGGATGCTCCAGAGTTGGAAAATAGCTAATTCCCAAGACGACCAGCAGGAAGTGCCACCGGGTGAGTCCGTGCACCGCTACACCATCTGTAGTCTCTCATCTTAGACCAGGGGTAGGCAACCTATGGCACGGGTGCCGAAGGCAGCACATGAGCTGATTTTTAGCGGCACTCACACTGCCCAGGTCCTGGCCACTGGTCCGGGGAGCTCTGCATTTTAATTTAATTTAAATGAAGCTTCTTATACATTTTAAAAACCTTATTTACTTTATATACAACAATAGTTTAGTTATATATTATAGACTTATAGAAAGAGACCTTCTAAAAACATTAAAATGTAATACTGGCATGAGAAACCTTAAATTAGAGTAAATAAATGAAGACTCGGCAGCACTTCTGAAAGGTTGCTGACCCCTGTCTTAAGACTGTTAGCTCTTTTGGTTCTGTGTCTGTACAGCACTAAACACCTGGTCAATGACTGGAGCTCCTAGGCACTACACTAACAAATAACAGACCATTTGTGTCATCACAAATATTCAGTAATTAACAATTATGTTAATATACAAATTAACATAATTGTAACAAAGCTTTTGCCTAAAGCAGCATTATTAGTGGACTGGGCTTACAGTATGTTATCTTTCATCTAAAAATGCCTCAATTATTGTGGTAAGTATATATGTAATGACAGGTTTGTATAAAGTTATAGTAAGTAAGCTGTTCAGTACGGCATCAGTCTGCCAAACAACAACATTTCTTTTTGTGAGTTTAGCTTATGCTGTTTTAAAACAAGAGAACACTGCATGAAAGGGCCTGTCTTCACTGGGGGCGGGTAAGTCGACATAGCTGGAATCAATATAACTTAGGTCAACTTACCCTGGTGTCTTCACGGTGCTGAGCAGAGGGGAGACACTTTTTGGTCAACTTCCCTTATTCTTCTCACAGAGTTGGAGTACCGGGATCAACCACTGAGCACTCTGCTGTCAATTTAGCGGGTCTTCACTAGACCCATTAAAATCAGTCCCTGGTGCATCGATTGCAGCAGTGTGATCTCCCTGGTAGCGAGACCAGCCCAAAGCTAGGACCACAGCACTTACAGATAGGTCCACAGCAAAACACATCTAATTACCCCTAAACTTTGAGAGAGTTTGGACTGAGATCTGACTCTTGCAGCTCAGATACATTATATTATCAGGTATTCTTTCGGTCTCTGACAAAGGTCAAATACAAAGCTTCAGAGGAAGGCATAAAATCCTAATAGGCCAAGATTGTCAAAAAGAGGAACCTGATGTTAGGAGCCAAAATATGGACTTAAGAGTCTAAGTAGGTGACCTGATTTTCAAAAGTTTTGAGAACCCAGAATCTCTCATAGAAGTCAATGGAAGCTGCCTAATGCTCAGCACTTTTGAAAAATCAGGCAACTTATTTAGGAGCCTAAGTTTAGGCTCCTCTTTTTGAAAATTGCAGCTGTAATGTACATTATTTTGCAATGATATACTGTGGTAATAAAATATTCCTGACTCAAGTTAAGAAGGTTTTGTCCTGAAACCTTCTCACCTCATCTTACTTTGTAATTTTTATCCTAACTGATCTTTTTCACAAACATTTAATCTTTTGTCACTCTTACTAAATTCTTACATGTTGTCATGATTAAGTCTTCACACGATCATTTGCGTATTTCATGAGATTACCTTGAGCAATAATTTAAAATAAAGTAATATATACTTCGGTTTACTCCAGTAATATTCTGAAGCTAATGCTGTATTTACATATATTAAAGGGGAAAATAGATGACCAAAAGTAACATGTATATTTTATAACTTCTACTTCTTTGACCAAGAAGACTGCATATACTTTTTCTATTTTTCTAAAAACAAACATAAATTTTCAAACCAGCATACAGATTTTTGCATCCAATTTCCACTAATAATGTGACTGTCCCATGCAGCTCTGAGAATTCAGGATAGAAGAGATAATTGCCATCAGTATTAACAAGAGCTCTCTATACTTACCACTGTCATGGAAAATATATATAGAATCATAGAAGATTAGGGCTGGAAGAGACTCAGGAGGTCATCTACTCCAATCTCCTGCTCAAAGCAGGACCAATACCAACTAAATCATCCCAGCCAGGGTTTTATATCTTATTATAGGGGGCCATTAATGAACATACTGGGCCTAATTTTGCCACTCTTTTTCACATGGAGTAGCACCTTGCTATGCTACTGCCTGCATTAGGATATGCTTACTCATGTTAGTGAGCATTTACTTACAAGAGTAGCCTCACTTCAATGGAATTACTTCTGTAAGCACTCATGAGTTACAGAATCTGGCCAATTTATATCCTTAACTGCATAAGGAGTTTGGACAGAACTTTCCCAGGCACAGAAGAATGGATCCCTTGATGTTCTTTTAGGACTGGGTGTTCCTAGTATTATTACACTGCTCTACAGTCAAAATGCTTCTGAAATAAATGCAGTCCAACTTTACTAATTCTGGGTCACTGAGAACAAAAATGATGCTTAAAATTGTTGATTGGCTCTAGTTTTCAAGATATGCTATTGGGTCAGTATATACGACCCTTGACTTGGGAATGGCGGAGATAAGTGAGTTATAAAGGGAAGGGATCTCAATTTAAACCAGAAATGACTAAAATACATCTTTGACTGGATCTATGAATAAATCTATGACTGGGTTTGGACAGTACTTGCTTTTGAGGCAAAACAATGAATGATGCAATCTGAAGCTGGTATTGCGTCATACATTATAGAAATTGCATCATGTTATTCCTAGAAGTCATGGATGATGCAATCATAACGAAGCCTACATCACTCTGCTGAACAAATTGCCCTATATCAGCTCTAGAAATCATACAGTGTGGTGCTCTCTTATTTGTCAGTGTTTGATTTTGCAAAGGGACACATTTCTGTTTAGCCAAAGTGAGCAGAGATGCCTCGTACTTGTGTGAACAGTGGAGATAACTTCTGCTATGTTTGTGGTGAAGTGACTTTTGCATCACAAAAGCGCAGTATAACCACTATGGTTAAGAAAGCCTATCACCTTTCTTTTGGCTGCAAAATTGGAGATCAGGACAAGAGGTGGGCCCCACACATATGCTGCAATACTTGTGCAACAAATCTTCGCCAGTGGTTGAACAGGAAAAGGAAATCTATGCCTTTTGCACTGCCAATGATTTGGAGAGAGCCAACAGATCCTCCCAGCAATTGTTACTTCTGCATGGTGCCTCCAGTTGGGAAAGGTGTGTCAAAGAAGAAAAAGCGGACTGTGCATTATCCAAACATTCCATCAGCTAGACGCCCAGTACCCCACGGAGAAGGACTGCCGGTTCCTGATGCACCAGAATCATTCTCACTTGAGTCAGACGAGGAAGAGGAAGAGGATGAAACGTCTGGTCCTGAACCATCAATGTCACAGGACCCACATTTTCTCCCATCCTCCTCTGAACCACACCTCATAACACAAGGTGAACTGAATGATCTTGTCAGGGATTTGGAACTACCCAAGAGTAAGGCAGAGCTGTTGGGCTCCGGACTACAGCAGTGGAATCTCCTGGAAGGCTATCAGGGCAAATGGAGCCCATCAATGCTTGCAGACTATTGCTGGACAGTGACAAGAGATGCTCCATTTAATGAATACAAGAGACAAGCCAAGAAGCGCCGAGTAGACACTGAATAGGATTAAACTATGTACATAATAGTTTTTTGCCTTTTGTTTCATAATAAATTTTAGTTATATAACCCTTTTGCTGATTTTTAAAGTGTTACATAAACAGGGCAGGTGAAATATTATCATGTAAAGCAATCATAAACACATGAAAAGACCTATGTTTACAATTTATGATTAAAACTCTACTATCTACACAATATACATAGACATAAAATGTAAAAACTTAAATATCTTAGAAACAGTAGCCAATCAGTTGTTTTAATTGTCATATTTGAATTCAGCACATCAAAATACATAATATCACATTTTATCTCTGAAGCAGACAACTTCTCAAAAATTGTAGACCAGTGTTATTTTAAACCAGCTATGAGGCAAATTTTATCCACTTTACCTAAATTGAATAGCACCTGACTAACTAGGAACATTGATTCTGAGAAATAAAAACCACATCTATACTGCAACATACCTAGCTTTTCTCTTTAACTTTCAGAAACTAGATCATTGTAGACAAATGTTACACAGGATATACCATAAGTTTTAAATGAAAAACATAACGAGAAGGGAGTTGTTAGATTTTTTTAAAGAAATAAGATGTTTTCTCCAGCCTTTTTCATTCTCATTTTGATAAGTTTTGTCTTGTACTAAAACATTTCCTCCTGGAACTAATGCTAATGAAGCTTCAGAGTGTCTAAGCAAAGCAATGTACAGTAAATCTGAATCATCTTCTTTGGATTGTGACACCAACAATTCATAGCATGCTCAGTCATAGCCTGAAGATTCCACATGTTGGTTATCTCTTGAAAGATTGACACTGTAATAAAACCACCCTCAAACATTCATTCACTTTTCTGTACAATGTACTGTGGTCTACAATAGCATCAAAATTGCTTTGTCTGATTTGTTGTTTAACTGTTCAGATTTCATGAAACATCATGAAGCTTTCACGAGGCAGAAACAAATTCTGTACTTGGCAGTACAGATTTAATTTAATCCATTAGTTAAACATGCATGTTGTCTACATTTCCCCATACATAAATCTGTAAGAACACAGTAGCCTTCATTACAAAACTTAACATGTCCTATGGGTCATTATTTCTCTACACATAAAACAAAAGATAATTGTGGTCTTTCAAGGCCTGGTCATCCCTTCCTGTATGTGTGTGGGGGGAAAATGCATAGAAAAGGGTTAAAAGCTTTCTCCTCATGGAGATGAGGTTGTCGTGAAGCGAACCCCACCGGTGCAGCACCTCCTGCTGGTTATCCTGGGAATTAGCTCTCCAGTGTACAGAGCAGCTCCTACTGTCCAGTGTGTCACCTGCCTCAGGCCTCATGTCCCTCCTGGACTCTGGTGCCCTTTACCTCAGGGCTATGCCCTAGCAGTACCCAACCACACTCTGGGTCTCCCCTCCCAGGGGAACCCTGAATCTTCTCACCCACCTTGCCTCAATGGCCACTGCCAGTCACCATATAGCCCCCATTCACTGGGGCAAACTGCAGTCTATCATGGCCACTCATCATTGGCAAGGAGGTTGGACCAGCTGCCTCTGCCCAATCCCAGACTGAACCTCTGCAGCGCCAGTACCATTCTTAGGCCTTGCACAAAGCCTGCAGCCGGGGGAGTTGCCAGGCTGGAGCACCTCTTGCCTTTCCCCAGCACTGCTCTACCTCTAGTACCCTGCTCCCAGGCAGCCCGGTCCTTCTTTCTCCACTGCTAGAGAGAGACTGACACAGCTCCTGCCTAAGCCCTTATAACAGGCCAGGTGTGCCTGATTGGGGTGTGGCCCCAGCTGTGGCTGCCTTCCCACTCAGCCTACCCTATTGGCTCCCCAGGGCTGTTTTAACCCCTTCAGGGCCAGAGTGGGGTGACCGCCCACTACAGGGATCCTCTGCAGAACAGACTGCAGGGCCCACCCTACAGATCTCCAAGGACCCACATAGATCTCACAACCATCCATGCAGAGACCCTATGCCTCCATGATGGATCTGGGTCTCCAATAGTTCCCCCTGAGCAACATGGCTAAAATGGAATCATGCTGTAGAAAAAGTAGGATAGAATGGAGCAAGAAATGCTTCCCAGTGGTTATTAGGACTGGAATCGCTATTTTCAATAGCCATTGCCATTTTTTTAAGTTCTATTTGTTTAAAAGGAATACAGTGATATTGCATTGGCAAATTCCCCATAGAAATGAAGAGTGGAACAAAAGAATAATAAAGGCACCTCAACTTTTCCTCATTTATGTAGGACAGTCTTATAATATGCATCCAGCTAGCCTTCAATCACACAAGCTGAAAATTGTTCCACTTTACTGCAGTTCTGTAACCATATGGGAACCAATCCTGTCTGTGTTCTGTGCACATCCAAAATGCCTGCTGAATGACCCACCCTGGGAGCAAGTTACCAGTGATGCAGGGCTGGGGCGGCAGGGGGGTGGGAGGGCAGAGCTGGGGCAGCAGAGGGTGTGGGTGTGGGGGGGAGAGACCAGGGCTGGGGCAGCAGGGGGGTGCAGGGGAGAGCCCAGGGCTAGGGTGGGAGGCAGCCAAAAACATTTTTGCTTGGGGCAGAAAAAACCTAGATCCGGCCCTGGCTGGCAGCTAACCCTGGTACTCCCTTTCAACATGAAGGAAGGGGAGGCAAAGCAGGAAAAGACACAGAAAGTTGATATAGCCTTAGGCTGACACGATCTTTCTACCCTGATCTTCACGGGGTTGAGGGAAGAGAGAAATGCACATTGTACCTTTGCCTCATCCATAAACCTGCACAGCACTCTCCAGAGAGCCTGGAAGAGTCTGACACCTCCTCCCCCACCTTCCTGTGAGGAAGAGATCTGCATGCAGATGTAGGAAATATGATCAGTCCCTCATATAGCACAGGGACAAAATCTGGTTAACTGGCACATGGTGCAATCTCAGTGGAGTAAATATTGCCTGAGGGCTTGTCTTCACTACCGGGGTAAGTCAACCTAAGTTACACTACTCCAGCTATGTTATTCACATAGCTGGAGTTGACTTACCCCAGTGTCTTTACTGCACTGCATCGACAGGAGACACTCTCTGGTTGATTTACCTTAGGCCTTGGCTACACTGGCGCTTTACAGCGCTGCAACTTTCTCACTCAGGGGTGTGAAAAAACACACCCCTGAGTGCAGCAAGTTACAGCACTGCAAAGCGCCAGTGTAAACAATGCCCCGGCGCTGGAAGCGTGGCTCCCAGCGCTGCAAGCTAATCCCCACGGGGAGGTGGAGTATCTGCAGCGCTGGGAGAGTTCTCTCTCAGCGCTGGTACCACGACCACACTCGCACTTCAAAGCGCTGCCGCAGCAGCACTCCCACAGCAGCGCTTTGGAGTTTCGAGTGTAGTCAAGCCCTTAGTCTTGTCAGAGGGAGAGCTCTGCTGTCAATTTAGCCGGTTTTCTCTAGATCCGCTAAATCAATCCCTTCTGCATTGATTGCAGCAGCGTCGATCTCCCCGTAGTGAAAACCAGCCCTGAGATGCACACAGGCACAGAATTTAGCCCACAATATGTTACCTTCTGATAAATGTTTACTTTTTATTAGAGACCACTGTATGTCACAGTAGGTAAACCATTCCTTACACAGAGCACATAATCATTTTAATTAAAAAAATATTAAAACAAATTATACTTGATCAAGTAATAGTTTTACTGCACGCTTTCTAGAAGAAATTTTAGACAAAATCTAGACTATTTTGTGAACTATTGTCTTCTCAAAAAAACCTGAAGTTTAAAACTATGCAAAACTGAACTAAGTTCACCCATATACTCATTGCCAAATATTAAGTAAAAACAATAAGTAGAAACTGATCTCTTCCTGGGCTAAAATCTCAAATATCTTTCAAAGGTTGCTTTCCTCCCTCCTACAGTCCACTAGAACTTTAGAAACCCTACTGAGTAATAACTGAGTCTATTTAAATGTACAGTTTAATTTTATTTTATTTTAATAGCAGGGGAACATAAGAATTGCCCTACTGGGTCAAAGCAGAGCTCCATCTAGCCCAGTATCCTGTCTTCCAACAGTAGCTAATGCCAGGTACCCCAGAGGAAATGAACAGAACAGGTAATTATCAAGTGATCCATGTCCTGTCGCTCATTCCCAGCTTCTGGCAAACAGAGGCTAGGGACACCATTCCTGCCCATCCTGGTTAATAGCCATTGATGGACCTATTCTCCATGAATTTATCTAGTTCTCTTTTGAGCCCTGTTATAGTCTTGACCTTCACAACATCTTCTGGCAAGGAGTTCCACAGGTTGACATGTGTTGTGTGAAGAAATACTTCCTCTTATTTGTTTTAAACCTGCTGCCTATTAATTTTATTTGGTGACCCCTAGTTCTTGTGTTATGAGAAGTAGTAAACAAACACTTCCTTATGTACTTTCTCTACACCAATCATGATTTTATAGTCACTATCATGATAACCTGCCCTTGTCCCTCTTGATTTTTGTTAGGACCTTGCTGGTGAGTTGAATTGGAGGGAACGCATACATCAGGCTTCCTGCCCATGTCAGGAGGAAGGCGCTGGAGAGGGAACCCTTGCCCAGACCCCATCTGGAGCAAAACCTGTGCCTGGTGGTGAACAAATCCACTTGGGGGGTTCCCCTCTGGAAGATTATGCTGGTTACCTCCAGGTGGAGCACCCACTCGTGGTGAGGAGACATTCCTGCTTAGGTGACCTGCTAGCATGTTCCTGGCACCCAGAAGGTGACATGATTCTAGATGGATTCCATAGTTGATGCAGAAGTCCCAGAGACGGAGTGCCTCTTGGCAGAGGTCTGGGGATCATGCTCTGCCTTGCCTGTTGATGTACAACATTGAGGTTGTGTTGTCCATGAGGACTTTGACCACTCTGCCCAACAAGTGAGGTAGGAAGAAATTGCACGCTCTGTGCACTGCCCTGGGCTCTTTGATGTTTATGTGTAGTGTTGATTCCTCTGGGGACCACATACCTTGGGTCTGGAAGGTGCCAAGGTGCGCCCCCCAGCCGAGGTCTGAGATGTCTGAAACCAACTCAAAAGTGAGGAGTGCCAACGAAGGGAACTCCTTGCAGGACTTTTCTGTGTTGGTCCACCATCACAGTGAGCTAAGTACTGTCATGGGGATGGTGACGACCTCCACTGGGAGTAGACCATCGCCAGCCATTGCTGCAGTGCTCACATCCTGAGCCTGGTGTGATGCACCACATATGTACATGCTGCCATGTAACCTAGTAGGCGCAGGCAAACCCTGGCCGAGGTCAGGAGAAACATGGAGACATCCACAATGAGGTCCGTCAATGGCAGAATCTGTTCAGAATGCTGGCCAGCACCATCGTGACATTCCCTTGGACCTGGAGTTGCCCTTGATGAACCAGTCATCAAGGTATAGGTAGATCTGGATACCCCAACATCTGAGGTAGACTGCCACCACCAACATGCACTTGATAAATACTCATGGTGCTGTGGCTAGGCAAACGGAAGGACCGCGAACTGATAATGGTTGGGATCTACTGTGAAGTGGAAGAAGCGTTTGTGTTGCTCAATGATGGCAATGTGGAAGAACGCATCTTTCAGATTGAAGGTGGCGTACCAGTCTCCTGGATCCAGAGAGGGGAGGATGGAAGTCCAGTAGAACATGCAGAACTTCAGTTTCGCTAAATAGCGGTTCAAGCCCTGCAGATCTAGTATGGGCCGCAGATCACCCTTGGCCTTGGGGATTAAAAAGTATCGGGAATAGAACCATTTGTTCCTGTACAGCGCAGGAACTACTTCCACCGCACCCAGCTGCAGTAGACCCTCTACCTCCTGCGTGAGAAGATTCTCATGAGAAGGGACCCTGAAGAGGTATGGGGGGGGGGTAGAAGGGTGGTTAGAAAGTATCTGAAGGGTGTAACCCTGCACCATCATATTGAGGACCCATAGCTCCAATGTTATAGACACCCACGCAGAGAGAAAGGAAGGTGGTTGGCAAATGAAGGAGAGGAAGGATCTAGGGAACAGTCCAGTAGGTCACCCTCGAGCATACCCTCAAAATAGGTGCTTGCCCGTCTGCTTACTGCGGGTTGAGCCTGCCTGGGATGTAGACGGGGGCTGGTGGCCAGGGTGCCTTTTGTAGACCCTGGACTTTTTGTGTGGAGGCTCCTGGCGAGGGTGGCTCCCCTGGCTCTGAGGCTGCTGCAGCTTAAACCGCTTGCGGGAAGGGCTGGGGACATAGAGGCGCATTGTTTTCAGGGTTGTGTGGGAATCCTTCAGGCAATGGAGTTTATTGTCTGTCTGTTCTGTGAACAGGGTGTGCCCGTCGAAAGGGAGGTTTTGCATTGACTGCTCAGCCTCTGAGGAAAGACCAGAGAGGAGCAGCCACAAAGCCCTGCACAACGAGGTGAACGATGCCATGGTAGGGGCGGCAGTGTCCGCCGTGTCCACCACCGCCTGGAGAGTTGCTCTGGCTGCTGTCAAGCCCCCATCCAGGATCACCTGGAACTCCTTCCTAGAAGCTTCAGGAAGGGCGCTCTTGAACTTGGTTATGGCCTGCCAGATAGTAAAATCATATAGGGCTACTAGGGCCTGATGGTTGGCTACCTCCAACTATAGACTGGAGAACGAATAATCTTTAAGCACAAACAAGTCTAGTCTCCTTGAGTCTTTATTCTTAAGGGTAGGCCCCGGTTGACCCTGTCTCTCCCTGCGGTTGAGCGCCTCTACCACTAGGTAATTAGGAGCAGGGTGGGTATAAAGGTACTCATGAGCCTTGGATGGCACAAAGTACCCCTCTGCCTGGAGGCCCAGGTTGGCGGTGACCCTCTTTAACAGCTACTGATGCACATTAGCATCATCCTAGGGAACCAGTGGAGGGGCCCCCACTATAGCCTCATCTGGTGATGATGATGAGGAAGCTGGTACCAAGGGGTCCTCCACAACCAGAGGTGGTTCGGCAGCTTGCTCGCCTACTTCCTCCTGTGCCTGCGGGAATGCCTGCATCCAAGGCCTCTTGAACTGGTGGGGGTGGGAGAGGGAGGTAGCCGGTGTCTCCAAAGCTCCAGAAAGCAAGCAAGTGGCCTGGGAGGGCTGAGTCAACCCCCATGGGTTCCATGGGTACCACTTTGATGGCGATGGAGTCTGAGGCCACGGGGCCAGCTGCAGTGCCATCAACGTAGTCTGCACTGGAGGTGTCAGAGCTTGTCCCATAACGAGGGAACCTCATTTCAACCTGAGCTAGAGCCCAAGCAGTCATTCCCATGCAACATAGATGGGGCTCAGTGGTGGCTCTGTCCCGATTGGTACTGGTTGCTCCTCCTGGAGTTGGATCTAGCTGACCTCGAAGAGGACCTGGATTGGAGCCTTGGTGACTGGCAGAACTCGGCGGATCTACAATGGCCCCCGGCCGGCAATCTATACCTCACACTTAACAAGCAGTACCAAGATATGGAGCAGGACTGGGAACCACAGCAGGCTTGGCGTCATGAAGATGCAGCTGCACACAGTAATGCCACCCTGGGGGATTGGTGATGGTCTGGGGAAGAGTACCGTTGGACCTTCGACCTGTCCCTGGAGCGGTAATGGTGCTGAGGAGATTGAGTGTGCCAACACTGAAACTCCTGCCGAATGGTGCATGCCTCCAGAGGTCTGCGCCCAGTCATCGGCAAGCTGCACCTTGGAACCTCTCTGCCCTTTTCTGAGGTCCGAAGACCGGATGGGGCTGTGAAATTTCTGCTTATCACAGTCAGAAGTGTGTCGACTGCGAGCGGGTGACCACTGGCGGGACCTCCCCCATCACGGGGAGCGTTGCCATAGAAGAGGAGACTGTGGTGGTCCAAATGGGGGTTTACCTCATGACCAGAACCCCATAGGAGCCAGAGTGGGCAGCAGTGGGAGGGACATAACCTCCTGCACCACTTGCAAGGCCTCCAGCATGGATGGCATGCAGAGCTGAAAAGGACCTCTGTTGCTATCCAGGGGAGCCAGCGGGGAGCGAGCTGGGCTACACCACTCAACCTGACCTGGGGCCTGAGATCCAGAAGGGGGTGAAGAGGTGCCCGAGACAGGGCCATGGTCCACCTCAGACTTGTCCTTTTCCTTGTGGAAAGCTGGAGACCTTCCTCTGCACGTATCACTAATGTGACATTTTCCCAAGCACTGTAAACAAATGTTATGTGGATCGCATGCCCCATCCCAAGGCAAAGTCCTGTTTGGGACCTACTAAGTCTCTAACTTAGAAAGAGAGAAACTAAAACTAGAGGGGAACTATTTACGATAATAAAGAGGTAAATGGGTATGAACAAACAAGAAACAACATCGCTAGCTGAAGCAGCAACAATTCCATGCACTGTCACTGGCAGCAAGAAGAAACCAAGGGTGGAGGGGGCTGGCGGTGCCCTAATGCCATGGCATATGTGTGCCACTCCAAAGGGGCGCCAGAGCCGGTCCCCTTCGGATACTGCTGAGGGAAATACTTCTGGAACCGTGCATGTGGCGAGCACACACATCTAAGTTGAATGGACATGAGCAATCACTCGAAGAAGAATTTGAAGTATAGTAGGTTTTATTAAGCTTGAATGCTTCCAAGACCAGTAGTGGAGAGAGTGTCTGCGCATGCGTGCACACATTTATGTGTTATGGGTAAGATCTTACTGTCTGCACCAGCTTTCAGGGATCATCTTCTAGCCCCTTTCCATGGAGGACAGAAAAGATGGGTGTGGGTCCAGCAATAATTGGATCCTTTTCTCCCACTCTCCTCTGGGTCAGCTGCAGGCCTTGATTGGGTTTTTAACTCCTCTTTTCATGCACAGGCAGGAATATTTCTCAGCATAAACCAAACTCCAAAATATAATGCATGTATACATTCAGAATTTCCAGGAATATATGTTGAACAACCTCTGTTATATTCGGTTTTCTTCTCTTATATAGATATACTACACTCCCCAGGTGCTAATGACAGCCATTATTCTAGTGATCTGCACAGCTGCCACAAATATAACTCCACAGAATCTCCAGAGAAGTGGAGTATAATTGGTACAGATACCATTCTCTCTCTAGTGGACAAACACATTACCTCTGCAACAGGTTCTACTTTATTCTGAAATTCTCACTCATGTGAAAAAGGGGGAAAGGGATTGCCAGTTTTCTATACCAATAGTAAATTACAAAAATTTACATTCAAAACATATGTATATAGCCCCCTGTAAAATCTGTTGAGAAAGGTACAGTTCATTGGGATTTCAGAAAGCCATTCAGATCATCAAGTAGTAAGACAAATGCCTTATTTCTTATACTTACTGGATAGAATTATTTAATGCCACACTTCTTCTACTCACGCTGAGCAGTACCTAAATTAGCAAGCAATCTCATATATTTCAGTGAGACTGCCTGAAATATAGCATGGATCATCATGAGCAAAGGTGGCAGAATCTGGCGCTTAGTAAACATTATGCTGCTTCCACTGAAGCCAGTGGGAGTTTTGCCATTGATTTGAAAGGGAGGAGGATCAAGCCTTCATTTTTCTGTGTGCATATGCATTTGTTTCCAGTATATTCCTACAAAAACCTATAAATAAATAAACAAAAGGAAGTGAGACAAATGAATATGTATGTGCTAACTATTACTGCAGAGTAAATTTGACTGAAAGCCACACTAGCTCCATAAAATGCAGGTTTAAATTTTAATTGAATGGGGGAGTTGTGGTGGCAAACTGATTTCCAGGCAGGGATATTTTTCATTCACTAGCCCAGGGGCATGTAAAGAAAATATGATTTGCACATAATGTAGAAATAGTGTAATTCTGAAAAAAATGAAAAGTAAACATATGCTTAATATTATATACATTTCTTCTTCATCAGAGAGTGGAAGGTTTTTGTTTCAGTTCCCATGGAGCATAGAAACTTTTAAGCAGTTTTATTTTTGAGTATTTTTATTAGTAATGAGGCTTTTAGGACCTTTATGTTTAGTAGACATAACTGTTTCATAATGACTTTTATATAAAAAGTTCAGTGCAAAAAATGTGATTTTTTTTGATAATCCAAAATGATTGTTCACTTTGCAAACCAATACCAGGGCCGCCGAAAGGGGGGGACAAGTGGGGCAATTTTCCCCAGGACCCAGGCCTTGCAGAGGCCCCCACAAGAGTTTTTTGGGGCCCCTCGAGCAGGGTCCTTCACTCGCTCCGGGGACCCTGGAAAACTCTCACAGGGCCCAGGCCCTCAGAGCATCTTCTGCGGCAATTCAGTGGCGGAGGGTCCTTCTGCTCCGGGACCCACCACCAAAGTGCCCCGAAGACCCGTGGCAGGGGGTTCTTCCACCCCAGGACCCACCACCGAAGACCCTAGGCCCCCTGAATCCTCTGGGTGGCCCTGACAAATACATTTATTATGTACATGTTCTTCATTGTTTCTATTTTCCAAATCTTTAACATGTGACTTGCTGAATATAATGGAGTCATTACAAAAACAATGTAATAAAAGTTTTCAGTTCCTCTTGTAATAGTCTAACTTTTTGGAAATGCCAAGAATGAATAAAGGATTCAGTACACAATGGTAAGATTTAGTGCCTAAAATAACTTTGAAACTTGTTTGCATACTGAACTATTTATATATATATATATATATATATATATAGTACATTCAGTCATCACAACATAATATACACAATACAATCCATCTAGTTGTTCTTGTCAATAGAAAATGTTGCATGAAATCACAAAATAGCTCTAAAAAAACACAAACACACAAAAACACACTTTAACACCACTCCTGACTATATATACTTTCTCCTACTATATCATAATCACATGTATTCTTACTGTAAACAAAATCAACTGTTAACCAGTTCTTTTGTACCAGTTATAAGTTTTCATTTTAAATTATCTCAGTGTTGATCTGTTGTTGCTAGGACAAATCAGTAGATAGGAACAGAATGATATGGGTAGCTCTGGTTTTAAATCTGGTTAAAAGAAGTTTAACTCTAATGAAATTGATCTGGCCTCTTGTTTGTCAATAAAAGGACTATCTGAGAGGAAGGCTGGTCAAGTAGTTGAGGACTGGGTGTCAGGCGATCTGGGTTCAATTCTTACCTCTGTTGCAGTCTTCTCGTGTGAGTCTTAACTGTGGCAAAATCACTTAATCTGTCTGTGCCTCTGTTTCCCATATGTAAAATGGGAAACTGCTTTTCACGGTGTTGATGAATTTAGCCTGACGACACGTGAGGTGGTCAGATAGCATGGTGTGGAAGGTCATAAAGACACATATAGATAGTCTGAAATGTTACATACTTGTAAATTTTTGAAAAAGAAAATGAGAGAGAAGGATCTAGGGAGAGAGTGCCCAAAAGCCAAGGTTTTTTCCTCCTAGATACACCTCAAGAACCATTAAATCATAGATTAAAACACAATAGAATTGCTGCAGCAAGTTTTAAAATATTGTTCTTCATGGTCTGTGGAGTATTGCTGCAATCAGCAGAGAATTGACTGGTAATATGTTGTCAATTTTCTTTTCTTTTATTTAATAAAAGACGGTTACTTACCTTTGTAACTGTTGTTCTTCGAGATGTGTTGCTCATATCCATTCCAGTTAGGTATGTGCGCGCCGTGTGCACGTTCGTCAGAGAAACTTTTACCCTAGCAACCCAGACGGGTCGGCTGGGCGCCCCCTGGAGTGGCGCCGCTATGGTGCCCAATATATATCCCAGCCAACCCGGCCACCCTTCAGTTCCTTCTTGCCAGCTACTCCGACAGTGGGGAAGGAGAGTGGGCTTGGAATGGATATGAGCAACACATCTCGAAGAACAACAGTTACAAAGGTGAGTAACCGTCTTTTCTTCTTCGAGTGATTGCTCATATCCATTCCAGTTAGGTGATTCCCAAGCCTTACCTAGGCGGTGGGGTCGGAGTGAGATGTGGTGGTACTTAGAACTGCTACGCCAAAGGCCGCATCATCTCTTGATTGTCAGACTAGCGCATAGTGTGCGGTGAATGTGTGGACCGATGACCAGGTAGCTGCACGGCATATCTCCAGGATAGGCACGTGCGCCAGGAAGGCTGCTGACAACGCCTGAGCTCTCGTGGAATGTGCCGTGAGGTGGCCAGAGGGGACACGAGCTAGGTCGTAGCATGCGCGAATGCATGCAGTCACCCAGGAGGAAATCCTCTGAGAGGAGATTGGTAGACCCCTCATCCGTTCTGCGACCGCCACAAACAGCTGAGGAGACTTCCGGAACGGCTTTGTTCGCTCGATGTAGAAAGCGAGCGCTCTGCGTACATCTAAGGAGTGTAGCTGCTGTTCTCTCCGAGAAGAGTGGGGCTTCGGGAAGAAGACCGGGAGGAAGATGTCCTGGTTGGTATGGAAGGCAGACACAACCTTAGGGGTGGGGTCGCAGGTGTACCTTGTCCTTATGGAAGACGGTGTAGGGTGGGCCCACTGTGAGAGCTCTCAGCTCGGAGACCCGTCTGGCCGATGTAATGGCCACCAAGAAGGCCGTCTTCCGTGACAGGTACGTGAGCGAGCAAGTCACCAGTGGCTCAAATGGAGGGAGCGTGAGCCTGTTTAGGACCAAGTTAAGGTCCCAGGTAGGAGCAGGGCGGCGTGCGGGGGGGTAGAGACGCTCCAGGCCTTTAAAAAATCTGGTGACTAAGGGGTGGGAGAATACGGAGCGGCCACCCTCTCCTGGTCGAAAGGCGGATATGGCCGCTAAGTGCACCTTTAAGGAGGATGTCGCCAGGCCCTGCTGCTTAAGGTACCAGAGGTAGTCTAGGACAGTGGAAATCGGGGCCTGCGTAGGGTTCACCCCCGAGTAGCACACCAGCAAGAGAAGCGCTTCCATTTGGCCCTTACGTTGAGCGAGTGGAAGGCTTCCTGCTGTTAAGGAGGATATGCTGGACCAGTGCGGAGCAGCTGAGCTCCGCCGCGTTCAGCCATGCAGGAGCCATGCCGTGAGGTGCAGGGCTCATAGGTCCGGGTGACAGAGCCTGCCGTGATCCTGCGTGATCAGGTCTGGGTGGAGAGGACGGGGGATTGGAGGGTCCACAGACAGGTCCAGCAAGGCGGTGAACCAGTGCTGTCTGGGCCACGCAGGTGCAATCAGGATTAGATGCTCTTTGTCTCTGCGTAGTTTCAACAGGACTTTGTGCACCAGAGGGAACAGAGGGAAGGCATACAGTAGGTGGTGGGTCCATGGCAGGAGGAATGCGTCCGTGATCGACCCGGGAGAGAGACCCTGAAAGGAGCAAAACTCCTGGCACTTCCTGTTGGACTTGGTCGCGAAGAGGTCTATGCGGGGAAATCCCCACCTCTGGAAGATGGAATGGATGACATCCAGTCTGATTGACCATTCGTGGCATAGGAAGGATCAGTCTGTCCGCCAGTGTGTTCTTGACCTCTGGGAGGAAGGATGCCACCAGATCTATCGACTGGGCTATGCAGAAGTCCCAGAGTCGAATGGCTTCCTGACATAGGGGAGACGAACGGGTTCCCCCCTGTTTGTTGATATAGTACATGGCCGTTGTGTTGTCCGTGAGTACGGAAACACAACGGCCGTGTAGGCGTCGTTGAAACGCCTGGCAGGTGAGGCGGACTGCCCTCAACTCCCGGACATTTATGTGGAGTGACAGCTCTTGGGACGACCAGAGGCCCTGGGTACGCAGGTGCCCTAGGTGGGCCCCTCACCCCAGGGATGATGCATCGGTTGTTAGAGTCATCGACGGTTGCTGTGGATGGAACGGCATCCCCGCGCATACTAGGGATGGGGTCAGCCACCCAGTCGAGGGAGCAGAGAGGGTCGAGGGGGACCGTCACCAATACATCTAGGTGGTCCCTGCCCAGGCGGAATACGGAATGAAGCCACGTTTGGAAGGGCCTCATTTGGAGCCTGGCATACTTCGTCACGTAAGTACATGCGGCCATATGCCCTAGTAGCATGAGGCAGGTGCGAGCCGAGGTGATTGGGGAGGCCTGCAAGCTCCGTATGATCAAGACGATAGTCTGGAAGCAGGGCTGAGGTAAGTAAGCCCTGGCTTGAGTAGAGTCCAGGGTCGCGCCTATGAAGTCCAACCTCTGTGTGGGGCCCAGGCTGGATTTCTCGGCATTGAGAAGCAGGCCTAGCTGGGAGAAGAGGTCCGTAACGACCTCAACATGTCGCCGCACCTGCGACTGGGAGGACCCCTTTAGGAGCCAGTCGTCGAGGTACGGAAACACGTGGATTTTCCGCCGACGGAGGTGGGCGGCCACAATGGCCATGCACTTGGTAAACACCCTCGGGGCCGTGGAGAGGCCGAAGAGTAGGACTGCGAACTGGAAGTGCTGATGTCTGACCGTGAAGCGAAGGTACTTCCTGTGCGGTGGAAAGATGGCAATATGGAAGTACGCGTCCTTCATGTCAAGGGCGGCATACAAGTCTCCAGGATCCAGGGATGGGATAATGGTTCCCAGGGAGATCATGCGGAACTTCAACCTAAGCATCCATTTGTTGAGGCCCCGCAGGTCAAGGATGGGTCTGAGACCTCCCTTGGACTTGGGGATCAGAAAATATCGGGAGTAGAGCCCCTTGCCTCTCTCGCCTAGAGGTACTTCCTCTATAGCTCCTGCTGCGAGGAGAGAACGAACCTCCTGCAGAAGGGTTTGCTCGTGAGAGGGGTCCCTGAAGAGGGACTGGGAAGGGGGGCAGGAAGGGGGTAAGGAAGCAAATTGCAGGTGGTATCCGTGCTTCACTGTGCGTAGCACCCAACAGTCTGAAGTTAACCAGGACCATGCCGGGAGGAAGTGGGAGAGGCGGTTGGAGAAGGTAGGGGAAGGATCCTGTCTTGCATCTGGTACGCCGTCCCCGGGCGCACCTTCAAAAGCCGGACTTGGAGCCCGGTGGTGCCTTGGAGGGCCCTTGGTTTTGGCCTCCCTGGCAGCTGGATTGGCGTCTGCGGCCCCCCCGGCCACGCCATCTACTGAAGTCCTGCCTCTGGCGGGGTGGGAAGTATGGGCGTCGTGCTTGGGGCCTGAAAGGTCTACGCTGGGTGGAAGGTGTATGCATCCCCAGCGAGCGTATGATGACTCGATTGTCCTTCAGGTTTTGCAATTTGGAGTCCGTTTTGTCCGAGAACAAACCTTTCCCGTCAAAGGGTAAGTCCTGGACGGTATATTGGAGTTCCGGGGGTAGGGTGGAGGCCTGAAGCCAGGAAATGCACCTCATGGTGATTCCCGAGGCCAAGGTTCTGGCCGCTGAGTCAGCCGCGTCGAGGGAGGCCTGTAGAGAGGTCCTGGCCACCTTTTTACCCTCCTCCAGGAACGCATTAAATTCTGGGCGTGAGTCCTGGGGTAGAAGCTCGGAGAACTTACCCACCTCCGCCCATATATTATAGTTATAACGGCCCAGTAGGGCCTGTTGGTTGGCCACACGGAGTTGCAAGGCCCCAGCTGAATACACCTTGTGACCCATGAGGTCCATTCACCTAGCTTCCTTGGCCTTGGGGGCCGGAACCTGTTGGCTGTGCCGTTCCCTGTCATTGACAGACTGGACAACTAGGGAGGAAGTAGGAGGGTGGACATATAGGTACTCGTACCCCCGAGAGGGTACCATGTACTTCCTTTCCACTCCCTTAGCTGTCGGCGGGATGGAGGATGGCGACTGCCACAGGTTATCGGCGGTGGACTGGATAGTCTTTATGAATGGGAGGGCTACTCGGGTAGGTGCATCCACAGAGAGGATGCTCACTACCGGGTCCTCAACCTCTGGGACTTCCTCCACAGGTAGGTTTATGTTAAGGGCCACTCTACGGAGGAGGTCCTGGTGGGCCCTGAGGTCTATTGGCGGGGGTCCTGACGCCGAAGACCCAGCCACGGCCTCATCTGGCGAGGAGGAGGAGGAGGATACTCCGGGGATGAGGGCATCCTGTGCGGTCTCCTGCTCCTGGACTGGTTCCTGCTCGAGTTGGCCCGGGAAGTCTGGTGGCGGCTGTTTATCCGACTCAACCACGGGGGGGCGGGAGACAGTGGCCTCTGGTACCCGATGTTCTGAGGCGGTAGAACAGGTCTGGGGCACGGGGCCACCCTGGGTCTGATGATATGCCCAGGGTGTCCAAAAACCCCACTGTTGGGCACCCACGTCCTGCAGGCGGGGGTCCTGGAACACTCCCAGCGGTACTTCGGGATCCTGGTCCTGTTCGTAGTAGCTACCCGCCTGGGAGGATGCCAACGTGCCTCTAGATGGCCAAGGTGGAGCGGTGAAAGTTGGCGCCGAGGTACCGACAGACCTTACACCTCTGGGTTGTGGTGACCGGTGTCGGTATTGGTGACGATGTCGGGAGCGAGACTGGGACCTGCAACCGGCTCGGTGCCGGGAAGTTGACCGAGATCTCGAGTCCCTCTGTCTCGATCTGCTCCTGGAGGTGCGGCAACCACCGCGGTGCTGTGAGCTGGAGTGGTACCGCGAGTACCGGGTTGACGCTCGAGACGTGCCTGGAGCCTGACCGGTGCTGGGAGCGTGAGCGGTACCGAGGTGATCGGTGCTGGGAGCCTGAACGATGCCGAGGTGATCGGTGCCGGGAGTCTGACCGGTGCCGAGGTGATCGGTGCCGGGAGTCTGACCGGTGTCGAGACCGAGATCGACGTCGAGAGTGTGAGCGACGCTTCGATGCAGAGCGTCCGCGGGACCGCGATCTGGAGCGGTGCCGGTCTGCTACGCTGACCGAAGCTGGTCTGGTCAGGGTCGGTTTGCCCATTGAGTGTAGTACCCGCACTGGCGGTGCCGGGGCTAAGGGCAGTGGTGCATCGGTGATCGCGATCAGCTCCCTCGCTGCGGCAAACGTCTCCGGGGTAGATGGCGAAGCAGGCTCTACCACGGTGGGCACCGGGGAGCCGCCAGGTGCCGGACTCGACGGCCCTCGTGGGGTCGGAGTCAACGGTACCGGCTTAGACGGTGCCGCGGCAGGTATCGGTGCCGGGCGGTCCATCTTTGGCGCAGGCTCTGACTGCGAGGCAGCTGCTGGTGGGATGATCTGTGCCTTCGCCGTTTTCGACCTTGGGGAGAGGGAGCGGCTCGGAGCCAGTTTTGGGGCCCCGGAGGCCGGTGCCGTGAGTCTTTGGTGGCAGCGCTCGGTGCCGTGGCAGTGCCCTTGCTTACCAGCTGACTTGTGCTCGGTGCCGAGGGTGGAGGTGTCAGGGCCGCTTCCATAAGGAGCTGTCTTAATCTAATGTCTCGCTCCTTCTTGGTTCTTGGCTTGAAAGACTTGCAGATTGGGCACTTAGCCGATAAGTGCGACTCCCCCAGGCACTTCAAGCAGGAGTCATGGGGGTCTCCAACTGGCATAGGCTTGTGACAAGCCGAGCACTGCTTGAAACCCGATGAGCCGCGCATGAGCTCCGGCTCCCGGTGCGGGGAAGGGGGGGGGGTCCCCGATCCCCTCAAACTACAACTAATAACTACACTAATAACACTAACTAACTGACGGACTAAATAATTGTATATATATATATATATACAACAATTAACTATAACTACTATATACAACGCTAGCGAAATGAGCTGCTAGGGAGTGTGGAGGTCAGCGAATCCGCGCGCCACAGTTCCAACGATCGACACAGGCGGTAAGAAGGAACTGAAGGGTGGCCGGGTTGGCTGGGATATATATTGGGCACCATAGCGGCGCCACTCCAGGGGGCGCCCAGCCGACCTGTCTGGGTTGCTAGGGTAAAAGTTTCTCTGATGAACGTGCACGCGGCGCGCACACACCTAACTGGAATGGATATGAGCAATTACTCGAAGAAGAACCCTTATTACAAAAAGCTAAAAGCATATTAAATACTCTTTTAATACTGATACTTTTTCATGTAACAATTGTGGTAATTGTCAAGTTAACAGTATGTGATTGTGAATGAGAGGAATGAAAGATGTTCTCTGAGAAAGATATGGAGATATCTGTAGACACTTAGAAGCCAAACTCTCATTGAAAACCAATAGGACTTTGGCTCCTAAATCACACAGGTATTTCAAAGACTTTTGCCCACAGATTACACTGAATAAATTTGTCATCTCTGATGCAAATCTTTTGAAGAGAAGGAACAAAATTAATTTGATTATATATATTCAGATGTTGATATATGAGTTAGTTTCAGTCAAGCCAAGGGGAAAAAAAGATCAACTCATTAAGAAAAAAAGTGTCACGATTAACAAGAGGCCTGAACTGATGTTATATTCCTTATATATTCCTGTAATTCTGGGTACAGTATTCAAATATAGTTAGCAACAGCACAGTAATCAGAATGATTCAGGAGACAGAAAAATGATGAATGTATTGAAATGGGTCATGGTCTAGAAATTCAGTTCAAAACATTACTTTTAAAGGCAATATAGATTGCAGCATATTTTTTTCAGACCACTAGTTATTAAACAGTGATACCACACGCTGTTCTCCCCTGCATTTTACCAAAATACAATTCATAACTATTAGAACAGTCATTAATACATGTATTGTTCCTGCAAAGTGGTTTCTAACCAATAGACTACTCTGACCACGAGACAGTTTCAAGTCAAATTGATCAAATAATAAAAGCTTTTGTAAATAATTACTTTGATTTAAAAAGCCTGAGTTGGCCATGAATATTATTCACAAAAAATTGTTCCACTATCTTTTGTTCTGGGTAATAAGTTGTGTAACCTGTCCACAGGGTAACTTGAATCCTTAACTTAATATCATAGCAGTACAGTAGTCACTCAGCAAACAACGTTTGAGCCAAAGAAGAACTGCCCTTAACTATCACTAGATGCTTACACCATTTCTACAGGCTGGACAGTATTATTAACTAAATTGAATTGAAAACTTCAGAATGTGAAAAACAGACACCACCTAAACTCTGCAATTACACTATCAGAAGTGCTAAATGTTCCAGATTAATCTAAAACTCTACTGACCACTTCATTCATTTTAGAAAGGGCTTTGCTAACACAGCTGATGTGTGAAACATTACAGCTGACACAATATGCAAAACTAGTAAAGGATTTCAGTGTCTCAATAAGCCAAATTACTCTCCACTTAATTTATGTGCTATTCACAATGGAGATCTCTAGGCTTCAGTCTACAGATCTTGTCTTGAGGACTTAAAGGACATCAAACTGTGAAGAATATTTGTATCTAATGATAGAAAAAAATGGGGCTTTATCAAAGTAACCAGCATATGTGAAATCATGGAGGGCCTGCTTTGAAAATCCCTACTGAAGCCTTACAAACATCAGTGTCTTGATAGTAGAGTTTAGGCTTCTAAAGTTAATCTTAAATTTTGGATGTCTTGGTAGTTACATGAAATTGTGTTTAGGCACCAAAATGCCCTTTAAGTGCCTAAAGCAGCATATAGGTGCTTAAACACATATTTAAACACTTAACTTTAGGCACCCAAGTTTGAAAACTGGACTCTTAAGACGTGTATTTTCTGTACAGGCCAGTCCCAGTGGGCTGGTGAGCTTCAAATTATATTTTAGGCTGTCTTCTGAATTCTGCATTGGACTGATTTTGCAGAGATGTGGGAGAATGATGAGCCATATTCTCAGAGTTGTGCTGACACTGATGATGGTGACATAGAAATATACTACATAAAAAGATTTTTAAAAAATCAGTTTGTCACAGTTTGTCAAAACTAATAAGAAAAAACGTTACTTTCCAGGTGTTGCCAGGACAATCAGACAGAGACAAAGGCCTCTTCCCCAAACCAAATATACTTTCTGAATTATTTGTGCTATACCTTAAATCCCTTGGAGGGAGAGAGAGAGAGAGAGAGAGAGTGTGTAGGGGGGGTGGGGGAGGGGAGAAATTTAACTAATTTACAGGTCTCATTCTATTTTCTTTCCCAAAGTATCCCAACACCCTGCTGTTTCCTTCAGAGACACACTCTCTTGCCCCTCTTTTGGCCACGTCTACACTACAGCATAAAATTGAAATTATTAAAACCGGTTTTATAAAACTGGTTTTATAAAATCGATTTTACGCGTCCACACTAGGGCACATTAATTCGGTGGTGTGCGTCCATGGTCCTAGGCTACCATCAATTTCCGGAGCGGTGCACTCTGGGTAGCTCAGTAAAAGAATGAGACCAATAACTTCGATTTCCGTCCACACTAACCCTAAATCGATATAGTAATATCGATTTTAGGGTTACTCCTCTCGTTGGGGAGGAGTACAGAAATCGATTTTAAGAGCCCTTAAAATCGATTTAAAGTGCCTTGTAGTGTGGACGGGTACAGCGTTAAATCGATTTAACGCTGTTTAAATCGATTTAACGCTGTAGTGTAGACCAGGCCTTAGTCTTTTTCAGCTCTCTCCCTGCATCTTCCATTGCTTCCTTTCCCAAATCTCTCTCTAATCTGACCCTCCTTTTGCCCCTTCACCCAGAGGTGGCTCTAGGGATTTTGCCGCCCCAAGCACGGCAGGCAGGATGCCTCTGGCGGTTTGCCTGTGCAGGGTCCGCCGAAGCCACGAGACCAGCAGACCCTCCACAGGCAAACCGCCGGAGGCAGCCTGCCTACCGACCTCACGGGGCCGGCAGAGCACCCCCCATGGCTTGCTGCCCCAAGCACGTGCTTGGCGTGCTGGGGCCTGGAGCCGCCCCTGCCCCCACCCTTATGAAAATTTGATGTGCATAGCCCCCTGCTATCATGGGAGCTTAATAAAAGAAGCAGACTCCCAGTGGTAACTGGAAAACAAGGTAAAAATGTTTGCTTGACAACACTGATCATATTAAGAGGCTCCAGACAGGAAAAGGACTCTAAAGTAGGGTGACCAAATGTCCTGACTTTATAGGGACGGACTTGATTTTGGGGTCTTTTTCTTTTATAGGCTCCTATTACTCCCCTACCCCCATCCTGATTTTTCACATCTGCTGTCTGGTCATCCTACCCTAAAGATTTGTTTAACCCAGTGATCTGAGGCCCAGACAGCTACTGGGAAACAGGCCAAGCAAAAGGAGGAGGAGTTAGTACACCAGGAGACAACCAGACAGCTAAACAGAAACCCAAAAGAGCCTGAACATGGCTGGTGCCCTGTTTTTTGAAGGAAAGGAATGAAGCTGGCCCAGCAGAGGAAGTAAGAAACAAAATGTTTTCACACTGAAAGGCAGACAAAAAGTAGTGAGATAAACCCCAGGGCCAACTGCACAGAAGAGATTGACCTGAGCTAGCTGTGCCCCAGACTGCTTTACTAGAAAAGACTGTAATTCTGCCAAGGAGGCATCAGGTAAGGGGATGGAATGAGATGCTCCCAGGTCCCTCTCCCCACCCAGTCCAGAGCTCCAGCCACAAACGAGAATTATGAAGGATACAGAAAAAGGAAAGGAAAGGAAGACTTCAAACACCAATAGGCATCCTTTGCACCAGAAGCTGAGGAATGCCACTGTTCAAACAATACAAGCAACATCTTTATGGCACTGTGACAGTGAGAATTATTGCACACCAAGAAAATTAGCTTGGAAAGGGCTCCAGAATAAGGAAAGACCCAGGCATGAGGAACCTAGTTAAGTCAAAACCAACACACAGTAAGGCTCAACAAGTTACAGAAAGGGCATGCCACTACCATAAACTCTTGTGGAAAAGTAAGCCTTTTTGTAGTCATTTAAATATTAACTAATATTTCTAGAAATTTCTAAACAGTGCAAGGAGCAGCAGGACTTATCCAAAACCTCTGAATCAAAGGGAGTCCTTCCATTAACTTCAGCAGCCCAGATCCTCGAAAGGTATTGAAGGTTCCTAATAACCATTTAAATCAATAGCAGTTAGTTACCTAAACACCTTTGAGAATCAGGCCTAGTGTGCCATATACATGCAAGGAGACTTTGGCAACGCAGTCAGTTTGCTCCTGTACTTTGATTAAGGCATTCTGATTACACTTGACTATGTAAACGGAGAGGAGATAGTGTTTGATTGTTGTGGTGCATGAAGTTTTACTGTTAATGTAAAGATACCACATGGGAAAGTTTGAAGTTATTGTTACTTTAAATTGCCTGTCCTGTGTGAAGTGCATTGTTGTAAGTATAACCTGAGCAATTCTTCAAATAAATTGCAAGTTGATGGACATTTCTATCTATATTTACTTTTAAAAAATATGACATCTTTGGTGTCCATTATCTACTCAGGTATGGTGTTATCAATCTGAGTAACAGCTTTATAACACTCGTGCTATATATATGGTTTCGTTTCACAGGTACTATTCTAAAGAATATTACTACCCGCAGTAAACCTATCAGATTAAATTCAATGGCACATTAATTGTATCTTATCTCCTGAGCCAACCTTTCCAATCTACAAGTATTTCACACCAAACATGTTTCTTTCTATTCAAATAGTGTTGTAGAAAAAAAACTAATCTGAATTTTATTTTTAATCTGTTGAAGTAACCAATCAACCTCAAAGTTAAATAGCCAAACACATTTAAAATTGTTCTATCATTAATTGTTTTTCTTTTTGACACTTAGGCCCATGCTTTCAGAAGAGCATGTTGTGCAAATCATGCTGACTAATATACATATTTATCAGAGTGTACTTTTTATAAAAACGTGGAAATATGCGTGCTGAACTACAGTTTGTGTCCTGGTTTGTTTCTCTAAGTGTGTTTGAATCCAGTTAGCAATCCATGGCTCTCTGTCTGCAGAAAGACCTTTTCTACTTCATTTAGAATCCCCTGTTTAAAACAGCCTTCTCAATGTGTAAATATTGTGCCAGACAGACCTTTTACAAAGAAAGCAAAATACAGTAAGCTTGAATTCTTTTATTGCTCAAAGAAGAGTTCCCGAATGTCAAATAACCTTCTTGAACAGAAGCAATCTTCTTTCAACAAATCTTTGTCATTTTTTTTTTGTCAAAATAATGTATTTGATCCTCCTTGTCTCCTCTCAGGTTCAGGTCCATTAACAAGAGCCTTATTTTTCTCAAAAAATAAAACATTGTGTATCATTGCACTTTAGTATTTGAGAGCAGAATTTGGCCCTGGATGATTCAGTACCATATATAATACTCATGAATAAGATCTTCAGATGATATAAATTAGTATAGTTTTACTGTGGTGAGTGGAGCTAAACTGATTTATACCAACTGAGAATCAGAGATCTGGAGGGAAATCTGAGTGAAAAGACACATTCTCTTTAGCTTATATTGGAAAATTTGGGCTATACTGTATGCTCTCCTATTAATATTTATGCATAATACCTAATAGTATTAATGAAAGTTGCACACTTGCATCAATAAGTGGCTATAGCCACCCCTTTGTCTCCATGATACCCTGTTATAATTGCAATAAGTGCACTAGTCTATACATTAGCCAGTGTATTGCAAAGACAATGAAATTAGTCAATGAAGAATGCAAATTTTCAAAGACAAAAACAGGTCTGTGGAAGTAAAACTAAAACACAAACTTCAGCGCTACATACAAATTTTTGAAAGTAATTAATATTGATCTAGAACATTTTATAAAAGTGTAGCCAATTATTTCATTTTATTGTTCATTTATTGTGTGATATAATATAATCACTGTATGCTAAATAGAGTTAAATTTTAGGATTATAAAAGTATGAGATTGATTAGTAGTTACAATGGATAGTTATGTATTAGGTATTATGTAAGGAGGGCTGAAATGCAAGACCTATAGGCTGAGAAGCCTATAACATTTCTGCTTAGCTATTATAGGCCTTAGATAAGAAATGATGACATAAGTAAGTGATCGAAGAATAACCTAATGCCATAAGATTATGGAGAAAGATGTACCAAAGGGTGAAGTTGCAAAAAATTAGCCATAAGATTAATTTTAGATCACAAAAATGCTCTAGAAGCACATTTCCCTCTAACATGTGCCTTAACCTTAACAACAGAGTACAGGTTGTGCATTAATGCTAATGAGAATAAAAGGAATTATACACAACCTACATAAAATGGGGTATCTCAAGTTTCTTGGGGACACTAGACCAATAAGGAAAAAGAGGGTTGACACTTTCATGTACATACACAGAATGTAGGTATAGGCAAAATCACATTATAAAAAGAGAGAGCCTAGAATGGGAAAATTGATCTTCCTACAGGAAAACTCCAACAGGAAACATCCCTTTACTAATGAGCAATCAATGAGAGATCCATCAGACCCTAATACTATCTGTGTGGCACACACCTGTAGGGGGGTGAGGAGAAACATTTGGAGGGCACAATGGGGACAGAGCCAGCCTCTATGGGAGGTGGAGCGGGCGTACCACCCGGCCCTGCTCCACCCCCAGCTCTGCTCCTGGTCCCAGCCCCAGCTGCGGCCCCTGCTCCCAGCCCTGTCTCTGCTCCCAGCCCTGCCACTACCCTCGTTTTGGCCCCTGGCTGGGGCTCCACTCCCAGCCCTGGCCCACTTACCTCTGTCTGCATCCCTCCTCCTGGAGCTGCCGCCCTGCTCCCAGCCCAGTGGGCAGACTAGGGGGTGGGGTGGAGGGGGCTGCAACCCTGAAAAGTTTGGGGACCACAGATCTAGGAGGATGTGATTATGTCTGTAGCTATAACTGGTGCATGGATATATCTAGGATTTGTATATGCTATGATAGTCATAACTTTGTTGTTAACTTTAATAAAATTGATAAAAAATATTGGACCTGGTTCTTGTGACTGTATGTGCTACTTCCCTTGGCCTTCATGTGCTCCTATGAGCTCTATAGCTAAAACATAGCAGAGATAACTCTGTTTAACTTGAGACTTGTAGCCACCAGAGCCAAACCCTCAATGGTACAATATAACATCACTGAAATGCACTTTAAATAAAAATAAAAGGTTACACAAGATACCTGATAATAGTCTGTAATGGATATGTGTCCACAGTAAAAAAAATCTCTGGTCCATATAATTGACCACAACTGAGCATGTCTAACAAGATTATAGCAAGACTAAAGTGCATTGGCAGAGCTGTGTGGGGAAGCTTTAAACACATATTGTAAAAAACAAAAAAAAAATGGGATACTTATTTAGCAAGAGCTAGTGTGCCCAGCCCTTTCAGGGGCATTGAGGCAGGGAAAGGAAAGTCTTCTCATTCCCAAGACAGCCCACATACAGGCCAGTCAAAATTCAAGGAAGCACAAGACCTGTTTTCCCACAAACCAAAGGGGATGGAAAGGAGGCAAAGTCATTGTCTCACTGCTTTCTCTGCTTCCGCCTATAAAGTGGTATTGGTGTGAGAGGGGAGAGTATGTGCCACTTCATAAAAGATGCAGAAGCAAGCCTACCTCCTGCCGCTGTTACAGGGTGTACCAGGCATTTGCTGTCCCCTGAAAAAGACCCAGCTACTTTGGCACATACTGCCTTAGGAAGTGGCCTTTTAAGAGGAGAAGTGCAGTGAGTTTGGTCCTCCAAGGCTTGCCTAGAAAGACTTCTGGGGTCAGCTGCTGCTGGAAAAGAGGTTACTCACCGTTGTAACTGTTGTTCTACGAGATGTGTTGCTCATATCCATTCCAGGTAGGTGTACGCGCCGCGCGTGCACGTTTGCCAGAAAAATTTTTACCCTAGCAACTCCAGTGGGCTGGCAGGTCGCCCCCTAGAGTGGCACCACTATGGCACTAGATATATACCCCTGCCGGCCCGCCCGCTCCTCAGTTCCTTCTTGCCGGCTACTCCTACAGTGGGGAAGGAGGGCGGGTGTGGAATGGATATGAGCAACACATCTCGAAGAACAACAGTTACAATGGTGAGTAATCATCTTTTCTTCTTCGAGTGATTGCTCATATCCATTCCAGGTAGGTGAATCCCAAGCCTTACCTAGGCGGTGGGGTCGGAGTGAGAAGTCGCGGCCTGGAGCACTGCAGAGCCAAAGGCCGCATCATCTCTGGACTGCCGAACCAGGGCGTAATGGGAAGCGAATGTGTGGACCGATGACCAGGTCGCCGCCCTACAAATCTCTTGGATTGGCACGCGGGCAAGGAAAGCCAGCGATGATGCCTGTGCTCTGGTGGAGTGAGCAGTCACACGGCCTGTCGGAACGTGGGCCAGGTCATAGCAGGTCCTGATACAGGAGGTAACCCAGGAAGATATCCTCTGCGAGGAAATCGGTAGCCCCTTGACCCGGTCCACTACCGCCACGAATAACTGGGGGGACTTGCGGAATGGTTTGGTTCTGTCCACATAAAATGCTAATGCCCTACGGACATCTAGCGAGTGGAGCTGTTGCTCCCTGCAGGACGAATGGGGCTTTGGGAAAAAGACGGGGAGGAAGATCTCCTGGTTAATGTGGAAAGCTGAGACCACCTTGGGAAGGAAGGCCGGGTGTGGTCTCAGCTGCACCTTGTCTTTATGGAAGACCGTATACGGGGGATCTACTGTGAGGGCCCGTAGTTCTGACACCCGTCTAGCTGAGGTGATGGCCACTAGGAAGGCGGTCTTCCATGAGAGATAGAGCAGGGAGCAAGTAGCTAATGGCTCGAATGGAGGACCCATGAGCCGAGTTAGGACCAGGTTGAGATCCCATGAAGGGGCAGGAGGGCGGATCTGTGGATAGAGACGCTCCAGTCCCTTCAGGAATCTCACCACCATGGGGTGAGAGAAGACAGAACACCCGTCCACTCCAGGATGAAACGCGGAGATAGCCGCTAGGTGGACCCGGAGGGACGACAACGCCAGACCCTGGGCCTTGAGGGACCAAATGTAGTCTAGAATAGTGGTGATGGGAATCTCCATAGGGAGAAGACCTTTCTCCGAACACCAACAGGAGAAACACTTCCACTTAGCCGAGTAAGTAGCCCTGGTGGAAGGCTTTCTACTGCCCAGGAGAACCTCCCGAACCGGGGTAGAGCAGCGTAACTCGGGGCCTGTCAACCACGCAGGAGCCATGCTGTAAGGTGCAGAGACGGAAGGTCCGGGTGACAGAGCCTGCCGTGGTCCTGGGTGATCAGGTCCGGATGCAGAGGCAGGGCAACTGGGTTGGCTACTGAGAGGTCCAGCAACATGGGGTACCAATGTTGTCTGGCCCACGCTGGGGCTATGAGAATCACCCGAGCTCTGTCTCTGTGCACCCTGAGGAGAACCCTGTGTATCAGCGGAACGAGAGGGAACGCGTAAAACAGGTGGGTCGCCCATGGGATCAGGAAGGCATCCGCTATAGACCCAGGGTCCCGACCCTGAAAGGAGCAGAATGCTCGACATTTCCTGTTCTCCCTGGACACGAAGAGGCCCATCCGGGGACGACCCCACCTCTGGAAGAGTGAGAGGGTGATGTCTGGACAGAGGGACCACTCGTGCGAGCGGAAGGACCTGCTCAGTCGATCCGCTAGTGTGTTCCGCACTCCCGGGAGATAGGATGCGGGAAGATGAACGGCATGGGCTATGCAAAACTCCCAGAGACGCATCGCCTCGAGACATAGGGGAGAGGACCTGGTGCCGCCCTGCTTGTTGATGTAGAACATGGTTGTCGTGTTGTTGGTGAACACCGCGACACAACGACCTTGAAGGTGATGGACGAACGCTTGACAAGCAAGACAGACCGCTCTCAACTCCCGCATATTGATGTGGAGGTCCAGCTCCTGAAGGGTACTCAAGCCCTGAGTTCTTTGGGTGCCGCAGTGCGCCCCCCAACCCAGATCTGAGGCGTCCGTAGTCAGGGATGCCGAGGGCTGGGGCAGATGAAACGGGAGCCCCGCACAGACTACGGACTGGTCCAGCCACCACCGAAGGGAGTCCAGTACCCTTTGGGGAACGGTGACAACTGTGTCCAACGAATGTCTGGCCGGCCGGTACTGCACGATGAGCCAAGATTGAAGAGGCCTCATGCAGAGTCGGGCATACGCTGTCACGAACGTACAGGCCACCATATGGCCCAGGAGGGCCAGACATGCTCTTAGAGAGGTCAGCGGGGCCGCCTGCAAGCGCAGAATGATGGCCGACAGCGACTGGAACCTGGGCAAGGGTAGCAAGGCCCTGGCTAGGGTAGAGTCCAGAATGGCCCCGATGAACTCTATCCTCTGCATGGGGAGCAGAGTAGACTTGTCCACGTTGATCACGAGACCGAGGGCAGCAAAGAGGCTGCTGATCCTGTGGATGTGGTCGCGGACCTGCAGCTCCGATGTGCCCCGGATCAGCCAGTCGTCGAGGTAGGGGAACACGTGAATGCGGCAGCGCCGAAGGTGTGCGACGACGACTGCCATGCATTTCGTGAACACCCTCGGGGCCGTAGAGAGGCCAAATGGGAGGACCGCAAATTGGTAATGCTGGCGGTCGACCACAAAGCGGAGGAAACGCCTGTGCTGGGGGAATATGGTGACATGGAAGTAAGCGTCCTGCATGTCGAGGGCAGCGTACCAGTCTCCGGGATCCAGGGATGGGATGATGGTTCCAAGGGATACCATACAGAACTTCAACTTCACCATATACTTGTTGAGTCCCCGCAGGTCGAGGATAGGCCTGAGGCCCCCCTTGGACTTGGGGATTAGAAAGTAGCGGGAATAAAACCCCCTGCCCTTCTCGCTCTCTGGAACCTCCTCTATGGCTCCCTTGACAAGGAGCGTGTGCACCTCCTGACGAAGGAATTGCTCGTGAGAGGGGTCCCTGAAGAGGGACGAGGATGGTGGGGGGGGGGCGATGAAAACTGCAGGCGATAATCGGCCTGCACAGTATGCAAGACCCAACGGTCCGATGTTATTTGGGTCCATGCCGGGAGGAAAAATGAAAGACGGTTGGAAAACTGCGGGGAAGGATCCGGAGGGGAAATTGGTACTGCGCCCTCGGGCGCACCTTCAAAATGAAGGCTTGGGTCCAGGAGGGGCCTTGGCAGAGCCTTGGTTTTACCCCGTTTGGACACCCGACTGTCTGCGTCGGTTGTTCCTGCCGTGGCGCCTAGCGAGGTCCTGCCGCGGACGGAACTGAGGATACGGTCGACGCTGTTGTTGTTGTTGGTCTGCTGCCGGAATGGCCTGCGCTATGTCGCAGGCGTATGCATCTCCAAAGACCGTATTATGACCCTATTGTCCTTTAGTCTGGGGTCTGTTTTAGCGGAAAAAAGGCCCTGGCCTTCGAAGGGGAGGTCCTGGCTCGTATGCTGGAGCTCTGGCAGAAGGCCAGAGACCTGAAGCCAGGAAATTCGGCGCATCGTAAGCCCCGAGGCAAGGGTCCAAGCGGCCGAGTCCGCAGCCTCTAAGGAGGCCTGTAGCGAGGTCCTCGCTACCTTTTTGCCCTCATCCAGGATGGTGGTAAACTCCTGGCGGGCGTCCTGTGGTAACAGCTCTGCAAATTTTCCCGTCGCTACCCAAGAGTTAAAGGAGTAGCGGCTAAGGAGGGCCTGCTGGTTCGAGACCCTGAGCTGTAGTGCCCCCGCTGAATAGACCTTGCGGCCCAGGAGGTCCATCCGTCTCGCCTCCTTCGACTTGGGCGCCGGGGCCTCTTGATCGTGGCGCTCCCTGTCGTTCACCGACTGGACCACAAGGGAGCAGGGTGTCGGGTGAACGTGCAGGTATTCATAGCCCTTCGAGGGGGCATGTACTTCCTTTCCACTCCTCGAGCGGTTGGAGGGATGGAGACCGGTGACTGCCAGATAGTAGCGGCGTTGGCCTGAATAGTCTTGATAAAAGGCAGGGCCACTCTGGTGGGTGCATCGGCGGAGAGGATGCTCACCACCGGGTCCTCAATTTCAGAGACCTCCTCTGCTTGAATGTCCAGGTTTTGTGCCACTCGTCGGAGGAGGTCCTGGTGTGCCCTAAGATCTAGAGGGGGCGGGCTGGAGGACGAGGTACCCGCCACTGCCTCATCCGGGGAAGACGACGAGGAAACCCCCGGCAACAGAGCGTCCACGGGGGGTTCTGTCTGGGGCTGCACCTCCGTCACTGGAGGGAGCTCCGGGTCCTGGTGGCTGGACCTGTCTTCTGCTTCCGGGGAGGGAGGGGGCCTAGACACCGTTGCCTATGGTGGCCTGCATTCCGCCGCAGGGCAGGGAGTAATATGTTGTGGACCCTGGGCTTGGCGGTACGCACATGGGGTCCAAAACCCCCACTGTTGAGGCCCTCGTTCCTGAGGTGGAGGGTCCTGAAACAGGGCCGAGTGTCTGTCCTGGCCCAACGCATAGGCGCTCTCTGCCTGAGAGGACACGGATGGTTCCCTTGAAGGCCACGGAGGCGCTGAGCCAGTTTGATAGGCCTCTCTATATGCCAACTCCGACGCTTTCCTCGGTGCCGAGGATCGGTGCCGCGACCCGTATCGGTGCCGGGATCGGGACCGGGAATGGCGTGGTAGTCGGTGCCGGGATCCGGATCAGGATCTGCCTCGAGGCCGGTGCCGAGAGCGGGACCGCGACCTTCGATCAGCGCGGTGCCGGGATGGCAGTGGGGACTGGGACCTGCCACCGACGCGGTGCCGGGGGTCGACCGGGATCGGGACCGACCACCGGCTCGGTGCCGGGAGGTCGACCGAGGAGCTGAACGCCGAGGTGAACGGCTCCTAGAGTCTCGGTGCCGGTGGTAAGAGGAGCCAGACCGGGACTGTGCAGATGCTGATCGGCGCCGCGATTGCGACTGGTACCGCCGGGGAGAACGGTGCCGGGACTGCAAGCGGCGCCCCGAGCGCGAGTATTCATGTCTCCGGGGCGATCGGTGCCGGGACTCCGGAGACAGTGCTCTCAGCATCGGTTTGCCTCTGGAGGTTACCCGTCCCGGGGGTGCCGTGGTCTGAGGCTGCGATGGCTCCGTGAGCGCTATCAAGTCCCGTGCCGAGGCAAAGGTCTCCGGCGTAGATGGGACTAACAGCTCGACTCCTGATCTCAAGGGGGAGCTAGGAGGGGCTGGACTCGACGGACCTTCCGGACCCGGAGTCGACAGCAGCCCTGCAGGCGGTGCCGCGGCCAAGGTAGATGCCGGGCGTTCCACTCGAGCCTGCCTCGATGGCGTTGCAGACGTTGAGGGTCTTGGATCTGCTCCCGGTGCCGGGGATGGACGGTGCCGGGGAGTCTTGCTGGTGCCGGCACGGTCCGGTGCCGGAGTAGAAGTGGCCGGTTGCGCCGCCGGTGCCGGAGTCAGTGCCGCTTCCATTAGGAGAGCGCGGAGTCTTTGATCCCTCTCTTTCTTTGTGCGAGGCTTAAAGGCCTTGCATATACGACACTTCTCACTGATGTGATGACACTTCTCACTGATGCGGATGACACGAAGCTGGGGGGTATTGCTAACACGGAGAAGGACAGGGATATTATTCAGGAAGATCTGAACCACCTTGTAAACTGGAGTAATAGAAATGGGATGAAATACAATAGTGAAAAGTGCAAGGTCATGCATTTAGGAATTAATAATAAGAATTTTGGATATACGTTGGGGGTACATCAGTTGGAAGCGACGGAGGTGGAGAAGGACCTTGGGGTACTGGTTGATAGCAGGATGACTATGAGTCGCCAATGTGATACGGCTGTTAAAAAAGCAAATGCGATTTTGGGATGCATCAGGCGGGGTATTTCCTGCAAGGATAAGGATGTGTTAGTACCGTTATATAAGGCGTTGGTGAGACCCCATCTGAAATACTGTGTGCAGTTCTGGTGTCCCATGTTCAAGAAGGATGAATTCAAACTGGAACAGGTTCAGAGACGGGCTACAAGGATGATCCGAGGAATGGAAAAACTGCCTTATGAAAGGAGACTCAAAGAGCTTGGCTTGTTTAGCCTGGCCAAAAGAAGGCTGAGGGGGGATATGCTCGCTCTATATAAATATATCAAGGGGGTTAACGTTAGGGAGGGAGAGGAATTATTTAAGTTTAGCACTAATGTAGACACGAGGACGAATGGGTATAAACTGGATATTAGGAAGTTTAGACTTGAAATTAGACGAAGGTTTCTGACCATTAGGGGAGTGAAGTTCTGGAATAGCCTTCCGAGGGAAGTAGTAGGGGCAAAAGACTTTCCTGGCTTTAAGACAAAGCTTGATAAGTATATGGAGGGGATGTTATGATAGGATCGTTAATTTGGGCAATTGATCTTGAATTACCACCAGACAGGTCTGCTCAATGGTCTGCGGGGAGATGTTGGATGCGATGGGTACTGAGTTGCTGCAGAGAATTCCTTCTTGGGTGCTAGCTTGTGACTCTTGCCAACATGCTCAGGGTTTAGCTGATCGCCATATTTGGGGTCGGGAAGGAATTTTCCTCCAGGGCGGATTGGCAGGTGCCCTGGAGGTTTTTCACCTTCCCCTGCAGCGTGGGGCACGGGTAGCTTGCTGGTGGTTTCCCTGCAGCTTGAGGTCTTCAAACCATTTTTGAGGATTTCAATAACTCGGTCCTGGGATAGGGGTTGTTATAAAATTGGATGGGTGGGGTTCTGTGGCCTGCCTTGTGCAGGAGGTCAGACTAGATGATCAGATTGGTCCCTTCTGACCTATGAGTCTATGAGTCTATGATGTGCGATTCCCCCAGGCACTTGAGGCACGCGTCGTGGGGATCGCTAGTCGGCATCGGCTTCTTGCATGCCAAGCACTGCTTGAAGCCCGGCGAACCAGGCATGAGCCCGGTGCCGGGCGCCGGGAAGGGCAACGGCCCACCCGTGAACAAGCTAAACAACTATATATAATAAACAACTAACTAATACACTACTTCAAACTATGTATAAAACTATTTACAACTACGACTACGAAGAGAGTACAGGAGAGCTAGGTACGTGGAGGACAGCAAGCCGCACTCCACAGTTCCAGCAACCGACACGGCGGTAAGAAGGAACTGAGGAGCAGGCGGGCCGGCAGGGGTATATATCTAGTGCCATAGTGGCGCCACTCTAGGGGGCGACCTGCCGGCCCACTGGAGTTGCTAGGGTAAAAAAGTTTCCGGCAAACGTGCACGTGCAGCGCGCACACCTACCTGGAATGGATATGAGCAATCACTCGAAGAAGAACCAATGAGATTTGGCCATCCAGCAGCTAGAAGGAGTGGGAGCAGGTAGAGGCCAACCACGGCTTAGCAGGCCAGATAAAAAAGTCTAACTGCTTCTATCAAATGACAGTTCTGGGTGAAACAAGGAGAAGGGTGGAAGGATTCTCCCTCTGCCTTAGCTCAAGCAGCCAGACCTGGTCAGACTTTTCATTTGTTTTGGGGAGTTTAGGGCTCAGGCAGGTCATCTGGAGTTAGGTATTGTTTAGACTATTGTAGTGCTGGTTAGCAGAGCTCCCTTGCATAGGGGCAAAAATATTTGGGTAACTCTAACGTGTTATCTCTGAATGAGCTCCTCTGAAACATGTCTAGTGCATAGGAGGAAGTGCTATGAATAAATATAGTGAGATGTGATTTAATTAACAGCACACACTTCTTTTCCATCAATGCTTAGATAATGTAATTAAACTAGTATTATCCAACACAACATCATTTATAACATCTACAATTTCTCTGTGGGTTGCAGTTCTCTAACTTTAAGCTTTTAGCTTACGACAATGTCCACATCACTGGATTTTATTACACTACTTGGCTCCCTTGTAACAAAAGATAAAGCCAATCAATACAAGGTGATTCAACATCAAGGAACATTAGCATCAAGATGAAAATTATGTTCAAAAACAGTGAGGAGGAATTAGAAAGAGATGACCTTCTAAAACCAGAAACCAGAAGCTCCTGTCTATGTGAAAAGGAAATGATATTGTGCAGCCCTTCAAAGTCCCAGGAAAAAAATCCCAGCAGCCACTGGAGGCAAAGAACCAGATCCTCTGTTGGTATAATTTTGGTGATATAGCTGCAACTAAATGATGGAGTGCTCTAAAATGAGAGCTTATTTTAAGCGATCTAAAATGAGACTAAAACAAATTATCCCAACTTAAAGATCTGACCCAGAGGATATTGAAGATTCAGAGTTTAAGAGGTACCAGCATCACAACCTTCAATAATTTAACAGCTTTCCCCACATTCTCTCTATATACAAACTGAGGTCCTCCATCCCATTTTCCATAAGTATATACACACTATTGTTCCCAGCTAGACAACTCAGTGTCATGTTACAGATTTTTATTACTTAAAATGTAAAGTACATTCAGATGTCTCAAACATTCCAAAATTATTTTTATAAGGAATAATGTACAGTAAGTTGTCTTCTTGGATTTGCCTTGTCTCTATACAATTTAACTTTTTTGATACCTGATTAAGAAGAAAAGTTTAAATGGAGAGTCTCTGCACATCAATTTAATTTCAAAACCACATTTTTTTTTCAGGTATAAAAAAAAATTGTGAACTGATGTGTATATATAAATACTGAAAGTAATTTCAAATGCTAAAGAACCCAGTCAACAGAACTTTTTATTTTTAAATCCCCTACTTCTGGGGATGCCAGTTCTGGCATCTACACTTCAAAAAGAATGTTGAAAAATTGGAAAGGATTCAAAAGAGACCTGCAAGAATGATTCAGGGTCTAAAAACCCTGCCTTATAGTGAGCTACTTCAGAAACTCAACCTATTTAGTTATCCAAGAGAAGGTTAAGAGGTGATTGATCAGAGTCTACAGGTATCTGCATAGGGAGGAGATTTCTTTTAGCATGCTCTTTAATCTAGCAGAAGAAGGCATAACAAGGTCCAATGGATGGAAGCTCAAGCTAAACAAATAAAGAAAAATCAGAGAAGTCAGTAATGCAGGATCTGGGTATACACTGAGTGTAACTTATTTTGAAACAGCAGCTGATATATAGTTAAGGTTGAAAGTCACCTTGTAAAAGTTGACTGTTAGGAGTGCTCTAAAATACACATACTGACTTGGATGGCCTTGAAATATAATATGCTGCATCTCATGAAGGTGTAGGGTAGGGTTAATGTTCTAAATTTGGGGTCATTTGAGCAATGTGTTCCAGAGATTCAGTCCCCCTAAAAATCATATGGTTCTTACAATTCTTTCTCACCTCCTCTTTAAAGCACAACTGGGGCTCAAACTATCAGTGTGATTTAACCCGTTCAAGCTAATCCTACCCACTTGGGAGTGACTGCAGCTAGTGCATGGCCCTGCCTGTTGGGGAGGCAAGTTCAAGAGCCATTGAGTGTATATTTGTAACTCCATTTTGGCTCAAGCTAAACCCATGAGCCAAAAAGCGTGAAATACACATAAACAGCAAGAGGAGGGGTATGTTGCAAAACCAAAGGGTTTGCAAGCAGTTAGTTAAAACAATAACTGAGTGGCTCAGGGTGACATGCTGTAGCCATTGAGCTATATGTTTATACTGCAAGTTTGAGCGCAGCCTATGGCAGCTTTAAAAAAATGTGTTAACACAGGGAACCAAACACCTGACCAGAGGACCAATCAGGAAACAAGACTTTTTCAAATCTAGGTGGAGGGAAGTTGTGAGTCCTTTGGGTGTGAGTCCTTTGTTCTTGGTCTGTTCCTTTTCTCGTCTCTGAGAGTGATCTTTCTATCTCATGGCTTTCTAATCTTCTGTTTCCAAGTTGTAAGTACTCCTTGCTCTCTGCCTGCAGGAATTCCTTTTGGAAGTTTTGTCCTATGACCAATATATCCTATTCAAGAACAATATTTTAAAGTGCTTTAAAATTCATATGCAGACTCTGATTTTACTTTAGAAGTATTGTGAAGGAAATTAGCATTAAGGACAGAGATGATGAAAGACTCGAGTAAGTTGTTAATGTAATCATGACTCATGTTCTAAACAATAAAAGTTAATGTGATCATAGAAAAGCAAGTGACTGGGTTATTTGGTCAAACAGTTCCTGATACATAGCCCACCCTAATAACAGCAGCTTAAAACATTTTCAAATGTATTTATTTGCTGCATATGGGATGTAGGAGGTCAAAGCAGCAAGGAGGAATATGCAGGAGTGTTGGAGCAGTGCAAGGGATAATGTGGTTTGGGAGAGTGCAGGCTGCAGGCTCTGCCCATTTCCCATCCTTCCCCCTTAAGGCTGTGCTGTGGCACTGTTACTGTGGGGCCAGCACACCCTAGGTTTGACTGGGTGCCTGATATAGACCACACTGAGAATGCCACACTGCAAAAAACAGGGAAGATAATCCCCAAAATCTGTGGTTTATTCTATAATTAGATTCACCAAACCAGTAACAAAGGAATTTCAGTAGCACTACACTGGTTAACATGAAGCCAAACACAGTCCACTTCAGGCATTCCAGCCCTTGGCTCCCATCCAGACAAACTGTGAATGGTTACTGAAAACCCAGTTCACCATATGCGAGGTTCTACCAATCCCAAGAGATTGGACACTTACCCCCAGGTCAATATATTTTTCAGATCTGACCCACATATCATGCTGTAAGCCAATCCTTAGTAAACTAACTGGGAATTTATTAATAAAAGAATATAGAGTTATAAATGATTAAAAGATCATATACATACAAATGATTGCAAAGTCCTTATATCAGGTTTGTAGCAGGGATGGAATAGTCTGCGAGTTTGCAAAAGTCTAGTAACTTCCAAAATATTGGAAAGTCCTCAGTCCATAGTTCAAAATATTGATTTTAGTTGTAAATCCACAGTCCAGAGAATTGGAGCAGCAATGAGGAAAAAAAGGAGATATTTCAGGTGTCTTATCTCCTCTGCCATGTGCATGGAAATCTACTGTCCCAAATAAAGCCTACAGCCCCTTCGTATGGAAAGTTACTGACAAAGTTGGAGTCCAAGATTACATGTCCAGATCACGTGCCCTTACATGTTTTGCTGAATCACAGAGGTGACCATCGGCTCTTTGCTGTCTGAGGTGTCCTCAGGAAGAGCTATCTGGAGAGTTGATTCTTCTTAATAACTCATCAACCTTGAATAGTCCATTCACAATGTGCTGGTGAGACTAAATGTAAACTACTTTGTGAGTGTCACCCAAGAAAAAACACATTTGAGATACAAATACATAGCCAATATTCATAACTACAGACACAGTAATGGTACATGGATTTAACCAGGATAATCATACTTGACAGATTGTAACTTTTCCATTGACACCTTACACAATATACTTTGTGTCTAATTTAATGCAATTGCGCAACAGTGGTTGCAACAATGATATAAATAGTCATCTTCAATCACACAAGGCAATGACACATACCAGTGTAAGTAATCATCCAAACACTAAGAGCTTTGATGAAAATCTATGTTTCCAAAAATGTAATCTTTCTGCAATCCCTCTCTGAATAAGAGCTCATCCAAGAAATTTTGCATTCTAGGAACTCAGAAGCTCTGACAGAGCAAAACCATAAGAGCAGAAATTTGGGCACATTACCCTCCAGTTACATACTTGCAGTTGAAGTGGCGTCATATGTGAGCACCCTCACCCTAACAAATACCCTCCATTGCTAACAATTCCTCCCAATGGTGCTCCATAAGGACAAGAAAAGGAGTTCAGAGGCTCATCTTCCCTCCACTGCACTGGATCAGAGAAGGATCCCAGAACTCCACTCCTTTCTTAAAAGCAGCAAAGAGTCCTCTGGCACCTTATAGACTAATACGAAGTGGGTATTCACCCACAAAAGCTCATGCTCCAAAATGTCTTTTAGTCTATAAGGTGCCACAGGACTCTTTGATGCTTTTACAGATCCAGACTAACACAGCTACCCCTCTGATACTTGGCTCCTTTCTTAGTGCTTCCAGTACTGGGGAATGGACTGCAAGCAGTTCCCCCAAGACTCCCACATCTATATCCTCCATTTCTGTCCCCCTTCAAAACATTCTCCCACTGACTCCATGTCAGTCCCTTTACTGTTTCTGAATCCTCCTCAACTCATCAACCTGTGGAGCCCATGCCAATGCCTACTCTTCTGAGTAAATGAGGGCTGGGGAGAGTGACTGTACTGCGTTGGGCAGCCAGAGAGGTTGGTGATGAGGAGATGAAGAGGCAGTGAAGTGATCAGCAGGCATGTAGTGCCTGCTGGGTCCAATGTAATCATTGCCAAGGAGCTAGAGATAATGGAGGGGGAGATCTAGGTCTAGAACATGGCAGAGATGAGAAATTATTTTTAAAAAAGCAAAGAAGTTAACTGCCAAAATTAATGTAAAGTTAAGGTTATCTGGTGAGGCCCTTCCAGAATGAGGAGTTCAGCTACATTCAAACCTCTGAAAACCAGGAAATACAGAGTTAAAGTACACTCCCTCCCAGAAATAGACTCTTAACTCTGCCCTCTTCAAGCTACTAACACACACACACACACACACACACACACACACACACACACACACACACACACACACACACACACACACACTAGCATTCTATCCTTACAGATGCTACAAAACTCTCTGGGAACAGAGTACATGAGCTCTGTAGGGCAAAGTCTAACATCTTCTCTTTGCTAAGGCAAAACTCTGGGTATGACGAATAGGAACCATTTACACAGGACCTATTCTCAAACACTGAGCTTTCTCTACCCAAACTACCTCAGACTTGCAAAATGTTATTATCCCTTCACTCTTGACCAGAGAGTTCCTTCTGAGACATGCTTTTACTTATCAATCATTAAACCCTGGAGACTACTGTCATGTATGCCACCAGACTGATGACAATCTCCATGGCAAGACACCATTGTGCACCTCTCCTGAGTGCCTACGGAACTCAGTTCTGAAATGTGGCATGCTTGATCTTTCAAGTTACACATGCACCTCTTGTAATTCACAGCAACTTCTCTGTCAACTTGGTCCAACTAAACCCTCCACCCAACACAGCGAATGGCGGAAAGAGTACATGCAGACAAATGCAGCTCAAATCAGTGGAACACAACATAAACAATGGCACATTCTCTTAACTGTTCCTGTTATTTCCCTTGCCCCCTTACTGAACCACTTGCAGTTGTTACTGCCAGCTCAAGGGGGTAGAGTTAAGCTTGTGTTGTGGGGGTAATATGTACCTTAACTCTATTTTCTTGTTTGCAAAGGTTTAAGTGTAGCTGAACTCCACATTTTGGAAAGGCTGAAGGCACCACTGGGCAACCTTAACCCTGCATAACTATGTTTTGGGGCAGCTAATTTATAAGTATAAAGAATCTAAGCCCAACACCACCGCTTGGTTCGCAGGGAGCCTCTATACCTAAGGAATTGACTCCAGTCAGGGACCAAGGCAGAAAGCAACCTCTCCTCTCTTTGCCAGGGTTTGTACCCTAGTGGATGGGGAGGAAGCAGTAGATGTGTTATATGTTGATTTTATTAACACTTTTGACACAGTCCCACATGAGAGTCTCATGAACAAACTAGGGAAATGTGGTCTAAAATAAATTACTAGAAGCTGGATGCACAACTGGTTGAAAGACTGTAGTTATCAATGGTTTACAGTCAAACTGGGAGGACACATCTAGTGGGGAGCTGCAGGGGACTGTCCTGGGTCTTGTATTATTCAATATTTTGACTAAAGACTTTGATAATGAAGTGAAGAGTATGCTTACAAAGTCTATTAATGATACCAAGCTGGGAGAGGTTGCAAGCACTTTGGAGGATAGATTAGAATTCAAAATTATCTTGACTTATTGGAGAATTAATTGCAGCTTGTTCATTTCAGACCAATTAAATAAATTCAAGTGCAAAGAACTTCATTTAGGAAGGAAAAATCAAAGGCACTAGTACAAAATGGGAAATAACTGATTGGTGGGGGAGGATCACAAATTGAATCTGAGACAACAATGCAATGCAGCTGCAAAAAAGGTTAATATTCTGTGGTGTATTAAAAGAAGTGTCTTATGTAAGACACAAGAGATAGTTGTTCTGCTTTATTCAGCACTGGTGAGACACCAGCTGGAGTGGTGTGTCCAACTCTGGGTGCCACATTTTATGAAAGATGTGGACAAATTGGAGAGAGTCCAGAGGAAAGCAACAAAAATGAAAGGCTTAGAAAATCTGACCTATGAGGAAAGGTAGAAAAGGTGGGCACGTTTAGTTTTCAGAAAAGAAGATTGAATGCAGGACCTGATAAGTCTTCAAATATATTCAGGGATTTTCTAAAGGGGATGGTGATCAATTGTTCTCTGTGTCCACTGAAGTTAGGACAAGGAGTAATAGGCATAAACTAACCTAGATTTCATTTGTTGCAGATAAAATTACATTTTTTTCCCCTAATAAGGGTAGTTCAGCTTTGAAATAGGCTTCCAACGAAAGTTTAGAATCCCCATCATTGGAGGTTTTTAAGAACAGGTTAAAGAAACATCTCCCAGGAATGGTCTAGGTTTTCTTGGTCTTACCTCAAGCACATGGAGTTGGACTGATGATCCCAAAAGATCCCTTCCAGCCCTACATTTCTATGATTCAATAATTCTATTGCTCTCATAGCCCCCTCTCTCCTAAAGCTACCTCTACACAAAAACCTTGCATAACTCCGAAATATCACGCTTTCCCAAGAGTCAAAACATGCTCAAGGAAGATTATGTGTTACAGCACCACCTGGTGATCCCTGCAGTAACATTATTTTTAAGGGATGATTTTCTAAATCAGAAGTATTCTGGAGTCCCAGAAGGTGTGTGTGTTACATGCATTCTGGTGAGTTCTGGGAAATTCTGTTTGGCTTTTTAAAGACATTTCCTGGTTATCAGAAAAACTGGCAGCGTGTGAAATATTTTGCCAAGGACAACTAGAGACTGCTGGGAAGGGGGAACTGGCAAAGGAAGTATATACAGAAAAGGAGAAAAAAATGATTTGGGATGTGGAAGAGAGATACAAGGGAAACTGGCAAAGAGGAAGACAGAACTTTGAAACAGAAGCTGAAAATGAGTACTTCATAGAGATGCAGAGAATAGAAAAGAGAAAGAGTGGAGAGAAAAGGTAGAAGAGAGAGAGACTGGAGAGAGACAGGACCCAAAATGTATGAGCAATACAACCTGGGTCACGTGAACCTGCACAAATGGTAGTGATGGGAAATGCAGCTTCAAAGGGGTTGGGAACCAGTTAACCAGCACTGCTCAGATTTTTGTTAAGCTTGAAGCCAGCTGCATGTGAAAAAGTGACAAACCAAAAACTGGGCAAGGGAAGTGCTGCTGAATATTCCTGAAATAACAAATCAGTCAGAGAAAAGTGTAAGCTCTTGGCAGAAAAAAAAAGTCAGAAACAGAAAGAGAAATTTGTTGAATATATTATTGTCTATGAATTACACCTCTACTCCAATATAACGTGACCTGATATAACACGAATATAACGCGGTAAAGCAGTGCTCTCTGGGGGCGGGGCTGCGCACTCCAGCAGATCAAAGCAAGTTTCACCTATAACACGATAAGATTTTTTGGCTCCCAAGGACAGCGTTATATCGGGGTAGAGATGAATTAACTGAGTTCCACTTATAATAGACACATTGGGAGTGGCCCTTAAATATAGTAACAGAGAGAGAGAGAGCGAACACACAAATACTGGTACTTCTTTTTTTTTATGTACTTTCTATATATTTTTCAAAGCGTATCACAATTACGACTGAATCACATTGATTTAAAACTGCATAGATCACTTGTTTTATGCAAATAGTGACCTTAACATGTATTTGGAGCTTGTGTTGCTTTGTTCCATTTCACCGGCAATGATACTTCTCAGGTGCTGATACACATTTTATGTAACTGATGGCATTAATTAATATATGTAAATTAGAATACCATCCCTGATCAATGACTCCTCCACTTTATTAATGTTGAACACTTAAAGAGGCTGTTAGACATATATGATACAATTTCTTCTTGGAGTTTAACTATTCACAGGATTAATTTAGAGCCTGAAGAACAGAATGATATCACAAGTTGATAATACTAATTATCCATAATTTACAGCATTTTAAATGTATATCTCCAGGAGCAAAACTCTGCTTTTAAAATATTTCTACAAATGACTTCTATATGTATTACCCCTGAAAATAGAGATATTTTTTATTTGATAATTAAGACTTAGAGCAAAAGGATTAATATATGTAAAACCTGTTTTAATATATTTCTATTGTGTTTGGCTCTTCAGACAACCTACTGGTGTTACTGGGTTTTTTAAATCTCAGACCTTTTTTGTTATTCAAGTTGAAGAGATTTTATTGTTCAGTTCTTGTGAATCAAGTGTCATTCTGATAACAGGCATTTCATTTTTAACATTTTGTATGCCAAAAAATTAAGAGAGAGAAACTGGGGCCCTGATTCAGCAAAGCACCAAAGAACCTGATTATCTTTAACCACATGCTAATGACCCCAACTTAGGCATGTGTTGTGGAATAGAGATGGAGGTAAGCGGGCCCCAGGACAGAACAGTCAATGGGCCCCCACGCATGCACAAGCCATGACTGCACAGATATGGTCCACCTGTGTCATAAACAGATAGCTAAAGGTTAATGTTTTTTTACCTGTAAAGGGTTAACACAGGGAACCAAACACCTGACCAGAGGACCAATCAGGAAACAAGACTTTTCCAGATCTGGGTGGAGGGAAGTCTTGGGTGTGAGTCCTTTGTTCTTGGTCTGTTCCTTTTCTCGGCTATGAGAGTGACTTTTTTTATCTCCTGGCTTTCTAATCTTCTGTTTCCAAGTTGTAAATACAAGGATAGTAAGACAATAGGTTTATATTGTTTTCTTTTGTATTTACATGTGTGTAGTTGCTGGAATGGTTTAAATTGTATTCTTTTTGGATAAGGCTGTTTATTCATTTTTTTCCTTTAAGCAATTGACCCTGTATATTGTCACCTTAATACAAAGATCCTTTTATGTCCTTTTTTCATTCTTTTTATATAAAGCTTTCTTTTTAAGACCTGTTGGAGTTTTTCTTTAGTGCCCTCCCTGTTTCAAGTCCTGGAAACACAAGTATCGAGAGATCTAATCTCTCTCCCCCTCACCCAGAGGGTATGCAAAGTCAGGCTTAGTAAATCTAACACAAAGAGATTTTTCCCCCTGACTTCTTCCTCCCACCAATTCCCTGGTGAGCTGCAGACTCAATTCCCTGGAGTCCCCACTAAAGAAAAACTCCAACAGGTCTTAAAAAGAAACAAAAGGACATTAAAATAGGCTCTGTATCAAGGAAACAGGGAGGGTAGAATCTCTTTGTTTAGATTCACAGAGCTTGCTTCTGTATATCTCTCCAGGAACCCAGGGAGGGAACACCTGGAGGGGAGGAGGGGGAAGGGAAATGGTTTATTTCCCTTTGTTGTAAGACTCAAGGCATCTGAGTCTGGGGGTCCCCCAGGGAAGGTTTTGGGGAGACCACAGTGAGCTAGGCACTGTATAATCCCTAGCTGGTGGCAGCGATACCAGGTCCAAGCTGGTAACTAAGCTTGGAGGTTTTCATGCTAACACCCATATTTTGGACGCTAAGGTCCAGATCTGGGAAGAAATGTTATGACATGGTGTGCAGTGGTGTGGAAAGATAGAATCCAGAAGCCAGTAGGAATATTATATTTTCCTTTTCTCTGCTAGGGGCTTTTAAGCAGAGAGGGTTTGGTTTTAAAAGGAACCAGAGAGAATTTTTTTTTCTGTTCTCTCCTGGCAGTAGCTTGCATATTAAGCAAGGAACCATTAAGCTGTGACATAGGGTCTTTTGTTAGACTATAGCACTCCCATTGAGAGTCAAGTACCCAGCACAATACACATGCAAATAAAGTGGTTTTTCTGGTTTACTTTACATTTAAAAGATTAGCTAGAGGAAGAAAAAAACAAAGGCACTGTTGCTAGGCAAACCCCAGGAGACAACAGAGCCAGCAGTTCAGACAATAAACACCGGAGGGCACCCCAACACAAGAAAACAGGAACCAGACTGTCACGAAAACCAGAAGCAGTACAGCTGGAAGCAATGGAAAAACAGATTGAACTACTAAGAACACAAATAGCCAGAGATAAGGCAACTCACAAACAAGAGATGGAAAGGCTACAAAAACAAGAAGACGCCAAAAATGCAGCCCACCACAGAAAACTACAAGAAGAAGAGGTGGCCCACAAAATGAAACAAGCAGAAGAAGAGGCAGCCTACCGCCAAGAAATGGAAAAACAACAAAAAGAAAGTGAAGATAGGGAAAAAACAGAGAAAGCATGAACTGGAGTTAGCGCAGGCTGGGCAGCATGCTCCAGCCAATCCTAACAACCCTTCGCCAATTATGGTTCCACATCCCAAGAAATGTCCCACCTACAAGGCAGGTGATGACACTGAGGCCTTCTTGGAAAATTTTGAAAGAGCCTGTCTTGGGTACAGCATCTCTGAAGACCAGTACATGGTAGAACTGAGGCCACAGCTCAGTGGACCTTTAGCAGAGGTGGCAGCTGAAATGCCTAAGGAGAAAATGAACGACTATAAACTTTTTCAAACCAAGGCCAGATACAGAATGAGGATAACCCCGGATCATGCCCATTGGCGTTTCAGAACCCAAAAGTGGAAACCAGATGTGTCATTTCCCAGACACGCCTACTACGTTGGAAAAAATTATGAGGCCTGGATATCAGGAAACAATGTTAAAACCTTGGACGAACTGCACCTCCTCATACAAATGGAGCAGTTCTTGGATGGTGTTCCTGAGGACATAACACGGTACATACAAGATGGAAAACCCAAAAATCTCACGGAGGCGGGGGAGATTGGAGCCAGATGGATGGAAGTGGCAGAAAGCAAGAAAGCTACTGTCAAGGGGAACGAATACCCCAGAGGGCACACCGACAATAAACCCTACAACCGAGGGCAGCCAAAGACCCCACCTACAACCCAAGGAAAGCCACAGACACCCTCTGCTCCCACCTCACCAGTCTCCAGTAACCCACCTCGACCCAGTGACCAGTCAGCTGGAAGATGCTTTAAGTGTAATGAACTGGGACATATAAAGGCCAACTGCCCAAAGAACCCCAACCGAGTGCAGTTCATTACACCACCATCACACCAAAGATCCCCAGGCCCAGATGCCTCTCAAATACCCTTGGAGCGAAGGGAAAATTTGAGAGTGGGCGGAAAGAAGGTTACTGCGTGGAGAGACACGGGGGCACAAGTGTCAGCTATCCACCAATCCTTCGTCGACCCCAAATTCGTCAGTACAATCACCAAGGGGGGGAGTGAGGAGAAGAGAGAGAGAGAGGTACGTGGAACATCAGTCTTAACACTGGATTTCCTGAATTTTGTTCATTTACGTCTGGCATTTAAATTGCTGTAGTTCTGCTGCTACATTATATGAGGTTTACAACATTCTAAAAAATGGAAGAAGCCATTTCAGTTGATCAGGCTTATAATTCATACTTTAAAAAGCTGCATTTCTACACATTTACCTAAGAGGTTGAGTGCCTTGGGAATGATTTCAAACCTTGGGTTAAATTACAAACATTTAAAACAAAACAAGAAAACAAAGTTTAGTTACACATTTGAAGTATCTCATCATTTTGAGTAAATTAAATGTAAAAGAAAAAAAGATTAATTTTTCAATAATATATTCATAAATTTTGTATAAGTTATATTATTTATGCAAAAGACCAGAACAAATTTACCCTGGCATATAATTAGTGTACATATTTAAAAAGCATGCTATGATTATGTGAAAAAATATTCTTGGATACTTTTTTAAATGATGACGATATGCTGCACAATAGCTGATTTTTAAACTGCAATATTTTAGCTTCTTGGTATTCTTTCCTTTGTAGTACCAAACATGATATTTATTTAGGATTTATACATGTAGAAAGAGAGGAACCCTTCTGAAAACTCTCAGTCACCTGGCATATGTTAACAAAACAAATCAGATAGGCCAGAATCCGTCCCCAACGGCATGCAACAACACGCACACAAACCCAACTGACTCACTCGTAGCTAAACAGAACCCAACTCCTATACCTTGCACCAACCCTCAATGTTCATCAAGCTCCTCTCACCTTGAAAGTCTGAGTATAAAAATTGGCCTTGCTGCAGTTCAAGGCCAACAGACCCAAAGCTATTTTGAGATAAAGTGTGGAGCCAGTTCCAAGTCTGAAGGCCCCTCGCAAAGAACATTCTACCACCAGGAAGTCTACCAGATTTTTTTTTTAAATCAGGTACTTTTAAATTATTTTAGAAGATCTCAAGATAGCAAATTGGCCAATTCTGAGTTACTTGTACACCTCAATCTTTCACTTACACCCATTATTTTTATTATGCTATTTAAATAGTACTGTAGATGTACCATGGCATTGTACAAACACATAAAAGCTGAGTTCCCTGTCCCAAATAGTTCAGTTTTCCAACTCTCAGCACAATATTTTGTGTTTTGCTTCAAGTCGAGCTCCCAAGTGCTTGTGATTAGTTGAGAGTCACAGTTTACATTTTTTAAAGTAGTAAGTTTCTGGCCCTAATGGTTGCATGTCAAGCTTAAAAACATGACCCAAATGTACCCCCAAATTAAAAAAGAAATCAGTAAAAAGAACCCTATTTTCAGGGTTTTGACTTGTGATTTTTGAATGCTTAGAGTTGGCAATATTGTGATACAATACGAGAAAATAAGAAAGTACTAAAGAGATCAATACTGGAAAGCTTCATGAAAGTAATTTCAAGAAGGTGTGTGTGGAGCTTCTCCCCCCACAGTTATCAGCCAAGTATGTGCTGTCATACCCAGTCTCTTTCAAGCAGATTTACTCTCTTAACACAAGCAAGAAACGAAGAGAAAATAGTCTCTTTTAACTCAGTCTTTGCTCTCAGGCTTCAGGGCCACCCCTCCCAGGCGCCTCTGGCACTCCTACTGCTGGTAGCTTCTCAATTCTAGTCAGCTCTGCTGGGATTGGGCTCACGTGCTCTGATACAGGGGTGCTGGGCCTAGTCTGCTGACTGGGGCTAGCTCCTCTGTCACAAGGTGTTTAGAGAAGGAAGAGACAAGGTCTTCAAATAGAGTTTAATGTGAGGAGGTAAAAATGTGAGATTGGAGAAATAGTTTTGCACACAGAGCAGCATGGCTAACAGCATAGGGTGGGAACCAGAAGCACTTGATCATCATTCTTCTTCAACTTGGGCTAGAACCTTGGTCTGCTTCCAAGACTCTTTCTTTCCTCCTACACTCCTCTTCCTTGGCTTCAGGTAGCAAACATTCTCTATAGCCTTCCCACATTTCTGCATGTCCTTAGGGAAAGGGAAAGAAGATACCTGAGACTTCCTTCCCTCAGCTGCTGACAGCATAAGATTTTTGCAATCTTTTGCTCAGGGAAGCACAAAAGGTCAGATCCAGCTAGAATCTCTGACTTCAGCTTTAGCTGATTGAAAAACTACAGTTATGAGTCCCAACTGCCCAGTGGAACAAAGGGTAGGGAACAGTCATTGGGTCCTTATCCTCATTCACCTGCATGACTGACAACATTTAGGAAATAACTACAAATATATTAACATGCATAATTGCAATCATTGCAAATATAAACATTTCTGACAGGTTATTCATGCTCTAGAAGATAGTTTGGCTAGTTTTAGTCTACCCCTAAATTCCTCTCTATTTTCACTGCTATTGTAAAGTTCAACATGATGATAGTGCTGTATGTGCTATCAATGCACCTCCGCACAGCTGTGGAAATCTCTCTTACTGGGTGAGATCTTGAGTGGTAATCATCCTTAATAATCTTGAGCGGTACCTTACTTCACAAGTAGTCTCACTGAAATCAATGGGCCTGCTTGCAATTTAAAGTATAATTCATCCTGAACAATGGTGGCAACATCTATCCTATAATAATTACAAGTGGTCAGTGTTTATATAGTGCTGTTATTCAATGATTTCAAAGCACATCTGCATATTCTATGCTCTTAATTTAATTTCACTATATAGAACCTCCTATTTCCTTCGACTGTTCATTTTAACTTTTTCTGTCTCAGCACAGTATTCGTCTCTGTCTTTTGTTAGTTTTACACTGTCTCAAACAGGTCTCCTAGGAATACTTTTTAGCAGATAAACCATTGTGATGATCTGAAGTACCCTGCACTTTAACCTTATAAAGTAAGAAAATGATTGTGCATACTCTTCTGTGGCATCATTTACTTTCTCTTCTCTAAATATTCCTGACCTCACCCCAGAAATGATAGAAAGCATATCTGTATGCAGGCTTCAGCTTCATATAAGGACTAATTCAGACTCAGAACAACCAACACAGTAGATTGTATCGAATCCCTTTGCTCCCTGTGTCTGTGCACCATAAACAATGATTGTGTGCTTGATTATTCTGATTATTGTCACTTTCCATATTTCCATGAAATATCAATATTGAATGGGAAGTGATAAAAGATGCTACCTGGATTGAAAACAATCAAGAAAATCATTAGTTCACACACATTTTTGGTCAACACAGGCCATCTCTTGCTTCTAAGAAAAAAGGAAATTTAAAAAGCAAAACAATATCTGAGTACACATGTACAATTCTTTTAAAACGACATCATGATGAAGATGAATTAAAACAGAATGCAGTACCACTAGCTCTGAGTAAAAGCTAAATAAATTTCTGCTGGTATACACACATCACATGGAAGGCTGATTTAGGGCCAAATTCCATGGATACTTTACGCCATTTATCTAGGTATTTATATGACCTTTAGCATCACAATATTACAATAATATTAATTTTATGTATAAAATATCTCTCCCAAAAACACACAAAAGCGCTCAGGCTGTGAAGCAATCATAAAACAATTTCGCATTAAGCAATAAAAATAACAGCCCAACCTTAACTAAATTACTGACAAGGTGGGTAAACAAACAATAAAATAGGAAGAGTGATAATTTAAAAGCACCACTTAAAAAGTACCTTTTTAATGTTTTTTAAAAGTAGAGAAGAGATTAAATGGACTGGATTTCAGGAGGGAGCAAATTCCACACCGTTGGGGCTGCAATAGCAAAGAATCAATCGCTGATGGACTTCAGACAGGATGGCAGAACCCCTGAACACCAGTTGGTATGTAAGCTAAAAACCCATAAGGTGGAGGCCCTGTATATAACTAGGGCAAGTCCCATTCAGAGCTTTATAAACCAGTAACACTAGTTTAAACTGAATCTGCCACTTAATATGCAACCAATGTAAAAAAACACAAAACGGTCTGAATACAATCATAATAGCTGAAATTCAGATTTTTTTTGCAGTACTACTGCCTAGCTAGTTGTTTTCTCATTCTGTATTTGTGCATTTGATTTTTCCTTCCTGAGTGTAGTACTTTGCACTTGTCCTTATTGAATTTTACCTTGTTGATTTCAGACCAATTTTACAATTTGTCAAGGTTGTTTTGAATTCTAATCCTGTCATGCTTGCAATCCCTCCAATCTTGGTGTCAGCCACAGATTTTATAAGCATATTCTCCACTCCATTAACCAAATCATTAATGAAAATATTCAATAGTACCAGAACCACTACTGACCCTTATGGGATCTCACTTTATAGTAAGTTCATCTAGACCAAATGTCCCTCGTTTGCTTATGAGAATGTCATGTGACACTGTCAAATGTCTGGCTAATATGAAGATTAAAATATAATATAAATAAATAAATAAATAAATAAATGTAATGTAAAAATATTACGTTAAATAAATTCTTCCATTCCTGTGCATCTGTTGCTTCCCCCAGTATTCCTTAGGTCAGTAACTTTGTTAAAGAAGGAAATTAGGCTGATTTGATATGACTTGTTCTTGAAAAATCCATGATGGCTATTACTTCTCACCATATTATCCTATAGGTGCTTATAAATTGATTGTGTAATGATCTGTTCAAATATCTTCCCAACATTAACCTGTTCTTTCCCTATTCTGGCCTGTGTTCCTTCTCCTCGATGTTAATATTAATTGTGTTAAGCAGCTGATCACAATTAACCTTTTTAGAGAAGAATGAACAAAATAGGAGCAGAGCAGAGCAGAGTTCTTTACCTGGATTTCCTGCACAAAGGGAGCTGCCTGCATGCCATTTGTTTCTAACCATACTAAGGCAAAAAGGACTTTGTGGATTTTGTGTAAGTAAACAAATTACACTGTGTAGCCCATAAGGCCAGTTTGCTAGCTTGCTATATTGCGCAATATGTTTTCTTTTGGTTTGATTCATATTATTTTGTTATCATATCTTATTATTAGTGAATCATAGTATTTTCTTGGGTTTTGTTTATGTTGAATGCCAGTTTATGGTATTCGTAAGAGTTATCTATAATTGTTGACTGTAATGCAAGTACCCTACAGGCCTGAATCCTGTCTGATTAGCTAGAACAAGTTAGTATGAATGTTTGCAACCTTTGGCATAGATAAATGGCCTACCAGTTGCCCCCCTTTACTTTGGGGAACTGATTGGGGAACCGAACAAAGAACTGAATCTGTTTACCTTAGGTCTGGAGCAGACCGGTAACCGCAGGACACACTGCAGAACATGGAAGTCATGAGTTAGGTCAAGGGTAATGGTTTCAGGGATGATATAATCAATATTAATACATCTGAATATATGTCATAATATGTTAACCTATAGAGTAAGTGTACCCAAAGATTTATGTAGGTGAGGAAATAAGATTTTGGCATGGTAGGTTGAGCCTAGATTCCAGCAGTGGGCAGTACCGAGACCCTATAAGAGGGCAAACAACCAGGCAGGGTGGTCACTTTTTCCTATCTTCTATCAATCTCTCAGCTCAGTTTTGCAACACAGACTAGCTACTCAACACTCAAACCTAATCCCTACCAACTTGGGAAGCCTGGACCATCAGTTCCTCGGGCATGCAAGAGATGAGGCTGGTCCTCTGTCTCCTACTACGAGGTCTTCAGGGAAGGATGTAAGTATGCCAAGTTAAGTAGTCTTTTAGAATAGAATAGAATAGAATAGAAATGTTAGAACCAGGGGTCATAGAATTGTATTACCTCTTTGTGACTCTGTGTTTTGTAACATTTATTCTTCTTTCACTCATTTTCATAAAAATCTTAACAAGTTGGTATTGTCCTCAGTATAAGTGTCCTTGTCATCCACCCCGAGAGTCCTCTCGTGATATTGAACTCCTTATCCCTGTAGCCTGAATTGGGACAAGAACCTAAAATATCTTCTGATCAGATCAGTGGTGAGCCATAATAAACTAGCCCATAAATTCATATCAACAACTAAGAAAACATCAAGATGAAAAAAGGGCTATTAATATATTATTATTATTCATAAAATGTTACGTTATTACAAATTTGCCACCTACTTTACTCAATTTTTGAGATATTTACTGTGATTATTTTCATACACATGATAGTTGGAGAATATAACTCACATTGTGTAAAAGAATGTAAGAATGCTCTATTCACATTCCAATGATGCTTCGGATTTGTTATCAGAGTGTGATGGGGTGTGCTCTCTACACCCACTCTGAAGGAGTTAAAATAGGTCAGATTGCCAATTAACCTATTAGGCTGCAAAGTGGGGGAATTAGGATGAGAGGGTCCTAATCAAGGGAAGCTCACCTGTGCAGGGAGCTGGTAGCAGAAAAGAAGCTGCAGAGAAGAGGGCTGCAGTCACTTTCTCTGGGACAAGGGAGAGAAAGGAATTTGGACCCAAAAGGAGAGGTTTGTTTAGCAGATCTAGGAGACAGGGGTTTAGCTAGAAGAGTGGAGAATGCGAGCTTCAGATATGCAAGTTAGAAAGCACTCCAGAGGAGTAGCAGACTTTAGCTGCTGGAAATAGGGCCCCTGGGCTAGAACCCAATGTAGGGAGCAGGGCCTGGGTTCCCCTACTGGTCATTCAATGAGTGATACAATATGGGCAGTGACCTTGAAAACTGTCCCGGTCCATTTGTTCTAGCCACTGAGGGAGTGGCTCAGCCACAGCAGTGGCCTTAAGGACAGCCTTGGATGGCTTGGCTGGAGGGCTAAGCCACGAAGGTATGGCGCTACATTTCCTGAGGAGCAAGAGAGGGGCTGGACAGTGACAGGATGGGCTGAGAAACCACGAGAATAAGCAGCAAAGAATCCTGTGGCACCTTATAGACTAACAGACGTTTTGGAGCATAAGCTTTCGTGGATGAATACCCACTTCGTCGGATGCATCCAGACTAACATGGCTACCCCTCTGATACTTGACACGAGAATAAGGTATCAGGTTGGTAGAGCTAATACTTAGATGCATCCAGCAGGAGGCACTCCAGTGTGACACAGGGTTATATACTATGTCATAAAATAGGCTTCTTTTCATACTTCCTATTTTTCAATGAAAAACCTTAATTTTGCAAAGACATCTGACATTTCTAACTCAATTTTCCACTTAACGGTGAAAACTTTTGTTGTTCCTCAAATGCTTAAGATGGCATAAGCTTCTTTTGAGGTGTATATTTGCAAATATTTTATATCTAAATGCAAGCCTACAGAGAATAACTTCCTGACACTATTGCTGCATGAACAATATAATATTTTATGCCCAAATATAGCAAGTCTATTTGAGGCTTTAACTGGTTACTAATAAAAGAAGCCATTTGAGTATAAAATATTGATTAATTAAGCAACTCCTTACCAAACTCAGAAAGACAAGAGTCACCTCTCCAAATATTGGTACGAAGAAAGGACAATAACTTTTTAAATTACTATTTAAGATTTTAAAACTCTCTTTAAGAATTATGTAACTTTAAAAAGACTTTTTGAGAGCTTAAAGACCTTTATATAGGGATTAGGAATGTTTCAATTCATTTGAAACAAAATTTCAACTCCTATTAAACCCAAATAGAACTGAAGGGTTCCCAGAAAATAGACTACATAAAAAAAGTAATATTCCAACTTTAAGCATGTTCTGAGAGTGTCCCATCACAAAGACAAAAGCAATTACAACACTGCTGTATATGTATTAGCAGACTGCATATTGATTAGCTGAAGATACTACCAGTGCAATTCCATGAAGGTTTTTATCCAATGAAAGGGCAACAGCAGTAGATATTTGAATCTACCCAAATCTCTAAAAGAGATGTGCCTTCCTCCTTCAGTGAAATAATGGGAGGAGGAAAGTATAAATAGACAGGGAGGTGTACACCACATTTTTCTTTGATAAAATATTTAAAACTATTAAGTGTGTGAAGCAGCACATGGCTTCTAACTATGCTTTGGCCAAGTCCATTTACATTTATGTTTAGCTGCTTTCTTAAAAGACTGACAGATATAGGTCCTTGATTTTCACACCAATTGGAAATGCAGGCTCGGTCTAACAAATAGCTTGAAAATTTGCAATCTGGTAAGGTCAAGAATAACTTTGACATCATTCAAGCTGCTCGTTTCCCCAGAGGAAAAAAAATGAAGGATGTTGGTCTGGAGACAAAAAAACAGTGACGATGATGATCAGTTGACAGACTTGACACTATTTGGTGTCAGAACATTTAAATACTATTGATTGGGATCAATATAAGGGTAGCTAGGTGACATGTAATGGCCTGTAATATATAGGAGGTCCGATTGGATGATCTAATAGTCCCTTCTGGCCTTAAACTCTATGAATAAATCTCTGTGAATTAAGCAGGCAAGTAGCAGCACTCTCATCTCAGTTTATCCTGTTCATCTCATCTCTACATGTAAGCAAAGAACAGCAACAAAGCTGCTAAAAGGAACAAAGAAACCACAGCACAGCATCTGGAAACAGCAACCTTCTGATTCAGCACTGTTTCTGTAACATGATGATATCACTAAGACTTCAGCATCATTGGTGAGATAGAGTTTGTAAGGGATAATATTTTTTCTTATCATTTTAATGGGATATTGAAATACTTTTGTAATTTAAGATACTAACAGCTTTTCCTGTGAAACTCCAGATTGTTTAGACTGTGCATTCAAGGAAAAGAGACATAAAATAATCTTGGTAAACAGAGAAATAGTGGGATTTAATTTGAATTAATCATTCAGAATAGTCATTAACTTGCCTGTCTCAGCTTGAATAGCTTCTTTTAAGATACTGGGTTAAAAACTTCCTTTGGTTTCAGAAGACTTAGTAAAGATCACTTAGCTCTGCCCATTTATATATTGTTTTCTATGATAAACCAACTAGGATCCACCAGTCCATAAACAAAATTTCTTTGCCCATCTATAAATTGTTTTACTTACTTATGCTACACTATGATAGGACTCACTAGTGATTTGGGAATAACATAGTTTGTTTTTTGTTTACCTAGAGAAGAGCTTACACAACAGGGTAGACTCACTCTCAAAGGTGGAATTTCTGTTGAAAGCTCTCCACAGAAAGACATACAGAAGAGATTGAAACTGAAATAACCATTGCTTATTGTTTGTGCTCTGCTGTTTTGTTTCATCTTTCTTTAATAATAAATTGGACATAGTTAATAATAGTATTATTTTGCTGGTCCCCTAACACAGTCTTACAATCTGTGTCTCCTCCTTGTTATCCAAATTGTAACCTCCCTGCAAGGCCCTGAATTTCAGCTAGCATTTTTAATCGAGGCAGCTGAACACCTTCCTACAATGAGTAGAATTTACTACGGTGACGATTATCAGAGAGGTAGCCATGTTAGTCTGGATCTTTGCTGCTTTTATGGTGATGATGGGATTCCTCAAGATAGTAGGCAGTACACAGGTGTTTGCAGAACTGGACTCTTTGCAAAATAAACATTTCCCACTCTCACATCCAGACACCATGTGAGCTAGAGGCAGAAACTCATATATTTTCATCTCAATGGGCTCCTTTGGTCCATGATCACAGAATATTCAACAGGGTCCATTTCCGAAGAATAACAAATCTGTAAGAGGTTTTACATGGACCCTGTTCATGAGTGGAATATATATAATTTTAAAAACATTTATTTCCCCTTGGTGTTTTAAAATAAAATAATATCTTTTTTCTGATGCTGCATCAAAATCAGAAGATGCACAAACAGAGCTATACAGCTTCATTAGAGCTGCATTGTTTCTCTTCAAAAACTGACAGTAATTTATGCCTTCAGGAGCCTGACAGTTGCTTCTGCATTTAATTCTGCTTTAGTTGGCACCATGCCAGCCCTGAGAAAGGACAGATCTGTAGAGCCAAATGTCATCTAGATTTCTGGTCTGACTAAACTGATGACTCAGCTTCTCATTCCTCTATCTCCCATCTACTTATCTGCTTATCTTTGCTCCCTCATTTTCCAGCTCCTGAACATTTCAAAGAGGGAAGTTCTCCTTTCAGGTAAAAAGTCCTCTTTGTCTCACAAGTCTGACTACTCGGTCATTCTTAACTCAGAGTTTGTGCACCCAAGGCCAGAAATCTTGGCACTGTGACTAACTCCGTATATACTCCTACTTCTCACAAACTGTCTGCCTATCATCATCTCTAAACTTGCACAATGTGTCCTTACCTAAATCCTGCCTCTTCTGAAATTCTTATTCAGATCTTAACCACTTCCCATCTTATTAAAATTCCTTTTCATGACTCTCCTAAATTCCTGTTCTCTGAACTTCATACTCTATTGTAGAAAAATTCTTGCATTTGGGGTTGATTGTGGCCCTATTCCCTAACACCTTTGTTAGCACTCTATAATTTCAGAATCCAGTTACAACTGCTCTCATGTTTTTTTTCAAAACTATGCATCCACCTTACCTCTCTAAATTTGCTACCTCTGCTACTTGCTCTACCTCAGTCTGAGCCTTGTTTCTATACCTTCCTTGTGACTCTCATAGTTGGAGTTTTCTTTCATTCTTGCTGAACCTACGTCTTGAAGCATTCTCCTCATTTCCTCCACTTGTCAACTGTCTCTCTGCAAATTTGAGAAATGTGAGAAAAGGTGGGTGTGGTCATATCTTTTACTGGACCAGCTTCAGTTGGTGAGCAAGACAAGCTTTAGCTACACAGAGCTCCTCTCCCTGTCTGTTAAACAGGGCCGGCTCCAGGCCCCAGCACGCCAAGCACGTGTTTGGGGCGGCATGCCGCAGGGGGTGCTCTGCCGGTTGCTGGTAGGGCGGCAGGTGGCTCTGGTAGACCTCCCGCAGGCGTGCCTGCAGAGGGTCCGCTGGTCCCGCGGCTCCGGTGGAGCATCCGCAGGCACGCCTGCGGGAGGTCCACCGGAATTGCGGGACCAGCAGACCCTCCGCAGCCACGTCTGTGGGAGATCCACCGGAGCCGCGGGACCAGCAAGCGGCAGAGCACCCGCCACATCATGCCACCGTGCTTGGGGCGGCAAAATGGCTAGAGCTGGCCCTGCTGTTAAAGGTACTCAAAATGTCTCTTATCACCCCACACTGAAATCCATAAAGGGTATCAAACAACTACAACCATCCTCGATGGGGACCCCATCCTGTAAGAAAGCTTTCTTGAACCCACTCTTCTCGCCTTCAAACAACCCCCCAATCCCTCCAAGCTAATTATCAGAAGCAAGCTCCTCAAAGACCAGGACACACCGTCTCAAAGTGACACAGACGCTGCCAAAACAACAGATGCAAAACTTGCAGACATATCTCCACTATTGCAATGATCAGCACCCACAACACACTTTTCAAGATACACGTATCCTACACACGCCTATCACAACGTATGGTGTACCTCACTCAGTGCACTAACTTCCCCAAAAACAGCCATGTGGGTAAAACCAGACAATCAGTGCACTCTCAAATTAACTCACACAGGAATATAATAAAAAACAAAAACACCCTATAACCTGTGGGTGAACACTTTTCACAGAGTGATCACTTTATATTTGACCTATCAGTCCTCATCCTCAAAGAAAACTTGCACAAAGCTTTCAAAAGACAAGCCTGAGAGCTTAAATTCATAACTTTGCTAGACACTGAAAATCATAGTCTTAATAAAAATACTGGATTTATGTCTTATTACAACAATCTATAGCCCACTAACCCCCTTTTTGTCATATACTACAGGGGTACGGTCAGGCTCCTTCACTGTGAATGGTTCCTTAAAATATATACTAACTACTTAAGCTTAACTATCTGTTCAACCTTGTATTTAGCTGTGTCACCCTGAGTACCTTTCCCAGACCCATGGAAGAGCTCTGTGTAGCTCAAAAGCTCCTATCTCTCATCAAGAGAAATTGGTCCAATAAAAGATATTACCTCAGCCATTTTGTCTCTCTAATATCCTGGACGAAAATGGCTACAACAACACTGCATAAATTGCTGCAAATATGTCACTTTGGGGCAGCCCCACATGGGTGCTGGGGAAATATGCAGGAAAAGGGGGAGAAGGAATCCTTCTTTTCAGGAATCAGGCTATATCTAAACTACATACTATGTTGCCAAAACTTATGTCACTCAAGGGTAAGAATATTCCACACACACACCCCGAGTGACATAAGTTACACAGGGGTCGGCAACCTTTCAGAAGTGGTGTGCCAAGTCTTCATTTATTCACTGTGATTTAATGTTTCATGTGCCAGTAATACATTTTAATGTTTTTAGAAGGTCTCTTTCTCTAAGTCTATAATATATAACTAAACTATTGTTGTATGTAAAGTAAATAAGGTTTTTTAAATGTTTAAGAAGCTTCATTTAAAATTAAAATAAAATGTAGAGCCCCTCAGACTGGTGCCAGGACCTGGGCAGTGTGAGTGCCACTGAAAATCAGCTCACATGCTGCCTTTGGCACGTGCCATAGGTTCCCTACCCCTGAGTTACACCGACAAAAGCATTTGTGTGTACAGCGCTAGGTTAGCAGGAGAGCTTCTCCCACCGACATAGCTTATGCTGCTCATGGAGGTGGGTTTTTTACGCTGACAGGAGAGCTCGCCAGCAAAGAGCGTCTTTGCCAGACATGCAGCAGTGGCATAGCTGCATCGGTGGCATAGCTGCGCTGTACATATAGACATATTCTCAGAGAGCTTTGGTGGCCCTCGCACAATCCCTCTGTAAAGGTGAAGGGAGGGATCTTCCAGCTGCAAACACAACCTTGTCCACGCTTGTACACTGTCATCCAACAATTCTGTAGACCAGGGTTCCATGATGTAGAGGGAGTTGTCCCATAAATGAAAACCTGCTTCCCTTCTTGACTAGTGGAACTGTACTTGTCGGGGTAGCAGAAGGATTTACTCCTTTGAGCATATGATTAAAATTCTGCAAATCACAATAGTCCATCCCTCCGTTCTTCTTAATTATAATTCGTATATACTCGATCATAAGCCAGTTTGTTTATAAGCCGACCTCCCCAAAATGGATAAGTAAAAATGGAAAATTTTTATGACCCATTCATAAGCCGACCCTATAATTCAGGGGTCAGCAAACTTTGGTTCCCGGGCTATCAGGATAAGCTGCTGGTGGGTCGAGATGGTTTGTTTACTTCGAGCGTCCGCAGGCACGGAGGTAAACCTAAATAAACAAAGTGTCCTGGAACGCCAGCTGCTTTCCCTGACGGACCGGGACAGTAACTTGTGGGGAAATTTTTTGGGGGGGGAGAAGCTGGGGGTTGGGGGAGTAATCCCTGTGACCAGCTCCCCACATGACCCCATCCCTAGCCCGGGACCCCCACACTCTCCCCATCCCATCCCTTCCCACCTTATCTGGGGAAGGCCAGGGGAGGATGTCCCTGGCCCGGCTGAAGCTGATCTGGCAGGCTGGGCAGTGTGGCCGCAGCCTGCTCCGGTGGGCCGGTCAGCGCAGCTGCAGCCTGCTCCGGCGGGCCGGGCTGGGCGGCATGGCCACAGCATGTTCCAGTGTGCTGTGGCCGGGTGGCACAGCTGCAGCCTGCCAGCCCCAAAGCAGCCTGCAGCTCCTTCAGAGGCAGGGAGGAGAGCAGCATGGCAAGAGGAGGAGAGACTCTGGCCCCGCCTTTTCCCTTCTGGCTCTGCTGGCTGTGCTGCCTCTCCTTGCTCCCTCTGTTGGCAGGAGGGGCTGTGTCCCACCTCTCCATTTCTATACCTGTTCAGAAGCCAACCTCCTTCTCTGGTGCTTCTCTTTTTTACTAAAAAAAATTTGGCTTATGAACAAGTATATACAAGTATATAGTCTGTTTAAAAAAATATCTGCCTTAATTACTGGTCTAAAATTGCTCTTTTTTTCCTTTTTCTCTCAAAAGCTTGTTTGTATGAGAGTCACAGCACCCTAAAGTATTATCATTTTAACTTACTTTTCTTGATTAAGTGTGATATTTTGTATAAAGGTCTCTATATAAAAATTAATCGTATTGCACTGCATTACATTTTATGTGAGACTCTGAAAGTTTATGTTGTATTTTTGGATTCCTCAATAAAACCAGATGAAAGAGTTTCTAGGAAAACAGTGGTCTATAGACAAACTGGTAGATATTATGCCAGATGAAAATATACTGATTTTCTTTAAAGAAACATTGGAGAGAATAAAATTCAGAAAGAAAACATCTGTGGAAAAATGAAATAAAAATTATCTCCATGTACATTAAACAGACTGTACTATAAAAGCAGCAAAGAGCCCTGTGGCACCTTATAGACTAACAGACGTGTTGGAGCATGAGCTTTCCTGGGTGAATACCCACTTCGTCCCATGCATCCGACGAAGTGGGTATTCACCCACGAAAGCTCATGCTCCAATACGTCTGTTAGTCTATAAGGTGCCACAGGACTCTTTGCTGCTTTTACAGATCCAGACTAACATGGCTACCCCTCTGAGACTGTACTATGTTGGTCATGTTAAAGTGGTATCCCAGATGTCTGTGATGGAGGTTTATATTATTATCAAACACAAGATCTGAACTGTTACAGACACCTCTCTCTCTTAGTAGTGTGATTCCCAGCTTGTGGAGAAGCTGAGTTTCTGTTTCGTCAGCCCAGAAATCTAGATGACATTTGGCTCTACAGATCTGCCCTTTCTCAGGGCTGACATGACTCTCTTTTGAGCTAGCATGCTAAAAATAGTAGTGTAGATCAAGTAGCATGGGCAGTGGTGGCAGTGGTGGCACAGCCTAGCCACCCTGACCAACAGGGTTTAGGCGGGTTTATGCAACAGGGCAGCTAGTGAGTATGTGTACATGAACTGAGAATCACACACCTAGCTCATAGTTTCGACACAGACTAAAACAATTCTTAAGTCAGGAAAGATTCTTCTAGTGCTCATTTATAAGCGGGTTCCCATGTTAAAAGTAAGTTCAAAGGAGCTGGAAGGTAGAGCGTTCATTAAAAGTAGCCTTGTAGTTGTCTTGTCATGCCATTCACAAAGTATTACTAGCGGTGGTGATTTTACAAAACTCTTCCAAATAGAAGATATAAAAGAGACTTCATGTTCTACTATTCTGACACTATTATAAGTGTATAAACAGAATATCAAATGACTGCAGTATATATAAGGGAAGCACATTTGTTGAAGGATTTCTTATTAATCAAAGGAAAGTTATTAAATATTCTCTCTATCTCAGAAAAAGCAACTACCAGTAAAAATTTTCATGAGTGTCAAGAAATCTCAGGCTACAATAACCCCAATTTGTAATACCTGCACATGATTTGAAATTGTCCTAATATGTGTTCAATTAAAAGTAATCTTATGATAATGGCAGTATCACTGATCTTTGTAGGAACTGATTATCTCTAGAGACTTACTGATAATAGGCAGTTATTAACTGATAACTTGGGAATTAATTATAGGCTACATCTACACTATGAGCTAGCAGTATGATTCCCCTTCACATGTACACATACTTGCAGTAGTTCTCATTGAGCTACTACAAATATAAATAGCAGTATAGCCGTGATAGAAAGGATAGTAGCAGTGGAGGCATGGTTGGCCATGCTTAGTATACACTCGCAGGTTTCGGGAAGATTTGTAATTGGATCAATTTAGCTCCACCGTCATTGGCCGTGCTACCAGTGATTGCTAGCCTGAGTTATGCATACATGAGCAGGGGAATCGCACCCCTAACCTGTAATGCAGATGTATCTATAGGCACAGCTGGTAGCACCACTTATATTTAAGGTAGCCCAGTATAGCCCATTATACAACTGTGTTTTCAGTAACTTACAACTTTGCCAAACATTAATCATTCAAGGTGAAATTTTCCATGCCAGGGGTCTGCCTCAGGTTGAATTTTTTGGAAAATTTCAGCAAAAATTGTTCAGTCTCTTCCTAGATTGAGATATGGGGAAATTCATTGTTTTGCCTGTGTTCAAAAATTCTTACAGGTATTTCATTGGGGAACCCTCCATACTTTGATGCAGGGACTTGAAATTTGGCAGGGACTTGAAATCTGACACCCTCTGCTGTTCCCATGAAAAATCTCCTCAATGTGACCAAGTTATATAAATCTTTGAGAAAATCTCAGTTCTCATGTGCTCAGTAGAGATTTGTTAAAAGGAGGGCATCCCAATTCACTGAAGATTCCATCTGTGCTGATTATGCTGCAGCCCAGGGCTGCCAAGGCTGAAAAGGACTTTCCCTGCAATTACTGCTGCTGGCTGCTATGGGTAACTGGGGGGCTTGGTATCAGAACTGAGAGCAGGGAGACTGTCATTCTTCTGCTCCCCAGTGATCCCCGTGCTGGCTCCCAGGCAGCATGCGGAGGAAGCATGCTGACTCCAGTGAAAAGGAGACAAAAGACTCAGGGGTCAAGAAGGCATAGCAGCAAGGACAGTAAATTTGGACACAGATTTTAGTTGGGAGAGGGGAGAAACTGGGAGCTGTGGGAAAACTGAGGCAGGAAGAGATTGAGAATAAGTGCAGGGGAGCAGACTGAGATCAAATGCAAAGCTGTAGGAAGGGGGAAAGACTGGGAGCTAGTGGAGTGGAAAAAAGGAGTGAGGGGTCAGCAATATTGCCAATCCCAAATTTCAAAATGCAAGCGTCAGACCACAGAAAAATTATTAACTGGCCCCAATATCATGTTGTTTTTATTTTAATGTATTTTCTGGTGGGTTTTTTGTTTTTGGTCTGTCTTTTGATTTTTAAACTCTCCCTGCCCATTCTCAGGGTGTCTGGGACCATTTCCTGGACACCACGGTGCAAATAAGTGATGGTCACATTAACACCACCCTATACCGAAAACCTACTGACCGCTATGCCTACCTTCATGCCTCCAGCTTCCATCTCAGGCACATCACACGATCCATTGTCTACAGCAAGTACTGAGGTACAACCACATCTGCTCTAACCCCTCAGACAGAGACCAACACCTGCAAAATCTCCACCAAGCATTCTCAAAACTACAATACCCGCACGAGGAAATAAAGAAACAGATCAACAGAGCCAGACGTGTACCCTGAAACCTCCTACTGCAAGACAAACCCAGGAAAGAAACCAACAGGACTCCACTGGCCATCACATACAGTCCCCAGCTAAACCCCCTCCAACACATCATCAGGGATCTACAACCCATCCTGGACAGTGATCCCACACTTTCACAGGCCTTGGGTGGTAGGCCAGTCCTCGCCCACAGACAACCTGCCAACCTGAAACATATTCTCACCAGGAACTGCACACCGCACAATAGTAACTCTAGCTCAGGAACCAATCCATGCAACAAACCTCGATGCCAACTCTGCCCACATATCTACACCAGCGACACCATCACAGGACCTAATCAGATCAGCCACACCATCACCGGTTCATTCACCTGCACATCCACCAATGTAATATACGCCATCATATGCCAGCAATGCCCCTCTGCTATGTAAATCGGCCAAACTGGACAGTCTCTCCGGAAAAGGATAAATGGACACAAATCAGATATTAGGAATGGCAATAAACAAAAACCTGTAGGAGAACACTTCAACCTCCCTGGCCACATTATAGCAGACCTTAAGGTGGCCATCCTGCAGCAAAAAAACTTCAGGACCACACTTCAAAGAGAAACTGCTGAGCTTCAGTTCATCTGCAAATTTGACACCATCAGCTCAGGATTAAACAAAGACTGTGAATGGCTTGCCAACTACAAAACCAGTTTCTCCTCCCTTGGTTTTCAGGCAGAGGTCCTGTGGAAAAATTGTATGTGATCATGTAATTAAAGACTATATCATAAAGCATATGCATATTTTAAATAAAAATTAGCAAGAGTCAGTATTGGAACAAGGGCACAATATTGTGTTTGGCCCCAACTTTTGCTAGCTCTTACATTGGTAGAATATAAAATAATAAATAAATCATAGCAATATGTTGTACTTTCATAACACCTCCATCCAGATATTTTAAAGGGCTCTACAAACAGGTTGAGGAGGTAAATATTACTATCCTCATTTTACAGTGAGAAACTTCATGGGGAGAGTGGGTTAGCGAATCACCCAAGAACACATAGCAATTCAGTGCAAACATGAGAACAGAATCCAGGTCTTCTGACTCCTTGTCTCAGACCCTAATCACTAAAATAAAATGTACATGTGATTATGTAATATATTTGGATGTTTTTAAAAATGAGAAACAATCAGTGAGCTTGTCTATATGGTGCATTGGTCCACACCAATGGGGTGTAGATTTTCTCATCTGCACCAGCCTGTTGTGTATTAATTGGCCCATGGGAATCCTGCTGGCATGCACTAGAAGTTCTTCACTGCACATTAATATAATCCCCAAATAGTATTATGTTAACACAAACTAGGAAACTTTTAATGCGGGCCAGCAAGGTTCATGGGCCCGTTAGTGCATAACACACTAAGGCCAATGGGGACGGTGGGAAGCGGCGCGGGTGAGGAATGTGCTGGCCGCGGCTTCATGCCACCCTCATTGGCCAGGGATGGCGAACCGCAGCCAGTGGGAGCCATAGTCCACTGAACCTGCCAACACAGCAGGTAAACAAACTGGCCCAGCCCGCCAGGGTGCTTACCCTGGTGAGCCACGTGGCAGAGGTTGCCGACCCCTGCACTAAGGCATTCTAGAATTTACACCCCAGCTTGTGGCACTAACACATTATGTAGCAAACCCTTGTGTCATAAAAAGTGAACTTACCCTATTCCTAAAGTGAACCTTGCATCGGGTAAGATAAAAATTCATCTTCCCTCTCTGTTTTTTAGGAATACCAGCTGAGCATATGGTGCCTGGTAGATATTAGGGGATGGATGGACCACTCTGACAGGTGACTTACTCTCACATATTTCATCATTTTAAAACCCCTGGAGCCAAATAAGTCTAAAAACCAATTAATTCTGCTCAATGCCAATTCCTCAACACTGACAAAAGTTGTATAAAAGTAAGTTTGAATAACACAATGTACACTTTATAGAGTATATTCAATTAATTCAGCTTATTTTTACAATTATCTTTCAAAGTAAAAATTTAACATTTTAGGCATTATAGGTTCTTACATTCCAATTAAATATTGTTTGTAAAGCAGAGAATATATTAATCTATGGCTACCAGTATAATCCAACTGAATGTATTCACACTTAATGTCAGTTAAATATCAATTATAGTTGATTTATGAACTTTACATCATACCTATTGCCTTGGCACCTTTTATCTGTAATCCAAAATCTGAAAAACATACAAATACAAAATTACTCACTAGAGCAGTGTTCCCCAAACTTTTCAGGGGCACACTTATGACTTACCCTTGTCCGTGCCCCCCCCCACTGCAAACAGGAGTAAGGAGGCCAAAACTCGAGCCACATCTGGGGCAGGTCTGGGGCCGGGATCGGGGTCAGAGCCAGGTGCATAGCTGTGGCCAGAGCTGAGGCTGGGGGTGGTGCTGGGATAGGGCCAGGAGCGGAGCTGTGGCTGGGAGCAGAGCGGGGCTGAATGGCGCTCCTTCTCCTCCCCTTGTGGGGGCTGGCCTGGGCCCAGCCACATCCCTCCCTGAATCTGGGCCGGCTCTAACTTTTTTGCCACCACAAGCCAAAAAAAAAAAGAGCGCCACCCCACTGTAACACCTCCCCCAGTGAGCGCCGTGTCATAAACAGATAGCTAAGGGTTAATGTCTCTTTCACCTGGAAAGAAGTAACCTGAAACACCTGACCAGAGGACCAATCAGGAAACAAGACTTTTTCAAATCTGGGTGGAGGGAAGTTTGTGCGTGAGTCCTTTGTTCTTGGGCTTCTGCCTGTCTCTCTCTCGGCTATGGGAGGATTTCTGTTTCCTGCTTTCTAATATTCTGTTTCCAAGTTGTGAGTACAGAGATCATAAAACAATAGGGGTTATTGTTTTTTTTCTTTTGTATTTACATGGTATAGTTGCTGGAGTGCTTTGAATTGTATTCTTTTTGAATAAGGCTGTTTATTCATATTTCTTTTAAGCAAATGACCCTGTATTTGTCACCTTAATACAGAGAGACCATTTTTATGTATTTTTCTTTCTTCTTATAAAGCTTTCTTTTTAAGACCTGTTGGAGTTTTTCTTTAGTGGGGAACTCCAGGGAATTGAGTCTGTGCTCACCGGGGAATTGGTGGGAGGAAGAAGTCAGGGGGAAATCTGTGTGTGTTAGATTTACTAGCCTGACGTTGCATACCCTCTGGGTGAAGAGGGAAGTACTTCTGTTTCCAGGACTGGAAATAGAGAGGGTGGAATCCCTCTGTTTAGATTCACGGAGCTTGATTCTGTGTATCTCTCCAGGAACACCTGGAGGGGGGAAGGGAAAAGGTTTATTTCCCTTTGTTGTGAGACTCAAGGGATTTGGGTCTTGGGGTCCCCAGGGAAGGCTTTTGGGGGGACCAGAGTGCCCCAAAACACTCTAATTTTTTGGGTGGTGGCAGCTTTACCAGGTCCAAGCTGGTAACTAAGCTTGGAGGTTTTCATGCTAACCCCCATATTTTGGACGCTAAGGTCCAAATCTGGGAATAGGTTATGACACGCCGTGCCACCCAAGCCCCCCACGCTCCCCCCCGAGCGCCACCCAGCCGAAACAAAAACAAACAAACAAAAAAAACCCCTCCAGCGGCACCCAACTGAACCAAAATAAATAAATAAATAAACCCAAGCACTGCCCTGCCCCAAGGTGCCGCCCCAAGCATGTGCTTGATCGGCTGGTGCCTGGAGCCGGCCCTGCCCTGAATGTTCCTCCGCACCCCTTAGGGGGGTGCACTACACAGTTTGGGGACCTCTGCACTAGAAGCAGCTGTGAAGCTCTAAACTGCAATATATGAGCCAATATTTTCCCACAAAAAAAAGAACTTAACCCAACACGAACAAAATGAATCCATTTTACTTGGTGCTCTGAACACCACCAAAACTGAGTTGTGATAGACCACGAATGAAGTGAATTCCAAAGTCAAGGATTCTGACATACACAGGTTCCACAATAAATCCTGGAAAGTTAAATACCAGTAATTAACAGCAAGAGAATCACAAGCTATTTTAACTACTCTGACTGAAAATAGGTTGAGAGGTGGTCTATCAGGTAGCTAAATCCTTAAATTACTCCTAGAAGTTATGGAATGGTTAGACAATAAACAAGTATATCCAGCATATAATGCCTAATATGATATTGAAGAGTCAGAGTCTTTCCCCCTTTTTCATGTTGTGTAGTAACCTATTTCTTGAGTAGTTCCGTTGAAATAAATGAGAGGCAAGTTGTTACTCAACATGAATAAAGTGGCAGAATCTGCCTTTAGAATATAAGAAATAACTTTAATTATGGACAAAAGGGGGCTGACATGCCACCAAGTCTGTTCTGATTTGGAGTAGTGCCAAATATATCTAATTTTTTATCATTTTTATTATTGAAATTGAGGAATTCAGTGCTTGCTTATAAGATGGGGGCATGGGGGAAGGCAGGAGGAGGCGGGGATTACTGTCTACTAAACAAAATTAATTTCTGTCCTTGTTGTCTATAGTTTGGATGATGAGAATGAAAACATCACTCATTTTGGACTAATGGACTGGATTTCCCAGGCAGCCATTCCAGGGCATAAATAAAGGCCAAAAGAAAATAAACGTATGATCTCTCTATCTTTAAAAATATTTTATGTTTTCAGCATCTACAATGAAGCTAAATGGTTACAATACTTCCTAACTGTAATTAGTTTTATAAACTATTTTCCCCTCCCATAGGATTGGTTGTCTGAAACCAGCTACCACAATAAGTTCTGTGCAAAATAAACTGTAAAGCCAATAAGACAAATATGCGGTTTTCTTGCAGATTAATACTGTCTAAAATGTGCATCACTGCAATATCAATACCCGGTTTTCAGAATCCTCAGAAACTGTAATATGAAGGAACAGATTCCTGCAAAACACTATAGATTTACCTGAAGCTAACAGAAATGTATCTGAAGTTACTCAATTTGTCTGCTAGTTGATTGCAAGTCTATAAAGTGCATATGCTTTTATAACCATAACATTTGTTAATACATGTTGACATCACACACACACAGAGTTGGCTCATTATATAAAATGTATATTTATATAGGATACTCAATTGTGCATCAAACGAACCTGCAAACTTGTGCTCCAATCCCTGCCACCCTCATCTTCCCTTCCCTCTTTACACCATCTATTTCCCCACTTGATGCTTTAAATTAAACTGTAAACTCTTCAGAGAAAGGATGGTCTCTTATATGCATTTCTACGGAGCCTCATCCAACTGAGACTCTGACTGTGACTTCTGGATGCAGTATTATTAGCAGTACAAATAACAATAGCCAGAGACTTCATGACAGGTGTTTCAATTTAATCATAGTTCTCAAGTGATGGAAGCACTTGACTTATAACCACAAGCCACATAACACAGTCCAGACATCATATTATTATATTACTATCCATTCTTTGTCATGCGTTCTTCCTCATTTAATTAATATGATTATACAACTCAAACAATGACATTACAGTTTATGCCTCATATGAATATCTATATAGCCTCCAGCAATTGTGCCATTCTTTAAGTTGTTTTGCTTTTGAGATCTCTATCTTCCTTGCAGTTATACATTATGTGCATATATTATAACACATAAGAAAAGTCTTCATCTCACAGAGCTCATTAGGGGCTTAAATTAACCAATTTCAGATGTATGATTTTGACCTCAAGAACTGTCCTCAATCAATGAGATAAAAATGATAGTTGTCGTAACATCCTTTTTTGGACACATTACTCTAGAAATCTGCAATCAGAGCCTACTCCTCAGCTGGTGAAGCTCTCATTGAATATATTTCTCATTGCTTTGCCTGATTAAATACTAAAAGAAGAAAAGGGATCAGTAGGACTGAATAAGCTAATCAGAATGTCTGAACAGGTCATCATATGATTAAATATCCTTCCTGCCTCATGCCCCATTCCCTTTCCACCTGTAGAAAAGCTGTACAGAGAGAAGCATTTCCTGCTTTGGTACACTTGCAGTGCCAGCATATGTCTTAACATGTTAACATGTAACATGCTGAAAACGTTACAACAAATGTTGCTCCGAATATGTATTTCACAGAGGACTGAAGAGTCACGCTCTAATTAAGATCATTGTGAAGTACTGAAAATAACTGTCATTTCAAAACAGGCATCATAGCAAAGGTATTTCTCATAGTGACATTGTCCACTTTTGTACTATGGGACCAGTGTTAACGGTGTGAGATATCTGTGGCTGCAATGAATTCAACAGAATATTCAGTTAAATAAATTCTTCCATTCCTACACTCCTGCACTTCTAAACATAACAGGGCATCAGCATTTCTGTATTTAGATGTATGAAACGGACTGATATTACAGGTGCTATTACACTAATTCTTTACTTTCATAAAAGTTGAAAGCAGAACTATTCCAATAGCAAGGAAAGAAATTGTGACAAGTTCACAAATATTGGAGCTTCAGTTTAGGTAGGCAATACTCAATCCCTTTAGTATTCACAAATTCATGAAGCTTCTAAACCAGTCTGCATGATTTGGTTGAACATCAGTTTTGAAGCTCAAATACCAGTAATAAATAACTCATGAATAATCCAGACACGGACATTTGTTCCCTAGGGTCATTTATTAAATAGTTTAGAATACAGAATAGATTAGCAAATACTTGGGACTAGTTTTGTCAGGTACGTGAAGCCAAAATTCTCCCAGTTTTGTATTGAGTGAATGTTATTCATCCAGCTATAGTTATTAGTGATTTTAAACTTTTGATTGCTGTATGAACTGTGATTGTTTTTGTCCAAGTTTCATTTGTATAATTAGGATATAGTCATCTTCATTTTTTCCTGTTTAAATTCATGTCATATTCTGGGAAGCATGAGGTCACATTATTGACTGATTGAATGGAGTGTCTGGAAATAACACTCTCACTGGGAGAGACAATTCTTCTGTCCCCTTCTTTGAAAGCTGTTGCTCTAAAGAAAGTAATTTCCTGACAGAATATTTGCTTTCACATTTGACCCATTTTCCATTATTGTTTTTGTGAAATACTGAATTCAATTCCTGTGTTATGTACTGATGTGCTGGGGAACCTCCTCACCACTTATGTGATTGGAGCATAATAAAATAATGACTTCATAATGCTCTCCCCACACACATACCTGCTCGGTGTGGGAGGAGTTTTGGCCAGACCAGCAGGAGATAGAAGGCCCTTTGCATCCTGATAGGCATGGCAGGACACACTAATCAGAAGGAGGTGCTGTTCCTTCCTTTCCATTCCTCACGGTTTTGGTGCTATTAGCCAGTTTTTGAGAAGGCAGTGGGGAATCACAGGAGTCATTTGGGTCCTGTGTCAACCTCCTCTGAAAATAAAAGCCTCTACTCAGGAGTAAGTGACCATTTAGTCTTGACATAGCTACATCCACTAATTTTGCCCTTGTTCCATGTAGTTGTCTAGCTGGCTCTCCAGATATGCTGTGGGTCTAGCCAGACTGTCTTTTTCAGGGTCAGGAAGGAGTTTTCACACAGAATAAAATTGGCCTATGTCGGACTGTTTTTTTTACCTTCCACACAACAACTTGGTGGTTTGGCTGGGTGAGTTAGGATAGTAAAAAGGAGAAAATAGAGAAGAACTAATCCCTAAAGCCTTTGTTGCAACTTGCAGTTGGTGTCCAGTGTGTATAGTCTGAGTAAGTGGATAACCAGCTTCAGGGGTAAACCTGAGCATAGGCCCTAGGTGGGACTAGCATCAACCCACATTGGTTTGAGACTAAGTTTATCTTAAATCTCCTGCTGGCTTAGTCTGTCTTGTAGCCATTCTCATCTGCTGCATGAGGAGAGATTGGAAGGAATCCCAGCCAGTGCTAAAAGTGGTCTGATAAAAGTGTGGGATCTATCATGGTAGCAGCAGCTTTAGGTACATGGTGCTAAAGATTGCCCCTTAGTATCCTGGCCCAATTAAAAAAAATCTGACACCCACCCCTTCCACTTTAGACATTGACCATAAACCTCAGCCAGATCTCTACAAACCACACCTCTAACAATAGGCTGGGAATCTTTACCCATCCCAATCATAACCCTGCCCCAACCTTAACCCTAAAATGGGGCTCTTTACCTATCTGACCATGAATCTGGGCTCAGGAAGCCTTGCCAGACCCAATACTAACCCCAAGCAGGGATCTTTACTATCCCCAACACTTGCTCTGGCCCCAAATGTAACCTAGACCAGGAAGCCTTACTGGTTCTAACCTTATCCTCAGTCTGGGAACCCTTACAGGTCCCAATCCTAATCCTCACCCATGGAGCCTCTCTGACCTAAGACCTACTCCTAACATGGGGAGCATTAGCTGCATCCAACTCTAACCATAGGCCAGGGAACCATACCAAATCCAACCCTAATCTTCGGCCACAGAGTCTTACCGCTAGTCCCCACCCAAAACCGAGCATGGGAATCACTCAGGCCCCTACCCTCATGCTAGGCCAGGAAGCGTTAGTGACCCTACTTCTAACTCTTTGTTAGTGACATCCACAGACCCTATCCCTAACTCTAGAATGAGAGCCTTATTCCCTTCCTTTCCCCCACGTTTTCTATGCCAGGGACTGCTACAGGCCACACCCCTACCCAATGCTTAAAGTGTGGTCTGAAACGTGTGTGTGTGTGTGTGCGTGTGTGCGCGCGTGTGTGCGGGGGAGGGAGGGTGTCTATCATCTTCTGGGAACAAAGCTTTGCTAAAACAATGTATTAAGTGCACTCCTTAGTACTCTGGTTCAGTTTTTAAAAAGTTGCCATGTGGGACCCTTTATGACTCCTCTTCTCCCCCACTCAACTTAAGCATTTATCATATTACAGGTTGAATGTCTGGTTCAAATATGTAGGGTCAGGCTGAGTGGAGTAAGGCTGTGGCCTGGTCTATACCTAAAACTTAGGTCAACCTCGCTATATTACTAAAGGATGTGAAAAATTCACACCCCTGAGAGACATAGTTAAGCCAACCTAAGCCCCGGTGTAGACACTGAAAAGTTGACGGAAGAATTCTTCCATTGACCCAGCTACCGCCTTTTCAGGGGGTGGATTTACTACAGCAATGGAAAAACACTTCCCCAGCTGTATCAAGCATCTACATTACAATGGTGCAGTTACAACTGCACTGCTGTTGTGCTTGTGGCGTACATAGACTGAGTGTTGTCTTCCCTCCTTCTTGGTTAAATTAGATATTGGATCTAACTGGATATTCGGGACTAACTGCCTTGTAGTTGCCGGAATGAAGGGAAGGACAGCAGTTTTATCTTTTTCGCACACCACTTGGGATTAGTTTTAAAAAGCTGTAGCTTGTCATGTTAAACTCATTCTTGTTGTTTGGGCCTTGTTTCCTGCAGGATTTGATCAAAAATGCTTAGGGATTTTTTTTCTTGATTTTTTGTTTGTTTTTTGTTTTTTTTAAGAAGTAAATGTTGACAGATCAGTTGATGCAACAAGTGTACTTAAAAAGGACTGTGGCAATGCAAGGTATCATTGCAGTGGCATGGTTAACCATATATCCAGAATTCGGCCAACAAGAAGTATAACATTTTTCTGTTCCCAGATTTCTCAAGTCAGAAGGTAAGTTTCCCCACCTCCCAGCCAACAATTTCAAAAGCAAGAAAAGCAACCTTCAGCCAACAGTTCCTAAAATACAGGTGAAGTTTGTCCTTTCTATTTATTCTCTAAAAAAACAGGAAGTCTTGCTCTCACCCAGCTCAAAAGGAAGCTTCTGTGTTTTCTTTCTGAAGCTATCAGAGCCCTTGTCCATTGCTTCTTCTCTGGTCATTCAGGGAATCAAGTGTTTGCTGCCAGTTGGTCTCATTAACATTCCCCTCAAGGAACTGCTGCTGTCCAATTGTACTAGCTGCCAGATCACAGACAGCCAGAGACTAAGGTGGATTTTCTCCCTTGCAATTTCAGCACCAGATGGAAGCTTACCTAGCTGTATAGCACAGGATTTTAAACCCTTCATTGTGAGGCACATTGCAGGGTTCATTCATCCCATCACTTACTGCCCCCACTAGAAATTAGTTCGTGCTTACTGAAGGGTTACGCTTACAGTTATATCACCTTGGCACCATTGCCCATGTCTGTAAAAAATTTCATTCTCTGGGTGCCATAGTTAGGTCAACCTAACTGCCAGTTTAACCACAGCTAGGGAAATGGAAAAAACTTGTGAAGGAAGTGGATTTACTACAGCAACAGAAAAATCCCTTGTCTACACTACAGCAACTACAGCAGCACAGCTATGGCATTGTCATTTGCTGCTGCAATGTAGACACTTCCTACGTGAACAGAGGGGTTTTCTGTCAATGCAGGTGTGATGGGGTGGACTAGGTCTGAAGGACCCCTGCTGAAGGGGAGGAAGCCTTGCTGCTATGGCCCCATACCAGGGCCGTGAGAAAGAACTAGAGACTGTACCCCAGAAGGGGGAACAGTGTGTGTGACTTGGCCAGAGGGCCATATCGCTGAAGATCCGCCACAAGAACCATCGGTTAGGGGTGCTCGCGAGAGGCAGGAGCCACCCTGTTGTAAGAACTCAAAGAAAAGCAAGCTCACACCTGACCAGAAAGTGGGCGCCCATGGAGGTGAGTGCTGCCCCTTTCAAAACTAGAGTAATTGCAAGCATGCATTGGCCAGAGAAGGGGTGCTTGTGAGGGGTGGATGGTGATGCCATTACAGCAGGTAATCCCCACCTCTAAGGCCTGGTCTACACTAGCCTGTTATTTTGGAATTAGCCAAGTTATTTAAAAAAAAAATGATTCAGTCCACATCACCAAATGGGATTTTTCAATTTAAAGGGCTCTTTAATTCAATTTCTGTATTCCACCTGGCAACTGGAGTAGCGCTTAAATCAAGATTGCAATGCCGGGTTAAAGGTATTGTGGATGCTCCCTTGTGACCGCGCTGGTCAACACTCTCAACTCCGATGCACTAGCCAGGTTGGCAGGAAAAGACCCGAGAACTTTTGAATTTAATTTCCTGTTTGGTCACCAGCAGCACAGGTGACCATCAGCACAGTTCACCATCACATGCGACCATGCAGAGTCCACCATCACAGGAGATCACGTAGTCCCAGATTCGCAGACGAGCCCCAGCATGGTCCTAACGGGAGGTACTGGATCTCATCGCATGCTGGGGAGATGAGTCTGTTATGGCAGAACTACGTTTCAAAAAAAGGAACGCAAATACCTACGCTAAAGTCTTCAGGGCCATGACGGAAAGAGGCTACTCCAGGGACACAGAGCAGTGTCGTACAAATATTGAGCTCAGGCAAGCGTACCAAAAAGCCAGGGAGGCAAACGGGCGCTCTGGGTCACAGCCCCATATATTCCGCTTTTACTGTGAGCTCCATGCAATTATGGGGGGTGATGCCACCACTACCCCACCACTGTCCATGGACACCTGCAAGAGGGGAGATGCACGGAGCGAGGAGGAAGAGACATTGGAGGAGGAGGAGAAGGAGGAGGATAGTGCACAGGTGGCAAGTGGGGAATCCATTTCCCCCCCTAGCCGGGAACTAATCTGAACGCTGGATCCAATAGCCTCCCCTCACTCCCAAGGCAGGCTCCTGTTCCATGACCCTGGAGAAGGTACTTCTGGTGAGTGAGAGCCTGATTGGAGCCATGCGGTGGGGGTCAGGGAGAGGGGAACCCAGCTGTGCTGGGCTGTTCGCGTTTACAGTAAATGGCTCATCCCTGCTCTGAGCCTGATCGGAGCCACGCAGTGGGGGGTGCGGGTGGTTGTTGTGTGCAGTGATCATCCCAGAGAGCCCGCAGGCCCTCCTTTTATATGGCAAGCCCACCAGGCATTGTCTGCTGTGGGAAAGAGGGCCTAGCAGTTTGAAAGCATTGAAATGAATGTAGAAGAAGCAGAACCCGGCAATGTATTTTTTAAAATACTACCCTCCCTTTTTCTCCTCCCGCAGGTGCAAATGTTTCAACGCAGGCCCTATCTACTCCGTCCCAGAGGCTGGTCCAGATTAGAAGGTGGAAAAAACTAACTCAGGACGACATGTTTGCCAAGCTCATGCAGTCCTCCCACACTGATAGGGCCCAGATAAATGCATTGAGGCAAACAATTGCGGAGTCCCGTAAAGCATTACAGGAACACAAAGAGAGGAGGGATGTGCGCGATGAGAGCAGGCAGGACGCTATGGTCACGTTCATGGGGGAGCAAACTGATATGCTCCACTGTATGGTGGATCTAATGCGGGAAAGGCAGCAAGACCACAGACTTCTGCTGCAGCCCCTGTTATAATCAAACTCCCTCCTCCCCAAGTTCCATAGCCTCCTTCGTGCAGCTGTTCAAACAGACCAGAGTTCCTGAAGATGCGAGTGTCATGCACCTTTCCCGGCCATCCCATGTTGATGTCGGTGAAACGTCCCTTGTGATCCACCAGTGCTTGCGGCACCATGGAAAAGTACCCCTTGTGGTTTATGTACTGGCCACCAAGGTGTGCCAGGGCCAAGATGGGAATATACATTCCGTCTATCGCCCCACCACAGTTAGGGAACCCCAGCGCATTAAAGCCATCTACAGTGGTCTGCACATTTCCCAAAGTCACTACCCTTGATAGCAGCTGCTCAATTATTGCGTTGGCTACTTGCAGCACAGCAGCCCCTAGAGTAGATTTACCCACTCCAAACTGATTCCCAACTGACCGGTAGCTGTCAGGTGTCGCAAGCTTCCACAATGCTATGGCCACTCGCTTCTCATCGGTCAGGGCTGCTCTCTTTCTGGTGTCTTTGCGCTTCAGGGCAGGGGACAGCAAGTCACAAAGTTCCATGAAAGTGGCCCTACGCATACAAAAGTTTCACAGCCACTGGGAATCATGCCAGACCTGCAACACTATGCGATCCCACCAGTCTGTGCTTGTTTCCCGGGTATTCCACGGCATGAACCTGGCCCAATGCCACCATGATCTCCCAATCACCACATGCCGTGCATCTAGGAATGTCTGTGTCCATGTCCTCATCAGTATAGTAATCGCACTGTCGTCGCTTCCTCGGCCGGTTTTGCAAGTACTGAACATACTGCTGGATAATGCACGAGATATTTACAATGGTCAAAACTGCAGCAGAGATCTGAGCAGGCTCCATTTTTGCTGCGCAATGGCGCCTGCACAGGTAATCCTTGAAAAAGGGCCCAAAATGAGCTGTTCAGTTCAAGATGGCCAATAAAAGGCGGTAAATGGTTGTCTTCTGTAGCTTCCACAGGAGCTTGGGACAGCTTCCACCATTTTCTCCAGATTGTCTGTGCAGCTCTGTTCACAATGGCCAAGAAACAGCAGGGAATTGTTGCCTTCCGTAGCTTCAACGGGAGCCCAAGACCGACAACATGGAAAAAGCGGCGAGAGCAGAGTTTGCAACGGAAAAGTGAGCAGAGTTTGCTGCGGAAGCTGTGCGGCTCTGTTCACGATGGCCGAGAAACAGCGGGGAATTGTTGCTTTCTGTAGCTTCAATGGGAGCCCAGGACCGACAACATGGAAAAAGCAGCGAAAGCAGAGTTTGCGGTAGAAAGGTGAGCAGAGTTTGTGGCGGAAGCTATGTGGCTCTGTTCACGATGGCCGAGAAATGGTGAGGAATTTTTGCTTTCTGTAGCTTCCACGGGAGCCCAGCATAGACAATTTGGAGAAAGCGTTGGAAGCTGTGCGGCTCTGTTGATGATGGCCGAGAAACGGCAGGAAATGGTTAGATGAAAGAGTAGATAGAAAGAGGAGAGGACATTCGAATTGGATTCAACATACCAGGAGACAGGCTGTGCACTGTGCTGCACCGTCTGCTGGAATGGTGTCTGCCATAGCTTTCACGAAGGGAGGAGCGAGTGATGGCACACATCCAGAAAAATTTGAGAGAACGTTTTTGCCCCATCATGCACTGGGAGCTTAACCCACAATTCCAATGGGCGGCAGAGAGTGCGGGAACTGTGGGATAGCTACCACAGTGCAACTCTCCGCCATTCCATGCTAGCCTCGTACTGTGGACGCACTCCCCCGAATTCACGTGCTTTAGTGGGGACACATAACATCAAATGTATGAACTCAATTAAGGAAATTCGAACAAAATAACTTCAAATTAATTTTGTACCATAGACGTACCTTAAGAGGTGGTAGGTAGGTTGATGGAAGAATTCTTCACTTAGCTTTGCTGTGTCTACAGTGGGGATTAGGGCAACCTAACTATTTTGTACAGGACATGAATTTTTTCATAACCCTGAGCGGTGCAACTAGGTTGACCTAAAATTTAGGCATAGACCAGACCTAAGCTATAATGCTACAGGATTGTAGCTATAGCTGTAGCACTTGTAGTGTAAATGTAGCCCAAGTATCCTGGCAGCACAAACTCACATCTACTGGAACTGGTGTTTTTGCCTTTTTTCCACCATAGTGCAATGTCACCTTAAAACAAACAAACAAACAAACAAACAAACAAACAAACAAACAAACAAACAAAAACTGTTCCTAGAAATAGATGCAGCAATGTAAATAGAAGGATAGAAGGTAACAGAATAATGGAGACAAAGTTGGTAGTCATTAAGAAATCTAAAAGCCTTTAAAGTAATCATATCTGGAAAAACAATGAGGAGTACTTGTGGCACCTTAGAGACTAAAAAAATTATTTGGGCATAAGCTTTCATGGGCTAAAAACAATTTTATCAGATGCGTGGAGTGAAAAATACAGTAGGCAGGTATAAATACGCAGCACATGAAAAGATGGGAGTTGCCTTACCAAGTGGGGGGTCACTGGAAGTGGATGGGTCACTACAAAAACTAAAAACTAATTTCCCCATGCTAATTTCCTATTACTGGTTACTCACACCTTCTTGTCAACTGTTTGAAATGGGCCACCCTAATTACCACTACAAAAGTGTTTTTCTCCTGTTGATATTAGCCCACTTTAATTGAACTGTCTCATTAGAACTGACCCCTCACTTGGTAAGGCAACTCCCATTTTTTCATGTACTGTGTATACATATATCTTCCTACCGTATTTTCCACTCCATGCATCTGATGAACTTGTTTTTAGCCCACAAAAGCTTATGCCCAAATAAATATGTTAGTCTTTAAGGTGCCACAAGTACTTCTTCTTGTTTTTGCTGATACAGACAGCTACCACTCTGAAACATATCTGGAAAGCGAATCTGCTGAAGGGGTTAACAGCCACTGCAGATACTCTTAACTCACTGATTGGTCAACTCCTCAGTGCTTAAAAGGTACTTAAATGGGAACAATAGGTGACAAGTGTTCCTGGGTTGTTAGCAGTCAACACTTGTGACAAAGCAACAGGTTCACTGAATTCAGGGGGGCCTCTTTTGTGTTCTATGGTCAAAGAGTGATAGCCCACTTGCCCAGCCTAGGGACATCTAACACCTGGCAAGAATAAATGGTACAATGTGCTTTAAAAAATTAAGGGGCATGTTTTTATAAAGGATTTTATTGTGTTTGGGAAGGGGATAAAAGATAATGTGAATGTGTAGTTTGGCTTGGAACTTCAAAAACAAGCTGGAGTTCTGAAAGTGATGTCACATCTGTATAAACTTTGCTGTTTTACAATTTTTAACCTTCTTTACTTAATGCACTAATTGGAAGCACATACCACTCAGTGCTAAAAACAAAACAGATTAGCAAAGGGTATCCTAAGTAGAGCAAGGTGAATGGGGGGGGGGTGAATAAACCCTATATCAATTATCTAATTTGAATAAAAAATCTGAAATTGTCTTCAATGCTATTTCATCTTTAAAAAGTACTAAGAGGTAGCAATAGTCTGACTTGCACCAAAGGAAATAAATTACAAATTTAGTGATATGTTGTCCTCTCTGTTGTGCAATACTGTCCAATACTTTTATTATCATTTGTATTGTGGTAGCAGGGATTAGGGCCCTATTGTGCTGGCAACTAGCACATTCACCCTGCCAGGAAGAGTTTACAAGATAACTATAAGCTCAGAGGTAACAGCTGGATACAACAACCAGATGGAGGAAACACAATGTAAGAAAGAGATGACTGAAAACTCATGAATTATTTCTACCTTCACAGGATTATTCTCTGGCCCGTGGAAGTAATCAATATTTGTATTATATTTCCCCAGCTATTATAAAGAGCAAATTTCAAACTATCAGATATAAACTAACTCTGTACTACACTTGTGGGTGTTACTAAGGCCAAATACCCACATGGCATCATTGTTTCAATGTTTCCATAGTAATTAATGCACTTCAAATTGAAAAACTGTAATGGGACTAAAAAAAAAGAGGGAGAGACTGAACAATGTGGTGATTACGATGGGCCTGATTCACCCACAGGTGCTAGGGGTGGGGGAGTGCCTGACCCTCAGCTCTGCCCCAGGCCCCACCCCCACTCCATCCATTCCCCGCCTCTTCCCGCCCCACTCCTTCCCCACCCAGTTCCATCCCCTCCCCCAAGCGTGCTACACCCTCGCTCTTCCCCCCTTCTGCACAGCACCTCCTGATACCAAGAAACAGCTGATCCACAACAGGGGGTAGGCACTGGGAGGGAAGGTAAGGCACTGATGAGGAGGGATTTCACAAACTCAGCAACTGGGCAACAAAATGGCAGATTTAATTCAATGTTGATAAGTGCAAAATAATGCACATTGAAAAAAGTAATCCCAACTATACATATACAATTATGAGTTCTAAATTACCTGTTACCATCCAAGAAACAGCCACCGAGGAGCGGAGAGTAGGTTGGCTGGATGAGGAGTATGGGATTGGACTATGGGATTGGGAGTATGGGATTGGGATGGGGAGCCAGGAGTGGAAATGAGACAGGATTGGGACAGGTTGGGGAGAAAGGTTTAAGCTTGGAACAAACAGGCAGAAGAGTCTGTGCCCACTAGAGCGTTCTCCCCTCCAGAGACCGGAATGGAACCCAAGATTCCCGAATATCACCATTCCTCTTCTGTCAGCAAATATCTGTGAAACCTACTGACAGAGCATATGCCTCCTCCTCCTCTAGAGCTGATGCACATAGAGGATAACAAGCTATTACTTCTGTCGGTTACTCTGTTTTCTCAAGTGGCACTAGTGTGACCAGATAGCAAGTTTGAAAAATTGGGACGGGAGGGTAACAGGAACCCATAATAAAAAAAAAGCCCCAAATATCAGGACTGTCCCTATAAAATAAGGATATCTGGTCACCCTAAGTGGCACAGGTCTGTGCAGTGGATATAAAGTTTTAAACATTTAAAGATTCCAAGGTTCAAGGCATAGTTCCCATGAGACAGGGGTCTTGTGGAAAAAAAAAACAGCATGTGACTGTGCAATTAAAGACTATATCATAATGGCTTCCCATAAAACCTATTCCTTTTCAAGCCACCGTTGCTCATCTACGTAACCCACAATGGGAGAAACCCACTCTATCACAAGGACCAATCCTCCTTTCATGATTCACAACAATATTTGAGATCAAAGGGCAAGGTAAAATAGGCAAAGCCAGGGTTAATATTCTTCAGGGGCAGGGATGTGAGTAGGAATAAACACAGCTTTAGGCATTCTACAAAGGACAAGCCCATATGAGCCCAAGTTTCACCATGTTCAGGGCATACAGGGAGATTCATCTCTTAATGAGCCCTCTTCTCCCCCGCAATCAATAGATCCAAAGACAACCTTGGAAACATTTTCTTTGAAAGATGGAGACAGAGAGATGAACCAAGGAAAGGAAAGGGGATTTGGGTTCTACTTGAATCCAATTTCTTGTTCCTAATTTTCTGACAATTCCTAAGATACTATGGTGATGAGCATTTAAGAAATGCATACAGAATGCAGAAATTCCTCCAACAGAGAATAAAAGTGCATTTAGATCTCAGACAAATAAAGGATTTCCCTTAGGGTAGCACACTTGGGTTTACATTTATAGAATATTTCATTTTTTTCAGATTCTTATGGTTGAATTTTCAAAAATAGTCAGCATTGGCCTACCTCTGTTCCCATCAGAGTCAATGCGAATTTTACCATTGACTTTAATGGGAGCAGAATTAGGCCAGTGAGTGGTTTTGAAAATCTCACCCATAAAACACAATTAGTGTCAGATAGGGTGATGAATTAACCCGCAATCTTGAACTTTTCTTAAACCTTCAGCAGAATACTCATAAAATAGTGCCATATCCTTCTCTTAGACAAACATACAACAATTTCCATCCATCTCTCTGAGAGTTGCACATGCAGAATTTGTTCCCTAGATAGAATGCATACTGGATTTTATGAGAAGAACACAAATGAAATTATTCCCAGCAAGCAGTGGCAGAAAATGCTACTGAAATCACATAAATCTCTTAGTGATTCTCAAAGGGAAACTCAATCTCAATGTATCTCCAGGGTATATTTTATTCTTGACTTGCTTTACAAAGTGCAGTCTAGATCACTCCATTTTCGAAAGAAGTGTGTGCGCTGTTCTTTTGGAATGTCTTTTTTCTTTTGTGGGGAGGATGAGGTTGTGTTTGTCTTTTTTTCCCAATATTGCCTACATGATGGTCCTCATATTCAGAAAGACATTTGCTAAAATTAGAAACTTTATGGCATTCATGTGATTCTCAATTTTAAAACAAAGCAAACAAACAAAGACACAAGAAATCACTCAACATTAGAGAGGTACCTTGGACTGCTCCAGCATCTGCCTTGAACTAAATAAACATGCATTTTTTCTAAATCATTTATTATGACATGGAATTAAATTGGCAAGATGAATGAGCAGGGACTCTCCTACCCAGCCGGAATGGATTCTAGCTCTTGTGGACTTAGTATTTATGAAGAAACTCTCAGCAGTTGCCAGAGATAAAAATGATGAATTTTTATGACCCCAATTACTGAATTACTCCCATGCAGTACATAGAAATGAAACTATGGTAGAATACGTGTGCTCTCTCTTTGGAAAATGATTTATCCATATTGGTAATGCAGAAATTAGATATGGAAAATACCCATTATGTCATCTAGTCCATTGCTCCAAATTGATTGACCGTGTATCGAGCTGAAAATTTTACTTCTAGTTTATGTACATTGCTGACATTCATTGACCATTTGTGCTTTGGAGTCTTTTTATTTTACTTTATATTGCATTCTATTCTATTTTTTTATTTTCTGAAATTCTGGAATTGTATTAATGTTTCATTATTTCAGTGCTCTGTAACAACTGAAGCAATATATTCTGAGTGCACTTGCTGTACAAAATATCTAATCACTGGAAGACCCACTGAGTTATCTTGTCTATACCATCTCTCAGGATAGATAAGGGACAGAACTCATTGCAGTGAATTTAAAACGTATTCTTTGTTAAAGACACTGGACACATGTTCCTATAGTTCTCATTGGTTTCATAGGTCTCAGACAAATCAAACATTGCCTGTGCTACTTAATGTCCCCATCAAGGATTGCCCTAATCTCTGGTCTGAACTAAGCAGTCAGGAAAGAGCCTGCTGATTGCCCTACATTGTCCATTCTTTGCCCAAGGCAGGACTCTCCCTGCAGTTTTTTCTTGTAATATTCATAAATAGCATTTGAAGATGTTGGGAGGCCAAGAAGAAGAAGAGATAAATTACTAACATCACGATTCGGCAGATTGCTTGTATTATTCTTAACATTGTCTGCAGAGAGGACAAGAATGGCCTCCAACTTTCTTTGAGAGGCCTTCATCTTCATTTGGGGTTCAGTTGTCTTCATACAACAATGCTTCTACATAAGGGACTTCACTCGCCTCGAGGGGGAATAAAAATGCATCTTAACATGATTTTAGAGGCTCCCGTCTTGTGGGGCTGCCCAGGGGCTGATACAGCCCATGGTGGAATTTAAAGCAGCCTCAGGGTCACAGTAAGTTGCTTCCAGCTGTAACAGCCCAAAAGAGGTTGCTCCACTAGCTAAGAATCCATGAGGGTAGCAGCACTCTGGCCATGCCCCCTTTCCTTGGCTATGTCCACTATGCCAGGGATGTGAAAGAAGGTGGTTATGTTGATTTACAGCCTCTTTGCACCACCAGAGCAGCACAAAGATACCATGCTATGGCAGGGGACCTGGCACACTTTCTTTAGAAAAGACCCATATTACTGTTGTATTTTTCTATTACAGACTAGGCTAAACCAGAATCCCACAACTCTGATCTTAGGGAAAATTTAGATGAGGATACGAACTTCACCCCTTGCACTCAGGGCCGGTCTTAAGGAAAATGTCATCTAGGGCAAACTTGCATTTTGGTGTCACTGGCCCCTGTGAGTGTGGCACCCCCTCCCATTGCCCCTGGTCTCCATGGGCTCCCCAGTCTCCTCACTCTCTTTTTCCTCCTAACTCCTGCACTATGCCCCCTTTACCCTGCCTGCTCATGCTCCTGCAACCTAATCCCTACAACCTTTTCACTCCCAGCCTCTTCCCCCTCCTGCGCCCTAATCTCTACACTTGCCACATTCACCCTTAATCCTTGCACCTCCATCCTGTGCCCCTAACACCTGCACTGTGCGTGCCCCTGACTTGACCCCTGCCCTCCTCCTGCACCCCAACACCTGCCCACTCCTGTACCCCTACCCCCTGCACTGTGTCCCTTTCATGCCAACCCCCGCCCCTTCTGTGCCCCTAACCCCTGCACTGTGCATTCCCCCTTCATTGCAACCCCTGCCCCTACATCCCAACCCCTGCCCCTTCCTGAGCCCCTAATCCCTGCACTGTGCCCCCTTTTCCCCTAGCACTTGCATCCCACTCCTGCACCCACGTTGGGAACCTGACCTGGATGCACAAAGCAGCTGGCATTGCTGCTTGCTCCCTCACTGGACTGCTGCTCCTCTGCCCTGCAGGGGGCTGCGGGGGTGGGAACAAGGAGTGAAGTCAGGGCTTCCTGCATCCAGGTCACTTTCCCTGAAGGCTGTGTAAGGGGAGGGCAGAAGAGCAGCAGCTCCTGATGCCTCAGCACAGCCCAGGTGGGGAAGTGACCTGGATGCAGGAAGCCCTGGTGTGTGTCTTGAGGGGATTGTGTGAAGGAGTGTGTGTGTGTTTGTGTTGAGGAGAGTGCATGTGCCTAAATTAGTGTAAGAGTGCACTCTCTCTTAATAAGTACTCAGGGTCAGGAGCCTGAACTAGGCTTGTTCAGACACAAGCAGCCACCAGCAGCTCAGGACCCAGAGAGGCAGCAGCACATAGATGCCCCCTGTCCCGTCACCCCAGCTTAGTGGAAATCAGGTACACAGATGGGAGGGGGAACCCAGCCATCAGCCCCACCTCCGCAGAGCAGACAGGAGGACACTCCCACTCCAGAGTGGCAAGGGGGGCAGGAACAGCAGCAGCTGCACACTTGGAGCAGGGTGGAGGAGGGGCACCCCTGCTCTGGAGGATTCACCTGACTCTCAGGGCTGGTAGTCCAACTGCCACCTGCAGCTCGGGTCTCTCCCTCTCCCCCAGGCTGCTGCTCACCTGCCTGCCTGCTGTGCCGCCTCAACGCAGCTGGCTCTCTGCAGCAGGTCAGGTGGGAATCCACACCCTGTGCACCAACCCCCTGGGCCGGCCGCCCTGGACGAGAGCCTGTACATCCCACCCCAAAGGCCGGCCCTGTTTGCACTCAGCTCTAATTATTTTTCACCATTTCAATTCACATGCTTTGCAAATTAGGGATTTCAGTACTTCTTTACTATTATTCTGTTTCCATTCCTCTTCCGCTGTCCCTTCTACATCTCCCTCTTGCCCCCAATCCTTTCCAAATAAAGTGGAAGTTTCTCCCTTTCTTAGCAAGGATTGTGATGATATCTATGGAGGGAGGGAAAGCAATCTGTAAAATTCCGAGAACTGTATAGCTTTTTCCAAGAAGAATCTTAAATCCTGTTCAGACTTTAACAAGAAGCAACATATTAATCTCAGGTTTAATGAGATTTAACTTTGCTGACCCCAGTTCCATGGCGGGGGTGTTCAAACACTTCACTCTAGCAGGTTTTAACCCTTTCACTTCTCTGAGGCCATATCTTGTAATAAGAACAGGAGTACTTGTGGCACCTTAGAGGCTAACAAATGTATTTGAGCATAAGCTTTCATGGGCTACAGCTCACTTCATTGGATGCATAGAATGGAACATACAGTAAGAAGATATATATATACATACAGAGAACATGAAGTCCTGTAATGTACACTCTGCTGCACTGTATATTTTGTATTGTGTCGGTGTACTGGTACATTCTACATCAGCCATGTCCATTTCCTGATCCTTCTGCCTGTATAATCCTGGTCAAAGCCGTAAGTATTTGTCATGTTGTTCAAGGGAAAATTACTTTCAGCGATCCTAGTTCTCACGAAGAGTTCATGTTTGAAACATAGGAATTTCCAAACCAGAACAGACTAATAGTCCAATACATACCAAATACCACTTAATGTTTCAGAAGAAAGTGATCTCTTTTTCTTTGCAATGTACACTGCATCAGTCCACTTGGGCAATGTTATACTACATAAAGAAAATCCCTTCCTGACCTCACCAGGTAATAAATCTATGACCTGAACAAGGAGGACTGATAGCTGCTATAGGACCAGCAGCATAACACTGGCCTAACTGGCTAGCTGACCATTTACCTGAGCTGGTTCTACACCACCACCCCCTCACTGTCCCCTGTACAGGGGCTGAGTTGGGGTCTTGGCCAGAGTTGTGCAGGACCCCAGCAATCCCCAGCTACTGTAATGGCTCTTAAATTGGCATATGTTAAAGCACCCCTGTGGCCAGCTCATCCAGACCTGAGGATCAGGGTCATAGTTTTTCATCTTAGCAATTATAAGTATGAATAGCCTCTGTAGCTGGAAAAAGTAGTAGTAGTAGTAGTAGTAGTAATACCTAACTTACATTCAGAGCTTTTCATCAGTAAATCTCACAGCACTTTACAAAAGTCAGTATCACTAACCCCACATTACAAAGGGGGAAAGTGAGGCACAGAGAAGGAAAGTGCCTTGCATGAGGTTGCCCAGTAGGCCAAGGGTAGAGCTACTAGGAGAAGCCAGCTCTTCAAATCCCAGTTCTGTGCTCTCTGTACTAGGCCATTCTGACTCCCTAAGATAAGTAAGTAAAAGGAAGACATTCTATGTGCCTCAGTAATATCACATGAAAGTGAGTTCTAATGGTCAATTATACACTGTGTATAAGTCTTTTAAAAACTCTGGTACAGGATAATCAGAAGGGGATTCCTGAGGAAAATATAAATGTCCTTTTTAATTCAGATTCTGACTGCTAGAATTACTTCAGGAAATGTTGTTTAAAAATGAGTGAGTCTGAGTGCATTCAGTGATAGTGTCCTTGATTCAAGATACGTTGTGGTTAAAAGACTTTGAAGTGAAAGACTGAATTTTACATCTTTTATATCCTAATCTTCTGGGAATCATAACTTTTTATTGGCACTTCAAATGTGGTCACAAAAGAACAATAAGAACAGGTTACCATTAATATTCTTTAACAAAATCCACATCTTAACATATTATATCGGGGTCGGCAACCTCTGGCGTGCGGCTCGCCAGGGTAAGCACCCTGGCAGTCCGGGACAGTTTGTTTACCTGCCACGTTGTCAGGTTCAGCTGATTGCAGCTCCCACTGGCCACGGTTTGCCATCTCAGGACAATGGGGGCTTTGGAAAGCGGCATAGGTGAGGGATGAGCTTGCCGCGGCTTCTGGCCACCCCCATTGGCTTGGGACAGGGGCTGTTCTTTTTTCTTGAATTTATGTTGGGGATGAATTCTGTGACAGAGTGTGGATACTACTTGTCTGAATTAATAATACAATACTAATTCTCATCAGAAAGCTGCCAACTTCTAAAACTTCTCTAACAGTAGGTATAAGATCTACTCTATTGGACAGGAAGCATAATGACAACTCCTGCAGTAGCTCAGTCTGGATAGTTCTTTAAGAAGCAGAATGAAGTTCCAAGGCCATGTTCCATTACTTTGTCAGGCTAGAATAAGGGCTGTTGCTCCAAGCAAATATAGGGATTTGTACAAAACATCCTTTTCTTGAACACACTGATAATATTGTACTGCAGAAATGTGACCTTATTCCTTGGAAACTCATTACAACCACACAATGGTCCTCCTGGAGGATCTCAAGGCTATGTTTCCAATTGCTTAATGTGACAGTTAAACCATGGATTTCGCTTCAGTGAGCAGAATAAAGCTCTATTTGTTGACTTCTTTCTACGGTCCATGAGTGTCATACACACTTCATTCAAGTACCCACTTTGAATCAGTCTGGTTCTGGATGGAGAACTGGCTCTTGTAATGGTAGACTTACTCCAGGACATAGACATAGTGGAAGGTCCAATGTTAGGTTAAATCAGGCTTGAGAGACATAGCCTTTTCAGTCAGAAAGGCATAAATGATATCACCACCACTCCCTCCTTCTTCTCTTTTATATGATCCTGGAGAGCACTGGAAAAGGTGAGAAGGCATTTAGCAGAGACATTGCCCACCTCACTTCCTGGCCACAAAGCACTTTCTTGCTGTTTCTGCAAAGAAGTCAATCACCAGCCCATTGAATTGATTTACAATGAGTCAGGATATGTTTAGGTGCAGGTTCCACTCTGGTTAATTCAAATTCTGCCATATAAATTGTGGTGTTCACCTCCCCCTTGATGAGCAACCCCTTTGATGAGTATTATACATAGAAAAAGAAAACTCTGCTTCACTCCGGACAGTCTATTATCCATAGAAGGAACAGTACTCTGAGACCTAATGTAGCCTTGTGTTCCAACTGGTAGATGCTGTGCTCTCTCTTTTTCTGGTATCCATTCCCTGCATTCTCTTGAGACCAGTCCCAAGCTGGCATCCAACATAAGAATTGCTCTGATTCACTAATGGGTGGATCGCTAAAAAAATCGTATTTTCTAAATTCACTAGTTAACAGAGCATAGAATAAGCAATGGGACCCTGATCTCTGCCAATGGATATGACAGGCAGAAATATGGAGGGAGAAACAGGAATGACTGGATAGGTATAACTGAAATATGTCTGTGAATTAGACAAGCATTACCAGTAGGTTCCAAAAAGAACAGGATTCTTGTTTCTGTGACATAGCTTGTTTTTAGGGCTGTTAAGCGATTAAAAACATTTATCGTGATTAATGGAATGATTAATTGCACTGTTAAACAATAATAGAATACCATTTATTTAAATATTTTTGATGTATTTTACATTTTCATATATATTTATTTCAATTGCAACACAGAATACAAAGTCTACAGTGTTCACTTTATTTTTTATTACAAGTATTTGCACTTAAAAAAATAGTATTTTTCAATTCACCTAATACGAGTACTGTAGTGCAATCTCTTTATCATGAAAGTTGAACTTAAAATGTAGAATTATGTACAAAAAAACCTGCATTCAAAAATAAAGCAATGTAAAATTTTAGAGCTTACGAGTCCACTCAGTCCTACTTCTTGTTCAGCCAATCACTGAGACAAACAAGCTTGTTTACATTTTCAGGAGATAATTCTGCGCGCTTCTTGTTGTCAGTGTCACCTGAAAGTGAGAATAGGCATCCTCATGGCACTGTCGAAACCAGTATATCTCAAGATATTTACGTGACAGATGCGCTAAAGATTAATTTGTCCCTTCATGCTGCAACCACCATTCCAGGAGACATGTGTCCATGCTGATGACAGTTCTGCTTGATAACAAAACACTAGCAGAAGGCTGATTTTCTTTTTTGGTGGTTCGGGTTCTGTAGTTTCCGAATCGGAGTGCTGCTCTTTTAAGACGTCCGAAAGTATGCTCCTTTAAGATCTGGGAATGCACTTCAGGTTCTTAAACATTGGGTTGAGTGCTGTAGCTATCTTTAGAAATCCCACATTAGTACCCACTTTGCGTTTTGTCAAATCTGCAGTGAAAGTGTTCTTAAAATGAACAACATGTGTATCCGAGACTGCTATAACATGAAATATATGGCAGAATGCGAGTAAAACAGAACAGGAGATGTACAATTCTCCCCCAAGGAGTTCAGTCACAAATTTAATTAACACATTACTTTTTTAATCAGTGTCATCAGCATGGAAACATGTCCTCTGGAATGGTGGCCAAAGCATGAAGGAGCATACAAATGTTTAGCATATCGGGCACATAATACCTTGCAATGCCGGCTACAAAAGTGCCATGCAAATGCCTGTTCCACTTTATGGTGACACTGAAAATAAGAAGAGGGCAGCATTATCTCCTGTAAATGTAAACAAACTTGTTAGTCTTAGCAATTGTCTGAACAAGAAATAGGACTGAGTGGACTTGCAGGCTCTGAAGTTTTACAATGTTTTGTTTTTGAGTGCAGTTATATAACAAAAAATATTTACATTCGTAAATTGCACGTTCACGACAAAGAGATTGCACTACCGTACTTGTATGAGGTGAATTGAAAAATACTATTTCTTTTGTTCATCATTTTACAGTGCAAATATTTGTAATAAATCATACATTTTGATTTCAATTACAACACAGAAGACAGGATAAATAAGAAAATGTAGAAAAATACACTGGTCTACAATTTTTCAGAAGTTGTCTGCTTCAGAGATAAAATGTGATATTTATTATGTATTTTGATGTGCTGAATTCAAATATGACAATTAAAACAACTGATTGGCTACTGTTTCTAAGATATTTAAGTTTTTACATTTTATGTCTATGTATATTGTGTAGATAGTAAAGTTTTAATCATAAATTGTAAACCTAGGTCTTTTCATGTGTTTATGGTTGCTTTACATGGTAATATTTCACCTGTCCTGTTTATGTAACACTTTAAAAATCAGCAAAAAGGTTATATAAATATAATTTATTTTGAAACAAAAGGCAAAAAACTATTATGTACATAGTTTAGTCCTATTCAGTGTCTACTCGGCGCTTCTTGGCTTGCCTCTTGTATTCATCAAATGGAGCATCTCTTGTCACTGTCCAGCAATAGTCTGCAAGCATTGATGGGCTCCATTTGTCCTGATAGCCTGCCAGGAGATTCCATGGCTGTAGTCTGGAGCCCAACAGCTCTGCCTTACTCTTGGTTAGTTCCAAATCCCTGACAAGGTCATTCAGTTCACCTTGTGTTATGAGGTGTGGTTCAGTGGAGGAGGATGGGAGAAAATGTGGGTCCTGTTCATTGATGGTTCAGGACCAGAAGTTTCATCCTCTTCCTTGTTTGACTCAAATGAGAATGATTCTGGTGAATCAGGAACCGGCAGTCCTTCTCCGTGGGGTACTGGGCGTATAGCTGATGGAATGTTTGGATAATGCACAGTCCACTTTTTTTTCTTTGACACACCTTTCCCAACTGAAGGCACCATGCAGAAGTAACAATTGCTGGGAGGATCTGTTAGCTCTCTCCAAATCATTGGCACTGCACAAGGCATAGTTTTCCTTTTCCTGTTCAACCACTGGCGAAGATTTGTTGCACAAGTCTTGCAGCATATGTGTGGGGCCCACCTCTTGTCCTGATCTCCAATTTGGCAGCCAAAAGAAAGGTGATAGGCATTCTTAACCATAGTGGTTAGACTGCGCTTTTGTGATGCAAAAGTCACTTCACCACAAACATAGCAGAAGTTATCTGCACTGTTCACACAAGTACGAGGCATCTCTGCTCACTTTGGCTAAACAGAAATGTGTCCCTTTGCAAAATCAAACACTGACAAATAAGAAAGCACCACACTGTATGATTTCTAGAGCTGATATAGGGCAATTTGTTCAGCAGAGTGATGTAAGCTTCGTTGTGCTTGCATAGATTCATAGATTCATAGATTCTAGGGTCAGAAGGGACCAATGTGATCATCTGGTCCGACCCCCTGCACAAAGCAGGCCACAGAACCCTACCCATCCACTTCTATAACAAACCCCTAACCTATGCCTGAGTTATTGAAGTCTTCAAATTGTGGTTTGAAGACCTCAAGCTGCAGAGAATCCACCAGCAAGTAACCCATGCCGCACGCTGCAGGGGAAGGCAAAAAACCTCCAGGGCCTCTGCCAGTCTGCCCTGGAGGAAAATTCCCTCCCCACCCCAAATATGGCGATCAGCTAAACCCTGAGCATGTGGGCAAGACTCACCAGCCAGCACTCAGAAAAGAATTCTCTGCAGTAACTCAGATCCATCCCATCCAACATCCCATCACCAACCACTGGGCATACTTATTTGGCGATAATCAAAGATGAGTTGCCAAAATTAGGCTCTCCCATCAAACCATCTCTTCCATAAACTTATCAAGCTTAATCTTAAAGCCAGATATGTCTTTTGCCTCCACTACTCCCCTTGGAAGGCTGTTCCAGAACGTCACTCCTCTAATTGTTAGAAACCTTCGTCTAATTTCAAGTCTAAACTTCCTAGTGTCCAGTTTATACCCATTCGTTCTTGTATCTACATTGGTACTAAGCTTAAATAATTCCTCTCCCTCCCTAATATTAATCCCTCTGATATTTTTATAAAGAGCAAGCATATCCCCCCTCAGCCTTCTTTTGACTAGACTAAACAAGCCAAGCTCTTTGAGTCTCCTTTCATATGACAGGTTTTCCATTCCTCGGATCATCCTAGTAGCCCGTCTCTGAACCTGTTCCAGTTTGAATTCATCCTTCTTAAACATGGGAGCCCAGAACTGCACACAGTATTCCAGGTGGGGTCTCACCAGCACCTTATATAACAGTACTAACACCTCCTTATCTTTGCTGGAAATACCTCGCCTGATGCATCCTAAAACCGCATTAGCTTTTTTCACGGCCATATCACATTGGCGGCTCATAGTCATCCTGTGATCTACCAATACCCCAAGCTCCTTCTCCTCCTCTGTTGCTTCCAACTGATGCGTCCCCAATCTATATCTAAAGTTCTTATTATTAATCCCTAAGTGCATGACCTTGCACTTTTCACTATTAGATTTCATCCTATTACTATTACTCCAGTTTACAAGGTCATCCAGATCTTCCTGTATGATATCCCAGTCCTTCTCTGTGTTAGCAATACCCCTCCAGCTTTGTGTCATCCGCAAACTTTATTAGCACATTCCCGCTTTTTGTGCCAAGGTCGGTAATAAAAAGGTTAAATAAGATTGGTCCCAGAATCGATCCTTGAGGAACTCCACTAGTAACCTCCTTCCAGCCTGACAGTTCACCCTTCAGTACGACCCGTTGTAGTCTCACCTTTAACCAGTTCCTTATCCACCTTTCAATTCTCATATTGATCCCCATCTTTTCCAATTTGACTAATAATTCCGCATGTGGAACCGTGTCAAATGCCTTACTGAAATCGAGGTAAATTAGGTCTACCGCATTTCCTTTGTCTAAATAGTCTGTCACCTTCTCAAAGAAGGAGATCAGGTTGGTTTGGCACGATCTACCTTTAGTAAAACCATGTTGTACTTTGTTCCAATTACCATTGACCTCAATGTCCTTAACTACTTTCTCCTTCAAAATTTTTTCCAAGACCTTACATACTACAGATGTCAAACTAACAGGCCTATAGTTACTTGGATCACTCTTTCTCCCTTTCTTAAAGATAGGAACTACTTTAGCAGTTCTCCAGTCGTATGGTACAACCCCTGAGTTTACTGATTCATTAAAAATTCTTGCTAACGGGCCTGCAATTTCATGCGCCAGTTCCTTTAATATTCTCGGAAGAAGATTGTCCAGGCCCTCCGATTTTGTCCCATTAAGCTGTTCAAGTATGGCTTCTACCTCAGATGTGGTAATATCCACCTCCATATCCTCATTCCCGTTTGTCATCCTTCCATTACCCCTAAGCTCCCCATTAGCCTTATTAAAGACTGAGGCAAAGTACTTATTTAGATATTGGGCCATGCCTAGGTTATCCTTAACCTCCTTTCCATCCTCAGTGTGTAGCGGTCCCACTTCTTCTTTCTTTGTTTTCTTCTTATATATATGGCTATAGAACCTTTTACTATTGGTTTTAATTCCCTTTGCAAGGTTCAACTCTACTTGGCTTTTAGCCTGTCTCACTTTATCCCTACATGTTCTGACCTCACTAAGATAGCTTTCCTTGCTAATCCCACCCTTCTTCCACTCCTTGTAGGCTTTCTGCTTTTTCTTAATCACCTCTCTGAGATGCTTGCTCATCCAGCTTGGTCTACAACTCCTGTCTATGGTTTTTTTCCGCTTTCTTGGGATGCAGGCTTCCAATAGTTTCTGCAGCTGCGACTTAAAGTAATTCCAGACCTCTTCTGCATTTAGATCCACAAGTTCTTCAGTCCAATCCACTTCCCTAACTAATTGCCTTAATTCTTTAAAGTTAGCCCTTTTGAAATCAAAAACCATAGTCCCAGATCTATTTTTGTTTATCCTTCCATCTAGTTTGAACTGAATTAGCTCATGATCACTCGAACCAAGGTTGTCCCCTACAACCATTTCTTCTATGAGGTCCTCACTGCTCACCAAAACCAAATCTAAAATGGCATCCCCTCTTGTCGGTTCTTCAACAATGGTGAAGGAATCCATCAGCTATCACATCCAGAAAAATCTGAGCCCTACTATTCTTGCTAGCACTTGTACTCCAGTCTATATCTGGGAAGTTAAAGTCTCCCATGATCACACATTTCTCATTAGTGTTTACTTCCTTAAAAACATTAAAGAGGTCTCTATCCATATCCAAATCAGATCTCGGCGGTCTGTAGCACACTCCAAGCACTATCTCAGGGGAGGCTCTAGTAGCTTTCTTTCCCAGTGTGATTTTTGCCCAGACAGACTCTGTCTTGTCCATTCCATCACTTCTTATTTCTTTACAGTTAACCTCCTCATTGATGTACAATGCTACTCCACCACCTTTGCCTTTATTTCTATCTTTCCTAAACAGCACATAGCCTTCAATACCTGTACTCCAGTCATGACTACTGTTCCATCATCATCCATGACCTCTAGGAATAACATGATGCAATTCATATCATGTATGACGCAATACCAGCTTCAGATTGCATCATTCATTGTTTTGCCTCAAAAGCAAGTACTGTCCAAACCCAGTCATAGATTTATTCATAGATCCAGTCAAAGATGTATTTTAGTCATTTCTGGTTTAAATTGAGATCCCTTCCCTTTATAACTCACTTATCCTCCGCCATTCCCAAGTCAAGGGTCGTATATACTGACTCAACAGCATATCTTGAAAACTAGAGCCCAATCAACAATTTTAAGCATCATTTTCGTTCTCAGTGACCCAGAATTAGTAAAGTTGGACTACATTTATTTCAGAAGCATTTTGGCTGTAGAGCAGTGATATCCAAAATATTTAATACATTTCAATTGGTATTCTATTGTGTAACAGTGTGATTAAAACTGCAATTAATTGTGATTAATTTTTTTAACCATGATTAATTTTTTTGAATTAATCATGTGAGTTAATTGCGATTAATCAACAGCCCTATTTGCTTTCCTTTATGGCAGTCATCATTTTCTGTTAAGATTCTTCTGAGATAAGACCTTGTCCCAAGCAGAATGAATCTCAGCCAAAGCCTACAATTGATTTTCCTGTTCTGTTCCGAGACGTCAATGTTTCTCATTCATCAAAAATATTCCAGAAACTGTATCACTTGTTTCTATATCACTTTTTCTATGTACAAAGTCCTGATTGAACAATTGTTCAAGAAGAGACAATAATGAATTTCCTTCTTCCTTTAATCCAATATTTATACTACTGTAATTCTGGCCGAGAACCTGGGAGTGTGTCTCATATCATGTAATGGGAATGCTTGAAGTGGAGTGAGGGGAAGGAAGCTGCCACATATGCAAATTAGAGAAATTGTCTGTGGGTGGTGTAATGGGAACATGAAGATAAAACTAATTTAGGAACTTATTCAGAAGCTTCTGATGGAGCCTTGCTCAGTTCGTTCCTGATTCTCTCATGCTAGAAATAGGGTATTGAACGGGGTGTATAATTAAGATCTGAAGTAAATGATGGATAGCTTTGTCCATGTGGGATTTCAATAGATTGACTGAGATTAGGAATGCCCAGTGAAAAGGATCTGTGGATGCCGACAATAAGACAAATAGGATTGAGTCCTCTGAATACAGAGCTAGCCCCAAGTCACAGGAGTAACAAGGAGAGTTCTTCTCCAGGCTTTGGAAAGTGAACATACTGGAGGCGAAAGGAGGGGAGTATATCTTTTTTCGTAGTGGTTGTGGGGTTTTTTTATGGTGCATTTAGCATTACTTTTGTAACTTAAGTTTTGCATTTAAAACCCCTGCTCGTTTTTATTTCCACTAAGTCTTATATTTATATTTCTCTGTGGAGGTCCTGGCTTCCCTGATACATCACCCAAAGTATGTCATGGAAGCAAACAGAAACTATATTAAAGGAGTGTGGTCTATTGTAAACACATTAATTAAAAATGAAAGATGAATGAATTCTTTAGTCTTTGTTTTGCAACAAAGGTCTCAGATTTTTGTGGAGTGATTAAAAATAAATTACTGTCTCACCAAATGCACCTGAAGCTTCAATACACTTCAGTACTGCAATACTCCAACAGCTGCCACTTGATCTGAGCAAATTGTTGATCTTCTTCAGAATGGCTAGGACGTGATCCAAATAAATTCCAGTGCTTGAATTGTCACATTACAATCTGACATTACTCCTGTCGTGGCCACTTTCAAAATTTGATGTTTCATTAGGAATCTGCCCCTCAGTAGCAAAACTCTTCTTGGAGCAAAATGCATTTAATTACAAGGTAACTTCTGGGTCTAACTTAAAACAATTCCATTCAAGGACTGAGTCAACTTCAAGACCTTTAAGAGATGGTCAATTTTAAAAAAAGGTTGAAATCACCTGACTTGATTTTTCCTTTGGTACTCTCACTAAGGATTCACAGTTCTTATACTAGACTTATTTTCCAGTTCATCTATTGTATTTTGCATCTTTAATCAGAATGAAGAGTAAAATGTCACATCTTGCAGAGTTATATTACAGCTCTGTAAAGTACTGTGTGAATATTCTTAAACATTATCCCAACTTACTCAACTGAATCAAGAATACTATCCATCGCCCTGTGCAGCAGCTCTAATGTTTTCATTAATGCCATGTTCATTTTCCATTTTAATGTACGTGTTCTCATTATGTTGTTGAATTAGCCTTGCTCACTATGGGTGAAATTCACTCCTGTGCAGAGGGCCTGCAAATGTCTAGTCCCTCTAAAGTATCATTTTGAGGGCTTAGATGGGACGTAAGTAGTGTATTCACAATGGACAGACTGTCTGAACTGAATTTTATCCTGAAAGATTAAATACAACAATATGCGTGTATAATCTTAACAAAGCTATAAACAGAGTGCGTGTGTATTACACAGACCACCAACAACAACAACCCCACCTACCTTAAAAGAACATTTTTAAGTTTGGAAAGCTGAGCACTCAAAAGTTAGGAAATCCCAGAATCAAGGTTATTCTTTATTTGGCTCCCTTAGTATTTATTATGATACAGCCTTTAATTACATGACCCTTTATTTCCGGGGGAGGGTGGTGAAAAAAAGCAAACAAACTGCATTGTGTGAAATCATACTGGCACCCGCACAGTCTATCAGCAGGGTTGGTACTGTTAGATCTACCTCACAGACATCTGCCACTTGAGCTAACAGAGTAACTGATCCTCTATGTGGACTAGCACTAGAGAGGGATGAGATACTTTCCCAGTGGGCTTCACAGATATTTGCTGATGACAAAGGAATGGTGAGTCTCAGAAATACTAATACAAAATTAATCAAGGCAACAAAGGAAGTACAGAGAAGAAATTCTTTAATTGCCTATACACGATTGCTAGAAGCCAGGGAATAAATGAGAGGAACTGGAATTGCTTATTTATGAGCATAAATTTGATGTCATTGGTAACATTAAAACCTGATCAGATGATTCATATAATTGGAATGCTAAAATAAATTATTATAACCTATTTACGAAGGACTGAGCGGGCAAAAGGAGAGGGGGAGTGACATTCTATGCCAAAAATGGCATTACCTGTTTCTGAGTCACTTAGAACTCAAAAGAAAATGATCTTAAATGTTTACAGATCAATGTCCTAACAAATAAAGTGCAAAAAGGGGTATTAGTTGGTGTCTGTTACAGATGACAAAATCTGATTAGGGAACAGGATGACCACTTCTTCATGCATCTATCTATAACATGTAGGGTAATCAGATGTCCAGGGAGGAGTGTAAAAATATTGCTCAGGCATGCAGGAGTGAAATCAAGAAGGCCAAATCACACCTGAAATTGCAGCTAGCAAGAGATGTTAAGAGTAACAAGAAGAGTTTCTTCAGATATATTATCAACAAGAATAAGGTCAAGGAAAGTGTGGGCCCCTTACTGAATGAGGGAGGCAACCTAGTGACGGAGGGTGTGGAAAAAGCTAATGTACTGAATGCTTTTTTTTTTTGCCTCTGTCTTCACCGGACAAGGTCAGCTGCCAAACTGCTGCACTGGGCAGCACAGCATGGGGAGGAGGTGACCAGCCCTTTGTGAAGAAAGAAGTGGTTTGGGACTATTTAGAAAAGCTGGATGAGCACAAATCCATGGGGCCGGATGCGCTGCATGCGAGGGTGCTAAAGGAGTTAATGGATGTGACTGCAGAGCCATTGGCCATTATCTTTGAAAACTCATGGCGAATGGGGGAGGTCCCGGATGACTGGAAAAAGGCTAATGTTGTGCTCATCTTTTAAAAAGGGAAGAAAGAGGATCCAGGAAACTACAGACCAGTCAGCCTCACCTCAGTCTCTGGAAAAATCATGGAGCAGGTTATCAAGGAATCGATTCTGAAGCACTTAGAAGAGAGGAAAGTGATCAGAAACAGTCAGCATGGATTCACCAAGGGCAAGCCATGCCTGACTAACCTAATTGCCTTCTATGAGGAGATAACTGGGTCTGTGGATGAGGGGAAAGCAGTGGATGTGTTATCCCTTGACTTTAGCAAAGCTTTTGATATGGTCTCCCACAGTATTCTTGCCAGCAAGTTAAAGAAGTATGGGCTGGATGAATGGACTATAAGGTGGATAGAAAGCTGGCTAGATTGTCGGGCTCAACAGATAGTGATCAATGGCTCCATGTCTATTTGTCAGCCGGTATCAAGCAGAGTGCGCCAAGGGTCGGTCGTAGGGCCGGTTTTCCTCAATATATTCATTAATGATCTGGAGGATGGCGTGGTCTGCGCTCTCAGGAAGTTTGCAGATGACACTAAGATAGGGGAAGAAATAGATATGTTGGCGGGTAGGGATAGGATACAGAGGGACCTAGACAAATTAGAGGACTGGGCCAAAAGAAACCTGATGAGGTTCAACAAGGACAAGTGCAGAGTCCTGCACTTAGGATGGAAGAATCCCATGCACTGCTACAGACTAGGGACCAAATGGCTAGGCAGCAGTTCTGCAGAAAAGGACCTAGGGGTTACAGTGGATAAGAAGCTGAATATGAGTCAGCAGTGTGCCCTTGTTTCCAAGAGGGCTATCAGCATATTAGGCTGCATTAGTAGGAGCACTGCCAGCAGATTGAGGGACATTGGACATCTATTCGACATTGGTGAGGCCTCATCTGGAGTACTGTGTCCACTTTTGGGCCCCACACTACAAGAACGATGTGGAAAAATTGGAAAGAGTCCAGCGGAGGGCAACAAAAATGATTAGGGGGCTGGAAAACATGACTTATGAGGAGAGGCTGAGGGACCTGGGATTGTTTAGTCTGCAGAAGAGAAGAAGGAGAGGGGATTTGATAGCTGCTTTGAACTTCCTGAAAGGGGGTTCTGAAGAGGATGGATCTAGAGCAGGGGTCGTCAACCTCTGGCACACGGCTCACCAGGGTAAGCACCCTGGCGGGCCGGGCCAGTTTGTTTACCTTCCGCGTCAGCAGGTTCGGCCAACCGTGGCTCCTGCGGTTTGCCATCCCAGGCCAATGGGGTAGTGGGAAGCGGCGGCCAGCACATCCCTCGCCCACGCTGCTTCCTGCCACCCCCATTGGCCTGGGACCGTGAACCATGGCCAGTGGGAGCCGCGATCCGCTGAACCTGACGACGCGGCAGGAAAACAAACTGGCCCAGCCCGCCAGGGTGCTTACCTTGGTGAGCCACGTGCCAGAGGTTGGCGACCCCTGAACTAGAGTGTTCTCGGTGATACCAGATGACAGTGGGGGAGGTTTAGGTTGGATATTAGGAAAAACGTTTTCACTAGGAGGATGGTGAAGCACTGGAATGGATTAACTAGGGACATGGTGGAATCTCCATCCTTAGAAATTTTTAAGGTCAAGCTTGACAAAGCCCTGGCTGGGATGATTTAGTTGGGAATTGGTCCTGCTTTGAGCAGGGGGTTGGACTAGATGACCTCCTGAGGTCCCTTCCAACCCTGATATTCCATGATTCTATGTCCTGATTTTATAGGGACAGTCCTGATATTTGGGGATTTTACTTATATAGGTGCCTATTACCCCACACATTCTGTCCCGATTTTTCATACTTGCTATCTGGTCACCCTAATATCATGTAGGGGGGAAAAGCTACATGATTGTGGGGGACTTCAATTTATGCGATATATACTATGCTGCTAGTACTAAAGTATCCTTGAAATTTCTAAATAATTATAGATGACCATTTCTTAACTCAGAAAGTGTTGCATCCGACACAGGGGAATTCTATATTAAACCATGTCTTGCCAAATAAAAATGACCTGACCACAGAGCGAAAAATTAATGTTAGTTTAAGTACAAGTTGTAGTAGAAAGAGAGTCTAAGACATAAGCCCTTATATCACAGGCCTGGAATGAGGCCTGAGTTAAAGTAATGGGCAAGCATTGCTGATATAAAGCAAAGTTAGTAAAAGTCAACAGTAGAAAATAGACAAGGGAAGCAAAGGGACCCAAAGAAATCAATGGACAACAGAGTTAAGGAAAATAAAGAGGTATTTTTAAAGTATATCAGGAACAAAAAGAATCCTGACCATGGTATTGGTCCATTACTAGATGAAAATGATAGAATTATTAATAGTAATGAAGAAAATACAGAAGCATTCAATAAATATTTCTGTTCTATATCGGGGGGGAAAACAAATGATGTAGTCTCTTCATAACACTCTTTCCAGTCCTCTAGTATCTCAGGAGGATGTTAAACAGTAGCTACTATGGTTAGATTGTTTAGATTAGCAGGTCCAAATAACTTGCATCCAAAAGTTTCAAAAGAGCTGGCTGAGGAGCTCGCTGGACTGCTATTGTGGATTCTCATTAAGTCTTCGAACATTGGAGAAGTTCCCGAAGGCTGGAAGAAAACTAATGTTGAGCCAGTTTTTAAAAGAGTAAATGTGATGATCTGGGTAATTATAAGTCTGTCCGTCAGACATCAGTCCCAGGCAAAATAATGAAGTGGATGATATCAGAATCGATTAATAACTAATTAAAAGAGGGTAATATAATTAATACCAATCAACATGGGCTTGTGGAAGACATCATATCAAATTGGCTTTTTTTTTTATGAGATTACAAGTTTGGTTGATAAAGGTATTAGTCTTGATGTACCAGATTTCTGAAATGCATTTGACTTGGTACCTGTAGAAGATATAGCTTGAAATAAGGCTGCCTTTGCTGAATTTGTTCTTGGTAAGTGCTGGTTCCTTTAACCTCTTAAATGACACTACAGAAAAATATTGGTAGGCAGAAAAGGCTTAACAAATATCAAGAAACATTTGAACCATGAGTCTCCAAATTTTTGTGTGTTTATTAGTTCATTTATATGCAGATCTCTTGTTGTTGATTTTTTAAGAAAAGGTAAGGCCTGCACTAACAGCCACTTCCCATAGGCAATCCTAGTCCTAAGTAACTACTTCACATATCCTTATGTTACAGTTTGTTAGCCTTTAGTTAAACCCGCTCAACTGAGATTTATGCTTAAGATAGGTTTTGCTGTACATGCAGGAATGACTCAAGGAAGTAGCTCATTGTTTGCAAATTTTACCATAGTTACTATACTGTACGTAGAAAATGTTTTGGTTTCAAGTCTGAATCAACTTAGTATTTCAAAGTGTTTGTGCAGCTTCTTCTGCATGAGGAACAAAAACACATATATAATGTGACTACTGGTACTTGGGGATAAATCTTAAGCAAGGAAGAGAATAGGAAAACAAAAACAGCATCAAGATAATCAGCTGAAAATGCATAGCCTCTGTACTGGAGTCAGAAACATGAAGGTCCACATCAGAACAAAATAAGAGATTATGCTACACTTAAATCTTCTAAATGTGCCATGAAAATGAACTAGCCTGAAGAAAAAGTCTACTTACCTGCCAATTACCATGATGTTGACTCTAGGAAAAAATTATGGAACATGGTAAAAATCATGTGAGTGGGCAATTAGAATTTCACAAAGCTGCCATGATCAAATAATGGCATTAATTAGTATTACTCTAATAAGCTGGGAGCAGAGAAGGATAGGGTTGCCAATATCCTATGCACCCAGGTGGTTAGAACTAGAGATGATAAAAATATTCATAACCAAATACAAAATTAATTAAAAAACCCAAAGCTTTCGGAGCTTCTTTGTTTATTAATAAACATATCTTTATGAACTCTGCAGATGGCTTCATTTTCATGGCAAATGCACTAAATTACATGATTTTTTTTTTAAATAGGGCAGTTGTTGATCAAAACCTGATATTTCTGAATGGGTGAAATACATCCATTTTTAAGCAGTGATGGCTTGTACATCAGAAAGAGGCCAAACCTTACATTTTTGGAAGTTTCTGACGCATAAACAGCTACTGTATGAAAACAGTGAATAACTCAAAACTTCAGAATAGTAGTACAAAATCACAAGCAGCAGATCACTAAAAACATTCATGTGGAATTTTGTAAGATAAGAATTGTGAATCTTACACCATTGTGGGTACAAATTTCACCATTGAAACATGGGAACTCTTACATGCTAAAATGTATGGAACAAAACAATAACTGCATATAATTCCTATATTAAAAATAAATTAGTAATGATCCCCACCCTCATTATTATCTATCAGTGTGTCTTTGTGAGCAATCCATAGGAAACACTTGGTAGAGGTGCAGTTATTTAACTAAAGATATGCAGATGAAATAGAAAGAATGCTGCTTTTTGGCCTCATTCTGTGTGTCTGTAGGGCAAGGAAACAGTTTGTTTCAGAATAAATCCTCCTTGCAGGAAATAAAGGTTAGTAACTACATTGATTCAGGGTCTGGCCACAAACATACATAGATAAAGAAGAACTGTGATGACTGAATTATTTAAATGCTGATATAAAAATGTCCAATTCAGAGTTAAAATAATGTATTAGTCTAAGTGAGAGCGATGTTTGTTTATCTGTTACTTCCACTCCTTGTTATTTTATAAAGAACAAACATATAATTTAATACACTATGCATCTGTAATACCTTCAGCTAAGAATCTCACAGTGTTTTATGAATATTAATGGTTAATCCTTACAACACCCTTCTGATTTAGGGAAGTATTATTATTTCTATTTTACAGATGAGAAAATAGAGGCACACAAAGGTTAAGTAATTTGTTTAAAGTCACACAGGAAAATTATGGTAAAGAGGAGGATAGAACCCAAATCTCCTGACTTTAATTATAATTTATTATTTGTATTACTGTACAGCATAAGTCCAGTCATGGACCAGGACCCCGCTATGTTAGGCACTGTATAAACACAGAACAAATAAGGTCTCTACCTCTAAAGGCTTACACTCAAAGTGGCCTGCTAAACCCAAGGTTAAGAGCTCAATCCTTGAGGGGGCCATTTAGAGAACTGGGGTAAAAATCTGGGGACTGGTCCTGCTTTGACCAGGGGGTTGGACTAGATGACCTCCTGAGGTCCCTTCCAATCCTTATATTCTAAGAAAAGAGACAGAAGGGTACAGATAGATAGATAAGGAGTACAAGGAAACAATGAGAAAATATTAGTCAGCATGACAGGCTGTGGTATCAGAGCACCGGCAGCTTAACTGTTGCCAATTTTTTTGTGCGCCTCATGGTAAAGGAGAGTTATGAGGAAAGATTTGAAAGAAGATAAAGAGGTACATTTATGGATGTGTATGATGAGCTCCATTCAAGCTTGAGAGAGCACAAAGGTGCTTGTTTGAAAATTTAACAAGTGGGTGGTGGAGGCTGCTGTTGTGGGCCAATCGGAGGTAGGAATCAACTTTTCAGTATCAAATGAGAAATAATAGGTAGGGTAGTGATTAGTAGTGAGGGGCCTTGAAAGTGAAGAAACAGATAGTTAAGGGTTAATGTCTCTTTTACCTGTAAAGGGTTAACAAACAGGGAACCAAACACATGACCAGGGGACCAATCAGGAGACAAGATACTTTCAAATCTCGGTGGAGGGAAGCCTTTGTTTGTGTTTTTGGGGTTTGGCTTTGTTCTCTCTGGGTCCTGGAAGGGACTAGACGGGCAACCAGTTTTCTTGCCAATCTCCCTGCTACAGTCTTTTATAGTGAGTAATTTAGTAAGAAAGGCGGTTATAGTATTTTGATTTTTTCTGTATTTGTAAATGTGTAGTTTGCTGGAAGTATTTTAAATTGTATTTCTGCTGGAGGAGGCTTTTTCTCCAGTTTCTAGAAGCTCATAGACTCATAGACTCATAGACTCTAGGACTGGAAGGGACCTCGAGAGGTCATCAAGTCCAGTCCCCTGCCCTCATGGCAGGACCAAATACTGTCTAGACCATCCCTAATAGACATTTATCTAACCTACTCTTAAATATCTCCAGAGATGGAGATTCCACAACTTCCCTAGGCAATCTATTCCAGTGTTTAACTACCCTGACAGTTAGGAACTTTTTCCTAATGTCCAACCTAAATCTCCCTTGCTGCAGTTTAAGCCCATTGCTTCTTGTTCTATCATTCGAGGCTACGGTGAACAAGTTTTCTCCCTCCTCCTGATGACACCCTTTTAGATACCTGAAAACTGCTATCATGTCCCCTCTCAGTCTTCTCTTTTCCAAACTAAACAAACCCAATTCCTTCAGCCTTCCTTCATAGGTCATGTTCTCAAGACCTTTAATCATTCTTGTTGCTCTTCTCTGGACCCTCTCCAATTTCTCCACATCTTTCTTGAAATGTGGTGCCCAGAACTGGACACAATACTCCAGTTGAGGCCTAACCAGCGCAGAGTAAAGCGGAAGAATGACTTCTCGTGTCCTGTTTACAACACACCTGTTAATGCATCCCAGAATCACGTTTGCTTTTTTTTGCAACAGTATCACACTGTTGACTCATATTAAGCTTGTGGTCCACTATGACCCCTAAATCTCTTTCGGCCATACTCCTTCCTAGACAGTCTCTTCCCATTCTGTATGTGTGAAACTGATTGTTTCTTCCTAAGTGGAGCACTTTGCATTTATCTTTATTGAACTTCATCCTGTTTACCTCAGACCATTTCTCCAAATTGTTCAGATCATTTTGAATTTTGACCCTGTCCTCCAAAGCAGTTGCAATCTCTCCCAGTTTGATATCGTCCGCAAACTTAATAAGCGTACTTTCTATGCCAACATCTAAATCGTTGATGAAGATATTGAACAGAGCTGACAGACCCTGTAATATTCCATCTTGAATTTACAGTGATTTTCTTTATTCCTTTTTTCTTTTATTAAAAGTTTTGCTTTTAAACCCTGTCTGATTTTTCCCCTTGTTGAGGCTCAAGGGAATTGAGTCTGTACTTAACAGGGAGGGAGGGGAGAAGGGGGAATCTCTTTGTTTTAGATTCATGGAGCTTGAATCTGTTTTGCCTCTGAGTTGGGGGGGGGGAAGGGACATTCCTCCCTGTTTTAAGATTCAAGGAGTTTGAATCATGGTAATCTTCCAGGGTAACCCAGGGAGGGAAATCCTAGGAGAGGCATGGGTGAGGGAAAGAGTTTACATTCCTTGTGTTAAGATCCAGGGGGTCTGGGTCTTGGGGGTCCCCAGGGAAGGTTTTGGGGGGACCAGAGTGTATCAGGCACTGGAATTCCTGATTGGTGGCAGCTTATCAGATCTAAGCAGGTAATTAAGCTTAGAGGAATTCATGCTGGTACCCCAACTTTTGGACTCTAATGTTCAGATTGGGGAAAGTTACTAGGACAGTGGTGGAGGCTGCTGTTGTGGGCCAATCGGAGGTAGGAATCAACTTTTCAGTATCAAATGAGAAATAATAGATAGGGTAGTGATTAGCAGTGAGGGGCCTTCAAAGTGAAGACAAGCAGCTTATGTTCAATCAGATAAAGAAAGGGGAATCAGTTAAGGGATTCAAAAATGACATGGTCAAAGCAACAGGCTAGCAAAATTATCTTTGCCGCAGCATTCTGAATGGATATGGGCAAGACAAGATTGCATATGTTAAGGCTAGTAAACAGGAAGTTGCAGTAATTGAGACATGAAGTGATGAGAGCCACAATGAGAGTTTTAGCTGTGTGGATAGACAGGAAAGGGCATACCTCAGAGGTGCTACGCAGAAAGAACCTGCAAGGTTTAAATATAGCGTAGGATGTGAGGACCAAGAAACAGGCTGAGTTAAAGAGGACACCCAGGTTATGGGCCTGAGTGAGGGACAGGATGGTGGCATTGTACATAGAGGTTGTGTACAGGGCTTTCGCAGAAAGATTAAAAGCACTGTTTTAGCCATGTTGTGCTTGAGCTTAACAGCTAAACATCCATGAGGAGAAGTCAGAGACACCAGCTAAGATTTTAGTTTGGCCAGAAGGAAATAGACCTGGAGTAGAGCTAGACAGAAAAGAGTTTTCCCATCCCTCAAATATTTTTGAGAGTTCAAAATTTGTTCCAATCATGAATTGAGATAAGTTAAAATCTCGAAAACATTCACCAACTGAAAAACCAAAAGAACTACATCTCAGGTCTATCAAAATATTTCAATTTCAATAAATTTTCCAGTTTTGGTACCATTTTTAGTTTAATTAGCATAAATTTCTAAATGAAAAGCCATTTGGAATAAAAATACAGAATTTTTCATTTTCAAAAAGTTGAAATGAAATGTTTCATTTTAAGTCAGCAGATTTGTCAAAACTGTCCTGATTTGTGACATTTTTTGGAAAAAAAAAGTTTCATTGAAGAATTCCCAACCACCTCGAGCTTAGGGTAAAGAGCTGTGAAACATCAGTGTAGAGATGGTAGTTTAATTTTTTTTTAATGAAATTACCCAGAGATAAGATATAAAGGAATAAGAGAAGAGGCCCAAGGACAGAGCCATGTGGAACCCCCAAAGAAAGTTGGAAGGGGATGAGACAGATTCTCCAAAAGACCCACTGAAGGAACATTTAGAGTGGTAGGAAGAAAACCAAGAGAATACAGAGTCACAGAAGCCAAGAGAAGACAAGATTTCAAGAAGAGCATGGTCGAGTGTGATAAAGGGTGGTTGACAGGTCAAGGAGAATGAGAGTGGAGCACTGGTTCTGAGATTTGGCTACAGTGAGGTAATCAGAGACTTTGGTGAGGGGGTTTCAGTGGAGTGCAAAGGGCAGAAGCCAGACTCAAGAGGATGTAGTCTGGAACTGAAAGAGAAGAACTTCACCTTGTGGGTAGTGAAGGCTGAAGGTGTTGGCAGGGCAGACTTTATGATGGGAGAGAGGGGCAAAAGGGTTAAGGGTGGAGGAGAGTGAAGCAACAACCATATAAATGGAAGAAAGGTAAGAGAGGGAAAGGAGAAGAGGGCTCAGAGGAGACAATGTCTTCAATACTGATGTACTGGAAGTCACAGATATGGCCAAGTGAAAGGTTGTGACGGAGGGGCCTGATGGCTGATATTAAAAAAGACCAGATGGTTGTTGGAGAGAGGAACTTAGCAACAGAAACGTCAGTGAGATATAGAATGTTTGGTGAAGACCAAGTCAAGTGAATGGTGAGTGTAAGAGCTAAACCAGGAGTTCAGGTCAAGGGTGAGAAAACATGAAACTAACGGGTCAGATGCATCTTTAACATGGAAGCTGAAATCACCAAGGATGAGTGTGGAAGACTGGGAGGACAGGAAGAGAAAGAAACAGGAGTCAAAATCAGAGAGAATGTTCTGATGGGGAGGAGTTGAGTAGATGGTAGATGATAACAACAAGGAGAGGAAGAGAAAACATAGAAGAGTCAGATGCAGTGCCTGTGCTTTTAGACATAAAACCTAGTTCTATTTTCCTTATTTGCATGCTAATTTATGTTGTTTTCCAAAATTCATCAGGCACAAATATTTGTGTGAGAATACTTCTGACAATATTCCTAGTCTCTGAACTGCCTCTTTGTAATTATTTTCTTAAACAGATCTTCTCTGTCTTTCCTTTGATTCACATAATTAATCACTCTCATCCAATGCTTTTCTCAGGAACTGAAATTGTTAAATATATGTTTCTTGCGATCCCATAAAAAAGAGTGCACCAATTTTTTTAATTGTCTTAGAAATCTTGGCACAGGCTGCTGCAATGAAGAAAACATCATTACCTGCAAAAGGAGAGAAAAAAAGAATCTATTTGAACATAAACATGGTCTTCAGTTAGGTTAGAGGATATTTTGGATAGTTTCCTGAAATGTGGAAGAGGATCTCCATCAGTTTCTAAATCGTACCAATTGTGATTAAATTACAGTTTCGGTATTCAAGGGACAATTATGTACTTTTATTTGTAACACATACACACACACACAAAATATTTTGCCAAAAGTAGGCAGTAAGGCCATTCAGATGTTAATGTTTGTCACACAACAGTTGGTTTACTGTGTGTGTGACAAGAAGAGGCTTTCAGCATATGATGTAGGAGGAGGATTTGCCAGGCATGTAACACCAGAGGACTTGAATTAGTTCAGAATAATTATTTTATCTGGAAATGAAGACTTAGCAAGCAAACTATATTATAAACCTGTTAATGGTTGCACATCTACTTCTTACCATAGAGCTCTTAAATTCCTTGCATTATAGTGTTCATATCATAACTAAATCAAGACATAGCACAAACAACACTGGTAATTAATATTAGTCCTGAGGTAGGCCCCATCTTTCAAGTTGTTCTGTTTCCACCTACGTGGAGCTGCAGTGAAGACAAAGGGGCCAGCCGCATAGAACAATTTGCAGGATTAAGGCCCTCCTGAATCTGCTAATCTGTCTCTTTTAAGAAAACACATGTGGTGGATAAATAGAAACTAGGATAAGACCAAAATAGTCATTTTATTTTCTGATGCAGAACAAGCTTTTTCTTGTCCTCCTCTTTTTTCAGTATGCAATCATCAGGCTTTAACTACATTAATAATTTGATCTTGGAATCAATTATTAATTTATCACATTCTAATCACTGGTATATTTTGTCCTTGTTTACCAGTTATCCTCTCTCCTGAGCTATTAAATTTTATATGGTATAAATTAAATTATGTCAATCTTGCCTGACAATCAGTTTAGAGTAGGGGCTTGCAACCTATGGCACGCGTGCCAAAGGTGGCACACAAGCTGATTTTTGATGGCCCGCAGCGACAGGCTGAGCGGCTCAGCCCACCACTGCTCTGGGGTTCTGGCTGCTGCCCCGTTGCCAGCTGGAGTCCTGGCTGCTGGCCCCACTCAGCTCCCGCTGCTGGCCTGGGGACCCCCCAGGGAACAGCAGGCTGGCAGCGGGCTGAGCAGGTTGGCAGCTGAGACCCTGGCTGGCAGGAGCCAGCAGCCAGAACCCCAGGGTGGTGGCGAGCTGAACCGCTCAACCCGCTGCCGGCCTGGGGTTCCATTCACTCAGCCAGTGGCAGGCTGAGCAGCTCAGTCTGCTGCCAGTCTAGGGTTCCAGCAGCACTCAGCCCTCTGCCAGTCTGGGGTTCTGGCCACCATCCCCGCTCAGCCTCCTGCTAGCCTGGGTGAGCAGACCCCCAGGCTGGTAGCAGGCTGAGGCGGGCCAGTGGCGGGGATCCCGGCTGGCAGGAGCTGACGGACAGAACCCCAGACCGTCAGTAGGCTGAGCAGGGCCTGAGATCCTTTTCTGGGGTTCCAGCCACCAGTCCCACTCAGCCCACTGCCGGTCTGGGGTTCCGTCCGCCAGCTTCTGCCAACCAGGATCCCGGCCACTGGTCCCCTCAGCCCGCCACCAGCCTGCGGTTCTGCTCACCCAGAGCGGCAGGAAGCTGAGCGGGGCTAGTGGCCGGGACTCCGACTGGCAAGGGGCAAGCAGCCGGAACTCCAGACCAGCAGCAGGCTGAGTGCTGCCGGCACCCCAGACTGGCAGTGGACTGAGCCACTCAGCCCCCCATCGGTCCCGCTCAATCAGCCAGTGGCCCGCTCAGCTCACTACCGGCTGAGTGACTGGAACCCCAGACTGGCAGCGGGCTGAGCAAGGCCAGTGGCTGGACCCCAGACCTGCAGCGGGCTGAGCAGAGCTGGTGGCTGGAACCCCAAACAAGGATCCCAGGCAAGGATCACACTAAATTGATAAGATCTGCATTTTAATTTTATTTTAAATGAAGCTTCTTAAATATTTTAAAAACCTTATTTACTTTAAATACAACAATAGTTTATTTATATAATATAGACATAGAGAGAGACCTTCTACAAACGTTAAAATGTATTACTGGCATGCGAAACCTTAAATTACAGTGAACTTGGCACACTACTTCTGAAAGGTTCTGACCCCCGGTTTAGAGCTTTTCCCCTCTCAGAAAACATGCAACTTTCAACTCATTTCAAAGCAGAAATTGCATATCTTCACTTGTTATACCGTCTATATCCACAGTAAATCATACACAGAATGGCATAAGCATTGGTAATGGATCCCCCTGTTACTTGTTATTTTCATAGATGCTCTTTCTCACTGAAGCCTACACACTTATTATCTGTAGAATGTATCTTCCTACATTCTGTTCCAGTTATTAGTATTTATTCACACTTGTCTACAAGCATTAATACTGTTCCCTCTTTCAGTTCTCAGAACGTTTCCTTATCTTCTAAATTCTCCCGCTAAGACCTACTCACACCAGGACAGATTCTGATATCCTCTTTCAGTGAATAGTATCCTACTCTATATTTGTCCCACTGAAGCCAATGTGATTGCTCGTGGAGTAAGGTGCTACTTGATGGGAGCAAGGTTATTAGAATCTGGTTCAATATAAGCTAATATTAATAAATGTGTCTCTCACAGTATGATCTGTATGTCACTTCTTAAGGTAGCACACAATTATTCTCTTCACCTCTGAACTTCACAAAAGATCTGATATTTTGAACTAATTCAGCTAAATATTTTATTCATACTTATGTATATTGTCTAGATATAATATTATAATGGGTGCCTGGTGGTTCCCACTCTGGATAAGGTTTCAATATGTCAGAAATTGCATTATAACCACCATTTTCAGTTCATAACTACTTGCACATTTTGGGATGAAATTATTGAATGTTGAACTGTTCTGAGAAGTTTGGTCATTTTTGAGTTACATTTGAAAAGCATTCACCTTTTCCATAGTAAGTAGATTGGAAGAATTTGTTCATATAGCTTGAAAATGAATAAACATTACTTTTTGAAATTTTCACTCCTCAGTGCGGTCTAGGTCCTTTTGTTATTTGCAAAATATCCACATTGTATGTATTTATAACTGAGTTTCAGACATGCATGTTAATAGCTTTTACAATTCCTGGATGCTACAGCCTTATAAAGTATAATATCTATTTAATTTTTACAGTATCTAAGTGGACAGTCTGAAATACACTAATGGATTGCATTATCTTACATCTGGTTATAGCAACGGTTCTCAAACTGTGGGTCGGGACCCCAAAGTGGGTCATGACCCCATTCTAATGGGGTCGCCAGGGCTAGCATTAGTCTTGCTAGGGCCTGGGGCTGAAGTAAATGCCCTAGCCCCATAGCCTGGGGCTGAAGCCCAAGCCCAAGGGCTTCAGCCCTAGGTGACAGGGCTCAGGTTACATGCCCCTCTCCCAGGGCTGAAGGGCTTGGGCTTTGCCCCCCTCCCGACCCCTCACAGCAAGGCTTGTATGGGGTCAGGCTTTGTTCTCCCCTCCTGGGGTCATGTAGTAATTTTTGTTGTCAGAAGAGGGTCATGAAACAATGAAGTTTGAGAACCCATGGGTTATAGGATGGGGTTGGGGGTGGGAGTGGAACTAGACAGAGGAACTCCATACTGGCTAGTTAAGAATAGAGATAATACCAACATGATCAACAGCTGTGCCATATATATCAAATATAAAACAAGGTAACAAACAAACTATTAGTGACTGCAAACATGCCACCAGTTCCTTGGCTTCCTGAGTATTAATACTCAATACAGACAATTGAGAAAGCAGAGGAACCAGGTGTGATGTTGCACTCCATATGATTTTATGAAAATATGCTAATGAGTGTGTATATAATGTAACTTGAATATGCTTCATGCAAAAGGTCTCTTGTAAGGTATCATTACAAAATTTATAATCTACTGAGTGTGTTCATCTTATTCTATAAATATATCATTCTTGTATCTGAAACTAGGAATATAAAATATAACTCTGAGGTCCCATTGTAGTTATGCAAAGTGTGGGGCATCAATGGTGGTTTAGAATCTTTATGGCTCCCATCAAGGACAATTGACTGTAGATGGCTCTGTTTACTTGCAAGCCTTCCTGTGAGTCAGTCCGGGAAGAATGAAGGCTTGGGGTCTCACAGGACATGTGACCATGTCATCTGGTACTGGAATACATCTTAAACCTGGTGCTTTTCCATTTAGGAGGGGTTGGGACCCAAAGAGACAAAAGCAGCAAAGAATCCTGTGGCACCTTATAGACTAACAGACATTTTGGAGCATGAGCTTTCGTGGGTGAATACCCACTTTGTCTGATGCATGTAGTGGAAATTTCCAGAGGCAGGTATATATATGCAAGCAAGCTAGAGATAATGAGGTTAGTTCAATCAGGGAGGATGAGGCCCTGTTCTAGAAGTTGAGGTGTGAAAACCAAGGGAGGAGAAACTGGCTTTGTAGTTGGCAAGCCATTCACAGTCTTTGTTTAATCCTGAGCTGATGGTGTCAAATTTGCAGATGAACTGAAGCTCAGCAGTTTCTCTTTGAAGTCTGGTCCTGAAGTTTTTTTGCTGCAGGATGGCCACCTTAAGGTCTGCTATTGTGTGGCCAGGGAGGTTGAAGTGTTCTCCTACAGGTTTTTGTATATTGCCATTCCTAATATCTGATTTGTGTCCATTTATCCTTTTCCGGAGAGACTGTCCAGTTTGGCCGATCTACATAGCAGAGGGGCATTGCTGGCATATGATGGCATATATTACATTGGTGGACGTGCAGGTGAATGAACCGGTGATGGTGTGGCTGATCTGGTTAGGTCCTGTGATGGTGTCACTGGTGTAGATATGTGGGCAGAGTTGGCATCGAGGTTTGTTGCATGGATTGGTTCCTGAGCTAGAGTTACTATGATGCGGTGTGCAGTTCCTGGTGAGAATATGTTTCAGGTTGGCAGGTTGTCTGTGGGCGAGGACTGGCCTGCCACCCAAGGCCTGTGAAAGTGTGGGATCATTGTCCAGGATGGGTTGTAGATCCCTGATGATGTGTTGGAGGGGTTTTAGCTGGGGACTGTATGTGATGGCCAGTGGAGTCCTGTTGGTTTCTTTCTTAGGTTTGTCTTGCAGTAGGAGGTTTCTGGTTACACGTCTGGCTCTGTTGATCTGTTTCCTTATTTCCTCGTGCGGGTATTGTAGTTTTGAGACTGTGAATGGCTTGCCAATTACAAAACCAGTTTTTCCTCCCTTGGTTTTCACACCTCAACTGCTAGAACAGGGCCTCATTCTCCCTGATTGAACTAACCTCATTATCTCTAGCTTGCTTGCATATATATACCTGCCCCTGGAAATTTCCACTACATGCATCTGACAAAGTGGGTATTCACCCACGAAAGCTCATGCTCCAAAATGTCTGTTAGTCTATAAGGTGCCACAGGATTCTTTGCTGCTTTTTCAGATCCAGATTAACACGGCTACCCCTCTGATAAAAGAGACAAAAGATTCCCGCCTTGTGCCAAAGCCATATAAGGGGCTAGAACAGAACAAAGGAGGCTGAAGTCATGAGAAATCCCCTGAGCCGGAACAAGGACTGCACCAGGGGAAAGGATTGGGCCCAGACTAGAAAGAAGTCTAGTTTGTGAAAGAATCTTATTGGAACATCTCTGAAGGTGAGGTTTCATCTGTTATCAGTTTCTTACTGTATTAGGCTTAGACTTGTGTGTTTTAGTTTTATTTTGCTTGGTAATTTACTTTGTTTCATCTGTTATTACCTGGAACTACTTAAATCCTATTTTTTATACTTAATAAAATCACAGTTTGCTTATTAATTAACCCAGAGCAAGTAATTAATTTCTGGGGGAGCAAACAGCTGTGCATATCTCTCTATCAGTGTTACAGAGGACAGACAATTTATGAGTTTACCCTATATAAGCTTTATACAGAGTAAAACGGATTTATCTGGGGTTTGGATCCCATTGGGAACTGGGTATCTGGGTGCTAGAAACAGGAACACTTTGTAAGCTGCTTTCAGTTAAGTCTGCAGCTTTGGAGGAACGTGGTTCAGACCTGGGTCTGTGTTTGCAGCAGTCTAGAGTATCTGGCTCAACAAGACAGGGTACTGGAGTCCCAAGCTGCAAGGGAAAACAGGCTTAGAGGTAGCCTCAGCACATTAGGCAGCAGTCCCAAGAGGGTCTCTGTGACCCAACCCATCAGACCTGTCATAATAATTTTGCTTACAAGGCATTTCTTCTGGCTTATGGACAATCACTTACTGAACTACTCCTAGGAGGAAACAGAAAGTTAGGGTCTCTAAGTGCACAAAGGGAGGAGAAAAAACCACAAATCTGTGTTTCAACAATGAATCTTCTGAAAAGAATAGCATAGCAAAGCAACTAAAGCCAAAATACACAGTGCTTGTGTATGATCCAGAATATGAATAGAAAAATCAAAGAGCCCAGGCAGTGACAGAGTCGACACCTTAGTCCTGGTAAAATCTTGCAGATTAAACAAACCCAAGAGATGGAGCAGCAGCCCATTTCAGGAACCACAGAGTCATCACTAATGACCAGAGAAGACGGTAGAAGCCTAGACTATCCTTACAGATAACAAGTCAAAGGTGTACAATAACTTGTCCTCCAGAAACAAGTATCACTAACCTGTGAAGCACACTTACATACACAGAGAAACTGAAAAGGCCGAGACATCCTCGTTGTTCAGAGCTCATTCTTTTTTTCTTCTATTCCTTTTTTTCTATCACGGGGGATATGGAAGAAAATATTAATATAAAATACATTGACATCTATTTTAAACTCAAGGAAATAATATATCCTGTACTATGGGTGAAGTCAGGAAATAGCGGGGCTCTACAACACAACAACAGACTTGTTTATGCCTGTCTAGACACTCTATTTCTTCTCTGTGCTATTCTGTCACTTTCGCAGTTCTAGAATCTGATCACTGAGTCTACTGTGTCAAGTATTAGCCACCCCAGACCAAAAACAATACTGTAGAACTGGAGGAAGTGCAAAGAAGAATGATGAGAAGGATCAAGACCAGGGCCAGCGCTTCCATTTAGTTGACCTAGGCGGTTGCCTAGAGCACCAGGATTTGGAAGGGCGGCAGACTGCTCCGGTGGACCTCCTGCAGGCGTCCCTGCGGACTGTCCGCTGGTCCCGCAGCAATGGTGGAGCATCCGCAGGCACGCCTGCGGCAGGTCCACTGGAGCCACGGGACCGGCGAGCTGGCCCTGCGCCTAGGGCGCCAAAAACCCTGGCACCGCTCCTGATCAAGACCATGCAAAATCTTCCATATGAAGAGAAATTGAAAAGGGATTGTTAGGATGGTAATTCACCTTAGAAAAGGAGGGGACTTGACAAAAAATATAGAAAATAATGAATGGTATAGCAAAAACAAATTAGGAAATTCTGCTTGCCCTGTCTCATAACAAGGTGACATTCAATTTGTCTAACCCAGGGGTTGGCAATCTCTGGCACGCGGCTCACCAGGGTAAGCACCCTGGCGGGCCGGGCCAGTTTGTTTACGTGCCGTGTCAGCAGGTTCGGCAGACCACAGCTCCCACTGCGGTTCACCGTCCTAGGTCATTGGGGGTGGCGGGAAGCTGTGGCCAGCACATCCCTGAACCATGCAGCTTCCTGCTGCCCCCATTGGCCTGTGACGGTGAACCACGGCATTGGAGACTTCAAGAGTCAGTGGGAGCAGCAGACAGCATAACCTGACAATCCCAGGAGCCTCTCTTCAAGCCCTCTGACATTACTAGCTATTATTTGTATGTGCAGAGAATGATAATTTGCACAAAGAGAAAGAAATGATTGTCAGAAGAGAGGTGTTGGGAGAACAAAGGAAGAAAGGCTGGGTGTTGCTGTTTGAAGAAAGAGGAGGGTATGACAAGGGATTGTGGGCATAAAGCAGGGCTGCCCAGAGGGGCGGGCAAGTGGGACAATTTGCCCCAGGCCCGGGCCCTGCAGGGGCCCCTGGAGCGGGGTTCTTAACTTGCTCCGGGGGCCCCAGAAATCTCTCGCGGGGCCAGGCCCCCAGAGCTTCTTCTGCTCCAGGTCTTCGGCGGCAATTCGGCAGCGGGGGGTCCTTCTGCTCCAGGAACCGCCGCCAAAGTGCCAGGTCTTCGGTGGCGGGGCCTCCCCACCGCGGGTCTTCGGGGCACTTCAGCGGCGAGTCCTGGAGCGGAAGAAACCGCCACCGCCGAAATACCGCCAAAATGAGGGCCTCCCGCCGCCGAAGACTCCAGGCACCCTGAATCCTTTGGGCGGTCCTGGCATGAAGTATTTTGAAAAGAAATGGGAATTTAGAGGGTTTAAGTGAATATATTACCAGATTATAAATAAAATATATTAGTAATCATTTTTTAAGAAATGGGTGAGTATGGGTGGGTTGAGGAATTAGAGATAGTAACCAAAATTAGACTAAAATAGCTAAAGGTTATTGAAGATAGCTAGACAGTGTCTCCTCTGTTGTTGCAGGTGCTATGCGGCTGGTTCCAGTAGCCTCATACAGCTCAGCAGAAGCAGGAAGCAGACTCCTACAAGTAATACACCTCTACCTTGATATAATGCTGTCCTTGGGAGCCAAAAAATCTTACTGCGTTACAGGTTAAACCATGTTACATTGAACTTGCTTTGATCCACTGGAGTGCGCAGCCCCCCTGCTCCCCGTGCCCCCAGAGCACTGCTTTACAGTGTTATATCCAAATGTGTGTTATATCGAGTGGCGTTATATCGAGGTAGTGGTGTACTTCACTCTGCAGCACTAGGTGACAGCTCCTCTTTCCTGACTTACACCCCAAAGGGTAAGACCTGAGTTTCTTGGGTACTTGTTTAAATATTTTTACTGGAACAGAGAATTGATATCTACCAAGCTAAAGGCACAATAGCCCAAATGAAAAAAATGCAAAGGGAAAAGGAAACATTAGTGAGGAAAATCTTGGAGCCACTGAAGTCAAAGAGGCTTTTGCCATGTACTTTTACGAAACCAGGATTTCATCTAGTGTGTCCACCAGCCAGGGACAGCTACAGTGATGTGTTGGTCTTGCACAAAATAAACTGGATTTCTGATTATTATCTTTGCAAAATTAGGCTTCTGTTTAACTAGCAGAATGTAAAGAAGCATTCCTGCCTGAATGCTACACGTGAAGGCCACTGAAAGGAGAGTGGATTGTGGATGGAATATAAGACTACTTCCAATTATCTTCTTTCTGCGTCTAAAATTGAAAAACAAAGCAACACTTTGAAACTCCAGGACCAGAATTACCACATAAATTCAAAAAGAGCTTGTAGTAAGAGGAGGCCCTGAGATACAAACCTTGGTATCAGAGGCCTGGTTTGAGGCTAAGGCCTGAACTAAGGTAATAGTCAGGACTTCGCTAACATAAAGCAAAGTTAAGCTGTGAGTCAGAGACAGGCCCTGCTCACAGAAGCTGGCAAGGAAAGGGCTGCAAAAAGAGATGCTGCAAAAAGAGACATACCTAAAAGGTACGGGACACCAGATATCAGAACATTCGCATACTTGTACACTCTACACAGATAACAAGGAACAGGCTGACCCATCCCAATGACAGGGCCAAAAGGGTAATATGATGGATAGAGTTGTTTTGTTTGAACCAACATGTATAAGGTGAGAGGCGGCACCTTACTACGTAGAGGGTTGTACCTTGCTATGTAGAGGGGTTGCACCTCAATACGTCAGGAGTGATGTGTAACTTGTTTGTGCCTCTGTATAAGAATGCATCCCTGAGTGGATGTCTTTGTCCAGCCTAGGAGGCAGTGGAAAGTCCCGCCACTGACTGAGCTGAGTCCATTGCCAAGGGGCACATATTCATAGTATGTCCTGTAGAGTAAAGTCTAGTGGGAACTATCATTGTGCTTCATTTGACAATAAACCTGGCCGACATGCCTTCGTACCTTACTAAAGTCTGTGGTCATTGGGGGTTTTCTCGGGGTCTGCTGTGTCAGCTATGTGCGCAGAGCTGGGACAGCACACAGAGGGAACACACACACGCAGCCGATTGCTATCAACATTGAACAGAGCAGAGCACCAAATCGGTAGCATCTGACAACAGAGCTTAAACAAATAATGAACAGATGGGAGGAAATGACGTATAGTGAAACATGTGAATATTTACATGACACCATATTTACATAAAATTCCAGCATACCAAAGCTGAATCCTTCACTTTACTAATTCCCGAATCCATAGGAAAGAATCCAATAACCAGTTTGTGGGCATTATCCAGATACCTGGGTCCCCGCTTCAGAAAATGTGAGTAATTCCACAAGCCAGCCACTGCATAAGGAGAAAATGCTGGTATTGGAAATATAAAGATTTTTAAATGAATTATTGTGGATAATACACCAGCCAGAAGAAATTATCTGAAGAATTACACTCAAATGAAGAAGACTACAAGCTGGAAGCCCACATGCTTAATGTTACCTCAGTTAATAATGTTGTCCCTATCTGAACAATGAACTTTTACCCCATCTTTCTCACAAAGACATCATGCTGAGTCAGTGCAGTTATTATTCAGTAAGCTCCAGCTACTCATGTATGTTGTGAAAAGTGGATCAGATGTGTTCCTGGGCATACTGTTAACTTCCAGATCTGCACCAGGTGCATCGATTTACAAATGCAGCTATGAATTGTCTGCCCAGCAGGTATGTTTTTTATTCTAGCATTGATAATGCTGCCAAAGTTAAAGGGTATTTTATTGCTGATCCATTTTCAACTGCTCTCTTTAGTTTGGGGCTATGTTTGTAAAAAGCAGTTGGAGTGATAGTGCAGGACTTGCCTCAAGAGCCCTCTTACAACTACCCACATCCACTCAGCCACCCACCCCTATGCACTCTCTTGACCCTCTCAGGGTCTCAGGTTAAAAAAATAATGGCACCACAGTTGTTCACATTTTTCTTCTTCTCCCACCGGCAGAAAACAGTAGCAGTACCTGAGCTGCTCTATTCTGCAACCATTCCTTCCTCTTAAAGATGTAGGGCTCCTTGCCTACTCTGCTCCCAGGCTGAAGGGAAGAAGCCTGTAGTTCCAGCTATTATGATCCCTAAACATAATCAGATCACTGTCCTACCCAAAATTCCTACTCACCACAGGTATATGAGTTTTTCAAATCCTGTCGAACGTACAATGTGGACCAGTTAATGTCACTACGTGCACCATAACTTTTTCATTTCCTAACTGTGTGTTTACATATACAATCTGAATGCAACAGTAACATTTTTCTATTGAATGTTCAGTGTATTTTCTTATTTGTTTGGCAACAGCATTTTTAAAATTTGTGTGCATTTCATTGCTCTTCTCATTTTGTTCTTACAAAACTTTCCTAAAAACTGCTCCATAAATCCTGAATAAATATCCCACACGAGACTATAATGGTGTTAATTCCCAGAGAAAGATGTACTGTATTCAGTGGTTTTAAGTACTCCCAGAAGTAATCTTGACAGAATGTTTTTGGTCTTGTTAAAGTTTCACTTTAAGTGCTGTATTTTTGTTAGTTCTTATTTATATATGCAGACATAAGGAGGGTTGGGTTTGTTTTTTTCCTCCAGACTCTAAAGACATGTGAAAAGCAGATGTGGTAAAGGTCTAGAGAGTATTCAATGGATACATCATGTGGCAGGTATTAACTTTCAATGCTTTTTTAGAATTTCATAAATTCAGTGATATATGAAACTCCTATTGCATTTTGATAAGCAGCTCATGAGTTGCTTGAAAAGCAGCCCAATTAAAAAATAATGAACCTATTTTCTCTGGAACCAACTCATTATCTTGATGGTTTCCAACAGCAGCTTAAGGCTCAATTCTACATCAAACCGCCTCTGTGGCTGTTGGCCAGTGATATCTCTGTAACCCTCAGGGGCTCTTCAGATGTCAAGGCAAATTACTTTTCCCTAGTGGAAATTTTAAAACTCCCACTCAACAGCAACCACAGTCACTTCTGCCCCTATTGCCACTGTGGAGTTTGTGACTATGCCCAGACTAAATGATATATGTGACAACTAGAAAACATCTGGTGACATCAAAAGAATCTACTGACCATGTTCAAGACCATCCTGATAGTATAACATGGAATATCCTAACAAGGGAATAGGCTCTTCCCTATCTGTCTGCCTAATAATTATAAAGATTTTGGGGTTTCTTAATTGGGGTGACCCATTGGACTAACTGTCATTTTAAATATCCATGCTGTTGTAGGAGCCAAGATAATTAAGTCCTTGGGCTATAGTCCATGAAAATGGTCACTAGTAAAAAATAAATGTCTTCCAGGTGGTGTCTGTGTGTGAATGACAGAGAGAGAGAGAGAGAGAGAGAGAGAGAGAGAGAGAGAGAATATGAGTTACTTTTCAGAGCTACAAACTAATACAAACTGGCCAATGTCATTACAGCCATTCTTGACTACTTCTCTAGTTAGTTAGCAGTAGCTAAGCCTAATGCAGGGATTTGTTCCTAAGGAGGACAGACAATTTTTCCATGTTCCCTCTCTATCAGGATTTGGCAAGGTGGGGGTGAGCAGTGTAAACCTTCCCACAAATCCACTGGTTCCGAGTAGAGCTGTTGCATCAATGGATTTCCAGGCTCTCTAATCACACACATTTTTTCTCTACAGTTGCCCTCTTTTGGGACTACAATAACCCCTTCTGGTCCAATTCTCACCCCATTCTTACTGTGGAACTGTCGACACTTTTTGGCACTGCAAACCGATCCACCAAAGCACTTTTAGCAATTGGGCTTTTCATCACCATTGACAGAAACCAACATAAAGTGATGGTGAATTTGGCCATGTAAGATTTGTCCAATTAACTATGAAATGACTAAAGTGATAAGGTTTCCACCAAGTCCCTTAGAAGATTATTCTACAATCTGACATTTTCCCTAGTAGTTCTTAGAACTTCATTGGTGAGTTGCAATCACAGTCAAAGGGGGAATATTTGATTATTTAACACTTATATTAACAATATCAACAGAAGAAAATAACAGGATTTAGTTAAAATCTCTCTCGTAAGAGTGGTATAGGAGTTAGTTGTGGAAACCAGCTGTCCTGACCAGTTTTCGAGTAGATGCAGCTTTGACGAAAACAAACTTTGGGACGAAGCAACACTAAGATACAAAGCTAACTTCTGTCAGAGTATGACTCCCTGTTATTTACTATAAAAAGGTTTCTTGGCTGCCTAGGCTAATATTTTGAACAGCATATTCTTTGAAATACAGTCTTCTAGAAATGGGAGGAAAAAAATTTCAATAAAAGCCCATTAAATGCATTATCAGTTCAGCCAGTGTACCCATGCAGTGTTTATCTTTTCTGCATACATGAAGACACTTGGGGTGAATTCATCTACAATGTAAGTGGGAGTTGTGGAGTGGATATAGAGTTCCTAGTCCTCCACCATTTTCAGAGAAGACCATGATGTGTTGCAAGTGGAGCTTAAAAGAAGGAGGAACTCCCAGTCAGGGAGTTTCTTAGTTGGTGCTTAAGGCATGGCTCTTTGTGTTTATGTCCTCGCACTAAAGGTGTAACTTCATTCATTTTAATGCAATCATCGTTCTTGCTCCAGGGCTGTGTCTATGTTCAATTGACCTCTCTTGGACACTTTTCATAGTGCATAGAGAATAAAAATTCCTATCAGCATTTCATAAAATTATTGTTGCTGACCAATTCCCAAAGTCAAAAGTTCTACAATAAGTCCAATTAGCACTGGAAAAGAGGGAGACTGAGGGGTCAGACTCACAAAGAAAGCTCAGCTCTTTTAAATTGAGAATATACTACGTAAGCATACGCCTCATGTTAGACTGTCTTCAGAATGTCTGGAGAACATTTGGAAGCAGCTGACTTTCTCTAGATCGCATTGTGACACTTTTGTAAAGATTAATTAGGTATTCCAGCAAATATGAGAAAAATGATGGAATTACTTTGCTCTTGACTTTTTCTTCCTTTAAAATGGGTGCTTGTGTGATGTGGGGAAAATAGAAAGGGTTGGAAAAGGAAGAAAAATGTGCCTTTTGAATGAATGTGAGTTCTACAGAAGCAAGCTGGGAAATCTACCCTATAAATATTTTTGTAGGTAATTCTCCTATTTGTTTTTGCATATACTCCTGGCCTTGCCTTTGCAATATAAGGCCCCAGTGTTACAAAGAGATTCATGCAGATAGCTCCTTACATCAGCACAGAGACCTCATTGCCTTCAGTGGGACTCTGGTTGAATGTAAGGTTCCTGTCACCACTAATACTCCACTTGCCTGGATCTATTTGTACAATCAGAGCCTTGCAGATCAGTAATTATTAATCACTGAAGCCACAGGGTACAGAATCACTATTGTGATATATGTATTTTTCTTTAACTTTCTGAACTTATGGACCCATCAGATAATGGCATCCACATTCTTGTCTGTTTCATATTAATGCAAGATTATCAAAAAGTAAAATAATTCTGTTAATCTGAGCATGCAGTTATTATTGTCACATGCTCCCCAAGTTACTGCACATACTTACACTAGCATGTTGACAAACATGGGATAGCATACCCATTGTAAGTTCATTTCAGCTATTTTAGGGTGTATCTAAACATCTCCGTAATGAGGTGAGGTGAGGATATAGGAGCCCCAAGTACTATTCCCCAATCCTTCCCTCCTCCGTTGTCCTTTCAGTATGATTCATATCTGGAAAATCATTGCCTTGAACAGTTTGATCAGTTCTTTACATCATATCATAGTCATAGTCATATCATAGTCAATTCACAGAATGGAACAAGGAGAAGATCACTAGCTATTAATATAATTATCTCAATTTGCCAATTTGGTTAGTCTTCTTAGAGAGGTTTATTGGTTTTGCTGCACTATTGCACAACTATAAAAAGTAACCTAAATTATATACATCAACACCAAAGCTACATGTGTGCTTCTGTAGATGATTAGTAGTTATGAATCCTAAACTAACTTCATGGATCATTCCTTCAAATATTTAACACTTCCTTCTTGAGACTGACTTTTCTGGTATTTACTGTACATTGGATAGAGGAGCTCTATAAAGTTTCTTCTAGAATCAAAAGCAGGTATTTTGGCTAGAAGGCCAATTTGCTACAAAAAATAGGCAGCAAGAAGACAGCAATGATCAAATTGTCACTTGCCATCACAGATAATTCATCAACTCCAAGGCCATCACAATTGTGGTCATCTAGTCTGATCTCCTGTATTACACAGAACTTCCCCAAAATAATTCCTGGAGAATATCTCTTGGAAAAATATCCAATCCTGATTTAAAAATTGCCACTGACAGAGAATCCACCACAACGGTTAATGACCCACATTGTAAAAACTGTACAGCTTATTACCAGTTTGAATTTGTCTAGTTACAACTTGCAGCCATTGGATCCTGTTATAACTTTCTCTGCTAGTCTGAAGAGCCCATTAACAAATATTTGTTCCCCATGTAGGCTTTTATGAACTGTAATCAACTCATCCCTTAAATTCTCCTGGCTAAGCTAAATAAATTGAGACCCTTGAGTTTATCACTATAAGGCATGTCTTCAATCCTTTAATCATTATTGTGGATCTTCTCTGAACTCTCTCCAATTTGTCAGTCTTTCCTGAATAGCAGACATCAGAACTTGACAAGTATTTCAGCAACAGTAACACCAGTGCTGAATACAGATGTAAGATAACCGCGCTACTCCTACTCAAGATTCCTCTCTTTATGTATCCAAGGATTCCATTACCTCTCTTCCTCTGATAGAATCTCCCATCCTGTAATTATGGCCTAAAGGAAAATAAATATTACTCTAGATGATTTCTATTTGGAGACAGGAAGCCAAAAACTAATCAGAAAGAAAATCATATAAATATTAAAAGGAAAATAAAATCTAACATAACTGACAGAGTCATGGTATATCTAAGAAAGAGAACACTGCCTACTACCTTCAGTTTTAAAAGACTTACTTTGCATTTGTAGCATCTTTATTGAGGTTTCATGTACTCTATCACATCTATTTGTGCTGCACTGCAGAATATAGACAAACTGCCAATTATTCTCTTGTGTACAAATCTGTGGAGAGAAACAATTCAAATCCACCCCGTATAAGAAAAAGCTCCTCTTGATCAATGATCTGTATTTATTCATTTAAGTATCCTTCGGAAATCAGATTTTGGCATACAAGCTGTAAAGAATTTGTGGTTTGGCACTGTGCAGGGATGGTTTCTGTACTCTACATTGATTGTGCTCTAGACAATGATTTACAGTGTCCAGCTGGAGCAACTTTAAAAAAGCAAACTCAGACTTTAAATTCCTAATTAACCAGGTAGGTACAAAGATGTCTCCACAAAGAATCAATCAATTACTGTAGAAATCTCAGTGGGATATAAAACTGATGTCCTTTAAAAGGACTATTTTCAAAAAATGAGAATATTTATTTATACTATCTTCTTTCTTTGTATAGCAGAAAAGTGTGTTTAAGCTAATGTGTACTTCAATAATGCCAGGATCAGAGCACTCCTGTGGTTCTGCGAGTCTAAATGTTGGTACAGAGTTTAGTAAAATGAGGCCCTACTCCTCATCAGAGACTCTAGATATTACTATTAGACAAATAATAATATTGTCATATTTGTCTACATTTGGGTAAGTAAGAGTCTGGCATTGTCTGCACAAAAACCCATCAAATATAGGGCCAGATATTACTCTCGGTAAACCCTGTTTCCCACGCCTGTACCTCAGTGAGGCCCATGGTTCTGCAGGTAACTTCAGGCAGTATAAGAGTAGGCATTATTTATACAAATTATACATTTTTCATCTGTCTTAGAGCTCTAGACATGTAATCACCTACCTTTCTATTTCGTATTTTTCATCTGCAAAATATAAAAAATAAATCTCAGCCAAATCCAGGGTTGTCACCTTTCTAATGGCTGGTAACTGGACCCCTGAGGCCTCATCCCCTGCTCCGCCTCTTCCCCCAAGGCCTCACCCCTGCTCTGCCTTTTATCCCAAGTCCGCCTCCTTCTCTGACTCTTCCCCAGGCCCTGGTCCCTTCTCCGCCTCTTCCCTGAAGGCCCCACCCCGGAGGCCACACTCCACGGAAAGCTGCAGGCTCATCAAATGGCATCTGGACACTCAAGCCAAAACTTAGACTGTCCATGTCATGGTATAATTCCCCACTCTGAACCTTAGTGTCCAAAAGATGGGGTACCAGCATGAGTTCCTCTAAGCTCAATTACCAGCTTAGTACTTGTAGCGCTGCCACCAACCAGAAATTCCAGTGCCTGGTACACTCTGGTCCCCCTCAAAACCTTGCCCGGGAACCCCCAAGACCCAGTCCCTCTGGATCTTAACACAAGGAAAGTAAACCCTTTCCCTCACCATTGCCTCTCCCAGGCTTCCCTTCCCTGGGTTACCCTGGAAGATTACTGTGATTCAAACTCCTTGAATCTTAAAACAGAGAGGAAAATTCATCTTCCCCCCGCCTTCTCTCTCCCCCTCCCAGACTTTCCTTGAGATAGAAAGTAATCCTAACACAGAGAGAAAATTAACCTTTCTCTCCCCCTTCCCTTCTTTCTCCCCACCAATTCCCTGGTGGATCCAGACCCAGTCCCCTGGGGTCTCACCAGAATAAAAAAACAATTAGGTTATTAAACAAGAAAAGCTTTTAATTAAAGAAGGAAAAACAGTAAAAAATATCTTTGTAAATTTAAGATGGAATATGTTACAGGGTCTTTCAGCTATAGACGCTGGGAATACCCTCCCAGCCTAAGTATACAAGTACAAATTAAAATCCTTTCAGCAAAATACAAATTTGAACTCCTCCCAGCCAAATACACATTTGAACTCCTCCCAGCCAAATACACATTTGCAAATAAAGAAAACAAACATAAGCCTAACTCGCCTTACCACCTAGTACTTACTATTTTGAATCTATAAGAACCTGTATCAGGGAGATTGGAGAGAAACCTGGTTGCACGTCTGCTCACTCGCAGAACCCAGAGAGAACAACAACCAAAATTTAACAGCACACACAAAAACTTCCCTCTCTCATGATTTGAAAGTATCCTGTCCCCTGATTGGTCCTCTGGTCAGGTGACAGCCAGGCTCACTGATCTTGTTAACCCTTTACAGGCAAAAGAGATATGAAGTACTTCTGTTCTATTAACTCTTATTTATCTATTTATGACACGCCCCCCAAATCGCTGACAGTGTGGAACCACACTGGCAGTGATTTTTCCCTAGAACTCTAGAATAAACAGATCAATAAACACATGCACCCTTACATATGCTACTAATTATGTACAACTACAAGATTTTTCACATTGTAAGGACAATTTTTAACCAATTGATTTTGGGAAACTTTGACGGGAGAGTGCATCCACTCCTTGATTTGTTGCCTCTGCAGACGTTCCAGGGTTGTGTCATAAACAGATAGCTAAGGGTTAATGTTCTTTTACCTGTAAAGGGTTAACACAGGGAACCAAACACCTGACCAGAGGACCAATCAGGAAACAAGACTTTTTCAAATCTGGGTGGAGGGAAGTTTTGGGTGTGAATTCTTTGTTCTTTGTCTTGGTTCGGTGACCCTCTCGGCTCTGAGAGTGATTTTTCTATCTCCAGGCTTTCTAATCTTCTGTTTCCAAGTTGTAAGTACAAGGATAGTAAGACAATAGGTTTATATTGGTTTTTTTTTGTATTTACATGTGTGTAGTTGCTGGAATGTGTTAAATTGTATTCTTTTTGGATAAGGCTGTTTATTCATTTTTTTCCTTTAAGCAATTGACCCTGTATATTGTCACCTTAATACAGAGACTATTTTTATGTCTTTTCCTTTCTTTTTTATACAAAACTTTCTTTTTAAGACCTGTTGGAGTTTTTCTTTAGTGGGGACTCCAGGGAATTGAGTCTGCAGCTCACCAGGGGATTGATGGGAGGAAGAAGTCCGGGGGAAAAATCTCTTTGTGTTAGATTTACTAAGCCTGACTTGGCATATCCTCTGGGTGAGGGGAGAGAGAGATTTGATCTCTCGGTACTTGTGTTTCAAGGACTTGAAGCAGGGAGGGTGGAATCCCTTTGTTTAGATTCACGGAGCTTGAATCTGTATATCTCTTCAGGAACCCAGGAAGGGAACACCTTGAGGGGAAGAGGGAGAAGGGAAGTGGGTTATTTCCCTTTGTGGTGAGACTCAAGGAATCTCGGTCTTTGGGTCCTGTGGGAAGGTTTGGGGGGACCAGAGGGTATCAGGCCCTAAAATTCCGGATTGGTGGCAGCGCTATCAGATCTAAGCTGGTAATTAAGCTTAGGGGAATTCATGCTAGTACCCATATTTTGGATGCTAAGGTCCAGCTTTGGGAATTATACTTGATAGGTTGTGGAGAGGTTCACCTCTTTCACGCCACCGTTACTTTTCCCTTTGTAGTAGACACCATCAGGCCACTCAGGATCATCTCCTGCCTGGGCTGTAAACTGAAAAACCTTTAAGGCTCTGGAATAAAAGGGCTTGAGAGAATTAACGTGGTACACTCTGGGCTTTAGGAGGAATTGGGAAATGCTATGAGGTAGTTAACAGCTCCCAGGCGCTCTTGGACTGTGAATGGCCCTTCCCATGATGCTTCCATTTTATGGGCCTGTTGCGCCTTCAAGACCATAACCTGGTCTCCTACCTTGAAGGAACGCTCCCTGGTATGTCTATCACACCAGGCCTTTTGCTCTTTTTGAGCCTCCTTTAGGTTTTCGTTAGCAAGGGCTAAAGAGTGTTGGAGGGTGTTTTGTAGGTTGCTTACAAAATCCAGAATGTTAGTTCCTGGAGAGGGTGTAAACCCCTCCCATTGCTGCTTCACCAACTGTAATGGCCCTTTAACCTCGTGACCATACACAAGCTCAAACGGTGAAAACCTTAAACTGGGATGTGGTACAGCCCTGTAGGCAAAGAGCAACTGCTGCAACACTAGGTCCCAGTCATTGGAGTGTTCATTCACGAATTTACATATCATGGCCCCCAAAGTTTCATTAAACCTTTCCACCAGGCCATTGGTTTGATGGTGGTACGGAGTGGCAACTAAGTGATTCACCCCATGAGTTTCCCACAGTTCTTTCATGGTCCCGGCCAGGAAATTAGTCCCTGAATCCGTAAGGATGTTGGAGGGCCAACCTACCCTGGCAAAAATGTCTATTAGGGCCTGGCACACAGTTTTAGCCCTGATGTTGCCTAGTGCTACTGCTTCCGGCCATCAGGTAGCAAAGTCCACGAAAGTCAGTATGTACTGCTTTCCTCTGGGGGCCTTTTTTGGGAAAGGACCCAGAATATCCATAGCTATTCACTGAAATGAGACCTCAATTATGGGGAGTGGCTGGAGAGGGGCCTTTACCTGGTCTTGGGGCTTTCCCACTTTTTGGCACACCTCACAAGACCGGACATACTTGGCAACATCCTTGCCCATCCCCTCCCAGTGGAAGGACTTCCCCAACCGGTCTTTGGTTCTGTTCACCCCAGCATGGCCACTGGGATGATCATGGGCTAAGCTTAAGAGCTTCCCCTGGTACTCAGTTGGAACCACCAACTGTTTTTGTGGATGCCAGTCTTCCCGGTGTCCACCAGAAAGAGTATCCTTATATAAAAGCCCTTGTTTTATAACAAACCGGGATCGGTCAGAAGAGCTGAGAGGCAGTGGGGTGCTCCATGCCGCCGCCCAAGCTTTCTGAAGGCTGGCATCTGCTTCCTGCTCAGTCTGGAACTATTTCCTGGAGGCTGGAGACACCAGTTCTTCCTTAGACTGTGGACTTGGGCTTGGTCCTTCGGGAAGTGATGTAGGTGATGAGGTTGTTTTTGTGGCTGATGAACCGCTCTCCGCTGGTGCACCAGGTGGTATTTCAGGCTCTGGCTGAGCCTCTTGGGTATGGTTGTCTGCTGCTTCTGCCAGTTCAGGTTTGCTGGCACCCTCTGGCGTTGGGGTTGAAGATGCGTTTGCAAGCGCTGGCGTCAGTGCTGGCAATGGTTCTGGTGCTGGTTGCGTTCCCAGGTGGCAGGGGATCCAGGTCCACTACCTCTGTCTGGGTCTCTGCTAACACAGACGGGGCCCCTGTGGACGGCTCAGGAACAGGGATGAGTCTGGACGCTTGCCTGGCTTGGCTGCATGTAACCATTCCCACTCTCTTGGCCCACTTTACCTGGTTGGCCAAGTCTTCCCCCAGGAGCATGGGGATGTGATAATTGTCGTAGACTGCAAATGTCCACATTCCTGACCAGCCTTCGTACTGGACAGGCAGTTTAGCTGTAGGCAAGTCTACAGCTTGTGACATGAAGGGGTAAATTGTCACTTGGGCCTTTGGGTTGATGAATTTGGGGTCCACTAAGGATTGGTGGATAGCTGACACTTGTGCCCCCGTGTCTCTCCACGTGATAACCTTCTTTCCGCCCATTCTCAAAATTTCCCTTCACTCCGAGGGTATTTGAGAGGTACGTGGGCCTGGGGATCTTTGGAGTGATGGAGATATAATGACCTGCACTCGGTTGGGGTTCTTGGGGCAGTTGGCCTTTATATGTCCCAGTTCATTACACTTGAAGCATCACCCAGCTGACTAGTCACTGGGCCAAGATGTGTTACTGGAGATTGGTGAGGTGAGAGAATAGGGAGTCGGCGGCTTTCCTTGGGTTGTAGGTGGGGTCTTGGGTTGCCCTTGGGTATAGGGTTTATTGTTGGTGTGACCCATGTGATATTTGCTCCCCTTGATAGTAGCTTTTTTCTTTTCTGCCACTTCCACCCATCTGGCTCCAATCTCCCCCGCCTCAGTTACAGTTTTGGGCTTCCCATCTAGGATGTACCTTTCTATTTCCTCAGGAACACCCTCTAAGAACTGCTCCAATTGTATTAGGAGGTGCGTGTCGTCCAGAGATTCAACATTGGCTCCTGATATCCAGGCATCATAATTCTTTCCAACGTGGTAGGTGTGTCGGGTGAATGACACATCTGGTTTCCACCTTAGGGCTCTGAACCTCCGACGGGCATGCTCAGGTGTTAGTCCCATTCTCATTCTGGCCCTGGTTTGAAAAAGTTTATAATAGTTCATGTTCTCCTTAGGCATTTCAGCCCCCACCTCTGCTAGGGGTCCACTAAGCAGTGGCCTCAGCTCTATCATGAACTGGTCTTCAGTGATGCTGTACCGATGGCAGGTCCTTTCAAAATTTTCTAGGAAGGCCTCAGTGTCATCACCTGCCTTGTAGGTGGGAAATTTCTTGGGATGTGGAACAATAACTGGCGAAGGGTTGCTAGGATCGGCTGTGTTCTTCTGCTTAGCCTGTTCTAATGCCAGGGCCTGCTGGTGGGCCTCCCTCTGGAGTTCTATCTGTCTTCTGTGGGCTGCCTCTTTGTCTTCTTGTTCTCTTTTGTGGGCCACCTCTTTGTCTTTTTCTCTCTCTTCCCTCTCTCTTTCTTTTATCTCCAGCTCTCTCCTGTGGGCAGCCTCTCTTTCTCTTTCTCTCAGCTCCATCTCTTTTTGTTTTATTTCTAGTTCTTTAGTTTCTTTTCCATGTCTCGCTTGTGGTCTGCGTCTTTGATTTGTGCCTCTGCCTCCAGTTTTGCCCGTTTCTGTTTCAGGGTGTCCTTGGTAGTCATGGTTTCTACTTTCTTGTGTTGGGGCGCCCTCTGGTGTTTACTGCCTGAAATGCTGCTTCTTTGTTGCCTCCTTAGGGTTGCTTAGCAACAGAGCCTTTTTTTTTAACTCCTTCTACCTAGCTATTCCCGACAGAGTTTGAAAGAAAAAAAAACATTCATTTGCAAATGTGTTTTGCTGGTGTATGGTGACTCACAGCTGGAGTCCCTTTGTTTAACAAAAGACCCTTGTTAAACTTAATGTCTCTGCCTTCAGAGTACTCAGAAGGGAGAGACCAAAAAACTTGCAGACCTTTGCTTTTAAAAACAATCTCCTCTAGCCTGCTTTACACACAGCTGGCAGGGAAAGAGAAAGAAAAAATCCTACTGGCTTTTGCTTCTAAAAGAGAAATAAAAACCTCACTGGCTTTTGGATTCTATCTTATCTATCTATCCCACACGCTGCACACCAAGTCATGATATAATTCTCCACTCTGAACCTTAGCGTCCAAAAGATGGGGTACCAGCATGAATTCCTCTAAGCTCAATTACCAGCTTAGTACTTGTAGCGCTGCCACCAACCAGAAATTCCAGTGCCTGGTACACTCTGGTCCCCCCCAAAACCTTGCCCAAGGACCCCCAAGACCCAGTCCCTCTGGATCTTAACACAAGGAAAGAAAACCTTTTCCCTCACCATTGCCTCTCCCAGCTTCCCCTCCCTGGGTTACCCTGGAAGATTACTGTGATTCAAACTCCTTGAATCTTAAAACAGAGAGGAAAATTCACCTTCCTCCCGCCTTCTCTCTCCCTCTCCCAGACTTTCCCTGAGAAAGAAAGTAATCCTAATAAAGAGAGAAAATTAACCTCTCTCCCCCTTCCCTCCTTTCTCCCCACCAATTCCCTGGTGGATCCAGACCCAGTCCCCTGGGGTCTCACCAGAATAAAAAAACAATCAGGTTCTTAAACAAGAAAAGCTTTTAATTAAAGAAGGAAAAACAGTAAAAATTATCTTTGTAAATTTAAGATGGAATATGTTACAAGGTCTTTCAGCTATAGACGCTGGGAATACTCTCCCAGCCTAAGTATACAAGTACAAATTAAAATCCTTTCAGCAAAATACAAATTTGAACTCCTCCCAGCCAAATACACATTTTCAAATAAAGAAAACAAACATAAGCCTAACTCGCCTTACCACCTAGTACTTACTATTTTGAATCTATAAGAACCTGTATCAGGGAGATTGGAGAAAAACCTGGTTGCACGTCTGGTCACTCGCAGAACCCAGAGAGAACAACAACCAAAATCTAACAGCACGCACAAAAACTTCCCTCCCTCAAGATTTGAAAGTATCCTGTCCCCTGATTGGTCCTCTGGTCAGGTGACAGCCAGGCTCACTGATCCTGTTAACCCTTTACAGGCAAAAGAGATATGAAGTACTTCTGTTCTATTAACTCTTACTTATCTGTGTATGACAGTTCAAGTGAAAACCAGGCAGGTGACAACACTAGCCAAATCCTGCCCTTAGTTACACCTCATAGGGTTGTATGGATATGGAAAAGGTCATGAATTTGGTCTTAGATCTTTAGTGCACTATTCTGATACTGCTAACTGCAAAACCTATGTACCCACAACCAGCCAGGTCAGAGTCAAATTATGTGCATTTTATAGTGTGTGTGTGTGGCACCTCTGTAAAAAAGACTAAAGTGTTTTGGGGGGTTCTAATTAAAAGAAAGGACTTTGACTTCTGAAGATCAGCTTTAAGAACAAACTAATCACTGTTTCGGTTTTCAGTTTCAGGAAAACATTTTGGGGTATCTTCTCACTGCATTAGCCAGGCTATAGTTCAAAGACAGGTGTTTGCATTTAATCAATGCATTTTAGTTATGTTCTACGTATTCAATTAACAATGCTAATTGCTAGGCCATAGCCAGCATGACAGAGTATCTTGTAACAGAAGCAGTCAAAGAATATAGTTCCTGGCTTTTCATCAATTCAAGAAATAAAGCTCCCTTCTGCCAATTTTTAAATACCTTCTTTTTTAAAGTAGATTTTGATTTTCTGCTCAGAAACAGCTAAATCTCTGTTGAGCCACTGCAACCCATTTTGCACCTTATATTAGTGCAGATTGACTTTCCTGCTTTTTTTGCAGTTGTCGCTGCTAACAGAGGAGTCTCTGCTTTACCAATGAGAACAGAAGATTTGTTTTTAAAGAAGTTTTCTCAACTAGGCCTACCTAATTTTTTTCTTTTACATTTTCAAAACTATTTAAAATACACACATGCTATGCAAGTTTAGAGCAGATAAAACAGTGTAAATGTCACAGCTCTAATTGGTTAAAGAAAATACAGTATGAGCCAAAAACTACTGAAGAGACATTTTTCCTATTTCTTTACTATGCTGATTTTATATTGCCCTTTTCATCCCAGGATCCAAAATTGTTCACACATAGAAGCATCTAGTACTTTAGGTCAGTGTTGGCCTGCGTATTTGTAAATTTAGGGAAGGAAATATTCATACTATATGTACAATTTTTTATAAGTGTATCAATGTGTATATATATGTAGTACACATTCATTCTACAGTACTTGTGCTGTATTTAAAGTTTCTTCAGTTTTGAATGAGTCCATCAGTTAGAGAGAGATTTCTTAAATGCTTAAAAGGGGAGAAAAGAAAGAAACTTTAAGTGTGGCCATTGTAAAGAGTGTATGTAGACGTCACAACTTTATTTTCATTTGTTATTGCACCTTCCCAGCTCTGTAAGTACTAACACAAATTTAAAAGCAAATACACTCACAAAGTTAAAACTGAACACCTCTAAAGCCTGCTAACTGGGGATTAGATGAGATGTGATAGTCTGGGAGAAGTGCTACTGCTTTGGACAAATTATGTTTCAACATCTCCACTATTGTGTTTTTGTTTAAAATATTTGTCAGAGGTGGACAGAACTTTGCACGGGTGCCATCTGGTATGCAGTGAGCTTTTTAAAAGTTAAAACAAATAAATAAATCAAACAGCTTCCTCATCTACCACCACCCCATTTTTCCAATAAACCCCAAATTTCTAAGTGCAACAAAACTAGCAGGTACCTGCAAAACTCAACATACCAGCTATGAAGACATGATGACTAGAAGACCAATGAAAAAAACAGTCCCTAGTTTCCTTCCCGTGATCGTCAGTGCAGGTTCTTATATTGGTACCTATCACCAAGGTATCTGACTCTGTCCAGCCCTCTTCACAGCCCCCAAGCAAAAGCCTGGGGGAATAGGTGACTTTTATAGTATATCCTGAAGATCACCAAGGCAGAAACAAATTCCAAAACAAGGATACCACACAAGAATGCCACCTTCTAAATTATACCAAATATAGCTCCAGCCCATGGCAACTTCCACTGTACCACCACAAAGGGAAAGTGGCAGTCTATCAGATTGCCAGGATGTAAATCATTTACAGCTTTTTAGGTTAAAAAACACTCCCTGGAAACTAATTGGTAGCCATCACAGACCACCGGTGTGTACAGCACACGTGAGGATAATATGTGGGACTACACAACAGCTGCAAGATTAAGTTTGCAATGGGGTTCCTTGCAGTTTCATTTTGAACTCATATTGTGAAGCACGAGATACCTTCATTTCAAGCCTCTTCTTATCCTCCCAACCTCCCATTTTACCCAACTACTCCCCAGCTGTCCCAATCCCTCCAACAACTCCAGGACGCTGCATTCTGAGATTAGACACCGCTGAAGAAGTCCACTGATTTATCCTCCTCCTGTTCCTAACAACTTGGACCAGCTGCCCCCCCCACACGCCCCCTCTGTAGCCTCCCCTGAGTCTTCTGAGGGAAAGGGCCTCTCCTAACTGCAGGCTCTTCAGGCATCCATCAGGAATAGGCTGCCATCTACCTTCATCCTAAAAGGACTTCAGAGAGGATAGGACAAGTCCCAGCAGCACAGCAGGAGTGAAAAAACATAAGTTCCAAGATAGCTGTGTTAAACAGGAGCTGAGAAAAGGCCTTAACTTAAAGTTTCTAGTGCTCCTTAGTGCTTGTCAAGCAGTCACATTAGCCATTATGGAACATCTATGCTCCTCAACTCAGTACAGCTGGAAGCCAGCAGAACTACATGTGTTTTCCCAACTCTGAGCAGCAATAGCTTATTACTGACAAATAGCCACAGCTCAAAGTAGCAATAATATTGTAGAAGGTAGTAAGCTATGAAGCTGAAGTAAATGTTTGACAGTGGAACTACTAGTGCAACTCTATCAAGTGAAGAAATCATGATAGAAATACATTAATATCTTTTCCAGGTTAAGTCACTAGGGAGCATCACTGCACTCTGGTTAACTGGGGAAAAATAACAAAATCCATAGGTATTAGGACCTAGTTGGAGCAACAGCATGAATGGAAAGAAGTTCTGCTCCCTTTCTCTTACCCTCATCCAACCCCTTAACCAATCCCTTGTAGAAGTACTTCAGTGTTCCCTTTCTCCAGCCCTCTACACAGCACTCAGCATTGGGAGAGGGGAAGATATATTTTAAGAGGGTGATTGCACAATGAACATTTTCCCAGGAGTTGATGGGAAGGAGAAGCACTCCTGCCCTTCTAGCCCCCCCCCCCAACGTGCACAAGACTGTCCCCTCACACCAATATCAGCACCTTTTCCACAATACACCTACACGCAGTCCTAACCCTTCCACCTGAACCATCCCACTGGCCCCCTCCTCTAATGCAGCTACTGCATCCAAAATATTGTGAGAGTTCCTTCCTGGGATTCCAATGGCACCATCTTTTACAGCCACAACGACTGTCCCAACAACACACCATGGATGAATTTTGGATCCAGGGCACAAAAAGATTGTTTTGAATCCAAATCTAGCAACTGTAAGTATTAATGTTTTATGGAAACCTCCAACTTCTGATGAGAATAATATTGTAATAATGCTCCTGAAATAAATATGAATTGCTCAGTTAGAAGAATATTGTGAGTGATATACAACATATTATAAAATACTTTCAAATCCCCTCGATACCTTGAAGCTCAACCTAATTTCTACACTATTTTTCATTTTGGAGAATATAAACTAAAAAATGTATTTAAATGACAAAATCAAAGGGCAATGATTATCTGGTTGTTACAGAAGTTACTTATAGTCCAGAATTTTATATTAACTACTTTTCAGATAATAAATCTACATATTTGGAAAGTAATGCTTTGAAGGATTTGGAGCTGGTCTATAATAATTTATTAATTATTATTCTGTTTTGTTTGCTTGATTGTTGTAAGGATGTTTCCTGTGTGCTCATATATGTAGAGTTAATTCAGTTACAGGATTGTCAGGAAATGTGTGGCAGATCCTGATATGCATGGTCCTTAAGTGTTTGCTGGGCACTGTAACAGATATGTACTTTGAAATTCTATCTCCAATATCCAGTTGAGCTTTCCAAACTGGTTTTGGGGAGCAGATCCAAATCCAGGAAAAGAACTTAAAAGACTTTGCTTGTATTTAAAGAATCAGACTCCCTCAATGGGGGAGGCAGGATTTTGAGCTAAGGAGAACTCAGAGCCTTCAAATGTGGCAGGCCTAACAGAGACCCCTGTCAAGAAGATGATTAGATTTTAGGTAAGATAGACATGTGTGCTTACCTCTTATTGTTTTAATAATCTTTTTCTCATATGTTATCCTTTGTTGCTACTGCTAATATTAAAAAAAAAATGGTTTAAGAAGGCTATTTCAGGTCACTCTATTCACCACTAGCTAAAGACTCCGAAAAGAAAGAAGATACTGGGTCCATTAGTAGGCATGGTTGGAACTCAGGGTACAAGAACCTATGACCTGGCCTGTGACTCCAAGAATCACAAGATTTTGCTCCAGAAAAGGTGAGGGCATGAGGCCTGATACCTGCTGGGATTCACTTAGAGACACCTGGAAAAGGGTCAGAAAGGCAGCGAGCTCAGTAACTATGACCAACGGTATTGCCATATACAGTCTGAATTCTGGCCCGATGTTACAGCAGACAGGAGATATACATTCAAATGGATCTCTAGCTTCTGAGTTGGAGGATATACCTTAACTGATTACGCCTCAGGTTTGAAATACCTAGATTCCCTGGAACTGTAGGAGCTGACAGGATTGACTCAGCCTTTCAGTTTTCTGATGCAGATAAACTGAGTTCTAGACCATTTATTAATGCATGTGATGGAACCACAAAAATAGAGATCCTGTCTGGTCTGTAAATACCCATCTTAGTAGTGTGCCATTGTTTGTTTTCTGATTTTCCATCCCAGAAGTGGCTGTAATTCACTGGTGCTTTGTATATATGGTTTGTATATTGCTTTGGGATCACTCAGGATGACAGGCACAATTACATATATAAGATTTTATTACACTAACCAGATCTTACCAAAGAAACAGTAATATCCCTATAAGGCACCTGTAAAAAATAGTCAAGATTTTAATTCATTTCAGAAGACTTGTCCTGCTATTTTAAACTCAACAGGTCACTGAACAGGTCCTAGGCTCCACTGTTAGTACAGTGTCTGTAAAAATGTTTTTTTCAGAGTGGAAAAAAAACCTAGCTCTCAGCGTCCAGTATCTTTTACATCTGCTGCTCAGCTGGAAACACTGTTAAAAGGCCATTAGAACTTTAAGGTAACAGACCTTGCAGTCTATGAAAGCCATAGAGCAATTTGCTGTTTGTGTTAGAAGTATCAGCCTTAGCCACTTCCTTTTCATGGGCTGAAAACAGCTTCTGTCATGAGCCATGAAAATCAATTCCACAATAACTGGGCTAAAATGTAGCTTGAGGTATTCTCTCTATAGGCCTAAATTACACAGTAGAGCCTCCTTCTGGGCACATGTAGTACCTACAGCAGATTAACAGGGAATGTTTCCCAAAGGCTCTAAGGAGAAAGTTCAGGTACTATTAATAACTTTCTAACTTAGCGCACAGGAGACAGGGTCTGTGATGTGTAATATAAAGTCTGAATTACTACTATGAATGTGGTTAGCAGTAGGAGTTAACGTTGAGCAGGGTAGGATCCGTAATATTCTTAGTTTTGTTTGCCTCTATTGTGTTTAGAATTACAGTAATTGCCTAGAATGCTCTTTATTCCAAATAACAGTATTTCAAAATCTTTCAAGGAAATAAAGCACTGTTTTACTTTGCTTGAAGTAAAAGGTCATGTTGGTGAAAACAAACTGCACTTCAGAGGGCTGATGGTCTTTAACAACAGTTTTACTCTATTACCACGGGCTAAAAAGAGATTCAGTTTTCTTAGAAATAACTGAGTTTTCTGGTGTGCTTGAAGAAACTCTGTAGCATTAAACTGCAAAGGAAATTAACTTTAATTCCATAAGTTTAAAGTCTTACATACAGAAAATTATAAGTTCAAGAATTATACCATGTATATGTTTTGCTACCATCTGCAGTACATTTTCAATTCCTTGGGCATCTTCTAATGTATTCACCAGTTTAGCATAACTATCCTGCTCTTAAACACTAGCCTTGACATGCAGTGCTTCGGAGTATGTGTAGACATATATTTTTAAACTGCTAAAATAATTATGCTTGATAGTACAAATGGTCACTATTCTAAGCTGAGCGTTCCTTTTCCAGAGAGATAGGACCATTAACCAGGTATGAAGGGTATCACAAAGTCATAGTTCATTGAAAATGTAATTTCATTTTGCTGGTAATATGAGTGCAGATACTTTGGCACTGTAATGGAGTTTTAAGTACCAAGCCTCTTATTTCAACTGGAAACATTAACATAATTATACATTTTTACTTTACTAAGCAGAAAGAAAGATTAGTATGCATAGTTTTCTAACATATATCATGCAGAATAAACCAGTGATCTTTAAGTGATATGGTAAGATCCTCAAGTCATTCAAATGAACTAGCAGGTGGTAATTTTTAAGACAAATTATCTAGAAAAGCTTTTATTGTTGATCACTTGTTATAAGATTTGCCATTTGCAAGTAACAGTACATTCAGCTGAAACTGACCTTTTATGAGAGCCATGTCGTAATATTAATGAAATGCATATATTCTTTATAGCAGTCATATAAAAAGAATGGCCTGAGCTTTTAACACAGTGCATGACCACTTTGGTGTCTGACCATCACCAAGTCTCTGAACAGTGTAAGATACCATATGATGAAATAAGTACTAAAGTAGCAGTAAAACAGTTTAACACATTAGCACTTAGTAATGTAAGAGTACTATAGCTTTATATGTGTTCTTCAATTGTAAATCTGAATGTAAACAGAAAGTAAAAAATAACTACAGTACAATAGTACAAGGTACTGAAGTTCAGTGTTACCCTAATTATTATAGCATTGCTACTGACATCTCCATTTTAAATCCCTCTTTTCAGGATTTAGAATTCCACCATATAAATCATGCTCTGGAACTCCAGAAGTTGGGATTTAAAGTTTAAGTTCTCAGTCCGAAAGCAATTTTTATGAGTTAAATGAAACAAACAAACGTAAACACAATTTTGGCCTGTTTAAAGGATGGTTTAAAAAATTAATACAGATGGTGACTTGGCTTAGACATTTCTGGGAATTTTTTTCTCAAATGCCCTAATCCTGCACTTACATAAGTATTTGGTATTATGAACACAAGTACATAAGAACATAAAAATGGTCATATTGGTCAATCTAGTCCAGTATCCTGTCTTCCAACAGTGGCCAATGCCAGGTGCTTCAGAGGTAATGAACAGAACAGGCAATCATCAAGTGAATAATACCACTCAGTTCAGTGGGATTGCTTACGTATGCAACATGAAGCATACATGTACATATGTGACTGCAAGATCATGGCCTAAAAGGGCTTTGGCCCCGATCATGAGAATACTTATGCACATGCTTATCAGTATGTAGTGAGTAGTCTCACCGATTTCATTCTGTACTACTTGGTAACTAGTTCTCTTTAGAAAAAGCAATTATATAGTTATCCAACAAGCATTCAGAACTATTCCATTTTTCTGGGTACTGTATATAACGGGGATCTGCAACCTTTGGCAAACGGCTCACCAGGGTAGCACCCTGGCGGGCCGGGTCGGTTTGTTTACCTGCCGCGTCCGCAGGTTTGGCCGATTGTGGCTCCCACATCCCTCGGCCCGCGCCCCTTCCTGCAGCCCCCATTGGCCTGGAGCAGTGGGAGCCGCGATCAGCTGAACCTGCAGATGTGGCAGGTAAACAAACCAGCCCGGCCTGCTAGGGTGCTTACCCTGGCGAGCTGCATGCCAAAAGTTGCCAATCCCTGGTACATAATATCTTCTTGCTATTTGTCAATGTAAAAACAATATGGAATAGCAGACAGAATGACACTCAGGGTACACCTACGCTATGATAAAAGAGTCATGGCACAGCCGCTGCTGGCCCAGGTCAGCACACTAGGGGTGCAAGGCTATAAAATTGCAGTGTAGATGAACAGGCTTGGGCTGGAACCTGGCTTCTTAAACCTTTCTGTATGGGATCTCAGAGCCTAAGCTTCAGCCTCAGCATCTATATTTAAATTTTATAGCCACACAACCACAGGTCTTTTATTGCAGAATATACCTCAGGGTATGTCTACACTTCATTGTAAGTCCACGGTTAGTAGAACTCAAGTTAACACATCCAGGTTTGTTAACCTCGGGCTTGAGCATCTACATTCATTTGTAACCCCAAGTTGGAAATAACTGAACCCTAGATCCGAGCCTGGGGCTCCAGTGTCTACACTGTATTATGCGAGATCAAGTCCTACTACCTGTATCCCAGACTTCTTACCCCATCCTAAAATGTGGCTGCTCTGGCCCTTCGTTCATGGTACAGTGTGGGAAAAATTGACTGTCCACCAAGCTTGACTGGCCAGAAGACAAAGAAAGTCAGCCCATGGGATTGAGAGATACTTTTAGTGGACACCCAGAGCACAAGTCCAGTGGGGCTCCCTCTATACTGCAAAGCAGTAGGGCTTGCCCTGGGTCCTGACTTGACTCAGGCTTGGACTCTCCATCACCGTGGGGTCCTGGGACCTTGGGTCCAAGCCTGGGTTATCATGATTTGTGTGTAGATGGAAGCGAGGTTAGGCTACAGCCTGAGTTTGAACCCTGGGTTTGCACTGCCGTGTAGACATAACCTAAGGACTCAATTAATGGTTGACCTGTGGCCACTTTACACAGGATCTGTTGGCATTAAGTGGCTGTAAAGCTGCCATAATAGTTTCTCCATTGGGTATTTCCAGCTGCTGCAGAGTCAGAATAGTAGGCACTACCCATCCCCTAAAGAAGCCTCCAGAGCAGATAATCAGATGGGGGATTATCAAAGTGGGAAGGTGTGACAACAGCATTATTTTATGTCCTGGCTATTGGAATGGTTCATAGAGATCATGAGCCAGACACAAGTTAGGGCAGCCCACAAGGCTATTCTAACTTGCATCAGGGCTAAACCAGGCAATGGCAGCCCTAGCACAGAGTTAGTGCAAAGATCACATAAAATCCCATCCCCACTTCAGTCTTTGCACTGAACACATTTCAAGGATGCATTAATCTCTAAGAACCCAATATTGATTTCACAAAATTACAACAGTGTAACTGCACTGATTTCAGTCATTACTTCCGATTCGTACTGTTCAGAGATCTAAAGCAGGTCCTTAGCCTTTTTCAATCTCCCTTTGTGTCCAGTTATACAGCCAGTCTGCTCACAGTGCTCCTATTGACTTCAATGGAGATGGCAGTAGAACTTATAACTAAATAATAAGTTGCTTGACACTAGTTTGACCACCAGGCTTTCCCAGTGGTCTTCTGGCAACCAGTCATTGCATTCTAAGGATAAGTAAGGAGGAGGAAACACTAAGAAAAAGCTTTTTGGGTGCTTCTGACACAAATGAATATCTCAATTACATGAATGATTATGCAGTAGTTTTAATTATTGTTTTAGAGCCTACAAGACGCTGGAGTTGTTTGTTTTGTTTTGGGTGGTGAAGGGGCTTTTTTTCCCCTTTAATCTAGTGCTCCCTATCTTGCCATTGTAAAGACACTTTGTCAAAGTTAACTTTAGGAGACTCCTGACCTTCAAAATAAAGGGCTTGATTCTGCTCTCACTAATTTCACTGTAGTGCCTCTTGGTTGACTGAATCTTACCCTCCTCTTCATTTCCATAGGAGAACAGACTTACAAACTTTTGAAGTAATATTTAGAATTCCAAACCTTTCAATAATTTTTCCAAGGAACACTGTAATTACTCAGTTATTCAAGATTTACTCCAAAACAGACATCCTGATCTCTCTGGTAAACAATCTGTATTTCAAATGTTGCAATAAAATACTTCATTGTTTAAGTAAACAAGAGAACTGAACAAAGAGGTTTAAATAAGGCTAAGGATCTCATTTAAATAGAAAAAGCATAATTCAGACACTGCCTTGGCTTTTAAATTGTGGAGCATTTTATTCTGAACAATGTGAGTTAAGGACATGCTCCAACTTTAACTTTGAACGTTCAGTTTTCATTGCCTTAAGTCAGATGCTTAAAGTTATTGAAATCGTGGTTTGAATTTAACAAGTATTGTTGACAGATTTTTTTACTATGACATTTCATTTTCATATAAAATATCTTAAAGGGTCAGATTCTGATATTCTTACATATACACACAATAACACCATCCTCCACAAGAAGCCTGAAGAGTGTACTCAGTACAAGTAATAATTTTATTGTATTTGTGACACCATCATTTAAATAGACAAAGTCGTTATCCTTTCAATATTTTTACACAACGTTTATTTTGTGACACTCTGATGCAATGTTCTCATCACATCTATGAGAGATGGAATGCATTCACTAGCAGTTTTAAAGAGAACAGGTTTTACTGTGGTATCCTTGAGTAGAACCTGAAGCTACTGTCACCTGTTCCAGGGATATCAATGTCTGGAAGAAAATCTGTATCAATATTATATATATTGCAATATTGCTTTCTGTGATAACACACGAGTAAGGATTCTTCCACCAAGACACTCCCAGGCAAAGTTTTTTTCTACTGGAGCTTTGCCGCAAGACCAGTATTTGGCCCTAAGTGCTTGAAAATACCTCTCCGTGCAATACTCCAAAGTAGTTTGCAGCAATGGAATTCAATGAGCAACATCCCCAAAAACCCAGGATATTTAGGGTCAGTCCCTACATTTGATAGGTACTACACAAGTTACATTGAACTTTAGCATTAACATAGGAGCCTACAATATAATTGCAAATAAATATGCTCATTATAATAATATTATCATTGACTTTAACACATATTTCATTTGCATCAATATACTGTACAGAAAAAACAGTCTTACAGTGCATATGTAACACTACAAATATTATGATAAAAACATATTTTCCCCAAAACTTTTAAAAATAATAAGAGAAGTACTGGTGTGAACAGAGCTTATCTAAAAAGTCTTGGCTTTGGGGGGAAAGGGAGAGGCAGGTTTACTACAAGAAGCAAATCCCAATAACACTGGTGTATTAATATTAATTTATGTATATAAGGTGTACTAGTATTCAACAAATTTTGTTTTGCAAGTAATTTTAACTTGGGTTCTTCCATGTCTAGTATCTATCTTATTTACACAAGCTTAGTATATTTTTTCATCATCTTGCATTAATACATGTGTTCAAATAGTCCAATGTAGAAAAGGTAGCTTCATAAAAAACAGAAGTAAAAGTATAACTATATTAAACTCCAAAAACACAAAAAAAACCTATGTATCATTTACCTTTCAATCATACTATCAAATGATCAACACTGAATTCCTTTGAAAATAAAGCAGTTACTTAAATGTATGAAATCTGATGCACCTTGACACACTAATGCTGCAATAGATTGTTTCACTAACCAGCAATTATAGTTCATGTAAGTCAAAAAAGGACCAGGAAGGAAAATAAATCAAACAAGCGAACCAAGCACCATAAAATCCTTATGTTGGCTGTTGTAATTAAATGCTTATAATAATTAGATCTAATGACAAATAGACAGCATTCCATTTAACAACAGGGTAGCCTTCCCAAGCAATTATTAGAAAAGCGCTCAGCAGCATGTGCAATACAGCATACTGCTAAACACATTACCTAAACTCAATATAATCACAGTCTCCCAACAATCAAGTATACCACAGTCTACAAGTAAGCTGCTTAAAAGTATCATCTCACCCGGATTCAAAGCAGTTAAACATTAAGGAAAGCCAACTACATTTTAAAGTTAGGATGCTTAGGAAAAATAACATATACAGCTGCATCAATTTTGTATTCCACAAGCATAAAAGAGGTGATGATAAGAGAAATCTTGACTTTAACTATGATTATTTATGAATATTTGACTAGCAACCAATCATTAGGTCTCAATACTTACTAATAGAAACCTATAAGCTCAATTAACACTTAAGTAAGATATTTTAAACACTGCATGGCCACTTTTAATTGATTTAAAAAATAAAAAATAAAAGAGTGGAGAAGAAACTAACACTTCTGGGTGAGCTGAAAACAAGATCTACTCAAAGCCATTAAAAGTTTGAAATTCTCTAGGATTATTAAAACAGGACAGGGCATAAACTGACCTGTCACTGTCAATCTGAGAGACGAAAATTACTGTAAGTGAAGGGAAAGCATGACTGAGAAATTCGGAGGGCATGTGGCTCACAGGAGAGCTCTCATATAATTGATTAGCGATTCGAGAAGAAATCCAAAAGGGCCACAGAAAGCAGAGCAAGAGCTTGAGCCGGAGAAAGAGAGGTCTCTAAATTGCCACAAGCATATGTCCCTCACTCTCCCGTCCCTGTCCAATGGGCCAGATTCTCAGCTGGTGTGCCTCTTAATTATGGCTCCAGGGAACTCAGTAGAGCTATGTTCATTTACACGTGGGGATCTGGAGGACCATTATGTATCGATACTGTAGAACAGCACTCCTGTTCTATGGATTGGCATGGTTAAGGTCTTTAGATGTTTGCGCCACGCGGTTTACATTATGATGATAAAGAGCCAGATAATAAACAGTAATCAGCACTGGCACTATTTAATCCAAAGATAGAAAAATTCGCTGCTTCCAACTTTTAAAAAGCGAGGAAACAAACCACGGAGTGCCCAATTCACGGCGCAAACAGGAGAATCAAGCAGCAAAGTGTTAGGAGTTCGCAAAGCGGATTCCTCTCCGGAGGGCTTGGGCAACCCAAGTCCGTGCATTTCCGAGTCATCCCCCTGCCTCTCTTTTGCTCTACTCTCCAATTGCCAAAAGATTCTCTTTCCCAGGCACGTTTTTATTCAGTCAGTCCTAGAGATGCAATGAATATATGTATCAGAGGGGTAGCCGTGTTAGTCTGGATCTGTAAAATATGGTTGGAGCTAAAAGCTGGCAAATAAACTGGGCGGGGAGGGGGAAATCCCTGTTTTAGAAGGAAGGGTTGAAATGAACCTGCTGTAACAATGTTCCAGAACAGCAGGGGAACTCTCCCCAGCAGCAGCTGCTGCCCAGGTTCCCCTCCTTTTCTTGGCTGAGAGTGGAGGAATCTGGTGCTTGGGGATGATTTCAGTGCTCGCTCGTGGGAGTCTGTGCCGAGACTCGACTAACCGGAGTCATGTTTACAATGAGAAGAGCCGCTTTCGCTGTGCCTGTAAATTCTGCCGCACATAAAACCCAAATGTATGTGCAGATCTCGTCTAGTGAACCAGAAATTGATCCAAAGTGCAGGCAGAGGCAGTGGGGAGAACCCCCACCCCGCGCTGCCCCTCCTGGCAAAGGGCAAGCTTGTCTCCCCGCAGGAACCGGCAACGGAGGCTGGACCCAACGTCAGGACGGGCTCTCTGGCTTTAATAACCCAGCAGCAACTCTGCGAAGTTTCCAAAGGCCACCAGTGTAATCGCTCGCTCACTGCCAGGCCCTGCCACTCCTCTGGCGCGCGCATTCCTGGCGGGTCCCGTCCCTGTCAGACTGTCCCGAGGGGGAGACAGACCAAATTCTCTGTGTACACACAATGAGGCAATTCATGTCCCCGGCTCCCGACCCCAGCCGCCCAGCGTGCAGGCCTGTGAGAAAAGCTGCCCCCTGCTCCCGGGTAAGGAGCCTGGGGTGGGGAGGTGGGCAGGGGAGAGCCCAGACAAAAGTGAACAACATTTCAACTAATCCAGAAGCGAAAGAGGAAGGAGAAACTGGTGGGATGCTGTAACCACACGCAGACACATTTCCTCGCCACATCCTCCCCCTCCATCCCATGCCGCCCACGCTTGGTCCTTACCGGCTATTTCCTGAAAGGGTACATTGACCAGGCTGAAGCCTTTGGCACTATACGCCTGCCGCACCTCACTGCAGCTCCGAGCCTTCACATCAGCCCCGGCCGAAAGTGACAGCAGCAGCCCGCTCAAAGCCACCAGCGGAGCCGCGATCCACGAAGACATGGTGCGAAATGCAAATCCAGCTCAATAAATCCCGGGGAACGGTCCCAGCTTCGCCCGCCGCGAGCAGAGCCGAGGTGCCTCCAGGGTGAGGAGCAGACGGGGTCCCCCAGCGGAGGGGGAGCGAGGAGCCCCCCGGCTTGCTGAGGCAAACTTTTATAAGCCGAAGGGGAGATGTGCACACACACTGGCGGTGTCAGGAGCAGCAGCGGCCGCCCCCCGCCCGCTTCTTCCTTCCCACTTCGAACAGCCCCCTCTACACGCACAGGTCTGGCTCGCGGCCGCGGATCGGAGTCCCGAGACAGGGGCAGCAAAATCCTGGAGCCACTGAGCTGTGCCTGCCGGTATGAGGCTGGCGAGCCCTCACTCCCTGTCTGCCCGTGTGGGGATGGACTGGAGAATGCACAAGTGTGTGTGTGCGCGCGCGCCTCTGGTGGTGTTACTCTGTGTGGGTGTGTGAGTGAGAGTGCATATAAGGTTGTATTTACGGGATCCAGGGGAACCTCTGCTTCACACACGCGGACGGAGCCTGCAGGAGCAGCCTCCTGAAATAGGAAGGGAGAAATCCTGGAGACAGACACAGTGATTGAGGGAAAGAGACACACACACAAAAAAACGTGCTACACATTGCATAGGCGAAATACAGAAGCAGAGCGGAAAGGAAAACCTGGAGTGGATCTCCGGGCACAGGAGAAGGGAAGGAAAAGGACACCATACGATAAACGTCTCCCCTTACCACAGCTAACCAACCCCAGGATTGCAAATCACCAACCAGTGTTTTAAAATGACACGAGAACTAATATATAACATATTATTATTGGGCCCAAATTCATCCCTTGCCTAAGTCTTGACTTCTGTGTATTTACATGGGTTTAATATGGCCCAAAGGTTAAATTCACATTAGTCTAACCTTCAGAAATACCTTGTACTCAACGCAGACTCGAGGTAAGTGAGTTCAACTCCATTATCTTCAAAAGTATTGGAAACATTTACACTAGATCTGTATTTGGTTATATATCAGAGCCAGGGGGTGGAGCAAGGGGAGACCAAGAAAGAGCCAGGAAATCATCTTCTAAGGGCAATAGAAGGGGAGAAAAACCTACTCCAAGTGCTTAGACTTAGTTAGTAGGGTGGGAAAAGAGAGCCACCAATCCAAGGAACTCAATCCTAGGACTTGGCATGAGAGCACCACAATTGCTCCCTAACACAGGAGTAGCTGCAGTAGACCCAGGGGGAATCCCCTGCCAGGCCAGTCCAATCTCTGGGCCAGGAAAGGAAGGAAAAGCACCCTCATTAAATGTATTATAGTATTTTATAGCAGTAATCCAAAACACTACATCTTACAAGAATGCTATTGCAGTATTTAGTATGATTACTATGAAACAGCAACTCTCAGTTGTAAATGTAAAAAAAATGTAAAAAAATACAGTAATTTTTTTTCACTTAAAGTTAAGATTTTTCTGTACATTTTTAAAATTTAAATTTTTTATACATTTTGTAAACTTTTGTATAAGTTTATAAAACTGAAAGCATATAACATTTAGGAATGTACGTCACCATTCACATCTGCACATCATTCTAGAAGGATGTTTACTTTTACAAATGTTAAACTTTAGTATGTCATTTTTTTGCCCCTTCAATTTTTATGTTGGCAGTTAGTTCATGTACCACTGCCATAAAAAACATTGTGAAGTCAATTGGTAGAACATCAGGCCCATGTACCACTGGTGGGGGTATGCATCCCATGGTTTGGGAACCTCTGCTATAGAATACTGTAGTATTTTATCAAGAGCACTTCCACCACCGCACAAACTTCCAAGCTAGGGAGAGGGGAAGATAGAGCCACCTGCCTTTAGCCCACCCTGAGGCCCTGCAGAGATGGGGAGAGGACTGTGCTTTGACAACACACCACTTCACACAGAAATAGGAAACCCCCTGCTCAGCTGAACTAAGCAGTGTTAAAGATACACTATCTTGTCTACCATAGGCTAACAAGTGTAAACTAACATTTTTCAAATTCTAGCCTAGACAAGTCCTATATGTATTATGGAAAGGGTCTGAAAGGTCTCAAAAGCCACAGTTTAGTCAAAGGACAAAGGCAAAAGGCATGAAGGAGTCACAAATATTAAAACAACCTTTCCTCAACCCAACTAGATTCCCTTCCTGATTGCTCTACAGGATGGTCAAACTGCCCGCAACATACCAAACAGGACATGGTCCCCCTCAGTCTAATAGCCTTGAATCCTTCTTCAACCCAAAGAAAAATGATCTGAACCAAATGTAAAAATACAAAGGAGAAAATCTCAGTAAAATTATTTAAAATGCAGAGGTCATGGAAGAGCACTAAATACAGTTTCTGTGACAGCTTGACTCAGTCATACTTCTTGCTAAGCATAGGTAATGTTGTAACATGGATCACTGCTAATAATAATAAGTATGCACAGCAGCTACAAGTCCAAGTTCACTACGATCTTGTTTACTTTCAAATATTAACAGCAAACAAAATCTGTTCATTTGGCAAACTGCTTTCAATATTTTGTTTTTAATTCAACTTTTTTTTCTGCTGTTGTATCACACATGATTTTTTTAAGTTTGTTTCTAATTTTTTTTCTATATTGAAATGGGTTAAAATCAATTCATATCACATTTTAATAAAAATGTAAATGTAAAACAGAAAAAGTCAGTTTTCATTTCCCGTGCCACATAAACTCTCCTCCCATGTGGCCAAGCTAATTGTATAATGTGCAAAAAGAGAGGCCTGGGGCCACTAAACAATAAGGAGAAAACAAACTATTGAAATGCTGCTTCATTTGCTGAATACCATTCATCTTGAGCTCTGAACATCTCAGGGGCCCAGCTGGAAAAATAATGTGATAATGAATTTAAAACTGTATCATAATCCATGTGCACAAGAGGGCAAAGTTAAGGTTGTGCAGGGAATCTTCACCTTATCATTTCCTGACTTTTGTGTGTTTCACTTTACAATCCTAAGAAAAACTAGCATAAAAAAAGACATGCTAATGTCATGCATGTTCTGATTTGAGATCTATAGACACTCAGGATACTCTCACTGTATTCAGAGTGGGTTAATGCACCCTTCATCTGGGCAGTCAACCTTTTCCGAGATTCCTTTTCTTTACATAACAATGCTGCAAACAAAGGGCTAGCAGTTGATGTCCAGACTCACTCTTCTGAAGTCATGTGGTGTTTAAATGAACTGCTTTGGGGCAAGAGCCTCCCCTCCAGGTGAGAAGCCCAGCTGTTGAGAAGGGAATAGTGTATTTAAGCACTGAGATTCAAAGAGTGTCTAAGAGAGGTGCTTCTTGGGTCAAGGGTAAATGATGTTTTAGTTGAGGTTTTTGTGGTAGTGGATTGCCTGTATGTTGTTTGTGGCCTCCCCGTTCAAGGAAACTGTACACTCTATGTACAAACAAATTACACTCAGAATAAATCCCAGATCTTGGTCACCAACTTCTGCTCCATGGGAAGCTGACCTGTAAGGCCTAGAAATCAGCTACGGCTCAGCAAAGGGGCAATGTTATTTTAAATGGAATTTCATAATTAATTTGTTGAGTCCACTGACTAATCTCTGCTGAATTTCCAACAAAAGCAATTATATACCAGGTAATATGAACAAGGTCTGCCAATCTAGGCATATCATAAATTTATCAAAGTGAATGCATGAGCTCTCCCTCCATCCCACCTCACCTCACCTCACCTCGTCGTGTAGGGAAAGAGGGGGGTTTCTGGGAGGGGAGGAGGCTATGTGTTTTCTTTTTACTGTATGATTATTGAAAGAACACTAGAGCAAAGACATTAGTTTTTCATTTCTGCAAGGTTCATTGTCATCCTGTTCTCTCCCAGAATCAAGTTCAATGGCTATAGCACAGCTGCAGAGAAAACTCTATTTCCTCTGTACATGTATTTCTCTTTTAGTTGACACTTCCATTTTTCCAGTGGGATGTAACTACTGTGGGGCCATGATGACCACGCAGGAAGAAGTTCCCCAGTGTAACATAATAGAAATTTATACACATTGCAGAATCAGGCCCAAGAAAACAGACCTAGAAGACAGCAACATCTACAGTATAACTTACCACACCAAGGTTTCATTTCCTCTGTTGAAATTTTCAGAGGTAGAGGGTGAAAGTCACTCCTATAATTCAAGACTTCATATGCTCTTACAGGGTGAAAGATTTATTTAGATTTATTTATAGGATAGTGGGGTGAGTGGGAAAGGGGTTTTAAAACTGGGAACTGGAGATACAATGTTAAATATAAGCCATAGTAGTTGTTTTTAAATTAATCAAAACCTTTAGTTCATTTTATGAAACTCTGAGAAAAAATTCTGGAGACTTACTGTGGCACTCTCTGGAGTGGCTCACAACTATGAGTGCCAATCTCAGATCAGACTGTCAGAGAGCAGACACCCCAAACTGGTGATGTACTCTAGAATTAGATCAAGTCAGTAACAAGTGTGAACTCCTGGATCATTATATTAGTCTTGCCATGGAGTCACAGACAGTCCCCTTAGGCTCTCCAGCCCCTCTTGGCACTCAGACAACTGGACTTAGTGATAAACCAAAAATCATACCATTTCAGGTTACGCCCAACCCCAGAGGGTCAGTTATTTACCCCTAGGTCAATTGGCACTCAGGATCTTACCAAAGACAACTCTGGCAGCCAATTCTTTAGTAAACTAACTAAAGGTTCATTAGCTAAAAAAATAAATGAGAGTTACTGAAAGGTTAAAGCAGGTAAAATATATTAACAGGAGTCTAAGTTTGCAAGTCCAGAATGATAGTAGAAATGTAGTAATATGCTAGTTTTCCGTAAGTTTCTCAGGGTTACCCAAAATAACTTTGGGGATCTCTGTCTTGCATCTGGAATGCTTCCCTGTGAGTGTCCAAATTGTTCAGAGATACAGGATTGTTCCCTGTATCCATTCTTATAGCTCCTTTCCAGGGAAAGCCATCTGGCAAGTGTTTGCATTCAGAGCATGGGCTTCTCCTTTGTTAACTAAATGCAGACTAGGTATGAATTTCCATTGTTGAACACAATGACCCATGCTCTGAAGTTAGCAACCTTCTTTATTTACATTTCCAAGGCTCCAATCACATTTGATGGGTAAACGTAATTACAGGGATATACGCAGTGCGAATTGTAATACAACAACCTTTCATTAGTTTTCATGAAGTTTACACATGAAGTAAATTCTCACCATAATACATTCACACCGTTGATCTACGGTTAATTAAGTACAGAGAAATAAATAATGTAATGCTATGGCAATCAACAGGTTATAGATAAGTGAAGACAATACCATTTAATACACAAGTGAATTAGTCTATGAATACCAGTACACTCAACATTTCTTTGATATTCACGCACAAGTGAATTGGCCTATGGTTCTACCTGCTGGCCTGCCAGCATCACACTTACAACTCTGAATTTTAAATATCATGGCAGCTGAATGGATAAGCGAAAGTGCCAGGTGCTGCTGAGTTGTCCAGTAACAATTCTCAGACAGAGCGAGAACAACTTGCAGCAATGAACCATAGACGCCTTTTGAAATTGTACTGCCTAAGAAATCAGCCTGGAAGCAAGCAAAGTATTCATAACAAAATTGAAGGCTTTTTTGTATTTCATATCAATTCACATATAATAATTTTCATTGAAATTTTTGCTAAGGTAGGTACATTTTATGAACAAAATTAATACCAATTCATTTTCTAATGAAAAAAAGGCCAGATGTCAAAGGGCAATTTTTTGTTGACTTTTAATTTTTTTGGACAATTAAAGAAACAATCAAGCTTTAAAGAATTTTCCAGATATAAAGCAGTAAAGGAAAAGTGTTAATTAACCTCCAAACACAGGGCACATGGTAGCATATTCAGAGTCAAAAGGCAGGTAACACTGGTCTACAATTTTTGAGAAGTCGTCTGCTTCAGAGATAAAATGTGATATTATGTATTTTGATGTGCTGAATTCAAATATGACAATTAAAACAACTGATTGGCTACTGTTTCTAAGATATTTAAGTTTTTACATTTTATGTCTATGTATATTGTGTAGATAGTAGAGTTTTAATCATAAATTGTAAACCTAGGTCTTTTCATGTTGCTATACATGATAATATGTCACCTATCCTGTTTATGTAACACTTGAAAAATCAGCAAAAGGGTTATATAAATAAAATGTATTATGAAACAAAAGGCAAAAAACTATTATGTACATAGTTTAATCCTATTCAGTGTCTACTCGGCACTTCTTGGCTTGTCTCTTGTATTCATTAAATGGAGCATCTCTTGTCACTGTCCAGCAATAGTCTGCAAGCATTGATGGGCTCCATTTGCCCTGATAGCCTGCCAGGAGATTGCACTGCTGTAGTCTGGAGCCCAACAGCTCTGCCTTACTCTTGGGTAGTTCCAAATCCCTGACAAGGTCATTCAGTTCAACTTGTGTTATGAGGTGTGGTTCAGAGGAGGAGGATGGGAGAAAATGTGGGCCCTGTGACATTGATGGTTCAGGACCAGACATTTCATCCTCTTCCTCTTCCTCGTCTGACTCAAGTGAGAATGATTCTGGTGCATCAGGAACTGGCAGTCCTTCTCCGTGGGGTACTGAGTGTATAGCTGATGGAATGTTTGGATAATGCACAGCCCACTTTTTCTTCTTTGACACACCTTTCCCAACTGGAGGCACCATGCAGAAGTAACAATTGCTGGGAGGATCTGTTGGCTCTCTCCAAATCATTGGCACTGCAAAAGGTATAGATTTCCTTTTCCTGTTCAACCACTGGCGAAGATTGGTTGCACAATTCTTGCAGCATATGTGTGGGGCCCACCTCTTGTCCTGATCTCCAATTTGGCAGCCAAAAGAAAGGGATAGGTTTTCTTAACCATAGTGGTTAGACTGCGCTTTTGTGATGCAAAAGTCACTTCATCACAAACATAGCAGAAGTTATCTGCACTGTTCACACAAGTACGAGGCATCTCTGCTCACTTTGGCTAAACAGAAATGTGTCCCTTTGCAAAATCAAACACTGACAAATAAGAGAGCACCACACTGTATGAATTCTAGAGCTGATATAGGGCAATTTGTTCAGCAGAGTGATGTAAGCTTCGTTATGATTGCATCATCCATGACTCTAGGAATAACATAATGCAATTCATATCATGTATGACGCAATACCAGCTTCAGATTGCATCATTCATTGTTTTCCTAAAAAGCAAGTACTGTCCAAACCCAGTCATAGATTTATTCATAGATCCAGTCAAAGACATATTTTAGTCATCTCTGGTTTAAATTGAGATATTTCCCTTTATAACTCACTTATCCTCCGCCATTCCCAAGTCAAGGGTCCTATATACTGACCCAATAGCATATCTTGAAAACTAGAGCCAATCAACAATTTTAAGCATCATTTTCGTTCTCAGTGACCCAGAATTAGCAAAGTTGGACTACAGTTATTTCAGAAGCATTTTGTCTGTAGAGCAGTGTAATTTTCCCACATAAATATACACACAGGAACCAGAAACAGAACTCTGGGGGAAATCATAGCATTATTACAGAGCTGAAAAATTCTGTGTGCCATACATTATCAGTGGAGAAATGTTGGGGATGGGGAATGCAAGATTAAAAAAAGTGTCTATTCAGGATAATTTATGTTTACATCTTTCTTTTACATTTCATTAAATCTTCATTCTTTGTGACGATTATAAAGGGTTAAGTACATAGTACATAACTATCCAAAATGTGGACACTAGTTGTATAGGAAAATACTTTCTAAAATAAGTAATAAAATCTATGAATGCAAGGCCTACATTTTTAAAATTATAATAGTCTAGCAATGTGTTTAAAAGTATATGTTTTTTCTTTGAGAAAGATCATCAAAAGACCATGTATTTTGCAAATTACTGCTGTAATGATTCCATTTACAGATAATGTAATTTGCTAGTCTATTTTCATAACGAATGGGAGCCAAATGAATCACACAGGCTTCAGCAGAAATATAGGACACCGTACAAATGAGTTGGAATATTATGATAATACTTTGGATTATATTGGGAAGTGGATTTTCTTGGCATGCTTACCTTGTCAAATTTTTTATCAAACATTTATGTTTTCATTATCTTTATAGGTGCCATCAACCCTCTGAGTATACAGGAAAGGTCTTTGAGCCAAGGAGAGCCTGGAGGAGGATGTCAGCCACCCATCCCATATACATCTGCTTGAAGGTTATAAGCACTGGAGACTGTTAAGAGAGGAAGGCTAGAGTAAGCAGGGAACCTCTCATGGGGAGTCAAGGGAGATACTTCTGTGGAACATATAGCCATCATTCTGTTTTCTTTGCATTGCGCAACTGTCTGTCTGGTGGGGATTGGGCTGGATGTGGGCTGGATTCAAGATAGTAGATTTAAAAGAGAGAGAGAGAAAAAAGAGAAAGAGGCCATTCTGCTTTTTTTTTCCCCAGTGGAGACTTTATATATGTTCTTTGTTGTTTTCTTTAATTTAAAATAAAGATGAACAAAGATGGAAAGCATGCTTATCCCTTTGAGTACAGAATAACATGTTAGTTCTTTTAGTGGTCTGACTACAGTGAACCTGAAGCTCCAATGTGGTTCTCTGCCAATCTCACGCAAACTGAACAGCAGGGATCAGTTCACAACCTGCAGGTTTATTAGAGATTTATGTACCAAGTTTTTCTTGTACCTCCCACTGAGAAAGAGGTACATACCATTTCCACACCAGACCAGACCATTGGTCAATCAAATCCAGTATCCTGCTTCTAGAAGTATCCTCTGTTTCATGCTTCAAAAGAAGGCAAAATCCCTTCATGCTGTATTTGGCTTATTATCCAAAGCTGTTCCATGGGAGGAAAATTCCTTCTTGACCTCAGTAGGTAATCAGTTTATGCCTGGAATCAGGAAGATTCATATCCCTTGAAACATTTTAATAGAGAATAGCATAGCTGAAAAGTTTATTACTACTCTTATAACATCCTTAATCCTTTATTGAAGTTTGCTAAATTGTCTCTATGGTCCTATTACATTCCATAGGTCTTCCTGCACAAAAAGTCTACTCTCTAAAGGAGGGCACTGCAGGCAGTCTCTTTTCTTCCTGACCATCTCCCTTCAATTGTTCAACTGGATTACTACCTGATATGGCCTTAAGCCTTCCAAGTATCCAGACATCCACAAAAATTCTAGAGAATTCATAGGATTTGGGCACTGGGTCTCTCATTTCTTTCCTAAAGGTGTGGGGTTCAGAAGAAATTCTGTAAGAGTCTGTTTGCAGTTTTCACCCCCATCTTCTGCTGGACTCGCTTCCGGTGGGTTTTGCCCTGGAAAGGAGTGTTTCCCGCCAAAGGATATCTTTTTCTCAGATAATGCTGTCAAATTAGAGACATTTGCTTTACCCTTTCGAAAGCTGTGCTGATCTGTCCCCATTACATTGTACACACTGGCTATTTTTTTACTTTAGTGTCAGCTAGCTTCCCTTGTACTGATTTGAGGTTTAGCAGTCTATAATTCCCAGCATTACTTTTAGCTCTTTTATTAAAGGTAAGAATCTCATTCACCACCTTTCAATCCTCAGATACAGTTGTTGGTTTTCAAGGAAAAATTGTATATTTTGCTAGCCGCTTAGCTACTGCATTCTTTATTTCCAAACTCAGAAGTCCTGGGTGAATGCTAGTTGGTCTTAAGGATTTATTCAATTCCCTTTTTCCTTTCGGATCCCTCAAAACCAAACCAAACCAAACCAAAACAAAACAAAACAAAAGGTTTGGAGTCTCTTCCTTTGATATGTTTATCTCCAGAGAACAGTAACATTAGGGTAGTTATTTCAATGCCACCTCTTTTTCTGTGATGGTAAGAGGCAAGAATATTAAAAACCACAAGGAAGAGAAAATCCAGAAGGTTACTTTCAGGCCAGCAGAAGGAAAGTAGTTGCAAGGAAGAGTGGGGCCTGACTAGACTAGATACAAGGGAATTAGTGATGCACAAGTCCATGGGACATGCACAAGTCCATAGGTCCAGATCTAATGCATCCGAGGACACTGAGGGAACTGGCTGATATGATTGCAGCGCTATTGGCCATTATCTTTGAAAACTCGTGGTGATAGGGGGAGGTTCCGGATGACTGGAAAAAGGCAAATATAGTGCCCATCTTTAAAAAAGGGAAAAAGGAGAACCGGGGGAACTACAGACCAATCAGCCTCACCTCAGTCCCTGGAAAAATCATGGAGCAGGTCCTCAAGGAAACCATTTTGAAGCACTTGGAGGAGATAAAGGTGATCAGGAACAGTCAACTTGGATTCACCAAGGGCAAGTCATGCCTGACCAACCTGATTCCCTTCTATGATGAGATAACTGGCTCTGTGGATATGGGGAAAACGGTGGACGTGATATATCTTGACTTTAGCAAAGCTTTTGATACTATCTCCCACAGTATTCTTGCCAGCAAGTTAAAAAAGTATGGATTGGATGAATGGACTATAAGGTGGATAGAAAGCTGGCTAGATTGTTGGGTTCAACGGGTAGTGATTAACAGCTTGATATCTATTTGGCAGCCGGTATCAAGCGGAGTGCCTCAGGTCAGTTCTGGGGCCAGTTTTGTTCAACATCTTTATTAACAATCTGGATGATGAGATGGATTGCACCCTCAGCAAGTCTGCAGATGACACTAAGATGGGGGAAGAGGTAGATATGTTGGTGGGTAGGTGTAGGGTACAGACAAATTGGAGGATTGGGCCAAAAGAAATCTGATGAGGTTCAGCAGGGACAAGTGCACAGTCCTGCACCTAGGACGGAAGAATCCCATGCACTGCTACAGGCTTGGGACTGACTGACTAAGCAGCAATTGTGCAGAAAAGGCCCTGGGATTACACTGGATGAGAAGCTGAATATGAGTCAGCAGTGTGCCCTTGTTTCCAAGAAGGCTAACAGCATATTAGGCTGCATTAGTAGGAGCATTGCCAGCAAATCGAGGGAAGTGATTAGTCCCCTCTATTCAGCACTGGTGAGGCCACATCTGGAGTATTGCATCCAGTTTGGGGCCCCCCATTACAGATGTGGACAGATTGGAAAGAGTCCAGTGGAGGGCAACCAAAATGATCAGGGGGCTGAGGCACACGACTTACGAAGTGAGGCTGAGGGAACTGGGCTTGTTTAGTCTGCAGAAGACAAGAGTGAGGGGGGATCTGATAGCAGCCTTCAACTATCTGTAGGGGGGTTTCAAAGAGGATGGAGCTCGACTGTTCTCAGCATAGATGCTGACTCCATGGGTGCTGCAGGACTGTAGCACCCACAGGGAAAAATTAGCGGGTGCTCTGCAACCAGCGGCAGCCAAGTTCCCCCTGCCTCCACCCCTTCCTCGCTTCGTCCTCCCCTGAACGTGCTGCACCCTTGTTCCTGCCCACGCTTCCCGCTTGCCTCCTAACAGCTGTTTGGCAGTACTTAGGACTTTCCAAGAGGGAGGGGGAGGAGTGGGGACACAGCACACTTGGGGGAGGAGGTGGGGCGGGGCGGGGACTTGAGGGAAGGGGTGGAATTGGGGTGGGGTGAAGTCAGGGCCGAGTGGGTTGTCAAGCATCCACGGGGAAGAGGGGAAGTCGGTGCCTGTGGTTCTCAGTGGTGGCAGATGATAGAACAAGGAGCAAAGGTCTCAAGTTGCAGTGGGGGATGTGTAGGCTGGATATTAGGAAACACTATTTCACTAGAAGGGTGGTAAAGCACTGGAATGGGCTACCTGGGGGGCGGGGGGTGTAATCTCCATCTTTAGAGGTTTTTAAAGCCTGGCTTGATAAAGCCCTGGCTGGGATGATTTAGTTGGTGTTGTCCTTATCTGAGCAGGGGGTTGGACTAGATGACCTCCTGAGGTCCCTTCAAACCCTAATATTCTATGATTCTATGACAGAAGTGGAGAGTAGCAGGAAATGGAGCCTGAGAAAAGATAGAGCCACCCTTGTTGGATTCTCCCTTCCCTTTCCTCCCCCCTGCCTGATACACAGAGAAATCTCTGTAGTGGTGCCACAATCCATATTTTCTTGACTAGGGAAGGACAGTGTTGCTGTATCTGTTTCACCTCTGGACAGGACTGCAAGCATCTTTCATTTCAATCCCGCCCATGAATGCAACTGCTTTCCTACTCTTCTCTGAAAGGATATAAATTGTAGATAGGGTTGGGGAATGAGAAAGAGAATGAACTAGCTAACGGTTGCTCCAAGCTTTTCAGCTCACTTGTTCCCCTCTTCATCAGTGCTATCTCCACTCAAAAGAGATAGCCAGAAGTGGCCTGCTAGCTCAACAGCACCTCTTCCCTTCGCCTGGAAGCAGCTATTAGGTCCCCCAATCCACAATACATCCCTAAAAATACCCTTCCATTTCATTCCTCTGATCCTAACATTAACAAAAAGAAGCAATCATTTCAACTCCCCTCTCCAAGCAGATGGATGATTATTCCCATTTTACAGAGTGGATAACTGAGGTACAGAGTGCTAAAGTTACTTTCTCATGTTTACACAAGCAATCAGTAACAAATCTGGGAGTCCTGCTGCCCAATCCCTTCTACTCCAACCACATAGCCATAAGCATTAAAAACACTACTTGTGAAGTAGGTGGAAAGGCAGGAACAAAGTGATGGAAGGAGGGTGAGAACACCACAGAAGAGGTGTGTGTCTGCATAGGACCTTCTCCAACATCTAGTGTGTTGCCTAGAGAAACCATGTAAGATTATGACCTCACCACCAGCTTGAATCACAATATGGAAGCTGGTCAGCTGCCTCAGGGAACCGTTGCAAAGGCTATTTGCCCAACCTGTGGTTACTCGGGAAGAAACTCCCATTTAGGCACCTAAGGGACATGGCCAACCAATCAGAAAATCTAAAAGCTGAACCCTTTTGCAAATCTGACCTACAGAATGCATCTCCTCCCCATTCCCCCAAAGACAGGCCAGGTTTTTAAGTTGCCAAAATATCATAATTCCTCTGAGGTGAGCAAGATGAATTTTTGTTCCCTGTTAAACGAAGTATAGTATCCAAATTTGTTTTAAATTGGAAACTCCCCTTGGGACATTTAAGAAAATAACAAACAAAGGGACACTTTCTATTATGTGTTACTGCAGTGTACTCCCACTAGCTCAGAGGAGCAACTCAGGATTTACAGTGGTCTACGTGAAAGCAGAATTTGGCCCACTGTTTCCTTTTCAGTTACAACTTGCCCAAGGGCAGTCACAACACTGTTCACAGAGTAAATAGAACCACCAGCAGTTAAGCGTGTGTATAAATTATCCGTGTTCCTGACACCTCTGTTCTGTGTGCTTGTCCATCATGGAAACAAAAACATTTTTAAAATGTTTTGTCTCCCTACCCCCACACACTGTATCTGAAAGTATGTTTCATACTATTATTAGGATTAGTTATGTTAGAAATTTTGTATTTGTCAACTGTATGCAGTTATCACAACTCTTTCCTATACAATGCATAGTACACATTTTATATTAATTATGTGTATGGCAGGATTCTCAAAAGTGCCCAGCATTGGCCTCCCTCTGCTCCAATTGAACTCAGTGGGAGTTTTACACCACTCCTCACCTCTGTCTGCAGATTGCACATATGAGAAGGAGAGGGGGCTCTTGGATGGGCCATGCCTACAAGCTGCTGTTGAACCCAGACTTTCCTATTAACCCTTTGATGACTTTTGTAGCTGAAAGAGGAAAAGGGGAGAGAAAAAAGTGAAATGAAGATGAAAAGAATGCTTCTTATTATGGAATAATGATGATTATTATTTTAATCCATTCACTTGTCCTACACATTTGTTTCTCCAACCAGTCAAGAGATTCCTTTAGAATGATTCTCTGAAGCAATCCAAATTTCTAAAGGTAGCCTTTGTTTCTGGTGGGGATGGGGAATGGGGTGATTAGAAAGGCCTGCTCCTGACCATCCATTGCTACAGTCCAAAAAGCTCCAACTGCTTCTTCTTCTTCCCTCATCCCTGCCACCCTGAGGTGAATTGGGGTGAGAATGGTTTCAGTGAGTACTGTTTACTCATCACTATGCACCCTGTTCAAGAACTTTATCTGTATTCAAGTACTTTACATATTTCCTGCAGAAAATTTTGGGACACAGCTTTGCTGCTTCATATCTGCAAACGATATACAAGTGTGAACACCATTTAAATATCAAGTTAACCCTATTCTAGTAAAAATGTAAGAATTAGGTGTGATGATGCAAAGCATTAGGAATAAATTAATCAAGGTTTTATGCAAGTGGCATCAAAGGAAATTGCAAATAGCAAGCCTACTTGCAAGTAAACTTGCATACCCTCCACACAGTCCTTGGGTATTACATACTCCTTTCATTTTTGTCAGTTAGGAATCTGTAATCCGTGTACATAGGCATTTGGAAACATGCTTCCAAAGTTTCTAAAAACTTATTTACATACACACACTGGTCTTCTGAAGTCACAAACTATATTCTGTGTTATATTGTACACAATATAAGTGGTAGTGAGTACAGATAAGTCTGAAAAAGTACATCTTTCCCCCTAAACAGGGATACAGATTTTTTTCATGTGAAGAAGGATTTGTTTTTAAAGGTGTTGGTTAATATTAAGCTATTGTACTAATAGTGTAAATAGCACATAAATGATTTTACGGAAGTTATGTTTGGCCTCCAGAGTTTTATGCTGAAGCTGGTAGTTGAAATTTATCACCAATAAATTGTTCTTGGAAGGGAATGACAACTTATCATGAATTTATGGAAGAGGAGGCTTATTTATCTTACCTTTATCCTAGTTGTTCAACACTTTAAGATTATCAGAAAATATTGGATCAATTCCCTGACATCCAGAGCAATGGCATCATTCTCTGATTTGAAGGGAATGATAAGCTTTTCCCTTTAAGAACAATGTTTCAGGCTTCCCTATCCATTTTATACAATGCATTGTATAAATAGTACACACACACACACACACACACACACACACACACACACAAACACACACACTGCATTATAAATCAAGTTCTGGCATTTGCTACACATAGGAGTCTACCAATAAATGTATGGCCAAAAAAATGGATTGTGCAACAGAAATAGTTTACCACTATCCTGCCATTGCCCCAAACTCATGGAAAAGGCTGTGGCTGTATGTGGCCTCTTCAATAGGAAACATAAAAGGGCTTAACAGGAAAAGGCCTAGAGATGTGTTCTACAAGGCTGTGTACAAATAGCGTGGCCACCAACCACTGCCCCATACATTAGCACAGATGAACCCTAATAATAGTAGGAGTAGTCTGGATTGGGGCTAGTCCTTACCAAAATGTTAGTGCACAATAAGTTTGCAAGCCTATATACTTTTCCTGGAAATAGAACAGTTTAGATCAATGAAGGATGCTGATGCTTATGCCTAAACTTACACTGGTATAGCTACATTGCTCAGGAATGTGAAAAATCTATACCACTGACTGAGGCAGTTATACTGACCTAACCCCTGTGTAGACAGCACTAGGTCAGTGGGAGAGCTTCTCCGATCAACATAGTTACTATCTCTCATGGAGGTTGTCAAGGTTCCTTCCTGACTCTGAACTTTAGGATACAGATGTGGGGACCTGCATGGACACATCTAAGCTTAATTACTAGCTTAGATCTGGTATCACTGCCACCACCCCCAAGTACTACCTTTTTCCCTGGGTAGTCTTGAGGGACTTCACCAATTCCCTGGTGAACACAGATCCAAACCCCTTGGATCTTAAAACAAAGAGAAATTAACCATCCCCTCTCCTTTCTCCCACCAACTCCTGGTGGATCCAGATCCAACCCCCCCTTGGATCTAAAAAACAAGGAAAAATCAACCAGGTATTAAGAAAAAGGCTTTTAATTAAAGAAAAGAAAGGTAAAAGAAAACCCTCTGGGAAAGATTAACATACCAGCTACTCTCACAGACGACAGATTTAAAACACAGAGGATGTTCCCCTGGGCACAAATTTAGTTACACAAAAAAATACCCAAATACCCCATTTTGATCATTCTTTTAATGATGCCAAGACAAGTTACAAAGAAAATAAACATAAACCTATTTTTCCCTTTCTAAAACTTACTACTCTGATAAGAGGCTGGTTCCTTGATCTTTTTCACTCCGGCTGAAACTGAGACTCTAAACAAAGGAGAACTTCTCTTCTTCCTTTTGAAACATCTTGTTCCCCCATTGGTTCCTCTGGTCAGTTGTCAGCTAGGCTAGGTGAACTTCTTAACCCTTTACAGGTAAAAGAGGCATTAACCCTTAACTATCTGTTTATGACAGAGGTGGATTAACTATGCCAATGGGAGAAGTTCTCCCATTGGCATAGTTGTGTCTTCATTGAAGCACTACAGCAGCACAGCTCCAATGGTACTGCATTTTACATGTAGACCTGCCCTTAGAAGATCTCAGAATGGGAAGATGATGACTTTGACCTAAAGATTATTGGGGAAGCACCAGGGACCAACCAACTAACCTCACATAGTGCACTTTCTCCAGGATCTTATCTCTTTACTTATTGAATTGGGCTCTTCCAAGGACAAATCCAGAATTTTAAAAGAATTGAAATAAACCAGACCCTCTTAATCAAGCGTGCCTGTGAAATGTAACCAGTGAAGCCAGAAAATAGTGCTGGCCTATCTAGCCCCCCTCCATTAACTTCTTCAGACCAAGGACTTCACTTGTTCTCTTAGCATCTCCAGCAATTTCTGTAGGACATTAAAACTTTAATGTACTTATACTGCATAAAATGGTACGTAAGGTCCATTGGGAAGAAATTGCAGGGGGAAAAAAGGTTCAGGAGAGCTGTCCATTTCTTAAAGAGATTATATTAAAGGCATAACAGCAAATTATCCTGATGTAAAGAAAAGACAGAAAGAATAGTAAGAAGCCAATATGCTCCACTAGCAGCTCTTCAATGACCTGAAAATCAAAAAGGAATCCTACCAAAAGTGGAAACATGGACAAATTGCGAAGGCTGAGCAAAAAAGAGTAGCAGAAGCATTCAGGGACAAAATCAGAAAGGCTAAGGCACAGAATGAGTTACATCTAGCAAGGGACATAAAAGGAAATTAGAAGAGGTTCTTTAAACACATTAGGAGAAAGAAAGACAGAGGAAAGTGTAGGTCCACTATTTAGGGGAGAAGGAGAGCTAATAAGGGATGACATCAAGAAGGCTGAGATGTTCAATACTTATTTTGCTTTAGTCTTCACTCAAAAGGTTAAGGGTAACCAGATACCTAATCCATTTAACATTAACAAAAAGGGGAATGCAATGCAATACAGAATAGGGAAAGAACAGATTAAAGAATACTTAAATACATTAGATATATTCATGTTGGCAGGGCCTGATTAACTCCATCCTATGGTACTTACACTATTATTAAATACTGGAAAAGATTATTAAGCCATCAATTTGTAAGCACTTAGAGGAAAATAGGGTGATAAGCAATAGCCAACATGGATTTGACAAGAACAAAGCATATCAAACCAACCTAATATCCTTCTTTGACAGGGTTACTTGCCTAAGGGATACGGGGGGAAACTATAGATGTGATATATCTTCATTTTTATTAGGCTTCTGACACAGTGTTACATAACATTCTCATACACATTCGCTAGGGGAAATTAGTCTAAATGAAATTACTCTAAAGGGGGTGCATAACTGGTTGAAAGACCATACTCAAAGCCTAATTATCAATGGTTTGCTGTCAGACTGGGAGGATATATCCAGTGAGATCCTGCAGAGGTTAGTCCTGCGTCCAGTACTATTCAGTGTTTTAATTAAATGACCTGGATAATGGAGTGGAGAGCATGCATATAAGATTTGCCAAGGACATCAAGTTGGGAGGGGTTGCAAGCACTTTGGAGGATGGGACTAGAATTCAAAATTATCTTGACTAATTAAAGAATTGGTTTGAAATCAACCAGTGATGAAATTCAATAAATACAAGTGCAAAGTTCTACATTTAGAAAGGAAAAAATCAATTGCACAGCTACAAAATGACTGGCCAGGTGTAGTACTACTGAAAACTCTGAGAGTTATAGTAGAACAACAAATTGAGTCTGGAGTCCACAAGTTCTCCCAAGGCTTAAGCATCCAGCAGCGTACATTAGCGATTCTAATAGTTATCATACCGAGTGGGATTATGTGACTGCAGACCCAAACCATGAACAACTGTTGGAGCAGGCAACAAATAATGATCTCACACTGGTCCATTACCTTAAGCAGCATGGTATCTTCCATTCAGCACACTGAAATAGGGATGACTGCCCAGACCTATGCTGGGTCACGACATTTGCCAATCACCAGCAGCCAGTAGTGTGCACTCTACTTAATAATTTTCCACATAGCCAACATCATCCATCATTGATTCAGACAGAAATGTGTCTTCCAAAGCCTACATGGAATTTCCGGAAACTATATTGGGACTCCTTTGCACAATACTTTGAACAGAACATTGTAACCATTGCATTAAACGTCATCTCCATGGAAGATGAAAACCATCATTTCTGTTGTGCCATTTTAAAAGCTGCAGGTGCAGCAATTCCACATGGCTTCTGACCAATGTACCATGTTTGAACGAGGTTTGTGCAGACTTGCTGAAGCAGTATGAGCAGTCAGGTGATCCAAAGTTTGCATACCATCTTGTAGAATCATTGGATGCTGCCTGCCGGGCTCTACAGTGGGGTTGACTTTACATGGTCAAACTGGAAAAGCTGGAGCTTAATTCATTGACTCAATGTCCATGTGCACAAAGCAGGCAAGCAGTTATTCCAAATCAGATTGCATCATTTGTTTAAGGCCTCCAAAGTGCTCCTGTTGACAATGGAGCCTTCTGAACCGGTTTTGTACCAGACATGGAATTTGTGCTGCAGCAGAATTTCAGTGGTATTTTAGAGACAGTCCACTTTGCTGATGTGAGCAGCCACAAACCATGACACATATTGCTGAGGACTGCAAAATTACTCAACTTCCTGGAGGTTTTTATGCCTTGAACATCATTGATAAGAACACTGTGACTTAGCTTGACTGAATTGCATACGTCAAATAAATGTGAATCAACAATGTGATGCAGTCGTGAAAAAGGCTAATATTATTCTCAGGTGTATTAATAGTAATGTTGTATGTAAGACACAGAAGGGGAATTACCCTTCTTTACTTGGCTCTGGTAAGCCTCAAGTGAAGTACTGTATCTCGTTCTAAATGCTTCACTTTAACAAAGACGTGGAGAATTCCCAGAGGAGAGCAAGAAAAATGATAAAAGGTTTAGAAAACCTGGTATCTGAAGAAAGATTTAAAAACTGGCCAGAAAGGGAGCTTTAGTTTAGATATTAGAGAAAAACCTTTTAAACTATAGGAGTAGTTAAGCTCTGGAATAGGCTTTTAAAGGAGATAGTAAAGCCCTGTGATGGGGTGAGACTCCCCACCATGGTGCCCCCTGCTGGTTGTCCCAGGGATCAGCTCTGCTAGCCAGTGCACTCTCTTCTAGTGGCCTCTCGCTGCCATCACTTCTGCTTGAGGACCCACATCCCTTCCAAGGACTATGGTGCACTCTTCAGTGACACAGCCCTGCGGCTGTGCTGCACTCTCTGCTCCCCCTTTCTGGGGGAACCTGCAGTCAGCTGTCCAGCCACTTCCCTCAGTGGCAACTGCAGCCCAATGTCTGGCCACTTCCTCGGGGCCCCACCCACTACTGTAGATGGCTGCCACTTGCTGTGCCCCCTCCAACTCCACAGTAGATCCCCCTGGACCACTTCCCCATGGTCCCAGCATCCTCTTTTCCCTTGCCTCAGGGACTCAGCCTGCAGATCCCTTGGGCCCACCAGGAGCTGCCTTTAGCTCCCTGGGTCTCCGCTCTGTTCTGTCCAGTGTGCTTGCTGCCTTCAGCCTGCAAGACAGCCAGTCCTCCTCCCTCCTCAAGCTCCAGTGAGTGACTGAAGCTGCTCTGCTCTGCAGTACTTCTTATATGGGCCTGCCTAGCCCTAATTGGCTGCCTCCTATGCAGCCTCCCTAGGGCCCTTAAAGCCCAGTGTGAGGCAGACACCTCATCAAAAGCCACCATCATTGGAAGTTTTTAAGAACATCTCAGACAAACTCCTGTCAGGGATGGTCAAGGTGAACTTGGTCGTGCCTCAGTGCAAGGATAGAACTAGATGACTTCTCAAAATCCTTTCCAGTCCTACATTTCTATTATTCTGTTTTTGCAGATCTGTGGGCCACTCTCCATGTCAGCCTATGGGTGTCACCTTGATGACAAGAATCAGAGAATGTGGCTAGTCCCTTCAATTCTCCCATTGCAGTCCCCTCACAGGTCTAAAGACATGGAAGGCACATGCGGGAATTTCACCCATATCAACTTTAAGGAACTTATCTACTGCACATGCTCTGTTCACAATTTTATATGGGTAGAAACTTTCTTCAGGAAAAAAAAACCCCTCACTTTTCATGATACCACTCCTCCTTATTAGAAGCCATTTTTGTAAAATGAAGTTTAGACAAAATAATAATGACATTCCTACTTGTAATGAAGTAGGAAAGTGAGAAGGGTGGGAATTTGCAACAGGTGCTCAAACTATTGTTTTTGAACGATGGTTCATGACAGAAAGAGAGAGAGAGAGAGAGAAATGTTCCACATCAGCAGTACTGGGTGCGGTGTATCATATTTCTCCCTTTACTAGATTCCTTGAAAAAAAAATCCAGGAGAGAAGTGCTCTGCTTTAAATATCAACAACAATATAAAAAGTATTTCCTCTTGATTCAGTGTTTAACAGCCTCATCCTAAAACATTACTTTAATAAATTCATTGCCGGGTTGTGTTTTTATCACCCCCATCTCTCTATGATCTTTGAGCAAAAACACTCTGTGGGAAGAATGATGTCAGTTGAGACACAGCATAATTTTTCAATTGCTAGAAATTGACATAGTTATAATGAAAAATATTTACCTGTTTAAAAAGAGCAATGCAATTAAAATATATTTAATCAGTCTGTTTTTTCCATATAGGAGAGGGTATACAATGTTAGATTTGAACACTCCACATTTTTGGAGTATTCAAAACTTGAATACAGAGCCATATCTCAAAGACGGGGCCCATCTCTACATTACACTTAGCAATGCTACAATAATATCTGAATATTCTTTTCTTGATTTTTATCACTACTATATTTCTCCAGGTTTTTCCAGAGAAAGCATACTATGGAAGGCAGAAAAATGTTCTTAAAGTGTAAAGTAGTATTTCAGTTACTGGAAGAGTTATTGTGCCCTTTTCACGATAAAAATAAAATAGACGCTCCCTCTACTCCTCTTATGTATCAGCTTGCTTTCACTACTTTTAATAAATAGGTATTTAACAGTTTTTCTAGCCAGTACAAAATATGATTGTTCTTTCACTTTAAAATAACCTGACAAAAATGAATTGTATTACCTTTATATGGAATCTCAGCACCACAGATTTTAGAGATGGGAAATTTCCATTATGATAGCTAGTTCATCCCAGTCCTGTAAAATGTTTTGCTGCAATACTTAATTCAGTCTATTTTAAATATCTCAAGCAATGGGGCTTCTGGCACATACACTGGGAAAGTAGTCCAAGAGCTAATAGGTCTCACCTGCAAGAATTTTTTCCCCTGCTATTGGAAATGTTTTGATGTTTCTGAATCTAAGAATGGAGAATTTGGGTTTGGGTTAGAGGTTTTTCAGATTCAGTTTTTCCCTTTTCTTGCAGAATCTTCCCTCCACCCATTCCAGCTATTATCATCAGCTTGATTTCAATGGCAGCGGGAGTAGGCAGGAGGCTGGGCTAGTAATCAGACTTTACTTAATAGGAAATTATGAGAGAACTGGGGGATGGCCTAATTCAGGAAGCTATTTTGGTAGAGTACTTGGGATATTCAGACGGGTGAGAGGCCTGCCAGTTCAGTTTGGCAGCAGTTATTTTTCCATACAAAGCCTGGTTTCTTCCTCTTCTGGTCTCAGTGACAGTGGTATTCAGAGACTATAATAGCCTCCATTCCTAGGCAGGGGGAGAGTTCCCTACAAAAGTGGAGTCCGATTTGCTGAGGACAACACAGTTAGATGGAGGGGACTTCAATCAGTTATCTGAGGATCTCTGGACTAATTTTCTCCTACTTTTGTCTGGAGTGATAATTAGAAGAGGGAGGGCACATGGGAGTGGAGATCTTTCCTGCATTATGCCCTGGTGAGCCCTAATGTCATCCCTTAATTCACCCAAGATGGCTGTATCCATCCTGGAATATCCAGTATCCTAAAACAGTTGAGGATTGCATGATCTTGTTAGATGCTGGGGTTGTGTGGGTACCCCAGGTTCTGTGCTGTTCTCAAATTCCAATCTATGTGCCTAGGGGTGGATAACCCCATTTGCCTCCTACTAGACCCAAACCTCTTGATTCTCTTCCACAGCCTTTGGGAAGGCAGGAATTAACTCCAGTGTTAGGAGCACAGCAGGCTCCCAACCTAGTCCCTAGGCCACCCAGAAAGCTCAGTTTTGCCCAGTGAGCCATCTTCAAGTGGTTGTGCAACGTGATCAGGCGGGAGAAATAGCAGCCTGCTACTTGCACTGGCCACAGCAGCACAGTGGCTGCTCGAAGCATACCATGCCTGCAGCTGTGCTTGCTTCTGCTTCCTGTCCCAGCCCTTGTTCCAGCCTTGACTCATGCCTGCTTCAATACAGTCCTTGCCCTGATTCTGGCTCAGACTCTAACTTTGGGCTTGGCTTCTTTACTCTGACTTCAGCTTCACCCTCAGATCGATTCTTGAGTCCTGGACCTATGCTCACCATTGCTCTGAACTGCTGCCAACAGGCAAGGCAAGTTTTCTGCTCCGTCCACTAGGTAGGCTGCCCACACTCTAGCAGCTTACATCCAGAAATAAATGCTGAACCCAGATATCTCAATAAAAGCTCAGCTAATAAAAGCGACCATGCTGGGGTCCTTACGCAAAGTCAAGCTACCAGCCCAGCAATAGCACAACATACTGAGTCCCCATTGTGTATCTAACCAGATTAAGAGTTAAAACATCCCCCAGCTTCAGTGCTTCGGTGTTAGAAAGGCTACCTCTTGCCCCTTGCGGTGATCACTGATGTGTGAGCGTGTTGTGAGTTCAGAGTGGTGAATCCCAGTCTCTGCTGTGGCAATATGTGACCGTACCCCTGATATTCAGGGCTCCTCTGCTGGATCTGGGCCACTCTTTCAGCTCAGTGTTCATTCCCTTGCCCTGGTTTCAGGGTGCATTTGGGCCTACTTCAACCAGCAGCAAGATGTGTTCACTGCCCAAGCCCACAGTATTTCTGCTAGCCCTGTTCCTGTGCCAGACAAAATAATAAACCCTATTCACATTTCTCTGCCTCACCACTCCAGAGCATTCTGTGGGCTGGGATTAAGGTTGGCCTGGGGCTCTTCATTTCTAGAGAATTGTTAGTGGGCTGAAATATGGAGTGTTCTCTCAGTTCATCTCCTTTCACCTTGGGTGTCCATCCTCTTCCTCTCTCCTGCCTAAGCTTCTGGTCTCTCTCTCTCAATCTCTCTCTGGGTCTTCCCCCTGACCCAGGCAGCCTTTGTGGCTTTTAAAGGTTAGCATCAACATGTTAGTGTTTTTATTCTTCATGTAGTGATTTTCCGTTGCTCCAAACCCTGCTCCCTGCAAATCAACTTGGCTTAACTGAGTTTCCACTTCAGACATTCTCCTTACCATAACTATTTTATGGACAAAGCACAGTCATTAAAGTCAAGTACTCCGTATTGTCCTCAGCCTGGTGTGCACTTATCGCAGCTCCTGTCCACAGTTGTGGAATCCACATTTATATAGGGCATTTGCGGACACCAAATTTTTCATAGCAATAACTTCAAAATATCACCCACATGTCATAAGCTGTGCAGATGCCCCTCATGGTCAGCGCCATTATCCCCATGGCTTTTCATCTTCTTCACCTGGGTCTCCTATACCTACAGAGTCCTACTGAGACAGATTCATCTGTGCCGTACTTGATGGCCTAATAGTCATCTTCCTCCTCTGGGCACAGGAAGGGTCACTGCTACCCAAGACTCTATTTGCCTGCTCACTGAAGGAGCAGATATGGTGTGGAGCTGCCATTCATACAGTTCCTTTGATCTCTCCCCACTCCCATCTGAAAGAGATGAAGAGGGGACAATGATTTCCAGCAGAATTAGCACCAGCATAACTCCTGGGGTTAATGACGTACTGTGGGGTGGGGTTTAAGAGCAATTCTGCATTGACTCTGACTTTAGGGGTGGGGTGGTAGGTGGTGTCCTATGGGTAGACTGGACTGCATCTCCCAGGCCAGCCCTGGTCCTCATAGACTCTACCTTCGGCTCTATAGGGGTAGTCCCTTTACATTAGTGGGGAGTATTTTGTATTCAAGGCATGCTCTTCATCTTTGCAAAAAGTCACAGATCACACTGGAGCCTGGCAAGGCAGACACTTGCTGGCTCTGGGCTGGAACATGGACACCTTTCTGAAGTCAGCTATGCTGGCCAGGGACATAGGAAGGAAGCCTAGAGCATGTGGGCAGCTAAAATAAAAAGATCTCAGAGACTTCCCTCCTTCTAGTTGTCTGCCTGTTAATATAGGTTCTACAGCTGCTGGAGACAAACAATGGAAGTCTGATAGATGGTGTTTGATGTCATGAAAAATCTTGATATTTTTCTTTATTCTCTGGCAAGGTGTATAATTATAACATTAGTCTTTAGACCAGGGGTTGGCAACCTCTGGCACATCCCTCAGCCAGCGCCACTTCCTGCCACCCACATTGGCCCAGAGTGGCGAACCATGGACAGTGGGAGGAGTGATCAGCCAAACCTGAGGAGGAGGCAGGTAAACAAACTGGCGAGCCGCGTGCCAGAGGTTGCTGACCCCTAGTCTAGACTGATCTGAAGATCAAAGTGGCAAGGCTACATTTAGCAACTGCTTACCACTCAGTGGTGACAAATCCTGCTTTTAGAACTGGAGATAACTGCCATGTCTCAGATACCTGATGAAATCCCTTTGTAATTACTGACTTTTTAGTGATGGTCTCAGTAGTCGTGATTGGGACATGGATGAAAGTGAGTTGGGTGGATGGAGGAAGGATCTTAGGCAGAGGGATTCATAAAAGGAGTCTTTATAATTAAGGGCATAAAATACTCTCTGTTATCAGGAAAACAAGAGGTGAGGTGTGTCCTCCTTTCATGGGTTCATCCTGTAGAGTGTGAGCTCCAGGGGGGCAGGAGCTGACATTTTTGTCATTTGCACAGCATTAAACACATTTCCAGAGCTAAACAGATTATGATAATGACATGAAGCTCACCCCAGATTGATGGATGTACCAATCCTTTCCCCACATGTTAGCAAATTGAGGAGCTCTCAGATCTCTTATTGCTTCTGGGTTTCCAAGTATCATCAGTGGCCAGAAGTTTCTTTATTCATCCATATGAAGCTTGCGCCTTTACGTGCAGATCTGAACATTGCCGTGGTAATCTTTGCGACTTCTGTACAGATTATTGCAATGCACAGCAGTTAGGAAATGCAGATAACTGACAAGGGGGACTAATAGTATAATTGAAATATCGATGGTCAGTATTACTAAAGACAAGAGAAGAAATTCTTTAAACATATCAGGAACAAACCAAATCCTAGCAAAGGTGTATGTCCAATACTAGATAACAACAGTAAAATTGACAATCATGATACAGAAAAAGCAGAAGTACTCAATACATATTTCTGTACTGGGGAAAGAAAACAGAAGATATATTCATATCTTACAATGAGAGTGAAGTACTTTCTATTACATCATTAACTAGGGAAAATGTTAAACAACAACTATTACAACATCTGTAGATATGCAAGACTAGATAAATTCCAGCCAAGGTGTCATAAACAGATAAGTAAGAGTTAATAGAACAAAAGTGCTTCATATCTCTTTTGCCTGGAAAGGGTTAACAAGAACAGTGAGCCTGGCTGTCACCTGACCAGAGGACCAATCAGGGGACAGGATACTTTCAAATCTTGAGGGAGGGAAGTTTGTGTGTGTGCTGTTAGTTTTTGGTTGTTGTTCACTCTGGGGGCTCAGAGGGACCAGATGTGCAACCAGGTTTCTCTCCAGACTCCCTGATACAGGTTCTTATAGATTCAAAATAGTGAGTACTAGGTAGATAAAGTGAGTTAGGTTTATGTTTGTTTTCTTTATTTGCAAATGTGTATTTGGCTGGAAGGAGTTCAAATGTGTATTTGGCTGGGAGGAGTTCAAATGTGTATTTGGCTGGAAGGATTTTAATTTGTACTTGTATACTTAGGCTGGGAGGGTATTCCCAGTGTCTATAGCTGAAAGACCCTGTAACATATCTCATCTTAAATTTACAAAGATAATTTTTACTATTTTTTCTTTCTTTAATTAAAAGCTGTTATAGATTCATAGATTCTAGGGTCAGAAGGGACCAATGTGATCATCTAGTCCGACCCCCTGCACACAGAAGGCCACAGAACCCTACCCATCCAGTTCTATAACAAACCCCTAACCTATGCTTGAGTTATTGAAGTCTTCAAATTGTGGTTTGAAGACCTCAAGCTGCAGAGAATCCACCAGCAAGTGACCCATGCCCCACGCTGCAGAGGAAGGCAAAAAACCTCCAGGGCCTCTGCCAATCTGCCCTGGAGGAAAATTCCTTCCCGACCCCAAATATGGCGATCAGCTAAACCCTGAGCATGTGGGCAAGACTCACCAGCCAGCACTCAGAAAAGAATTCTTTGCAGTAACTCAGATCCCATCCCATCCAACATCCCATCACCAACCACTGGGCATACCTATCTGGCGATAATCAAAGATCAATTGCCAAAATTAGGCTCTCCCATCATACCATCCCTTCCATAAACTTATCAAGCTTAATCTTAAAGCCAGATATGTCTTTTCAACCCACTACTCCCCTTGGAAGGCTGTTCCAGAACTTCACTTCTCTAATTGTTAGAAACCTTCATCTAATTTCAAGTCTAAACTTCCTAGTGTCCAGTTTATACCCATTCGTTCTTGTATCTACATTGGTACTAAGCTTAAATAATTCCTCTCCCTCCCTAATATTAATCCCTCTGATATATTTATAAAGAGCAAGCGTATCCCCCCTCAGCCTTCTTTTGCTTAGACTAAACAAGCCAAGCTCTTTGAGTCTCCTTTCATATGACAGGTTTTCCATTCCTCGGATCATCCCAGTAGCCCGTCTCTGAACATGTTCCAGTTTGAATTCATCCTTCTTAAACATGGGAGACCAGAACTGCACACAGTATTCCAGGTGGGGTCTCACCAGCGCCTTATATAATGGTACTAACACCTCCTTATCTTTGCTGGAAATACCTCGCCTGATGCATTCTAAAACCGCATTAGCTTTTTTAACGACCATATCACATTGGCGGCTCATAGTCATCCTGCGATCTACCAATACCCCAAGGTCCTTCTCCTCCTCAGTTGCTTCCAACTGATGCGTCCCCAATCTATATCTAAAGTTCTAATTATTAATCCCTAAGTGCATGACCTTGCACTTTTCACTATTAAATTTCATCCTATTACTATTACTCCAGTTTACAAGGTCATCCAGGTCTTCCTGTATGATATCCTGGTCCTTCTCCGTGTTAGCAATACCCCCCAGCTTTGTGTCATCCGCTAACTTTATTAGCACATTCCTGCTTTTTGTGCCAAGGTCAGTAATAAAAAGGTTAAATAAGATTGGTCCCAGAACCGATCCTTGAGGAACTCCACTAGTAATCTCCTTCCAGCCTGACAGTTCACCCTTCAGTACGACCCGTTGTAGTCTCCCCTTTAACCAGTTCCTTATCCACCTTTCAATTCTCATATTGACCCCATCTTTTCCAATTTGACTAATAATTCCACATGTGGAACCTTGTCAAATGCCTTACTGAAATCGAGGTAAATTAGGTCTACCACATTTCCTTTGTCTAAATAGTCTGTCACCTTCTCAAAGAAGGAGATCAGGTTGGTTTGGCACGATCTATCTTTAGTAAAACCATGTTGTACTTTGTCCCAATTACCATTGACCTCAATGTCCTTAACAACTTTCTCCTTCAAAATTTTTTCCAAGACCTTACATACTACAGATGTCAAACTAACAGGCCTATAGTTACTCGGATCACTCTTTCTCCCTTTCTTAAAGATAGGAACTACGTTAGCAATTCTCCAGTCGTACGGTACAACCCCTGAGTTTACTGATTCGTTAAAAATTCTCGCTAACGGGCTTGCAATTTCATGCACCAGTTCCTTTAATATTCTCGGATGAAGATTGTCCGGGCCCTCCAACTTTGTCCCATTAAGCTGTTCAGTATGGCTTCTACCTCAGATGTGGTAATATCCACCTTCATATCCTCATTCCCATTTGTCATCCTTCCATTACCCCTAAGCTCCCCATTAACCTTATTAAAGACTGAGACAAAGTACTTATTTAGATATTGGGCCATGCCTAGGTTATCCTTAACCTCCTTTCCATCCTCAGTGTGTAGCGGTCCCACTTCTTCTTTCTTTGTTTTCTTCTTATTTATATGGCTATAGAACCTTTTACTATTGGTTTTAATTCCCTTTGCAAGGTTCAACTCTACTTGGCTTTTAGCCTGTCTCACTTTATCCCTACATGTTCTGACCTCACTAAGATAGCTTTCCTTGCTAATCCCACCCTTCTTCCACTCCTTGTAGGCTTTCTGCTTTTTCTTAATCACCTCTCTGAGATGCTTGCTCATCCAGCTTGGTCTACAACTCCTGCCTATGGTTTTTTTCCCCTTTCTTGGGATGCAGGCTTCCGATAGTTTCTGCAGCTGCGACTTAAAGTAATTCCAGGCCTCTTCTGCATTTAGATCCACAAGTTCTTCAGTCCAATCCACTTCCCTAACTAATTTCCTGAATTCTTTAAAGTTAGCCCTTTTGAAATGAAAAACCCTAGCCTCAGATCTATTTTTGTTTATCCTTCTATCTAGTTTGAACTGAATTAGCTCATGATCACTCAAACCAAGGTTTTCCCCTACAACCATTTCTTCTATGAGGTCCTCACTGCTCACCAAAACCAAATCTAAAATGACATCCCCTCTTGTCGGTTCTTCAACTACTTGGTGAAGGAATCCATCAGCTATCACATCCAGAAAAATCTGAGCCCTACTATTCTTGCTAGCACTTGTACTCCAGTCTATATCTGGGAAGTTAAAGTCTCCCATGATCACACATTTCCCATTAGTGTTTACTTCCTTAAAAACATTAAAGAGGTCTCTATCCATATCCAAATCAGATCCCGGCAGTCTGTAGCACACCCTAAGCACTATCTCAGGGGAGGCTCTAGTAGCTTTCTTTCCCAGTGTGATTTTTGCCCAGACAGACTCTGTCTTGTCCATTCCATCACTTCTTATTTCTTTACAGTTAACCTCCTCATTGATGTACAACGCTACTCCACCACCTTTGCCTTTATTTCTACCTTTCCTAAACAGCACATAGCCTTCAATACCTGTACTCCAGTCATGACTACTATTCCACCACGTTTCTGTTATCCCTATAATATCTGGTTTCACTTCCTGCACCAGTAGCTCTAGTTCCTCCATTTTGTTCCCTAGGCTCGTCGCATTAGTGTACTGACATCTTAATTTTTACCGTTTGGCTTCACTCACATTCTGTACCCTGTTAGGCACAGACATTCTACCACCAACATCACCTGTTAGTCTGTTATCTACACTACCCTTCCTCCTTATGCCAATAATTCTGTCCACGGCTGTATCCCCTCTTACTTTGTTTACTTCCCTCTCAAGGTTAAATTCCGGTGTGGAGATCTCCCGAACATCTCCCAACCATCTCCCCCAAATTTCTAGTTTAAAGCTCTCTTAATCAGGTCAGCGAGCCTCCATCCTAGAAGTCTATTTCCCTCCTTGCTCAGGTGAAGTCCATCCCGAGAGAACAGTCTTCTGTCCACAAATGCTTCCCAATGGCCATACATCCCAAAGCCCTCCTTATAGCACCACTGCCTGAGCCATCTGTTGATCGCCATAATCTTGTCACATCTTTGTCGCCCTTCTCTAGGAACCGGCAGAATCCCACTGAAGATTACCCGAGCCTCGATTTCGTTAAGCGTCTTCCCCAGTCTGGCATAGTCTCCTTTGATACATTCCAGAGAGTATCTAGCCGTATCATTCGTTCCCACATGAAGGACAATCAATGGATTCTTCCTCGCTCCAGCTAGTATCCTTTTCAGCCTCAGGTCCACATCCTGTATCTTAGCACCTGGCATACAGCACACCCTTCTGTTCTCCCGATCAGCTCTAGTCACAGGCCTGTCTATTCTTCTCAGTAAGAAGTCTCCAATCACGTAGACCTGCCTTTTCCTGGTGACAGTGCGCTTCTCTGGTCTATCTCCTGCACCCACCGGCTGCAAGTCCTCTCGATTCCTATTCCCCCTTGTAATCCTCCTGGGGCTCATATTTGGTGTTGCCTCCATTGACTCCTCCCTCCTCTTGCAGGACTATCAGCTCTTCTCTTTTTCCTTGCCCTCTCTCCTTCAGCAACCACCTGCTGTGCCCCTTCTTCATTTTCCAACTCTGCAAACCTGTTCCTGAGTTCTATTTCTCCTTCACTGGCCCGTCTTTTCCTCTGCCTGGTTCTCTTAGTCACATGCTTCCACCGTCCACTTTCCTCCCCCAGCAGTCTCTCCTCTGAATTCTTTGGTCCTGCTTCCATCTGCACATCTGAGCTTATCCCTTCAGCCCCCTTGTGTCTGTGCTCCATCGTCTGCTCAAATCCCCTTCTGAACTCAACCAGAGTTTGCACCTGCATCTCCAGTCCTCGGATCTTCTCTTCCATCAGCTCTATCAGGCGGCACTTCATGCAGACAAAGCTCTTTTCAGGCACTCCCTCCAGGATCATGTACATGCCGCAGCTTCCACATCCAGTCATCCTCATTGTGTCTTTCACTGCTGCCTCTGTATCAGTCATGGCCTTCCCACCTGCCGCCTGGTAGTCAACACAACACAAGCCCCCAGCAGGCACCAGACCACTTGTTTAAGAACCTGATTGTTTTTTTTTATTCTGGTGAGACCCCAGGGGACTGGGTCTGGATCCACCAGGGAATTGGTGGGGAGAAAGGAGGGAAGGGGGAAAGAGAGGTTAATTTTCTCTCTGTGTTAGGATTACTTTCTCTCTCAGGGAGAGTCTGGGAGGGGGAGAGAGAAGGAGAGAGGATGGTGTTTTAAGATTCAAGGAGTTTGAATCACAGTGATCTTCCAGGGTAACCCAGGGAGGGGAAGTCTGGAACAGGCAACAATGTGGGAAAGGGTTTACTTTCCTTGTGTTAAGATCCAGAGGGTCTGGGTCTTGGGGGTCCCCGGGCAAGGTTTTGCGGGGACCAGAGTGTACCAGGCACTGGAATTCCTGGTTGGTGGCAGCGCTACAGGTTCTAAGCGGGTAATTGAGCTTAGAAGAATTCATGCTGCTACCCCATCTTTTGGACGCTAAGGTTCAGAGTGGGGAATTATACCATGACACAAGGGTATTAACAGAATTGGCTGAGGACCTCTCTGAACATTCACGTTTATTTTTAGAAATCTTGAAACACTGGAGATGTACCAAGCTCTGGAAAAAAGTGAACATGTCTATATATTTTTAAAGGTAAATTGGATGACCCTGGTAACTATTGGCCAGTCAGTCTCAGTGCTGGACAAAATCATGGAAGGGCTGATATGGTATACAAACAGTAAATAATTAAAAGATGGTGGTATAATTAATGCCAGTCAACATGATTTTATGGAAAGTAGTCCTTGCTGCCAAACTTGAAATCATTTTTTGTTGAGATTACAAATTTGGTTGATAAAAGTAACCGTGACATAATATACTTGACCTTCTGTAAGACATTTATCTTGGTCCCACATGAAATTCTGATAATACAATTAGCACTATTCAAAAATAAATGCAGCCCATATGAAATGGAGGAAAAACTGATTAACTGTTAGATCACAAACATAACTGTAAATGGGAAATCATCATCCAGTCAGGATGTTTGTAGTGGAGTCCTGCAGGGATCTGTTCTTGGCACCATGATATTCAATATTTTTATCAAGGATCTGGAAGAAAATATAAAATCATTGCTGGTAAAATCTGCGAATGACACAAAAAGTAGGGGAGAGATAAATAATGATGTGGACAGGTCAGTTATATAGACCAACATGGATTACTTGGTAGAGAGGGTTTATTTGGACAAGGTCTCTGTGCAGCCAACCAGTATCACTGGGGACTTCGTGACAGCCCTTTATGCAGCTGTGGCACAACACAGACGATGAGGCACATTGTCGATGAATGCCTGCTGACTAGGTTCAGCAGTGACCTAGAAGAACTGCACCAAGCCACTGAAGATGCCATCGCTTGGCTAGAAGACTATGCACACACTAAATAATTTGGACAGGGAGGTTGTGGAATCTCCATCACTGGAAATTTTTAAGAGCAAGTTAGACAACCACCTGTTAGGAATTGTCTAGATAATACTTAGTCCTGCCATGAGTGCTGGGGGCTGGAATAGATGACCTCTCGAGGTCCCATCCAGTCCTATGAATCTATGATTAGATTGGGGAAAAAAACAACAATCCAGTCCAAACCAAACCACCACCAACAAAAACAGAATTCAAAGTATTAATTTGTTCTATAAAGTCCCATATGCCTTCTGTCCTCCCCTTTTCAACCTCATGCACCACCTGGCAGTTGAGGTCAGCTGAGATACACAAGGTAATAGTCTCTACATATAAACATATGGAACTGGGGACAGGGTGTTCTTAAAAAAGGATTCTGGAAGTTGCTCCCCTTGCTGATACTACACAGCCCAAGTCTATTGAGCTTTACATGATGCAAAGCTTATGTCTTTCCTCAGTCCTTTGTGACAGAAAGATGACTTATTTTTGGAAAATGTCCTTTTTTTCATTGCCTTTTATTAAAAAAAGAACCAATTTTGCATGTGTTTTTGTCACATTACTTTGGGACACTCATTACAAATAAGTAAATACTATTTTTTTAAAAAATCCATCTCAAACACTCCCTTTCAATTCTAACTCCTTAGTGTTTACAGCCTACATAATTAGCCAAATTTAAGCTTATACATATTCTAGCTGCTCAAGCGTTACTGTTCTAACAATATAAAAAAAGAGAGCAAATTCTCACCCCAGTTCCTTGCAGAACAGATTTAATCAGAGTTCACATTGATCAGTCCATTGAATATTGTAGCTCATGGGATTAAGCAGCTCTGAAATAATCTAAAAAGTATTAAACTCATAGTAAAGATTCTGATCATAACAATAATCTGGAATCAGAGTATTCAACCTCTGTCTTTACAGAATTTAGAAAAAAATTGAATAACATTTAAAATGGGTTGGCAGAATATAACCTCTGGAACTTTAACAAAGTTACATTCTAATACCAGGACAGTGTAAACAAAAGCTAGCAAGGAAGCGATCCTGGCTATGAGAACCAAAACTGAGTACAAGTATATGACAACTATTAGGAAAGCAATTCACTTATCTGAACCATGAACCATCTGTTTTGCTTACAATTGACTGATATGACAAAAAATTTAATAAAGCCCCATATTAAAATTGCAATCACTAATCAAAAGAGTAGTACAAAAAAAGAATAACCGTGAAGTATGTAATATAAAGTATACCAGCAATATATGACATAATGTATATAAATAAACCCCAACTACATATCCACAATACCAACCAACCAACCAATCAATAATAAAAAAAAAACCCACCACCCATGAATTAGTAACCCTTGGCTTAACAAGCAATATTTAAAATCTGTTTGCTTTACAGCTATATAACTCATATCCTTGACTGTATTGTGGGGTTATATAGATGGTCACTTTTCTTGGCACAACAGAATACAGTGTGGAATCAGTTAAATAGACTAGGAGGATTTAAAAAATATAACCAGATTGCTCTTCAATACTTCCTTTTGCTAATCCCTAAGAGTTGATTTAATAAAATGGAGATACACTATTAATATTTTTAATGTGCTGTTTGCTTAAATGACCTTGATAAAAGTAAGTAGGTGAATTTAGAAATTAGTTTAATTAGCAGAATTTTTATATAAGCTAGCTCATTCAAATAATTTACTATACTCACCATTCAAAGTTGATTTCACTAATGGAGAGGGAGGATTTTAAAAAAAGTATGCAGTACAACACAGAGCTCTAGTATAATTTCATCATTTTCTCTAAACCCCTTTAGCAAATTGCATATCTTAAAATGGAATTCTATTTAGCATTCACACAACAGCATTCAAACTGAACAGAAACTCTGAGGTTATCAATGACCTACTTGCAAATGCAAATTCTATAGAAAATACATAGGATTTGTAGTTTGAAATATATTAAGTACTTGATTTTCAAACAATCACATAAGGAAATTGGGAATATTTGTGTTATGTTTTCCATACCCATACAGCAACCATATACTTTCAATCTATAATAAATCTTTAGTCCAAGGGAAACATCACAACAAAAAAGAATAAAAGTAAACTATCCATGAAACAGCACAATGTGTCTACTCCAACATGCAACATCCGCTCTGTCTCCCAAATTGGCAGCTGCCCCAGCTTACACCAGACCCCTAGAAATTTAAAGGTGTAGTACACTGAAAACAGTTGCATAGTTATAAACCTAGTTTCTGCCTAATTTGCATGAAAGTGTCCATTTAAACATCTGAATTTCACATTGCATTTAGAAATACCCAATTAATGTGTGCAATTACCATAATTGAGCAGGCAAATTAGACACACTAATTGGCACCCGATTTTTTTTAAAAGCCTAAAGATACATATAAAATTAATCATGATAGTATTTCTTGCGTCTCATATGCATGGTGTTTTGTTTTTTATTTGTTTTAAAAGAACTTGTTACGCCAAGTTGACAAGCTTATGTGTGCATTATTTTCTTATCCCGTGAACGACAGTCTTCAAGTTCCATACAATGTAATTGCCTTGGAAGTCAGCAAGTCTTTTCTCTGTGATTTTTTTAAAAAGTAAATTAATCTGAATGGTTTAAAATGTGAATTGTTTTTAAAAATACAAGTTTAGTACAATTAATTTAGTCATTCAAGTTATATTAATACTTGACCATTTATAATGCCTCCCATCCAAGGATCACAAACCACTCTTACTTAATTTCAGACTACAATATCACAAATTTATGCCTGGGTGGTTAGATTTAAGGAGACTTCTCTCTATATCTACATCTTCTAATTATTCTCCTTTATGGGCCAAAGGGCAATAGAAGTCCCTGAATTCAAGAGCACAAACTAATCCCTCCATGCATTCCTGGTAGGGCCGTTCACACTAAAAGCCAGGGACATCCCCATCCGCAGGTTCTCAAAGATGGCTGGCTACATCAGGGAAGCAGGCTGCACCATCTCCTTGCATGATGTGGAATTAGGGACAGGACTGAGGCACATGAGGCTCTGTCACTCTTGGTGCTACTGTGAGCCTCCTGATGCTGGCTTGTGAGGCTTTTATGTATACCAAAGCATACATAAAAGCCTCACAAAACTCAGCTTTAGTTGAGAAGTATAGCAATATTATATCCTAGTATTGAGTTAGGGAAATGCAGGTGCCCAGAACAGCATTACCAACACAAACATTCATCAATCAAGAGTCAGGCCCCCAAACAGTCACAAGACTGACTTAAATACCATAGCACCATTTTAAAACAATAAATGTGGGAATCTTTTCATTTGCCTTCTGGGATTTGAGTCTTTAGGATGCACTCAGGTCAATTTCAAACTTTTCTCTCCAACCAGGAGGGCTAGGAACTCTTTTAAAAAGAATGAAAGCTGAAGTTTTGATGAAATACAATGAATCCAGGAGTTGATGCTTTGAAACAAAAACACCAAACATCATGAGACAATGATAGGAGTTGGCAGCACTGTGAAAATTAAGTCTTCTTTGATGAGATTTATTGCAGACATTATTAATGATTACACCATAAATCTGCAGCAGAAGGAGGAACAGAATCTAGAGTTCTTGGCTCCCTGTTCTGTGCTATAGGCACTTGACAGTGCTTCCTCCTTTTTCAGGTTTCCTGAAAGCCTTTGCTTAAGGTGCTTTATCTCATCCTTGAAATCCAGGTTTAAACTTTGGGGAAGCACTTCATGGGCAGGAAGCTGAAGCTGCATTCCCATAAAGATGCTGATATGTTGCATTTGGGGGATCATGGTATCATAGGATTGGAAGAGACCTCAAGAGATCATCGAGTCCAGTCCCCTGCACTCATGGCAGGATTAAGCGTTACCTAGATCAGGGATTGGCAACCTTTGGCATGCAGCTCACCAGGATAAGACCCCTGGTGGGTCGGGCCAGTTTATTTACCTGCTTCCTCCACAGGTTTGGCCGATCGCAGCTCCCATGGGCCACAGTTCGCCGTACCAAGCCAATGGGGGCTGCGGGAAGCGGCACGGGCTGAGGGATGTGCTGGCCACAGCTTCCCGCAGCCCCAATTGGCTTGGAGCTGCGAACTGCGGCCAGTGGGAGCCACAATTGGCCAAACCTGCGGAGGCAGCAGGTAAATAAACTGGCCTGGCCCACCAGGGTGCTTACAAACCATGTACAAAAGGTTGCTGATCCCTGATCTAGACTATCCCTGATCTAGACCATCCCTGACAGTTGTTTGTCTAACGTGCTCTAAAAATCTCCAGTGATGGAGATTCCGCAACCTCCCTAAGCAATTTATTTCAGTGCTTAACCACTCTGATAGTTAGGAAGTTTTTCCTAATGTTCAACCTAAACTCTTTTCTGCAATTTAAGCCCATTGCTTCTTGTCTTATCCTCAGCAGTTAAGAAGAACAATTTTTCTCCCTCCTCCTTGTAACAACCTTTTATGTATTTGAAAACTGTTATTATGTCCCCTCTCAGTCTTCTCTTTTCTAGACTAAACAACCCCAATTTTTGTTAATCTTTCCTCATAGGTGAGGTTTTCTAGACCTTTAATCATTTTTGTTGCTCTTCTCTGGACTTTCTCCAGTTTGTCCAAATCTTTCCTGAAAGGTGGACACAATACTTTAGTTTAGGGCTAATCAGCACAGAGCAGAGCAGAAGAATTACTTCTTGTGTCTTGCTTACAACACTTCTGCTAATACATCTCAGAATGATGCTCACATTTTTTGCAACAGTGTTACACTATTGACTCATATTTATCTAGGATGATGCTTCCTGGGATGACACATAAATGGCAAAACATATCCACTGCATGAAAGGGCATTCTTTTAAAACACCTCAGTGTTGGAAACATTTCAAAATGCTTATTCTATCTCTTTCCTTAATCTTTTTACCAGAGTAAGTGTAGCAAGGTGGAGTGGCCTCCCTCTGATGCAGACTGGAGGAACCATTCCCCGCCCCCTGGTGGGCTGAGCCACATGAGGACCAGCCCCTTCTGCCAGAAGTGGAGGGGCAGAACAGGAAGTATAAGAGGTGGGGCCTCCAGCTCAGCTGAGGGAGAGCAAGCGAAGGAGTCAGATGCTGCTGCCTGCCTGCTGGCCCCTGAATAAAGGACTGAGCTAAATAAACCCCAGCCAGAGGAGCTGCCGCCAAGTGAATACCCCAAGGAACTGCTGGAATTGCTGTCTGTCAATTACCCCAAGGACCCATAAGCAATGAAGCCCTATGATCAGGAAGGGGTAGGAAGTAGCCCAGGGAAACCAGACATTAGTTTGGTTGTGTTTGCTGATTCCATGGTCAGCATGTTTCAACAGGATCCCTGTTATCCCAGTGGTGGGATTCCCAGCCACTGTTAGGGCCCTCAGCTGGGACCCAGTGGAGTAGGGTGGGCCCAGATCCCTTTATCTCCTGCTGTGAATCCCACCTTAGGACAGACGGCCTGTATTTGTTTGCTGTCTTCCCCAGCCTTGGAGCTTGTCAATAGACTGCTTCTGCTCTGCTTTGCCTTTGGGGCTTGAGCCTGATTGTTTGCCATCCACCACAGGGTGCTTATTGCTCTGTTCCAGCCAGAGGGCTTGAGCTTGACTGCTTATTGTTGGTTGGCCCTACCCAAAGGGATGAGCCTGGCTGTGTTTGCTGCTTGCCCCAGCCATATGGCTGGCTATAGATTCTTTACTGACTTACACTGCTAATCCCCTGTTGATTGGCCTTCAGCTGTTAGGTGGTATAGTGAAGTGGAGTGGCCCCCCCTCTGATGCAGACAGGGAGGAAAAATGGAGGAGTAATTGGCTCTGAAGATATTGGCTCTACCTCCTGTGAACCTGTTTGGAGAAGCAGGGCCAAAAGCTAGGAGCTGACAAAGAGAAAGGACTCTGGGCTGGATAGAAAAAGACACTATACTTCCAGAGGAGAGGCAGTTGAGGAGCTGTTCAGATTAATTTTCGCCCTAGCTAAAGATCCAGCCGATGAGGAAGCCTTCTGTCTCTAGGATTACAGCGAACTTCTGGTGTTGTTGCACCCGAAAGTACCATGGGCTCAGGGTCCGCAGCACGAACAGGTGAGGAGGTGGTATCAGCTCATGCTGGGCAAAGGGGTATCTCAGCCCCCTGCGGTAATGGAGGAGAACAGTTAGGAACAAGTGATTCATGATTCGGTGTCTCACCGGAAGAGGTGAAGTCAAACCACTCAACTGCAGATGTGTCCTGAGGACTGGCATGACCTGGCAACAGCTGATCTACATGTTGCCACCAGGTAAGATTCTCTGCAGTCCGGACTGTGTAGGAAACAGGTCATGTTTGAGTGATGATCGTGGCAGGGACCCATTTAGCTCTGGAAGTATAATTCCAAGCCAAAACTGGCTGTCCCAGGCTAAAGGTTCAGTCTTTTACTCTGAGTGCCTGTCTGATGACTTGATATTGCTGCTGATGTTGCACAATTTGTCGGGGTTCAGAAGGTAACAGCAAATCAAAGCAAGTGCGCAGCTGTTGTCCCATCATTAGAAAGGCCGGGGATGCCTGGGTCGTAGCATGAGGTGTGTTTCTGTAGGAAAGTAAGAAGGTATCCAGATGCTTTTGAATGGAGTGTTGTCCCCTTGCTGATTTCAAAGCGTGTTTCATTGTCTGCATAAATCTTTCAGCTAATCCGTTGGTGGATGGATGATATGGTGCTGATGTGATGTTTTGTATCCCATTTGCCTTCATAAAATTTTGAAACTCCTGAGAGATGAACTGCGGTCCGTTGTCACTCACAAGTTGTTCTGGCAGACCGAAACTACTGAAGAGTCTCCGTATTTTTTGGATAGTACTCTCTGCAGTAGTGGACTGCATTAGAGAGACTTCTGGCCATTTAGAATGGGCATCTACTGCCACCAAGAACATACTTCCTTCAAGGGGGCCAGTGAAGTCAATGTGAATACGTTGCAACGGGTTTTCAGGCCAGTCCCATGAGTGTAGGGGTGCCCACTGGCGTGCATTCCTCACACCCTGACATGACATACAAGCTTTTGCCTTCTCTTCAATAGCACTGTCCAATCCAGGCCACCAAAAATAGCTTCGTGCAATTTCCTTCATGCGCACTATTCCACAGTGACCGGAATGTAGCTGTTCTAACATCTGTAATCTCAGTGGTGGTGGAATAATGACACGTCTCCCCCACAACAAACAACCAGATTGGATCGATAACTCCGTCCTCCTGGACATGTAGGTAACAAGGTCAGGTGAGACCGGAGAGGTTTGTCGAGATTTTCCATGCATCACCAGGTGCATAACTTGGGACAATACTGGGTCAACGTGAGTTGCCTTCTTTATCTGAGTTGCAGTGATGGGTGTATTCTCTACCTGTTCAAAATAGAAGATTTCCTTTTGGGCACTATCTTGATGTTTGACCAGCAAAGGCAACCGTGAGAAGCCACCTGCATTGCCGTGCAGAGTGGATTTCCGATATTTGATTTCATATGTGTGTGCTGAAAGTAACAATGCCCAGCGTTGCATACGACTAGCAGCTAATGGGGGAATGCCTGTGTAGGGTCCAAAAATTGACGTCAGAGGTCGATGGTCTGTGAGAAGAGTAAACTTCCGAATTTCAAAAACAATTCCTAATGCCTCACATTCAATTTGGGCGTAGTTAGTTTCTGCTTTGCTTAGAGTGCGTGAAGCAAAAGCAATAGGTCCCTCTTCTCCCGAAGGCATAATGTGTGACACGACTGCTCCCACTCCATAAGGGGAGGCATCACAGGCCAATTGTAGGGGTAAGGATGGATCAAAGTGCGTTAGAACTTCAGAATTTAGCAGTGCATCCTTAGCTTTGTTAACTTTGTTCTGCTCAGGAGCTCATGCAGTGGTTTTAGCAGTGTGGCTAACTGTGAGATGAACTTTCCATAATAGTTCAGTAGTCCTAGAAACAAGCGTAGCTGGCTTACATTTTGAGGTGGGGGAGCCTCCACAATAGCTTTAACTTTTGCAGGGGCCTTATGAAGACCTGCAGAATCAATGATGTGTCCCAAATATTCAACAGAGGGCTTCAAGAATTCACACTTGTCTTTGCGAACTTGTAGGCCATACTCTTCCAGTCTTTGTATGGTAGCCTCTAAATTCTTTAAGTGATCCTCTTCATTCCTTCCAGTGACCAGGATATCATTCAGATAGCACTGAACTCCTGACAAGCCACACAAGATCTGGTCCATAGCCCTCTGGAACAGGGTGGGAGCAGATGTTATTTCGAAGGGTAGGCGACAGTATCGATAAAGCCCCTTATGAGTCACAATAGTCAACAGCTCTTGGGACTTTTCATCAATGTGCATCTGTAAATATGCTTGACTCAGATCAATCTTACTGAACTTTTGTCCCCCAGCAGGCCTGCGAAGAGGTCATTGATACCGGGAAGCGGGTATTGCTCTGCACACAATACTGGGTTGACAGTGACTTTAAAATCACCGCAAATCCAGAGAGAGCCATCTTTCTTCACTATTGGAATGATAGGAGTGGCCCATGGGCTATGGGTAACTGGTATTAGGACTCCATTGGTGACCAGGCGCTCCAGGTCTGCTTCAACTTTTGGCCTGGTGGCATATGGCACAGTTTGGGCTTTCAGATATTTTGGTGGACTGTCAGATTTAATGTTCAATGTCACAGTGATTCCCTTCATACTTCCCAAATCATCTCCAAAAACAGCAGCGGGTTTCCTTAGTATAGGAGTTAGACTGGTTTCTTCTTTAGTCATCCGGTGCACTTCTGCCCAGTTCAGCTGAATCTTCCCAAGCCAAGACTACCCATTAAGGCTGGGTAGTTACCTCTCACCACAAACAGTGGCAATTTAGCAGCTTGTCCATTGAGCTCCACCTTAACATCAATAGTACCCAACATGGGCACAGCTTTTCCCGTATACGTCTTCAGAACAGTTTTTGTTGCCTTAAGCGGACGATGCTGTAGCTTTTCTTTATACACAGTCTCGGAGACCAGCGAGACGGCTGCACTGGAGTCCAGTTCCATGCGTATAGGTTTGCTATCCAACAACGGGGTTACCCATTATTCATGTGAGCCCACTGCCAAAGACAAAACATGCAGTGGCACTTCCTCTTGCGATGAGGTGTCACCCTGATCATCCTGGGTCTGCTCTAGGGTATGCGGGGTTCCTCTTTTTGTCGGCCAGACCACAGACCTTTTTTTCTTTTGTTTACAGACACACTCAATGTGTCCCTTTTTGCCACAGTGTCGACACACGAGGTCCTTACACCAGCATTCTGATGCCTGGTGACCTGGTTTACCACAGCGGTAACATTCCTGACTCTGCACAGTTTTGTGGGTAGGTTCTTGTGACACTTTTTGCCCCCTAGGGGATGCACCGATGTATTGCGCCTCCCTTGCACTCAGTTCCATGGAGACAGCAATATCAACAGCCTTCTGTAAGGTAAGCTGAGCATCTGTCAGTAGGTGCTTCCGTATAGCTTCACTATACAGGCCACACACTAACCTGTCATGCAGGACATCATTTAACATCTCCTTAAATTCACAGTGTTCTACTAGCTTTTTTAAAATCACTACAAATTGTACAACTGTTTCATCATCTTTTTGGTCTCTTTTGCGGAACCTATATCTTTCAGCAATTACCAGTGGTTTTGGGGAAAAATGGGACCCCAGGATTTCCACAATGTCACCGTAAGATTTAGTCTCAGGCTTAACAGGGTGTAGTAAGCTTCGTAGCAGGGAGTAGGTTTTAGCCCCTACAACACTTACGAATATTGGCACCTTCTTCTCTTCTGTAATGTCATTTGCAATAACAAAAAGCTCAAAATGCTCAGTATACACATGCCATTGCACTATATTCTCATCAAAAGGTTCCAGTGATCTGGTCAGAGTAGCCATGATTTTTAGTTTCACTTTCACAGTCACTGCAAACAAACAATTTTTTTGGTTTGTTTGTTCTTTACCTTGACTTCTACTTCCTTCTGTTACTGGAGCAGCACCGGAATCCCACCCTCGTTGCCACTTGTTATATCCTTGGGGGCAGCCGGTTTAGGAAGAAATCACTAGAAGTCATAGAGCAGACAGCTAACAAAGCTACCATTTATTTAAAGACACAGAGCTCGCCTAACCAGCCAAAGCTGGCTGGGCTATCCCCTAATAATCTAACTCAGTTGCCATAGGAACAAAAACCATGACAACCAAATACACAACAAATACAAGCACCCACTGGGGTGTCTGAAGATGCCTGTCTAGGCTAGCATCAGGGGTTGGTAAGCCAATAGATAGAGATAAATATAGACTGTTTATTATTTTGAAATCCCTTTTCTCTAAATGCTTTGTTTCTGTTGGTGAAATTAAATACTGTGGACTCAAGAAGGCTGTCTAACCTCTGTATTCACTGCTGGTCACAGATTCCCAGAGGGAAGAACTGCAGGTGCTGAACCCAGTCAGACCTACTGGGTAAATATAGTTGTTACACAAGGTATTGTAGCCCAGGATCCACTCTCAGAGTGGGAGAGCCAGAGAATTCCACTCCATAAGAGATAAAGGCACACGCTGTGACATGTGAGGGAGTGCACTCAGAGAGCTCATGAAGGCAACAGAGGTGCAGCTAGCCCTGTAACCATGGCAGTTTCATAGGAATGGAGGGAAGTCAGGAGAGTTTCTGCAACTGAGGGTTGGGAGACTTACCATAGCATGAAGAGGATGAAACACCCTAAAAGTACACAAGGCAATGAGATTTGTTGCATGCCATTTGAAAAAAAAATCTACCATGAATTATAAAAGAAGATGAATTACATGTATGTTCAAATTATTAAAACACAGCTAAGTTTAGAAATCCCCTCCCCCACCTGTCATTAGTAGATACATTAAGGATAAAACGGTCCTTCTCCTTTGTATTTATTGACATACCATACACCTTTGAAAGAATTCTTCTGTTTTAATGTTAAATAGTTGTAAATTATTTGTGTAGACTTTTCCTGTTTGTATCACTTAAAGCTAAAACTTTCTGATATTACTGCTGGTATTATCATAAGCAATCCTTTGGGTATTATTTTTGTTTTCATGTTCTATGAAACCCTTTAGCTCACTGACTACAGTGATGCTGAGTGCTAAGAATATACCTGTCAGTCATCTAAAGGTTTAAATCTATTGAACACAGCTGGGCCACTCAACTCAAGCAAGGGCTTTTCACTCACATAACTTTTTAAATAGCATTGTATCTCCTCGCTGTAGAAGTAAACATAAATATAGAGATATCTAGAAATGCGAAGGTGAAAACCAGGAACATCATGTTAAAATTGTTCTCTGGGCCTAGACACTAGAAATATCCAAAATTACAATGTCTTGTTTGCTGTAGTATTATAAAATTTTCATTGTCCCTTAATAAGAATGACACAACTTATTACAACAAAGCAAGAAAATCAACAGAATATGTGCCGAGGTAATTAACCTTATCCTCCTGTAAATGAGATTAATTAGTAATTTCCCCTCCAATCTTTTGGGAAAAGCTGATAATTGTAATTATATTGTTTATGCAAATAGTATCTAAATATGCAAAAGAACATAACAGGTTGTAAATGAAAGTTCAACTAAATGATTATTCCTGGATCTACTGCTAGAAAGACAGATAAGCTAATTAAAGTATAGTGGCTATGTAAACAAATATAAACAATTTTTCAGGATTGAAACCTTCCATTTACATTTTTAATGTACTGTACTCTGACACAAGAAAAGTCACAAATGTACTCATCTATTTAAAAAATCTGCTCTTATATTTTATTTTGCATTATTTTAAATCACCAACTTTTTCAAAGATAATTTTTTACAAAAGGTACAAGCACAACATGCTATTTAAAGCAAAACAGACATTTGTTGAACAAAAGCTGGAACACAACAGAATTCTGAGTTCACTATATAGTGCACTTTTTAGTGAATAAAAATAACTAACGATTGAATTAATACCCTATTTTACAAAAGCAACAGGTAAGTTAGGAAATACAGTACAACATTTTAACAATATCTAGTTATTTACTTCCTCTTTTTGGTCAGGGGAGTTAAAAAAAGCTAAGAAAAAAATATTAAGTTACTCAAATATATTCAAGTCACATTGGTTTAAGTTTTTAAAAGCAAGTAGCAATTTTGGTTTCCCAATGTGAGACATTGTAAAAGGGCTTGATTTTGAAAAGGTGCTGAACATTCACTCTCTCAAGATGAAATCCCTTTAAAGTGGGTCATATCTGGCATCCAAGAACGTAGACAACTAAAGTCATTTGTCACTTTTAAAAACTGCATCCACCATACTTACTAAATCTAAAGCACCTTTAGATTTTTTTTAAACTCACCACTTCATGTACAGCAACAAACACCACTATCATGCATCCATTCTGGATTGATCTTTCAGGGCTCTAACAGTGAGTGTATGCTGATCTTGCAAACCTGCAGGGTTTTCCCCCTTTCTTCATAGGGCACATGAAGCGTAACCTCCAAGTCTTGATATAACTGAAGAGGAGATTTGGAGGGAGAACCAAACCTTCTGTTTGCTGTAGTAACAAGTGTTGCACCATAAAAGTACACTCTTTTGCAATGATCCATATATTGGCTCCTTGGACTTAATAGATGTTCCCTCAGCCACTGCTCAAGAAGGGAACCTTCACATGAGGCAGTCACCTTGTCTCACTGAATCCCATAGTGAGCAAGACAGGAGTATAGAAACAGCTGCAGGGCACAGTCCTTTGTCACACTGAGTCCGATAACTGGCAGGGAAATGATACATAAGTGCTGACTCACAGTTTATTCAAGAGGGCATGGAAAATGGTCTAAAATAAATGGTGGGCCATGAGGCACTTTATCCCCTATTTGTTTCTCCCTGTCTGGGCTGCTTTCCCTCTTGTTCCTCCATGGCTTGCTGATGAGGAATGGAATGAGAAAGCTGTGGGCTCTGGCCTGCTTGTGGTGAGCAGGGTTCCATTAGCCTGTCAAGTGAGGTAAGGCCTGTCCACAGCATGAACAGGAAATAGTTGGCATGCATCTGAAGAAGTGGGTATTCACCCACGAAAGCTCATGCTCCAAAACGTCTGTTAGTCTATAAAGTGCCACAGGATTCTTTGCTGCTTTTACAGATCCAGACTAACACGGCTACCCCTCTGATAGTTGGTCTGGGCACTTTTGCACCCTTTTCCACCAGCTTCTCTGTTCCTCTTGGTTGCCTGTGAGGTGCTCCTGCCAGAGGGGATGTCCAGAAATGCTGCACTGGAAAATGTTGCAGCCAACTACCTCATTGGGCTTGTTTTCACTGCAGCTCCATTTCAGATGTAGCCTAGTTCAAGTGAGAGTGGAATGGGTGACCATACAGCAAAACAATAGATTGGATTAGCAATTGATAAATTGTTGTAATTAAGTTACTGTATCCCCGCTGCGTTGTTACTGAGTATCAGTGATGAAGCATCAAACCCTACCCTGGTTGGGTCCTCTAGCACAAGCTTAAAACACCATTGAATTCAAGGTATAGATTTTAGTTTGTGGATAGGAGATGGGCTAGGGGGAAAACAAGTTATAGCTCAAGATAACAATGCAATGAAGACAAGTCAGAAAGGGTTTTCCAGCAAGGGTACAGAGCCCCTTAGGCTAAATAATAGCCCAGGAACACTTTGAATCCAGTAAGCTGAATATTAAGAATAAAAAAAAATCCTTAGTTTTTATTTTGTTTTTCTTGTTCCTCTGAGCAGAGTAGGAAAGCCTTTGTGCAACTGTTGAAGACAGATTGATGTGGCTGAGCGTTTATGGTGTGTCCACTTCCAGTCTGCTTTGATTAGTAGGTCTGGTTTTGTCCCCAGGTGGCTGCAAGCAGGGGAAAGATCTATTGTAATGAATCTGCAGACTTTCCAGAGGAAGACTTGGAATTGTGCTCACTGCATAATCCAGCAGCGTAGGGTAAAATTTGACACTATATTTCTGGAACTACTGAATGTATCATCTGCTCTTCCATGAATGCCACTTACAACAGAACTTTTACACTCCTTGAGACTAGGGATTCAAATCCCAGCAGCGTTTACTTAGACTCTCATCTTTCTATGGTAAGTAGAGAGAACTGAGTGTAAAGATGCATGTGTGAATCTACAAAAAACCTGGAACAATAGCTCTGAGAGGTGTGAATTTCCCCATTCCATTCAGGGAAATGTTAGCTCAGGTCTCTAGTAATGATAACTTAAATGTCAATATTGTTAATTATTTCTTTTTTCATGTACAAAAGGAGATATTACAGATCTGTACAATTCCCTGTGTGACGTCTTATGTAGATGCCACAAATGTATAACATTTTGGTGAGCTTCATCACTTACTTTCCCCAACCACAACCAAGGAGGAGCCAAGGCCCAGGAGCCTAGCAGAGCCCATGGGCTTGTTCAAGCCCCACAAAGGTGAGTTGGGCTCAAGTAGCCCCAGAGAGATCTAAGAAGATGTACAACCATATTCTGAATATCTCCCTGATTAGCTACGGTTCATTTGGGCAACTCACATGCAGAGAGCTTATTGTGTGGACAGAGCTTGAAAGAACACCATTTTGCCCTTGAAATCTAACCCCCGTGTAGATAGCCAGAGAAGCTGCAAGGAGCAAAGAATGAGGCCCCACGTTGTATTTGCTCTACATGGGCAATAAAGATCACAGGGCAACTCCTCATAGAAAGTAGGTGTTTCACTCAGTAAAACCTCTCTTCTCTTCCTTGGTTTTGCAAGATGCTGTGCACTGGGTAGCTGCTCATGTGGGTTTAAACTTAAGTGCTATAAAGCATGTATAGTTTATAAAAGGCCTTTCCATGTTAGTTTATAAATGTGGAAAAAAATCCTACAAAGTATGACATCACTTTTTATATTTTGGTATACTCACATTTTATTAGTGTTAAGGAAAATGACACTATTTTCATTGAAGCAAAGTTGATGGGGAGAAAAAGAAGGTAAGGATAAAAAAGAAATAGGTTAGCCATTAGAAATATTCATATGACATAAGAACTGCAAGAGTAAAGGGCCAAGGCTGTTGGTCATACTGCTGCCATCTTGGATAAAGTAAAAAACAAACTTCATAATAACAACACCAATCCTGCTTTGTATCTAATATATTAGTTGGGTAGCTAAGAACTATCGAAAATAATATGTTTAAATGTATATCAATGCTTATACATACAACCCATACCACCTGCTTAAATGGGCTACACTAGGTAGAGCTCAAACAATGCTGTCTGGGTTTTTTTTCAATGTTGTAGATATCATGGGAAAGCAAAGTTATAAGGTAAATGTCCATTCTTGGAATGTGGATGGAGTTAAACACACTGAAATGTTAAAAAAATCTTGGCTGCTCCCAGCAGCACATGAAAGTGCTAGGATGAGTGGACATAAGAATGGCCATACTGGGTCAGACCAAAGGTCTGTCTAGCCCAGTATCCTGTCATCCAGCAGTGGCCAATGCCAGGTCCCCCAGAAGGAATGAACGGAACAGGTAATTATCAAGTAATCCATCCCCGGTTGCCCAATTCCAGCTTCTGGCAAACAGAGGCTAGGGACACCATCCCTGCCCATCCTGGCTAATAGCCATTGATGGACCTATCCTCTATGAACCTATCTAGTTTTGTTTAACCCTGTTATAGTCTTGGTCTTCACAACATCCTCTGGCAAAGATTTCTACAGCTTGCCTGTGTGTTGTGTGAAGAAATACTTCCTTTTGTTTGTTTTAAACCTGCTGCCTATTAAATTCATTTGGTGACCCCTAGTATTTGTGTTATGAGAAGAAGTAAATAGCACTTACTTTCTCCACACCAATCATGATTTTATAGACCTCTATCATATCCCCCTTAGTCATCTCTTTTCCAAGCTAAAAAGTCCCAATCTTACTAATCTCTTCTCATATGGAAGCTGTTCCATACTCCTAATAATTTTTGTTGCCCTTTTCTGTACCTTTTCCAATTACAATATGTCTCTTTTGAGGTGTGGCAACCAAATCTGCATGCAGTATTTAAGATGTGGGCGTACCATGGATTTATATAGAGGTAATATGATATCTTCTGTTTTATTGTCTATCCCTTTCTTAATGATTCCCAACATTCTGTTCGGTTTTTTGCTTGCCACTGCACATTGAGTGGACATTTTCAGAGAACTGTCCACAATGACTCCAAGATCTTGATAGGTAACAGCTAATTTAGACCCCATCATTTTATATTTGTAGCTGGGATTATGTTTTCCAATGTACATTACTTTGCATTTATCAACATTGAATTTCATCTGCCCTTTTGTTGCCCAGTCACCCAGTTTGTGAAATCCCTTTGTAGCTCTTTGCAGTCTGCTTTGGACTTACCTATTTTGAGTAGTTTTGTATCATCTGCAAATTTTGCCACCTCACTGTTTAACCTTTTTCCAGTTCATTTAATGAATATGTTGAATAGCACTGGTCCCAGTATGGACCCCTGGGGGACACCACTACTTACCTTTCTCCATTCTAAAAATTGACCATTTATTCCTATCCTTTGTTTCCTATCTTTTAACCAGTTACTGACCCATGAGAGGACCTTCCCTCTTGTTCCATGACAGCTTACTTTGTCTAAGATCCTTTGGTGAGAGACCTTGTCAAAGGCTTTCTGAAAATCTAAGTACACTATATTCACTGGATCCCCCTTGTCCTCATGCTTGTTGACTGCCTCAAAGAATGCTAGTAGATTGATGAGGCATGATTTCCCTTTACAGAAACGATGTTGACTCTTCCCTAACAAATTGTGTTCATCTATATGTCTGACAATTCTGTTCTTTATTATAATTTCAACCAGTTTGCCTGTTACTGAAGTCAGGCTTACTGGCTTGTAATTGCTGGCATCCCTCTGGAGCTTTCTTATAAAATTGGCATCACATTAGCTATCCTCAAGTCATTTGGTAGAGGAGCTGATTTAAATGATAGGTTACAAAGTACAGTTAGAAGTCCTGCAATTTCACATTTGAGTTCCTTCAGAACTCTTGAGTGAATATCATCTGAACCTCGTGACTTATTACTGTTTATTTATCAGTTTGTTCCAAAACCTCTTCTCACCTCTTCTCACCTCACTCTGGGACAGTTCCTCAGATTTCTCACCTAAAAAGAATGGCTTAGGTTTGGGAATCTCCCTCACATCCTCAGCTGTGAATACTGGTGCAAAGTATTCATTTAGTTCCTCTGCAGAGGCCTTATTGTCTTTGAGTGCTCCTTTAGCATCTTGATCGTCCAGTGGCCCCACTGGTTGTCTAGCAGGCTTCCTGTTTCTGATGTACTTAAAAAAAATTCTTTTTGAGGCTTTGGCTAGCTGTTCTTCAAATTCTTTTTTGGCCTCTCTAATTATATTTTTATGCTTCACTTTGCAGAGTTTATGCTCCTTTCTATTTTCCTCACTAGGATTTAACTTCCACTTTTTAAAAGATGCCTTTTTGCCTCTCACTGCTTCTTTTACTTTGTTGTTTAGCCACAGTGGCACCTTTTTGGTTCTCTTACTATGATTTTTTTAATTTGGGGTATACATTTAAGTTGAGCCTTCATTATGGTTTCTTTAAAAAGTTTCCATGCTGCTTGCAGGGACTTCACTTTTGGTGCTGTACCTTTTAATTTCTGTTTAACTAACCTCATCAGTTTTGTGTAGCCCCCCTTTCTGAAATTAAATGCTACCATGGTAGGCTGCTGTGATCTTTTCCTGGCCACAGGGATGTTAAATTTAATTATATTATGGTCACTATTACCAAGTGCTCCTGCTATATTCACCCCTTTGACCAGATCCTGTGCTCCACTTAGGTCTAAACCAAGAATTGCCTCTGCTCTTGTGGGTTCCAGGATTAGCTGCTCCAAAAATGAGTAATTTAAGATGTCAAGATGCATCCTGTCCTGGGGTGACATGTATCCAGTGAATATGGGGATAATTGAAATCCCCCATGATTATTGAGTGTTTTTTGTTTTTTTTATATCCCCTCTAATCTCCCTGAGCATTTCACAGTCACTATCACCATCCTGGTCAGATGGTCGTAGTGTATCCCTACTGCTATATTCCTATTATTATAACAAAACAGGTGTATTTCACTCAGGCTGTAGGTCAAACATAGAAAAGACCATTTGCAAACCAAGAATTCACACACAGCATTCTGCAGAGTCAAACTAGAAGCATCAGTCTCCATTCCCAAATCATTCGATTTTGCATGTTACCAAGCTTAGCCATGCTCTAAGAAGCATAATACCAAAGTACTCTTTAATAATTGTCTTGTATACTGACTCCTACCTAATAGCTTCTCCAAACAAGACTGCTGGCCCCTTTCTGTCTCTCACCAACAAGCCTGGTTTCCTTTATCACTCCTCATAATGAATGTGTTAGCACAACCTCAGGCTACCTGCCCTGCCTGACTGATTTGGTAAGGAGACACAATTGCCTTTTGGCAAATTTTTACCTGCTGCAGAGGGACCTGCAAAGTCTGGGCAGGATTGTGAGGATTCACAAGTCTCTTCCTAAAAGATACAGGGCTAGTGTGCAGTCAAATACAGATACCTTGTGCACTGTATAAGGAGACTTCCCTTTGTGTATAAAGAAGGGCACGTTAACCCATCAAACCCAGGAGAGGCTGCACACTAGCTCATCAAAAATGGATGGAATATACATCACAATTTTTCAGAAGAAATTTGACATATATACGCTGTGGAAAAGAAAGAGATTAGCCTACAGCATTATGCAAACACCTCCAACAGCCATAGGAGAAATGAACATAATGATTCACAAGAAAGTTCAGTGACACTATATAAAAACTTGAGCAACAGAATAGATGGTTCTTACTCAGAGAAAAGTTATGAACTTTTTTCCCATGGTAAACATACTTTCTATTTTTTAACTTGTACATGATAAAGTCTAACACCTCAATCATGCAACCAGCTCCTGCACCCGCACAGTGCCACACTGACTTTAATGGAGATCTGAAGAGAGCCAGATAAGCACCTAAAATATTGAAAGTAAATGAAAAGTACCCCTTAACTCAGAAACCAATGAGAAAACATTAGTGAAATTGTATTGCAAAGTGTGATTACTCAATTGATAGACATTCATCAATCTCAGACGAAGGGTGAGATCCGCAAAGGTATTTAGGTGCCTAAGTCTTGGGTACAGGTTTCAGAGGGATAGCTGTGTTAGTGTGTATCACCAAAAACAACTAGGAATCATTGTGGCACCTTAGAGACTAAGGGTTTGACCACACTTACATTTATAGTGCTGTAACTTGCTGGCTCGAGGGTGTGAAAAATCACCCCCCCCGAGCGCAGCAAGTTTGAGCACTTTAAAGAGCTAGTGTGGACAAGCCTGGCTCCCAGCGCTCAGAGCTATGCCCCTCATGGATGCATGGAGTGGAAAATACACTAATCAGGAATAAAAATACAGCACATGAGAAGATGGGAGTTGCCTTACCAAGTGAAGGATCAGCACTAACGAGGTCAATTCAATTGGGGTAGAAGTGACACATCCCCAACAATAGATCAGAAGGGGTGAATATCAACAGAGAGGAAATTACTTTTTATAGTGAATTGGCCTTGTTAGCACTTGATAAGTCTTGGGTAGGCACCCAAGTGCCAGTTTTAGTTACAATGCAATCCAAAAAATTCCTGCTGAAGACTGTAGATGACTAAACTTACTTGGCTCAAAGGCTGCTTTCTGGGTGGGGTCCCATTCAAAATGTTCATAGAAAGGAAGAATTAGAACAGAGTTTGGCAACCTCTGGCTCCACGCGGCTCGCCAGGGTAAGCACTCTGGTGGGCTGGGCCAGTTTGTTTACCTGCCGCATCGGCAGGTTTGGCGGACCGCGGCTCCTACTGGCCGCAGTTGGCTGTCCCAGGCCAATGGGCATGATGGGAAGCGGTGGCCAGCACATCCCTCGGCCTTCAGCACTTCCCGCAGCCCCCATTGGCCTGGGATGGCGAACCGCGGCCAATGGGAGCCGCGGTCGGCCAAACCTGCCGACATGGCAGGTAAACAAACTGGCCTGGCCCGCCAGGGTGCTTACCCTGGCGAGCCACGTGCCAGTGGTTGCCGACTCCTGAATTAGAATTTGAGAGGGTCTAACATGGAATTCCTCAGAAAATAAATCAGACTTAAGTGGAATGGTGAGGAGGGGCAAAGCATGGTTATTGATAATACCGATGGCGAGAGGCAGAACTACCTCAGTTATTTGATCAGAGATTTGACAAATGAAGAAATTAAATCAAACTAAAATAAACTCATATTTTGATATTTTCAGAACTCTCATAGTACAATATTTTTGTTTAGAAAGCATTAACAGAACCTTCCATCAGTATTATTGAAAGTTATGCCCAAATCTGAGGATGAAGAGAAACGGGAACAAATTTGTAATGAATATTTATACACACACACACACTGAAACTGAAGCTGAGGGATTGTATTTAAGTCAATGTCAGAACTGATACCATTAAAAGCCCCACTTATTATCTCTTCTAAATTTAAATGTTACCTAGCATTAGTTAGTGCTGGGGTTTGGGAATAAGGAACCCCATGGGTTCTAGTTCACACTCTGCCACCAATGTGCTCCATGACTTCTGACAAGTTATTTCACATCTGTGCTTCCATTTACTCCTCTGTTAAAATAACACTTCCCTCACAGAGAGGTTGCAAGGTTAGTTAATTTATCTTCATAAAGCACTTTGAGATCCTTGGAAGAAGAACACTTCAGAAGTAACAGTAATTTAATTTTTAAAATAACCCACTTAAAGAACCTGTGTCATATGAAGCTCATAATGGTTAGCATTCCCTCCCCCTAAAGGATGTAAATAAACTTACTATTAGGTTGTATTCCACCATGCTTCTCCAAGGCTTCCCACTGTCTGATACTGCCTGATATCTGACACCTGGGTCTAAAAGTGGGCCCAAACACTTAATCAATACTCAGGCTCACACATAACCATCGGGGCCTTATAAAGCAGTGATACAATAGGTGGCCTGTGGGCCAAATGTGCCCCTCCGAGGCTTCCTGTGTGGCCTGCTAACTCACCTTTAAATAATGTCTAAAATTAATGAACAGTGATGCCCTGCCTATCATTTGCCTATGGTTTCCTTAGTAAGCAACTTACTGGCAGTGTTTAATTTGTAATGAAAGAGTGCCAGGGCTAAGTCTTAGCATGCCCTGGCACAAATTAAGCACTGACAGGCAGCTGGAGAGCGGTGGCTGCTGGCTGGGTGCCCAGCTGTGAAGGCAGTGCCACCAGCAGCAGCAAGGCAGAAAAAAGGGTAGCATGGTATGGTATTGCCACCATTACTTCTGCACTGCTGCCTGCTGAGATGCCTTGAGAGCTGGGCAGCCAGAGAGCAGTGGCTGCTGGCCAGGAACTAGGAGGTGCTGGGGCTATGAACTGCCAAGTCTAGAGGTGCAGAGGCTCAGCCTTCAAGCCTCAGCACAAATTAAGCACTGCTTACCGGATCTTAAGTTCTTGCGATAGCATCGGCTATGATTGAGCTAGGACACTGCCCATTTTTTTCATTATTGATGGAAATGGAGCCAAAAATGAATGTGAGGGGGAATAAACAGAGTTGACAGGGAAAACCTAGCTTTTAACCCAAACCAGACAGTGGATTTTATTATAATTATGCCACCTCATTTAAATGCAAAACCTTTGTGTTTAATATGCCAAACCACTGTAACTGTCTGTAAGGTCATCAGCATGAGGTGCCACTTTGAATCAAAGCACAGTAACTTCTATGCAGCCTGTCCTCCTGGCAGTGCTGCAAGATGTGACAAAATTGAAAATCTGAAGTCTTCGTATCACACTTCAAATGTCATTCACCAAACATCAGCCATTCTACAGGAAAAAGCAACAGCTGCCTCTCTTTGAATAACAATGGCACTAGCTAAAAGAAAGAGCCTTTCCTGGATGTTGAACTTATGAAGGCGTGCACACTGATCTCTATGCCTTTTACTTACAATCACTTACAATCTCTCTTATCTCCAATTTTCACATTGCCATGAAATCAGACAAGGGAATTTGGTTCACACGATTCACAATGTCACCTTTGTTTTTATTTCTGGAAAAAAGCTCCTCCAGCATTTCCAGAGTTGGTTATTTAAGAAACAAAACTAAATTTGCAGTCTAAATTCTAACTTAAACAGACTAAGCAAAATTTGAATCAAGCAGTGTCTCACCTAACAGATGGTACAGGCAACTTATAGTTCCTCAATACACAGACCTTCTTCCACGTCTTGAGATGGGGGGCTGGAGGAGAGAGAGGCCAAGTGATGGTGTCACTGTCTCTCTCTGAATACTTACTTTCAGCTGCTAGAAAGATCCTTGCTGTGACATGGGGGTCAGGCGGTCCCCACTGGTCAAGCAGTCTCCACTGCATACGTGCCCTCTCTCAGGAGCCTCTATAATAGTGGATTCCTTTTTGATGGGCCATCAATGCCGTATGGCCAATGATGGGTGCTCCTTTGTCCTTACTGAAAATCTGACTGTGGGCATCTCCCAACCGCACAACATATTTCAATAGCACAGATAGCAATACTTCATAGCTTCACATGCAATGATAGTACATACAATCCAATAGAACATTGATGTTCAGCACATCAAGATTTTTAAAATGATACCTCACAAGGTATACTTTGTACGAAACATATCAGAATTATATGACAATGGTGAAGATGGGGGTTCCAAGGTGTTACCTTGAGGCACAGAGTGTCACAGTGTATTAAAGAGGTTTTGTCCGCTTCAGAAAGAAATAATAGAATTGATTTCAAACAACAAGACCAACAAGGCTTGTGAATTCCTGGAATTTATGAATGATGTCCCCTCTATGTCACAGGTAGCTTTTCTGTGTGATATTACTGGTCATTTGAGTTCGCTCAACTTGCAACTTCAAGGCTGTGCGAGCAGTGTCAGAGATCTGTTTGAAAAAGTGTGTGCCTTTCAGAGAAATCTTGAAAAATTTCAAACAGACTTAACAGGAAAGAGACTGCACTTTTCAACATTGCATGTTGTTGCTACAGCTGAAACTTTGATGAAAATGATGCAAGAATTCCTCAACAATCTGATAGAAAATTTTAAAATTTGATGTGAGAATTTTAAAATTCCAAAGATTTGCTTTTAGTTGTTTGTGATCCATTTGTTGTCTCTGCCAATGGACCTTGCCCTTCTGAAGCAACAAACATTCTTGATTCAATTGATGAAGGTGTCTTTCAATTAGAAATTGAGCTCAGATGTCTTGAAGGCAAAATTCAGAGGAGTGGGACTTTGTGATTTCTGCACTCAATATGCTGACCAGTTTCAGAATAGCTAGAACCTAACCATCTATCTTTTAACTATGGTCAGATCAATATACCTCTGTGAATCTGGGTTTTCTACCATGAACATTATAAAAAACTAATACCACTATCACCTGACAGATGAACATCTTCACAGTGCATGCATCTTGCCCTGACCTCCTAGAAACCACTCTTCACAAAGCTTGACAGAGATTGTCGATGTCACCTCCCCCAGTACAGATTGCCAGGTAATACACAGGTAATAATGTTGATTTATAAACTTTGTTAAAAGATAGAAACACTAATATTTGCATTGCCATCAATAAATTTTTATTTATTGGCAGCTGAAGGTTTTTTTGGCTTTTTTTTTGTTTTACCTTATCAGCCTTCTGCATGAATAGCCAGCCTCTTGTCATAAAATTCTCAAATTGACTGGTGGGTAGATCTAACTGAGTGTCACAGCTGTAGAGAAACCATCGGTCACACAGAAAAATAAAGTACAAACAGAACAGTGCATACCTAAGGGATCATTCACAGCCAAGAATCTTGATTTGGGTGAGGGCAACAGGTTCAGACCCACAAAAGATAATTCCAATACAGTTTTTTTAAAAAAACCCAACAGATTATTTCCCCAATAGTATAACAATCATGTTATCTGGGCCTTATCTATGCCATTTCCCAGGGACCACACTCCCAGCTACTGTTGCGGGTGATTCATAAATTCATTCAGAAGAGCTTTCAGTGGGTACCCTCCTTTTTCTACTATGGTGAACAACTGTAGGGGCAAGGGCATGCCACCAAAGAACACAAGTACAAACCTGTAGACCAAAAGAGCTATTTATTGGACCAAGGTCTCATGAAAGTTCATATTTGAGGTGACAGGCCTAGAAAAGTGAAAGGATCAGTTTTGACTTTTGAAGGCAAATTTTTAAAATATCAGTATATGGAACATTATCGAGCTAATTAACTTTTACAGCCAATACATAGCCAATTAACTTTTTCACATTTACCATATGTCTATGTTCCCTCGGGGAGTTTTTCCAGCAAGAAATCATAATGGGACACAGCTTTGCCTTTTATATGGGAATATGATCAAGCTTATGATAGTAACAGATTCTTACAGGGATGGCAATATTTTCAGGGAAGGGTGATGTTGCAAATCCAAGAACTGAAAAATATGAGTCCAGTAATGAATTGCACCATTTCACAATGGTCATTTTCATAATTGATCCATTTCATAAATGTGCCTTTGTCCTTTCCCTGACAATGACCCAAAACACTCAGTACCAGCATATTCAAAGAAGAATAGGATATCAATTCAGGGAAGACATTTGAAGAATAAATAAATGTGGTACATCAGTACAGTGTTTCCTCAAGCCTTGTAGCTGTTCATCTAGAGGATAACAGTCTATCACATGTTCTTGCTAGTAGAGTTAATGCTTTAGCTCAGGTGCTAGAGGTCTGTTCTGTGCTGCTGAAGGTACATGTTTCAAATCCTTTTGACAACCCAGAGTAGGGACCTGTTATATAATGTCTTCATAAATACATATCCTTTCAAGACAAATTATGGTACATATTTTCAATATTGGATAATGGCCATAGTACAGGTTGTCATTGTTAAATGCTGATGGTTTCCCTCAGGTCACCAGACTATAACTCAACCAACATTGGTGTGGAAGTATGTATGAAATTTCCTTCAGAAAAGGAATCTTCTCTTCCTTCTTCAAACATGCAGTAGTTTCACCAACCAACACTGAAGAAACACACACTGGATATATCAGTTCTAGTCACTTACCATCCAGTGTCATCCCATTTCTGACTAAGCTCACAGAGGAACCAGCAAAAGGCCAACACCAAGCTCATCTAATTGAAGCTAACATTCTAGCCTCCCAAATAATCTAGATTCAGGTCAGGATATGGAATTGAAACTTCTTTAGTGGCACTGATGGATGAACTCCACCAGCAAGTAAGCACCATCACAAACCTCACCATCTTTCATTACAAGGATGAGGCACATTTCTTTTATCTTGTCTTCTCTAACATAAATACATAGCAACATGTATCCTTAAAAAAAATTACAAAAACAAAAAACAAAAATAAAAGTCACTCCACTGCACACACTTCTTCTTCCAGAGAGAGAATAAGAAGAGACCAAACAACACGATAGTCGCTTTGCTTAATACGCTTAGTCAGGAATCAGGGCCTGCAGCAGAGTCAGTTTCCAATCAGCCTAACAAGCGCAGACGGCCTGTAGTAAGTTGACTGATTGGCTACACCACTTGATTGGTGGGAAAAGACAGTGGACTAGCTCTTAAGCCCAGCAGCAGCAGTTTGATGGTTGCTCATAGCATTTACCTGTAGCTGTGATAGTGCCTGTGCCCCGCTTGTTCTGAGCCACGCTCCTGCCTTGTCTCACTGCAAATAACCTGGTTCTGACCCTCAGCTCCAATTCATAGAATCATAGAATATCAGGGTTGGAAGGGACCTCAGGAGGTCATCTAGTCCAACCCCCTGCTCAAAGCAGGACCAACCCCAACTAAATCATCCCAGTCAGGGCTTTGTCAAGCCTGACCTTAAAAACCTCTAAGGATGGAGATTCCACACCTCCCTAGGTAACCCATTCCAGTGCTTCACCACCCTGCTAGTGAAACAGTGTTTCCTAATATCCAACCTAGACCTTCCCCAATGCAACTTGAGACCATTGCTCCTTGTTCTGTCATCTGCCACCACTGAGAACAGCTGAGCTCCATCCTCTTTGGAATGTCCCCATCAGGTAGTTGAAGGCTGCTATCAAATCCCCTCTCACTCTTCTTTTCTGCAGACTAAATAAGCCCAGTTTTCTCAGCCTCACCTCATAAGCCATGTGCTCCAGCCCCTAATCATTTGTATTGCCCTCTGCTGGACTCTCTCCAATTTGTCCATATCCACAATTTATCAGTTCCTGACATTGCCTCTGATACTTGGTTTTGGCATCTGGTCTTTGACTCCAGCGCTGACCCTGGGCTTCTATTCCAGGCTGCTGATTCCTGCTCTTATCAATGGGCTTGACTCCAGCTCCAGTCAGTGTGACTGACTGTTCACATGCAGGTCTCTGACACACTGCTGGAAAGCGCTTGGACCCTATGGTGATGAGCACAATATAAGATCTTACATAGAATAAAACAGAGCCACATGAAACCACTAAGTAAAGACAAACTTGTCCAGAATTCACTTATACTAGCATGAAATTTTGAATTTGAAATATTTAAAACGTGTGTATAGACCTCCTCAATAAAGCTAATTAGAATCTATATGCCAGTGACTCTAGCAGGGCCAAAGTTCAGATGGGGGAAACGCATTACTGTATTAATTGTTAATGGACAGACTGTGCTCCGCTTTAACAGTAATAGTGAAGGCAAAAGGTCATGTCTTTTCTCCTACATTCTCAAATCAGAGGAACTGAAATGAAGACAATTAACTTGGTAAGAAGTGATAAGGAATAAACTAATGCTATTGTTTATCACTTGGCAGTGCTGCATATTGAGCTCATAATTAAATCAGACTTGCCAGCAAATGTTTCCCAATGTCTGTGCACTGTGGTGATTTTATTATATTTTTTTCCATTTTATTTCATTAACATTATTTATAGGTATATTGGACTAACAATAGATTTATTCCAGAATTATCATTGCTGAGTATATTATCATACGAGAGCTCAAACCATTCTTATTTGAGGCTAGGAACTACTTGTATTTTAAATATTGTTTTAAATATTTAAAAACATAAATATATTTTAAAAAATACTTAACAAATCAATAATGATTAAAACACTTTTTCCAAAATCAAGATTTTTAATTGTAAAACAAAAAATTCTGACTTAAAAGTTATAGGCCAGATCACCACCTGCTACACATCCATATATTACCATTGAGGTTAACGGAGCTTATAGTGCATTGCATTAGTTGAGGATCTGGCCTCAGTGAATGCAAGTTCCCGGAATAACCAGGTAGAACTCAGGGAAATTTATAGAGGATCCAACAGCAATATATTGGATAATCAGGCTCTGATTTGGCAAAGCATGTAAGCAGATATATGAGTCATAGAATCACAGAAATATAGGGTTGGAAGGGACCTTGAGGTCATCTATTCCAGCCCCCATGCTGAGTCAGGACCAAGTATATCTAGCTCATCCGTAATAGGTGTTTGTCTAACTTGCTCTTAAAAACCTCCAGTTATGGGGTTTCCACAAAGTCCATTGGAAGCCTATTCTAGTGCTTAACTATCCTTACAGTTGGAAACTTTTAAAAAATAACTAATCTAAACTTTTCTTGCTGAAGATTAAGCCCCTTACTACTTGTCCTACCTTCAATGGACATGAAGTACAACTGATGACCATCCCCTTTTTATAGCAGCACTTAACATATTTGAAGACTGTTCTCAGGTCACCCCTCAGTCTTCTTTTCTCAAGACAAAAAATGCCCAGTTTTTTTTAACCTTTTCTCAGAGGTCAGGTTTTTTAAAACTTTTATCATTTTTGTTGCTCTCCTCTGGACTCTCTCCACCCTGAGTGACAGGTGGAGCCCCCTTTTGGGGAGGCTAGCCCCCTGCTCCGCCCCTTCCGTCTGCACCCTCTCCACAACGAGAGCCCTGAGATCCCCTCCTCTCCCCTACAGCCAGAGCCACCAGTCCCCCCCCTCCCCGAAGCCCCAATCTTCCCCTCCTCCTTGGCTGGAGGAGCCCCAGGCTGGCCAAAGCCCTGATCCTCCCCCCTCCACCTGCCCAGAGGCACTCTGGGCCAGCAGCAGCCCAGAGCGCCCCCACTGCTCTCAGCTGAAGGAGGCCAAGGATGGCCAAAGCCCTCAGGGCCAGCGGAAGCCTTAGGCCTTCTCCCAGCCCAGAGGACCCATGGGCTGGCCAAAGCTCCAAACATCCCACCCTGCACCTGGAGGAGCCCTGGGCTGGCCGAAGCCACACCGTGCCTCCCCTCCCTGGACCCAACCCTCCCTGCCCCATGCAGGTTCCGGGGCATCTGAGAAGGAAACAAACTTAAAAATAAAGCAAAAACTTTGCCGCCAAACCCCACAACTGGGGGATCTAGTGGCCACGGTAGCACCAGGAGAGGCAGAGCCTCCCCTAGCCTATTATACTCACCACCCATGCTCTCCACATTTTCCTAAAGTGTGTCACCCAGAACTGGACATAGTATTTCATGTGAGGCCTCATTAGTGCCAAGCAGAGTGCGACAATCGCCCTCCTGTCTCTTACATACAACATTCCTGTTAATGCACCTCAGAATGATTTTAATCTTTTTTTGCAACTGCCTCACACTGTTAGCTCATATTCCATTTGTGATCCATTATCACCCATACAGCTTTTACTGCAATGCTACCACTTAGCCAGGTAGTCTCCATTTTTCAGTTGTTCATTTGATTTTTCTGTTCCTTAGTGAAGTACTTTGCACTTGTCTTGAATTTCATCTTGGAGAATTGGTCTGAAATCAACAATTTGTTCATATTGTTTTGAATTCTAATCCTGTCCTCCAAAGTCCTTACTATCCCTCCCAGCTTGGTGTCAGCCACAAATTTTATAAGCATACACTCCACTCCATTAGCCAAGTCATTAATGAAAATATTGAATAGTACCGGACCCAGGACAGACCCTTATAGGATCCCAAGTGCTTTGCTGAATTGGAACCTTGCCCTAGGGCAGCTTTAATTTTTAACTATTTAGTGACCTTGTGATACGTAGGTTCCCAGCCTGGCAAAATACCTATATCATTTTGGGCTCGGGCTTGGAAGCATGCTGTTGTTCTCTAAACGACCCCTCACCAACTTCTGCGAGGAGATTGTTTATCTGTTGCTATTGTGCTTTTTACCAGTTTCTTTTCCACAAAGCCCCCTATAAAGCTAGATCAATACATGCATACAGAAAAGTCTTAATAAAATATGCAATAGCTTCACCTCACTGACCAGGTTACATGCAGTGATAAAATTATTACATCTCAGTACTCTTAAATTGTTACATAGCGGCTCCTTGTCCGTTACACTAACATGTACTTTTGTAGCATGAGTTTTGTTTTTAAGGCCACTGCCCCCCATCTCCCTTTCTGGCTCCAACAATCTGCCATATCTGCGATTGAGCTGAGGACACTGGGAGATTCAACAGCTTCATGCACCTCGATTTTGCTCAGACCCATAATATTGCCACTCTGCATAAAAGCATCCCTGATTTGAGGGAATCCGTTGATGGGTCCTCCCCTCCTGTGGCATGGTTACTCACCAAACAACACTGATGATTGTGACCCCAAACCAGGGGCACCAGGAAGTTCTTCAATTTGGACTTGGCATTCCTTAGCTGGTCACCCGTGACCTGCAAATCCAGTGGGGATCAGGCATAGTGAGCTATACATCAAGATTCTGTCACCAGTACGTCTCCCCAAATCAGGTGTCAGACCTGAAACCTCTCATGATGCAGCAGCTGAAGGGGGGATTTCAAAGGCAGCTTCTGCCCTCTCCACAACCCCCTCACTCATCTGCTTCGGGTATTCTGAAGGAATATTGAGACTATGCTGATGCCTTTGACAAAAAGAGGGCAGATGTTGTGTTGCCACATCACAGTTATGTTTGCCCCATTAACGTGCCACCCAGGATTGTTATTCTCTTTTAGAACCAGAAGTCCAGACACTCTGGGAGTACCTCCAGGAGAATTTACAGAAGGTGTTTTTTTATCCTACTTCTCCAGGTTCTGATCTTTTTCACAGCAGAAAATGATGACGCCTTGTACCCCTGTGTTGATTACCAGGCTCTGAATGGAACAATAGTTCAAAATCACTGCCCTTTTCCACTTATTAATGAACTCTTTGAAAGACTTCATTCAGCCAGAGTTTTTTTTTAAACTGGACCTTTGCAGTGCCTACACTCTGGTTCCCATCAGGGAAGGCGATAAGTGGCAGATGGGATTCTGCACTCAGTTATGCAACATTCGAGCTACATTTCAGCATTTTGAAAATGACATTTTCCAGGGCATTCTGGGCAATTTGTTATTTTTTAGATGATATTTTTGTCGTTTCCAAAAAACAGAAGCTACATGAGCAATATGTTCATCTTGTCCTTGATAGGCTCTGTCAGAATCACCTCTACGCCAAACTAGAGAACAGCACATTTGGTAAAAACATTATGGAGTTCCTTGGTTATATCATTTCCCCTGAGGGCCTAACAAGTGATCTACAGAAGGCATCTGTCACCACTAAGTGAAATACACAAAAGGATGTAAAGGGGGTTCAGCAGTTTCTCGGATTTGCTAATTTTTAATCAGTGCTTCAATAAAGGATGATAGTAATAATAACTGTGCTCCTCCAAAAATGGGTTTGCTTTGTCTAGCTGATAGAGGTACAATCTGCCTTTCATCAGGTAAAGAAAGCTTTCACTTCAGCCCCCATTTGTGTGCATCTAGACCGCATCAAACTTTTTACCATGGAAGCAGTTGCCTTGAACTTCCCAATCATGGCTATACTTTCCCCAAATGCAGGCACCGATAATCAACTCTACCCTTGTGTATATTGTTCATATAAACTAGTCCCCACTGAGAAGAAATACAATATCTTGGTCAAAGAGCTACTTACAATTAAAACAGCATTTGAAGAGTGGAGAATTTTTTTTTGAGAGGGCTCAGTTCCCAGTCCAGATCCTCACTGTTCACCAGAATTTAGAATACCTTCAAATAGCTCATAATCTTATTCAATGTTAAATTCTTTTTTTTTTTTAACCGGGTTGGATTTTATCATTACCTACCACCCTAGGTCACTAGACTGGAAAGCAGGCACCCTTTTCTGCAAGGATGAATATTTCATGCCAGATATGACTTCCTGAAATGCCATGCTATGACCATCTAACTTTATTCATGGAACCATAGCCCGAGATTTGATGTCCCTTATTAGGATTCTACTTCCAAAAGACCCACAAGCAGCCAAAATCTGTCAGACCTTTGATACCTCCAACACCTCATTTAGCTCAGGTTTCCATTTACACAATGGTCTGCCATATCATGGGAAGTGCCTTTACATTCTGGATGGCTGACCAAAACTCAAATGTTAAGAATGTGCCATGACATGCCAGTTGCTGGCCATTTTGACTACTAGAAGACTCAGGACTTCTTGGTATAAAGTTTCTGGTGGCCAGGGTGAGTACTGGTGTGAAAAAAATACATCAGGACCTGTGACCTGTGCTTTTGGAACAAGTCTCCAAATGTTAAACTGCTTGTCCTATTCCAGCCTCTGGCCGCCACACCTCAACCTTGGTCCACAGTCTCACTGGACTTCATTGAAGAGATAACTCACTTCCAAGGTTGCACCATCATCCTGGTAGCTGTTGATGTTTTCACTAAAATGGTGCATTTTATTTCTTTTCATTCTCTACCCACCACTCAGGAAACAGCCTGCCTTTCCTAAACCATGTTTTCAGCTCCACAGTTTGCTAACCTGAATAGCGTCTGATCAGGGCAGAGAAGTCACTTCCTGGTTCTAACATGAACTCTGTAAACTTCTAGCAATTGAACTTCTCATCTCCTCAGCCTACAACACACAGATCAAGGGGCAGACAGAGTGGGTAAATCAAATCCTCGAACAATCCTTTTGATGCTTCCTTAACTATTGCCAGGGTGACTGGGTCACTCTCCTGCCGTACATCGAATGTGCTTACAATAACTTCATCTATGACTCCATCCGACAAAGTTTTACGCCACTTACAGTTTCCACTCTCATTTCCATTTAGCCACTCCTGCAACTCACAGGTTTCTGCTGTAACAGAACTCATTTCCCACCTTCGTCAAGCTCACCAAGAACTTATGGAGCATCTGGAAGATACCAAGCAAACATGAATGCCAAGCTGCCTGAGACTGTCAACACTAAGAGTGAGTGATAAGAGCTGTCTGTCTGCCTAACACCTCACACTCTCCCACCCATATGCCAAATTAGATAATCAATATCTGGGTCCATTTGAAATTACTGAATAAGTCAACCCAGTGTCTTTCCAAGTCTACTCAGTTATTCACATGTCCCTCCTGAAGATCTATATAGTAAATCCCTTTCCCTATCACTCTGCTCCTCTGCCCTCTCCTGTGGGAATCCAGGGGCAGGAAGAATACAATGTCCGAGTAATCATGGATTCTAAGAGAATCTAAGGTTCACTTTATTAGCTGGTGGACAGGGAGGGATACGGTTCAGAAGAACGATCTTGGGAATGTGAAGGCACTGTCCATGCTCTGGAGCTTGTACATGCTTTTCATCAGAAGAATCCAGAAAAACTGGGCGCTGAGATCCTAGAAGATGTCCTGAATGGAGTGGGGGTACTTCCAGAAGGGTCAGTCTCCTAGCAACACCCTAGACTCCTGCTTCCTGTGCCTGCTACCGCTCCCATCCATCCTGTTCTTGCTCCTGCTCCTGCCCAGCCTGCTCTTGTGCCCACTCCAGTCCCTGCCCTTCCCCTTCCTTCACATCCCTGGCTCTGACTGTCAGCTCTATTCTTGACTACAACCCTGGATTTCACAAAAGTCTGATTCTTGACTCTGGCTTGGCTCTGCTTTAACCTCCAGGCCTGGCCATTCCCATGGCTCTACCCACTAGGCAAGACTGCCAACATCCTGATCATGATCCTGACATCACTTGCTTCTTAACTTGTAGTGCAGCTCGCATTCTGGAGGGCTGAGGAAAGTTTGGCACACAGATCCAGCAATGTGGCCTTTCACATACAAAAGTTCAGCAGCCACTGCTTGTCATACCCAGCCTACATTTATGATGCAATCCCACCAGTCAGTGCTTGTTTTTTGGGGCCCAGAAGTGACCCTCCACTCTCTGTACCTACTCCATAAATGTCAGAACCAAACCTGAATGGTTTTTCACTATCCTCCTTAGTAAATGGTCCTCAAAGAAATAGGCCCTCATTGTTGCCTTTCTTTCTTTGGTTTTGCAAATCCAGGAGGATCATATGTCCTGCATTTGCAACATTCATAAGATTTGTGCTGAGCTCTATGGGATCCATGTTTCCATCTGTCAGAGACGGCTGACACCAAAAAAGTGCTGCACAGGTTTGAGAGATTTTTTTTAAAAAAATAAGATGCTAAAATTATAGAATAAGTATGGTATTATGTGATGGAGAAGCTGAATGCAAGGAACTTGACCCCTAGCTCCCAGAGATCCCTGTGCAACTCAGTTCTATCTCATGACACACTGAAAAAATTTCCCCAGATAGTGGTGCATGGCATTTTATGTTGACACAGAGTACCCCACACTTTGCGTTGACACAAAAACTTCTTCTGAGTATGTGCAGTTTTGACACAAGCAGACAAGTATATATGCGCACAAGCAATATATTAACTTCAGCAACAGTACACCAAAGTAACTTGCATTGACCAAAGTTGTAATATAGACATGGCCTCAGACATGCTCGCGTATAGACCACTTGTCTGGGATATCTAGTTGCTAATTAACAAATCTTTATGAACTTGTTGCTTTGAATCATATAGGCCATCTACCTTAACCAAGCTGTGGCTCTCTTCTGAAGATTTTACTGTTCTGGGTGCATTCACAGAGGGAATATATTTCAATTTAATTTCTCTGGTTTGTGGGTAGCAGTGAAGGGCTTGGCTTGAGGCTCAGCCCCAGTTAGGATATGAAATCATTAGCTCAAATTGTGTTACGGACTTTAGCTTCTTTTGGAACCACATTGTCCAGCTGCTTATTTTACGTTATTTAGGGTCCTCATAATTTATTGTTCTCCCAGTTCATCTTATATGTTTATGGAAGAATTTGGTCAGTGGTTTTACTAATTCTGTTATCTTATTCACTTTTATTTTCTTCTGTTTTGAGTATTAAATACTTGATTATTACTTGCTTATTTGGCTATTCATTCGTCTGGAGACTGTCTCAGTGCTATGGTTATTCAGCACTTTACATACCAGTTTTGCATTTTCAGACCATAATTTATTCTGGCATTTTTTCATCCTAATATATGGCTGTCCAATAGTGACTTTTCACTGGAATCTTGCTGCTATTAATACCAATAATCTTATATCAGAAGTTACTGCAGCATTCAATGAATCACACTTAAAGCACTGATTTAACACTTTAGTTGACTTTTACAATAAATAACTCATTGTCTATGTGAAAAGCCATTTCTTTTGATTTAAAAGGTTGCTAGAAATCTCCTGACTAGCTCTTGTTTTCCCCTGCACTTCACGGCACACCTCCATTTCTTTCTTTCTTTTTTGGTTGAAGTCCATTTTTGAGTTTGATTTTGACTTGTTTCAGCATAATTAACTATTTTTAATGAGAAGCTGGCTTTGTCTAAACAGTACTACTCTACTTTCATCAAACGAACAGTTTGAACTTTTAGGCAATGTTTAAAATGTGTCTCTTCATTTGTTAAGTATTCAGCCTTGGCCATCCACATGTAACAAGGAGTTAGAATTTCAAAGGCACAAAGGGCATGTAGGTGTATATCCAGGCCTGATACTTCATTTGCAGATAATATTAGTGGGCGCTGGCTTGTGAGTAGTGGTGTTATTAGCATACTATTTCTCTTTCCTCTCCTACATTTCCCTTTGGGTATTGTTAGGCAATATTGCCATACTGATTTCTTCAATTTAGCAACCTATTTTTCTAAATTACCTTTTGCCTACTTCTCTCTTTGAAGTTTTGCCATATATTTCAGGTGCTGACATTAACATTATCAATGTATTGCTTTCTTCTTGGGCTTTTGCTCTGCGGTTTAAATTTTCATCTGTTATGCCTGTCTTAAAATATCCACTTTTGTTTCTTTTACTAGACTGGGGAGCTTCAAAGTGAACAGAGCTGACAAAGTATAAGTCTATGGCAAAGCTACAGTTATGTGCATTAGTCACCCCCTGAGCAACATAATATATGCTGACTTAAGCACCGAGTGGGAGAAGCTTCTCTCACTGACATAGCTACCACTGCTAATTAAGCCAATGGGAGAACTGTATCCTGTTGGCTTAGAGTGGCCATATTAGCAAGTTTACAGCAGTGCAGCTGCAGCTGTGCCGCCGTGCCACTCTGTAAGTTCTCTAGTTTAGCCATAGTCTTAGCCACAGCTGTAGTAGAGGAGAGACAAAAAGTGAGTGTGAAGCATCAATGAACCTGTGCTAGAGAATTTTATGCTGGCTGCATGACACTTGACAACCCATTCTAGGTTTCTAGCTCGTCAGCCCTCATCTGTCTTAGGTGGTGACCCTTTCTGACCAGGGTATTTCTAGGCTACAGTTCCCTACATTCATTGCGTTATTCCTAGCAAGACAGTCTGCCTAAGCACACCCACTTTGCATCTTTCCTCGGAGACAGTACACAGTTTAATTGCCCCACTTATAAATTACCACACAGCTTTTTCCAAGCAAGCATATTTTATAAAAGCAATACAGAAAAACATGATAAAACAGTAAAATAATCTAAGTGCATGCTAATAAGCTTACCAGAGATCACCCTAGCCATAACATAGCCTCTGGCAGGAGCAGTTAGTCCTACAACCTCGCACCCAGAGGTTTTCCTGTGGTTTCAAGTTCATCACACCCTTTACTCCAAACAAGAACAACCCATGACTCTGTAAGTTACTCATCTATCCAATCTGATGAGACCAGGAATAGGTAATCAGTCAAACAATGTGTCTCTGTTCAAAGTACAGCTTCAAAAAATGGATTCAAGGTGGGCCATTTGCATTCCCCAGCAAAAGAGCAGACAGCAGCTATAGATAGATAGAGAATGCATTACACAAACATCTGCTGTTCACTGGTGCTATTCTTTGTTTTATAACTGCTGTCTGCTCTTCTGTTGTTTTTCTCCCTTACCTTCCTTCTCTAAATTCATTTTACCACTTATGAGCTCTCAGGTTTATTATAAAACTGGCACGCTTAATAGCACTCAGTGGTAAGCTTTTTCTCTTAAAGGATTTCTGATGTCTTCGGAGTATCTAACTGTGTATTAATGCTTTCACTTGATGATGGTCTTCAAGTACCAAAGAATCCACATCCACTTTTGCTTCAATAAAGAGCACAAGTAACTGCGAGGAGCATCTTCTTTGCATCATATATTAGTGGCATGTTAAATTTATTCCCATCTTCAATGCAGTTCATAGCACTTTAGCTGTGTTGCTACAATCCTGTGATCTACTTTGAAAGTCAGCCTGAATTGCACCCTGAAATCCAATTTGTGTTTTGAGGTAATAAACAGTCTGGATGGTAAATGTATTACTGATAGATATTTTTCTACTTATTTTTACTAGATATTTTTCTACTTATTTTTACTGTTACATTTCCTTTTGAAGAACTACATAAAATTGTTATATTATATAAAGCATATATTGCTTAAAGTTATTGATTGATTTATATTATGGATGTTATATGTTTTATTACATTGCAAATATGTATGTACAATGATACATTGTAATATAACATGAATTATAACATTCAGGTTAGAAGAATTTAATTTAATCTATTGTAGTTTGTAAATAACCTACATTTTCAGTTTATTCATAATTTAGCATTGGCTCTGACAATCTTACTTAATAGATGGCCTCCCTGTTTTCATTTCAAAGAAGGCTGGATAATACACGTGATTGGTTGTATAACTTGCTACTATTCTCCTCTATGTTCCTTATTTGATTTAACTTCAGGTCCATAACCAATTAGGAAATAAACTTAGGCATTTGGCAGCTGGATGGAAACATCTCCCTATGAAGAAATAGTCAAAAAGTCAAACAATGTTAGGATGTATCAGGAATAGGATAAAAAATAATGCTGAAAATATAATACCATTTTGCAGATCATGGTAAACCTTCACCTTGAATAGTGTGTTCAATAATAGTCACCCCATCTCAGATAGAGCAGAGAGATGGACCATGAAAATGATTAGAAACATGGAAATACTTCCATATTTGAACATTAGAACTCTTCAGTTTCGAGAGGAGATTAATTAGATGGCATATGATGGTATGTACTTCAGTATAATTACTGATATAGAAATCAGATATGCCCTTCTACTGTATTTACCATCTCTCCTGCAGTAATACACAAGCAAAGCAACATCCGATGAAATTGAAAGGCAAGAAGTTTGGTATTTTCCTACAAAAAGCAGAGATAACCCGTGGAACATATTTCTACAAAATGATATTGGGGTGAGAGTTTAGTAGGATTTAGTACAAGATTAATATTTACATAAAGTAGGAGAAACTTTTAGAAGAGCTATAAATTTGCATGCAGCAGAGCATAAGCCAATCACTAACGGCTGAGGGTGAGGAAGACCTCCACTATGGACAGAGTGTTTACACACTTGTCCATTAGGAGGTTTCTTGCACCATCCTCTGAATCATTTGGTACTGACTGTCAGAGACAGGATGCCAGAAAAGATACACAGTTGTTCTGTGGTGGTGTGCTAATACTTATATTGCTAGTGACAGACAAAAGCTGTTGTCACCTGATGGCTGTTCAGTGACCTGTTTGAAATGGGTTTTATGGTCTTAGATTTGTTCACAGGAGATATGTGTCTACCTCACAGACACCACCATCATGAGCACTATTTATTATTTATTTGTTGAGTACCAGTAGTCTGTACGGTACAGTATAGTCCATGCTGCAGAAGATGATATAGTCCCAACTTCAAAGAACTTTCACTCTTAAAGCCAGATTTATGGGGTTGGATAATTGTAAGAACATCTTTTAAAAATTCTTTTAAGACAACTGTTCAGACACCTCACATTATGAAAATGGAATGATTACAGACCAAGACTAAGAATCTTTTTATAATAATGACAGATAACAGTAACAATTATTAAACAATAGTGCTGTAAGTGATGTATTTCCCTTGGGAGACTATTCCATCACCAGTACTCTACTTGTGCTAAGATTTTTTTATTCTACTATCCAGCCAAACTTTCCCCGTCTTAATTTTATCTTCTGTTTATACCTCTATAAACCACATTAAATAATTCCTCTCCCTCCATGGCATTTACAACCTTAAAATATATGTACTGTTTACTGTTTAGAGATACACTGACAGACCTCATTCAGACAGTAAAGTTCAGTTTGTAAGGAGAAACCACATATCTGCTCCTGTATTTTTTCCTTCACACATCTGTACTTCATACATCTGATGAAGTGGGTTCTAGCCTTATGCCTAAATAAATAAAAGCTTATGCCTAAATAAATTTATTAGTCTCTAAGGTGCCACAAGGACTCCTGTTTTTTTTCCCACAGGTAGATAGACACTGAAATTCTGGAAAGAAAGGAATTTTACTTGATCCTATCCAAAGTAAAGAAGGCAGATAACCAAATTAGATAATGTGCTTATTTGATTTCTTTACATTGGACAGGATTAAAATTGTTCCTTCTCCTCAGTGAAGTGGCAGCCAAACTCCATGGAGTTCAATGGGAACAGGGTTGGGACATATAACATGAATAATATGGATTCCTATTATTCAAGAATTTTACTTTAAAGTAAAGAGCTATTCATCATGGAGGATACATTTTTAGATTACAGCATCTATATGAAGGTTAAAGAGCTGCATCTAGAACACCGTGCAGTGGCCCACTGGATAGGGCAATGGAGTGGGACTGAGGAGACGTGGGTTTTATTCCCATTTCTATCACTACGTGGTGAACAGCTGAGGCTAACAGAGGGAGTTCGCCTGGGGAGGGCCCACTGAGGCTTTCATCTTGCAGGCTTCTGTGAGTTGCTGCAACAGCTGAAGAATCTCTTAAAAGCAAGAAATTATGAAAGTTGAGCATTCAGCTGTTGTAACCTGCACAGGTTGTGCCATGTTTGTTTCTCTTCCACAGGACAGAAGCAACTTTGTCTGTACAAAATGCAAGTTGGTCTCCATATCGGAAGAGAAGATTCGAGGTCTAGAGCAACAAGTATCAACCCTCCGTTGCATACCTGAAAATGAAGATTTCCTGGACAGACGTTCAGGATATGCTTCTATGGGCACGTCCTGAAGAATCGGAGCAGGCTGTGCAGAGGAGAGAGAGGGACAGTGAAGAAATTTGGCAGCATGTGACCTCCAGAAGAAGAAAGAGGAGCGTCCATATACCAGCAATGGAGATACAGATGAGCAACCACTTTCAAGTTCTTTCCAGAGGTACTAATGTGGAGAATGGAGTAGATGGTACATCTGAGAGAAGGGAGCAGAAGGAGACTGCACCAATTGGAAGGCACGAGATGCACTGTCCTAGGGATGGGGGTTCCACGACTACTGCTCCCAAGAGAAGGAGGAGGATGGCGGTGGTCGGGGACTCCCTCCTCAGGGGAACTGAGTCATCTATCTGCTGCCCTGACTGAGAAAACCGAGAGGTCTGCTGCTTGCCAGGAGCTAGGATTCATGATGTCACGGAGAGACAGCCGAGACTCATCAAGCCCTCAGATCACTACCCCTTCCTGCTTCTGCACGTGGGCACCAATGATACTGCCAAGAATGACCTTGAGCAGATCACTGTAGACTATGTGGCTCTGGGAAGAAGGATAAAGGAATTTGAGGTGCAAGTGGTGTTCTTGTCCATCCTCCCTGTGCAGGGAAAAGGCCTGGGTAGGGATCGTTGAATTGTGGAAGTCAACGAATGGCTACGCAGGTGGTGTCGGAGAGAAGGCTTTGGATTCTTTGACCATGGGATTCTGTTTCAAGAAGGAGGAGTGCTAGGCAGAGACAGGCTCCACCTAGCGAAGAGAGGGAACAGCATCTTCGCCAGCAGGCTGGCTAACCTAGTGAGGAGGGCTTAAAACTAGGTTCGCCGGGGGAAGGAGACCAAAGGCCTGAGGTAAGTGGGGAAATGGGATACTAGGAGGAAGCACAAGCAGGAGAGTGCAAGAGGGGAGTACTCCTGTCTCAGACCAAGAAAGAGGGACAATTAGCGAGTTATCTTAAGTGCCTATAGACAAATGCAAGAAGCATGGGAAACAAGCAGGGAGAACTGGAAGTCCTGGCACAGTCAAGGAACTATGATGTGATTGGAATAACAGAGAGTTTGTGGGATAACTCACATGACTGGAGTACTGTCATGGATGGATAAAAACTGTTCAGGAAGGACAGGCAGGGCAGAAAAGGTGGGGGAGTTTCATTGTATGTAAGAGAGCAGTATGACTGCTCAGAGCTCCGGTATGAAACTGCAGAAAAACCTGAGAGTCTCTGGGTTAAGTTTAGAAGTGTTAGCAACAAGGATGATGTCGTGGTGGGAGTCTGCTATAGACCACCAGACCAGGAGGATGAGGTGGATGAGTCTTTCTTCCGGCAACTAGCAGAAGTTACCAGATCGCAGGCCCTGGTTCTCATGGGAGACTTTAATCACCATGATATCTGCTGGGAGAACAATACAGCGGTGCACAGATAATCCAGGAAGTTTTTGGAAAGTGTAGGGGACAATTTCCTGGTCCAAGTGCTGGAGGAACCAACGAGGGGCAGAGCTCTTCTTGACCTTCTGCTCACAAACAGAGAAGAGTTAGTAGGGGAAGCAAAAACGGATGGGAACCTGGGAGGCAGTGACCATGAGATGGTCTAGTTCAGAATCCTGACACAAGGAAGAAAGGAGAGCAGCAGAATACAGACCCGGGACTTCAGAAAAGCAGACTTTGACTCCGTCAGGGAGCTGATGGGCAGGATCCCCTGGGAAATTAACATGAGGGGGAAAGGAGTCCAGGAAAGCTGGCTGTATTTTAAAGAATCCTTATTGAGGGTGCAGGAAAAAAACATCCCGATGTGTAGGAAGAATAGTAAATATGGCAGGCGACCAGCTTGGCTTAACAGTGTAATCCTTGCTGATCTTAAACACAAAAAAGAAGCTTACAAGAAGTGGAAGCTTGAACAAATGACGAGGGAGGAGTATAAAGATATTGCTCAGGCATGCAGGACTGAAATCAGGAAGGCCAAATCACACTTGGAGTTGCAGCTAGCAAGAGATGTTAAGAGTAACAAGGGTTTCTTCAGGTATGTTAGCAACAAGAAGAAAGTCAAGGAAAGTGTGGGCCCCTTACTGAATGAGGAAGGCAACCTACTGACAGAGGATATGGAAAAAGCTAATGTACTTAATGCTTTTTTTGCCTCTGTCTTCACAAACAAGGTCAGCTCCCAGACTGCTGCACTCGGCAGCACAGTATGGAGAGAAGGTGACCAGCCCTCTGTGGAGAAAGAAGTGGTTTGGGACTATTAGAAAAACTGGACGAGCACAAGTCCATGGGGCTGGATGTGCTGCATCCAAGGGTGCTAAAGGAGTTGGTGGATGTGATTGCACAGCCATTGGCCATTCTCTTTGAAAACTCATGGCGAATGGGGGAGGTCCCGGATGACTGGAAAAAGGCTACTAAGTAGTGCCCATCTTTAAAAAAGAGAAGAAGGAGGATCTGAGGAACTACAGGCCAGTCAGCCTCACCTCAGTCCCTGGAAAAATCATGGAGCAGGTCCTCAAGGAATCAATTCTGAAGCACTTAGAGGAGAGGAAAGTGATCAGGAACAGTCAGCATGGATTCACCAAGGGCAAGTCATGCCTGACTAACTTAATTGCCTTCTATGAGGAAATAACTGGGTCTGTGGATGAGGGGAAAGCAGTGGATGTGTTATTTCTTGACTTTAGCAAAGCTTTTGACATAGTATCCCACAGTATTCTTGCCAGCAAGTTAAAGAAGTATGGGCTGGATGATTGGACTATAAGGTGGATAGAAAGCTGGCTAGATCGTCGGGCTCAACAGGTAATGATCAACCGCTCCATGTCTAGTTGGCAGCCGGTTTCAAGTGGAGTGCCCCAAGGGTCGGCCCTGGGGCCGGTTTTGTTCAATATCTTCATTAATGATCTGGAGGATGGCGTGGACTGCATTCTCAGCAACTTTGCAGATGACACTAAACTTGGTGGAGTGGTAGATACGCTGGAGGGTAGGGTGTCATAAACAGATAGCTAAGGGTTAATGTTCTTTTACCTGTAAAAGGGTTAACACAGGGAACCTGAAACACCTGACCAGAGGAGCAATCAGGAAACAAGACTTTTTCAAATCTGGGTGGAGGGAAGTTTTGGGTGTGAGTTCTTTGTTCTTTGTCTTGGTTCGGTGACCCTCTCAGTTCTAAGAGTGATCTCTCTCTATCTCCAAGCTTTCTAATCTTCTGTTTCCAAGTTGTAAATACAAGGATAGTAAGACAATAGGTTTATATTGTTTTTCTTGTATTTACATGTGTGTAGTTGCTGGAATGTGTTAAATTGTATTCTTTTTGAATAAGGCTGTTTATTCACTTTTTTCTCTTAAGCAATTGACCCTGTACATTGTCACCGTGATACAGAGCCTATTTTTAATGTCCTTTTTCTTTCTTTTTATATAAAGCTTTCTTTTTAAGACCTGTTAGAGTTTTTTCTTTAGTGGGGACTCCAGGGAATTGAGTCTGCAGCTCACCAGGGAATTGGTGGGAGGAAGAAGTCAGGGGGAAAATCTCTTTGTGTTAGAGTTACTAAGCCTGACTTTGCATACCCTCTGGGTGAGGGGGGGAGAGATTAGATCTCTCGGTACTTGTGTTTCCAGGACTGGAAGCAGGTAATCTCCTAGGGTCGTCCAGGAAGGGGAGCCTGGGAGGAAGTATCAAGGAAACAAGGGGTGGGGGTTATTTCCCTTTGTTGTAAGACTCAAGGCATCTGAGTCTTGGGGTCCCCCAGGGAAGGTTTTGGGGAGACCACAGTGAGCTAGGCACTGTATAATTCCTGGCTGGTGGCAGCAAATACCAGGTCCAAGCTGGTAACTAAGCTTGGATGTTTTCATGCTAACACCCATATTTCGGACGCTAAGGTCCAGATCTGGGAAAAAATGTTATGACATAGGGATAGGATACAGAGGGACCTAGACAAATTAGAGGACTGGGCCAAAAAAAACCTGATGAGGTTCAACAAAGACAAGTGCAGAGTCCTGAACTTAGGACGGAAGAATCTCATGCACCGTTACAGACTAGGGACCGAATGGCTAGGAAACAGTTCTGCAGAAAAGGACCTAGAGGTTACAGTGGATGAGAAGCTGGATCTGAGTCAACAGTGTGCCCTTGTTGCCAAGAAGGCTAATGGCATTTTGGGCTGTATAAGTAGAGGCATTGCCAGTAGATCAAGGGATGTGATCATACCCCTCTATTTGACATTGGTGAGGCCTCATCTGGAGTACTGTGTCCAGTTTTGGGCCCCACACTACAAGAATGATGTGGAAAAATTGGAAAGAGTCCAGCAGAGGGCAACAAAAATGATTAGGGGTCTGGAGCACATGATTTATGAGGAGAGGCTGAGGGAACTCGGTTTGTTTAGTCTGCGGAAGAGTAGGATGAGGGGGGATTTGATAGCTGCCTTCAACTACGTGAAAGGGGATTCCAAAGAGGATGGATCTAGACTGTTCTCAGTGGTAGCAAATGACAGAACAAGGAGTAATGGCCTCAAGTTGCAATGGGGGAGGTTTAGGTTGGATATTAGGAAAAAGTTTTTCACTCAGAGAGTGGTGAAGCACTGGAATGGGTTACCTAGGGAGGTGGTGGAATCTCCTTCCTTAGATGTTTTTAAGGTTAGGCTTGACAAAGCCCTGGCTGGGATGATTTAGTTAGGAATTGGTCCTGCTTTGAGCAGGGGGTTGGACTAGATGACCTCCTGAGGTCCCATCCAACCCTGATATTCTATGATTCTATGACCTTGAATAAGGCCCTTCCCCTCTGTGTGCCTGTCAGGAGCACAGTTGGCTCCCAGCCTGGTTACTAGGTAACCCAGCAAGCTCAGCTTGGCCTAATAAGCCTTCTTCAAATGGTTGTGCCTCCTGACTAGGCAAGGAATCCACCAGTCTGCTACTTGAGCCTTGTTGTAGAGGCAGCACAATAGTGGCTGCTCAGTGCATACCATGCCTGCAACTGTGCTTGCCCTGCTGGTGCTTCCACTTCCTGATCCAGCCTTGACTCCAGCCTGCTTCAGTCTAGTCCTTTCTCTCTGTCTTTATTCTGACTCACATGCCAGCCTTTGGCTTTGCTCCTCAACCCAGACTTCAGCTTCATCCTTGGATTTCTATCTGACCGGATCTGCGCTCGTCATTGCTCCGAACTGCCACCATGCTGTCCAGGCAAATTCCTGCTCCAACCAGTAGTTAGGCTGTCCAGGCCTCAGCAGCTTACCGAGCCTTGTTTCCCCTATATGTAAAATGGGGAATATTCCTTACCTCTTTGGAAAAGTGCTTTCGGATCTATGGATGAAAAGAACTTGGTTTTATTATTATGCTGCCAGTCATGGAATCTCCATCCTCTAGTGGAGTTTTTCTTAGAGATTATACTCTAATGTTTTGAGACAAGTTCATGTAGTAGTTTTGCATTTTAATGTCAATTTTGATTTTGTCAAGTATTTTGGTTTTGAGAAGATAATTTTTTACAATATAATCTTATTAATGTGGCAAGTAAGATAATGTTCAGGATCCATAGAATGAATTATTCACTACATTTCAAATATTAAATTGTCATCAAATGTTTTCCTCTCTGCATTACATGAAGTCATGCTGAATGGGTAATACCCAGGACTGTGTATGTAATGAAGAACCTTTCAGACAGTGTTCAATCAAAATACACTTGCGGAACAGCAGATCTATTACTATGATAAACATCATGAATACTATGAAGAACTAATTCTTTGTCCTGAACTTGAAGAATGCTGTGAGTGAGGTCACCCAATCTCTTTCTCTTAGTAGTGCTTACCCAAGCACTAACATTCAGACTTTAAGCTATTATGACTTTTATCATTCAGTGAGATTCTTGGGTCATTGGTAGAAAATGTAGTAGCAGATCAGCTTAATTAATGGTTTTACAGATCCCTAATTCTGTTGACAAAGAGCATATTCTGGCACCATTCTGAGATATTGTATTTAAAGGTCAAAGTATCATGATGTTCCTGGACTTTGGGCTGCAGCACACAATCAAAAAGAAGGACCCCTCTTCCATTAGAAAAAAAAAATCCTGTGAGAAAATCAAAGTATGATTAAAAAGAATCCACTGCGCTGGAAACCTATAATTTCTGAGGAGCTGAAAATGTGCACAGCTAATTCAGAGGACTAAGCAAAAATCATTTCAAAAACAGGTGTTGCTGAAGCAGTTGGTGACTGAGACTTCATTTGAGAATGTGTGCTATATTATTATCTGGATACAATATTTGGTTTTTATATAAAGTTTTGTCTTAAGGATTTTTTAAAGGTTCTAAGATCCTGATATGCATCTCTTTCAGAGACTTCAAATTATTTGGTGGACACAAATAACTGAAAGTGTAATATAAATTACTTAGACTTCTGAATCCCCCATTTTCAGACACTGATACTTTGAGGTCTACATGATCAAATTGCACCCACAAATAATAATATGCTCCAGTTTGTTCCCACTGTTATTTGCACTGTCAGTTTTGGTTGCAAAAGAGAGAGGCTGCTGGTTAAAAAACAAACAAACAGAATCTGTTTTTATTTTATGGTGTGTTGTAACTAACAGTTACTCTTAATACATTGTAAATTGCAATTAATTGTTAGGTCACTAGGTGGCATGTGACTATGAGGCAGACGGAAAATTAATCTTTGGAAGTTCTATTTAATGCAGCTGGCACGGCTACATTGTAATAAAGACATGTTACAATTAATCTATTGCCATCTGCCTTTATTTGTTAACCTTTTGGACACCAGGGTATGGTCAGCTGCTGATCAACATGATTTTACTCAAGTGTTACTAAACGGTTCCAAAAGATTTTGTTCAAGAACTTGTTGAAACATCATTCTGTGTGACTGGCACTGGAGAAGCTGAGAGTCTCCTCCTATCTTCTCTTATCCTCCATTCCTTTCAAAAGAGAAAGCTCAAACGCCCAAAGACTACAGAAAGGAAGGGTGAAACATACTCTTATTATTGTAATGCAGCATTTGCAAACTATTACTGTGGTATTCTTGGGAAATTTATATTATTTAAATTAAGTCATCAATATCCAAATAATAGGATAACAAACCCAATGCTCCCCTGCCAGTGGCAACTATGCAGACAAAAATTGAGGACAGATCTGGTCAACCTGGTAATATAGCTCACAGTCAGTGGAAAGTCTGTATAAAGCCAGACACCTTTTAACTTCTGCCAGATTCACACTTAAACAAATTTTCTCTGGAAGCAAGCTCTGTACACCTAGGTCTGCTACAGACGATGCCTTGTCTTCAGGTCCCACAAAATTTACCCTTGAAACAGTTTGTATCAGCGTTTCAGAAGAGCATAGATTGTATGGTGGATCAGAGAGAGACAGGTGGCCTTTTAGGTAACGTAGACCTTGGCCACTTAAGAATGTCATTGCTTGTGGAGGTGATGCTGCTTATGGGAGGATAGTGGGATAGAAAAAGAGAAGTGTTTCTGGCCATTGATGCCATCTGGGAGTATGGAAGCTGAGAAGAATTTGCCATTAGGATGGAGGGTGTGGTCTTGATCTATGGGCAATCCCAGACCTTTCTGAAGCTGATGGGAATGCTAAACGCCCTTCATTTTGGCTAAATGGAAGAAGCAATAAAGCTTCTTTACGGAATAAGATAGCTTGAAACAATAGTAGCCCCTGCCCAAAGCACTGGTATGTGGAAGGCCTGAGGAAGAGCTAACTCGTGGAGAATCAGAGGGATTTCCCTGGGAAGTTGAACTCAGGGAAATTGGTTCAGGTACACAACATAAAAATAAATATAATGCACATTATACCAATATACTGTACCTCTGTTAGGAACATAATTTCTACAGTGCTTTGAGTATGCTCTCCATTTCCTGTGCTGCTCACAGGCTGATCCCAGCTAATCAGCCTTTTCAGCATTGGCACAACAGCAATCCCTCCCTGGTGTTCACCCTTCAGATACATTCAGGATTTTCTGGTGAGATTTCATCTGTCTGCTGAATCTGAGAGGTGGTAAGTTTCTTTTTCATCTCACCAAATGGGCACTTGAGGCGACATATCACAACATGACAAAAGGGAGAGAGGAAAAAAAAGCCTCATCAAATGCTCTCCTGGCTCAGACATGAAGTGTCAAATCTGAGCTTAGGCAGACAATGGGAGCAACTGATTAATTCTCAGGGGAGGCTTTACTATTAACACATCCAAAAAGAATGTGCTCCTCTAATGAAGTGAATGTCTTATGTGGATTATTTGAAGTGCAAGGAGTCAGAAGTTTGTTCATGTTAAGCATGAGCATAACTTCACTTTGCTTATGATGAGATGTAAGAGGTTATCTCCATGCCTGTGATTCCCACTTTTACCTTGAGAAGCAGATTTTTATAGTACTTGTGTGTAGGTTTTTTTCTTTCTCTTACAGGACCTGAGCAGTGGATGCCAGAAGTCTGGACATAATGGGCAGTTCTTAACTTTTATCACATATTTCTCAATTTTTGATATGGTTAAAATTACCCTCTGTTTAATAATGTGATCTGTCATGACACTATGTACTGATTATCACTCTTGAAAGTTAGCAAAGAGTCCTGTGGCACCTTATAGACTAACAGACGTTTTGGAGCATGAGCTTTCGTGGGTGAATACCCACTTCGTCAGATGCATGTAGATGAAATTCACCCATGAAAACTCATGCTCCAAAACGTCTGTTAGTCTGTAAGGTGCCATAGGACTTTTTGCTGCTTTTACAGATCCAGACTAACACGGCTACCCCTCTGACTCTTGAAAGTTATTTAACTACACTTGATTGAACTACAGTCTCTCTATATCTGCCGGATTCGGAAGGATAATCAGTGTGCATAGGTACTAGAAAGAGGCAGGCTAAAGAGGAAATTCTATGTTTGTTCCCCAAACACAACACCTAGCATAAAAAATAGCATCAGTTCATACTAGAGAAAAGCTGTCTCAATGCCTGCCACTCAACTGCAGAAACTACTTCACCAGTACTAGTTTCAGAATCACTAATCTGCCACTGGTTTGAGGTAGCTCATCAAATTACCACCCTTTCTCTACTTTGAAGGCAACAGTTTCACTGGTTGTGAGGGAGACTGCATAGATGGTGGATTACTTGACCCAACTGCCACCCCCATGCAACAGAATGGGCTTTCAGATACCAGTTATATATAAATGCACTTATTGATGGCAACTTTTTTGCCAAAGGACAAGGATATTAAAACATCTAATAAGTTTTTCAATTGTGCACCAGTGACTCATATTCAAACAATACATTATAGTTGTATAGAGAAACATGCATAAGTAGCTTTGTGTGATGGAGAACTGGATGGTTGAGGAGACTGGTTTTGGGGCATAGAACTATCACTACTATGTTTCTAATTTTAAACGTAGCACAGACTGATAATGAAAAAAAGTTATTTACATTTGAAGGCTTCTCTCTTAATGGTTTGCAAGTTCTGTCCACTTCCAAGTGTCCATATCACAAAGCCACAACAGCGCTACTGATTCTGACATTCTTAGCAAAGAAGCAAATTTAGAGCAGGCTATGGAGCAGCATTTCCCAAATTTTGTAAACTGTCTTTTGTAAACTGATCCCTCTTTCAGGAAAATTAAGCCAGTTACGTTCCTTTCAATCTCATCATGTCTGATTAAAGATATACCTAAAATTATTGGTCACTTTGAGTTAGTGCTGCCCATTAAGTCCAAGCAACTACTCAATATTTAGGTCCTTGCATTAGGAGGGGAAATTCATGACACAGTTCAAATGTTTCTTTGATGCAATCCATGTTATTTACACAGAATGTACACAAAGTCCTATTTCCCTGAACACAGTAGAAACAAACAGCAGGCAATTTCCTGTCTCACAATTATCAAGATTGCTCCTCCAGCAAGTCCTATGCCGCAAGTAGCTCTGTCCCTCTGTTTCCTCTTATGGCTTCTCTCACAACTGTTTCATCACTGTCAGCTGGCTTTCTCATGAATTTCTGTCTGTAACACACACAGCTTATTAATCAACCACCTAGAGCCTGCATTTGCAATCATCCCAGGAGAACCCTTGAGACCCAATGGCTTAGTTCTTCTCAGGCTTTGTCATGGCGCTGACTGCCTGAGGCAATCTCAAGCTATTTCAATAATTAAAAGTGCTTAATTGCTCCTTCCATTTAGCCTTAAAGCAGGGTACTTAACACACACGTTGCCTTTAACTAGGCCTGTGACTAGTTTTTCCAATTTTCAGTGTAGCACAGACTGATCTATAATGCACATACCCACTTGATGACTGCCATTAATACATTCCATCATAGCACTCCCATCAACTTCATCATGTCTTATTGAAGACCAATGTAAAATAATTAGTAGTCACTCTTAGTCGATTGTGTTGATCTTTGTTATATAATTCATCTCTCTTACATTCTTTGATTAGCATTGAGATAACTAACGATGATATTTAAAAAGCAACAAAGACTCCTGTGGCACCTTATAGACTAACAGGTATATTGGAGCATAAGCTTTCGTAGGCGAATACCCACTTCGTCAGACGCATGTAATGAAAATTCCAGAGTCAGGTATATATATGCAGGTCAGAATCGGACCTCGTTATCTCCAGACTGATTCTGGCCTGCATATTTATACCTGCCTCTGGAAATTTCCATTAAATGCATCTGACGAAGTGGGTATTCTCCCATGAAAGCTTATGCTCCAATACATCTGTTAATCTATAAGGTGCCACCAGATTCTTTGTTGCTTTACAGATCCAGACTAACACAGCTACCCCTCTGATAAATGATATTTAAAGTATCGTTATTCACATCTCGCTTATCTCCTGTTGAAAGCAAGGGGGCAGCTCACACTTCAGAGCTATTGTTTCAGGCACTCTGCCAACTCAGGCAGATATCTTTATAGCTTTAACAAAGGTCATATTTTCAAGGTTTATTGCACAGCCATAACAACTAGAGGTGTACTCTTCAATGGAAGCTGAGACTCAGAAGACCAATTGAGAGGCCTGTCCATGCCTTTCCTCCTTGGCTACTCTTTCACTCCATCTCTCTTCCCTTCCCGCAAGCTTCTGTGTACACATTATACTCTTAAAAACAGCATAGAGATTAAACTCTTCCTTAGAAATAGCATCTCCAAGATGAGGTGCAGTAGCAGAGAAGCTTGCACTATAATTACTGATGCAGTACTTGTTCTGAAGATAAACAAGGGACTTTGCCATATTTGTCAAATGTAAATATACATTTTAAGCAAAAGGAATCACTGTGCCATGTGAAACTAATTTAGATCACCCTCGCGCCTACCAACCCATTCTTCTTGGTACAAGAGAACAGAGAAACTTTTAGAAAAAGGTTTGACTAATAATTTATAATGGCATATATTGTTAATTTGTCCTAGTCCTACCCTCTTCACCCATTATTTGTTTGTTACCCTCATTAGGTTTGTCATAACTAAAATAAGATTTTAAGCTTTGTGGCAGGTATTTCTTCTTTTTATTTGTTCCATGAAATGCTTAGCTGTAAAAATAATACAAACATAGAGAAGGTAAGAAAGATCTGTCTAGAGGCTTAACCCAGGCAAGGAAAAAAATAATTGCTGGGATGCACTACTGACATACAACATTCCTGGGATTTAAAAAATGGATCTTTAATTCTAGACTGACATTGATTTAATAATCTCTGAACACCATCCCACCAGCATTTATTTCCCAGCTTTCTGGTAAACGAAGGAATACAATTGTTACAATAGTTCAAACTGTAAAAACGCGCCACCAATATAGAAGATTAAAAGAAGTCGACTAACTGTCCTTAATCTAAATGTGAGTGTTACTTTTAAAGGTCACATTAAATTTTTTGTATTTTGCAGCCTGTTAGTATCTGAGAATCACCTACAGAGGTACAGTTAGCAACATACGTATGCAGTTTAGAAAAGAAAGGAAGGGTTTAACGTGTCCTAGACTACGTTTACCATGAGGGCTAAATTTGAATGGACCACTCAAGTTAAAAAAAAAGTCGATATCCCATTAAAGAACACTTAATGGGCCATAGAAGAAGCTTGTCCCCACCTGGTGAACTTTCCTATGATGCCTTAACCAGAATATGGGTAATGGCTGCTCCTGTAAGTCATCAAAGCATGCAAGAGCATGTGACTTGCTCATGTGACCTTGGACTTCATCTTGTGTCTGTAATTTTCTACAAATTAAGAGAGCATTCCCTCCACATAGAAGAAGGCATGAAAGACCCTGGAAGCATCTCCATTTTGCCTCTTTCCTGTTCTGATCTCTGGACTTACACCAAAAGGAACATATTGACTATGAACTGAGGACCTTCCAAATCTTTTGGAAGTTACCAGAGACTTTACCAGCTAGCAGACTGTAACATCACTGCTACAAACCTGATACAAGAATTTTGCAATGATTTATGTATGACTTATTTGACTGTTTTAACTCCCTCCTTCCTTTCTCTTATAAATAAGCCTTTAAATATTAGAAACTAAAGGACTGGCAACAGCTTGATTATGGTAAGATCTGAGTTATATATTTATCTGACTATGTGACTGATCTTTTGAGTTCAGAAGAACCCTTTGTTTGATTAAATTAGTTTTCAGTAACCATTCATCATAAAGTCTAGTGTTTGGGTGGTGAAGTAAGTGCTGGAATTCCTAAGAATATGCACTTTTGTCTTCTTGAGACAAAAGTTCACTATTGTTACTGATGTGGTATATCTTATGATAGAATAACCACTAGTTTGGGGGTGAGTCTGTCCTATTTCTGAGCAGTTTGTCCTGAATCTGTCTTCCTGAGCTGTGACCCACTGAGGCAGAGTGACACTTAGTTTATTGAACTGGTCCTCCATTATGTAGAACAAACAAAACAGAATAATGTATTAAAATATATGTAATTAAACCTAATTCCGGCAATATTTCAGAGAACTGAAAGTTTTAAAAATATATATAAAACAAAAAACTTCTCAGATGAAATCCATCAACTTCATTGCTCCAATAGATATTCAACTAAATCAATCGGTTGATAAAGGTGCAGGGAGAAAAATTAATTGACCATCTATGCCTTCGTTAATGTTAATAATACAAGGACATAATTTGCTTTTCTGGAACCAGAGTGTTTTATTTAGTGTGTGGTGTGCTGGGTTTTTGTTTGTTTTTTTGTAAATAAATTCAGGCAGTTAGAAGTCTGTATTTTAGTGGAATTTTGAGTTAAACAAGAAGTTATCATTTGGCAATACAGCCATTTATATTTTCTGCAAAGCAAGAAACTCAATATATATAGTTATAGATCTTCTTCAAAAGCCAGATCACACAAATGGAAATCCTGGACAAATGCATATGTGTCAAATTCAATCATCAGTTACATCAGAGTAAATAATTTCTGCTAAGTGTCACTGGACTTACTGTGGATTTACACCTATATAAACAAACAGAATTTGGCCCTCTCCATTTAAGAAATATGTATGACCACAATTAATTACAGCTATGTCTGACTAAGGGAAAGCTAAAAACCAGAGACTTCTATGCCACTGAAATTTGGTTGCTTCATTTCTTGGATGCCTAAGTAGAGACATGTTTTGAAAATCAAAATATTTTTTGTTTTAATATGAAGCTTAATCCTAAGCATCTGATTTTTAAAAAAAAAAATCTTGTGCTCAGCAATTACAGAAATATCTTGTTGAGATATTTGGCTGGAATGTGGGAATCAGGAAGGTGGCTTAGTTTAGCCCAATAAACTTGATTTTCCTAATTCCTGACTTCTTGCCAGATGTCTCCACAAGACTATAGAACCCTTAAATATTGGCTTTTATAGTGGTTTTCAAAATTTGAGGTTTTACTATAGCAGATTAGGATAATTATGTCATGCACAGAGCTAGATTCCACAAAGAAGTATAGGCTTATGTTTTATGCATCTTTTGGAGCTAAATCATAGTTGTCTGCTTCAGGAATTTCAGATCTTGAAAGTTTTAACCCTGGTGAATTAGAACATTTATTTATTCCCAATTCAAATGGAGGCTCCTGCTTAATCCTCCCTTTATTTATAAAGGGAAAGGCATCTGGTGAAATTCTGGCCCCACTGAATTCAATTGAAACACTTTCATTGACTACAGTAGGGCTAGGATTTCACCCCCTGTTCTGTAATAAAGAATGAAGGAAGGAAGCATTCTTTTAACTATGTTTCAGTTCCAGGTTACAGAGACTGAGGTAACCACAATTGGTATGGAGATATGAAAATTAGTAATCCCATTTGTAAACTGCAAGGGCTAGTCTACAATAGAAGTACTACAGTGGCACAGCTGAACCAATGTATCTGTGCCACTGTAGTGTATCTGGTGAAGACACACTATGCTGATGGGAAAGAGCTCACCCCTTGGCATAATAAAAACCCCTCCTTAAGAGGCGGTAGCTGTGTTGGTGGGAGAAGCTCCAGTTGACATATCGCTGTCCACACTTGCGCTTAGGTCGGTGTAACTTATGTCGCTCAGGGAGGTGGTTTATTCATACCTCTGAGTGACATAAGTTATACTGACATAAGTGATAATGTGTACAAGGCCCAAATATAAAAGGTTTTGTTGGTTAACCCTAAAAATGTATAAAGGACTGGATATCATACTCCCTGAAGATCTAAACCTTCGGGTTTCCAACTGGTGCAGGGGGGGCAAAGATTATGGTACTCATCCCATGTCTACCCACAAAATTAGTTCCACCCCTGTGTGTTGCCCAAAGGAGTCTCCACTCACAGTTGACTGTGTAGGTTTTAAAAATATTATTGTTATGAAAGCCATCTGAAGTTGACTGAGCCCCGTGTGTTTGCTTCCCACTCAATGAAGTTTGAATACATCCATAAGCTCTTCTGAGCACCTTGGACTTACTCCTTCTAGACTGGGGTTCAAAAGAAAAAGGTGTTGGAATTCTTTGAAACATCACCCAGTTGGGACACCGAAATGAAATGTCACTCATGGTAAGGAATAAAATGATTATTATTGAATTTAAATGATCATCACTAGATATCTGAGTTAACACCTTCCTTAGGTGAAAGCCAAAGATTGTTCCAGACTGTCTGCAGACTCCTGGGGATATTATTTCTGCATTGTGAGATGGTTTTATTTGTTATTTTTGGTTTAGGTTTTTTCGCATCCATAACAGCCATGATAGCATTCACAGGACCAGCCTATGATGCATTCTGTGGGCATATGGAATCCCTTTCCATATAATCAACATCATCAAAAGCTTATATTTCAACTTTAAATGCAGTATTGATCACAATGAGCTCAGTTTTGAAGTCAAAAGAGGAGTACATCAGGGTTGTGTCATGTCTGCAATCCTTTTCAACATTGCTGTCGACTGCGTAATGCAGCGTGCAACAGAAGACATGCCAAGAGGTATTAAATGCCCCACCCCATCCCTTGACGACCTCACTCTCCTATCATATACCCAACACTATATACAAGAAAAAACAACTTGACTCAATACATTCAGCCAGCAAATTAGACTGAAAATCAACCACAATAAGACAGATATCATGACCTTTAATATTGCCTTACCATCACCAGTACAGATAGAGGATTATGTTCTCATCAGCGTAGAAACATTCACAAACTTGGGCAGTGGAACAAACCAAGACATCTGGAACAAAATCAATAAAGCCAGGAAAACCTTCAGGAGCTTAAATACAGTCTGGAAATCATCAAAATACAACACCAAAACCAAACTCAAGATTTATCAGAATGCTAGGAATGAGAAAGTATGAAATGTTCAAACTGTCTTCATTCCATATAACCTGTCTCAGAAAAATCCTCTGTATCTTTTGGCCCAGAACAATCTCAAACTGAGATCTATTGACACAGTGCAACCAGGAGGATATGAGCACCATTGTTGCCAGCAGGCGTTGGAGATGGATTGACCAGGTGCTTCGAATGGAAATTGTTTCCATCACCAGAGTAGCAATAAGATGGACACCCAAAGGCAAGCAAAAACAAGGCTGCTCAAAAACAACATGGTGAAGAGCTGTGGAAGCTGAGCTGAAAAACCTGTGGCACAGCTGGGGAGCCATTGAAAGACTTGCCAGAAACAGAAAGGAGTGGAGGAGCTTTGTCACTGCCCTAAATGCCAGAGGCATAATGGGAACATGATCATGCTGATGATAACAGCCAGATACTTTTTTTTTTAAATGAAAGTTGAGATTCTGGAGAACAAGATAGTAGGCTGAGAACAGTGCCATTATATCATATTACCTATCATAACAGCCCAATTTGAGACCTATCTTCCCCCTGAACTCCACAACAATTCCATACACAGAAGTTTGTTTGATTGGTTCCATGGTATTTCAGTGCACTGTGGTCAGTAAAAAGTTCCATTTGTTTGGAAGATTCTATTGCATCCAGAAGAAATCCTCATTTAAAGATAAGGAAGCTCTTTGAATAGCTAGATTTTTTCAAACTAGTCAGAACGTTCTCAGTGCAATCTCTGTACATGCACCTGCTTGTGTTTGTTACACCACAAGTACAGAGCTAAAAAGAGTGATAGTCATACACCACAGATCTACAACATGTGATTTTCCCCCCCAACAATTATTACCTGGTTATATCTAAACAAAGTTTCTTCAATTTATCATACGCATTCATCTTTGCTGATTACTAAGAATCATGGAAAAAGGTCTTCTCTACCCTGGGGTCCTGGAACAATTTTTATATGATGATGGAAACCATCGAAACCATGACTTTGGTGTTTGTTATTACTATTTCAAGCTGAGGAATGTGGCAGCACCCCCAGAAGCTCTAGTTCCAGCACCACTGCCTCTACATACCCGCACCTCAAAAACTGCAGAATATATTTTCTTCAAACTTCCCAGAAAAATTCACTTTTAAGCTATCAATGAATCTTGGAATTATCAGACCATTGGGGGTACAGTATATTTTAATGAAAGTCATAAATATCTGAAATAGGAGTTTAAGATGTGAAAAGTCATCTCAAATGACACTTTTATAATTACACAATGGATCAATCAGTCAATCAGAGAGCTTAGAGTCGTAAGTAGTAGAACTCTTCAAAGCTAGACTTGATAATCATCTATGTTTTAGAAATATTACAATCTCTCTTGCCTTGATGGAGATGAAGTCTTTTCGAACCCAAGTGATGCTATGAGTCAGTCAAAGGGACCTGTAGCAACTGAAGTTCATGGGCACGCAAGATGTTGGTTAAATCATGAAAAAATAGGCTCCTTAAGTGAGGCTCCTAAATCCATATTGAAGTTCCTAAATAAGTAGAGTGATTTTCAGATAGTGCTGAGCTGCCTTTGAAATATAGCATGTGATATAGCAGTTAGACATTCAGTATTTTTGAAAATTAAGCTAACTTATTTAGAAAGCCAAGTATGGATTTTGGATCCCAAGTTTAGACTCCTGTTTTTGCCAATCTTATTCAGAATTTTCTTCAGAAGACAGACATTGGGCAATCAACGACATTTAAGGAAACATCAACAGAACAGTAAAGATTTGGGGGATGAAGTGAGTATAAGTCCTCTGCATTTCTCCCATTGCGGAACTGTTCAAATCTAAAGAAACAAAAAAAATGAGGTTTGAAAGTCCCAGGTACTGAAAGCTAAAGAAAATAGTTTGTGCATCACCTAAGAACTAGCACTACTAAATATTGCACAATATCAGAGTTAGTATACCACACATTACTGACATTAACCATTTTGAAAAATTACAGCTTGGACTACAATTCAGCTAGCTTGAGTGCTGCAATTTGGTATATAATGAAGTACCTGAGACTTCTGTTTTTTCCATAGTAATACTTAGCTGCATCTTTGGCTATGCAGGGTACTTTATGGCACAATCATAAGTGGTGTCAATTTCGGGAAAACAGTCCCTAAAATTAATACTGTCTGAAAGTTAAAATTGTAGCCAGCTTCAGTTTTTCTTTCAAAATTATGATCTGGACCTCTGAGAAAACAAACTGAAATGTAAACGTATGCATGATCTCAAGTAGAATGTCGTCACTAAAGGAAAAAGAATATGCTGAAGTCTAACTGGTAGAGATTAACTATAACAGTGAACATGAGTGCTTGGGTTTGGTTCTACTGTACACTGTGAAAGTGCCAAGTATTTTGCCTGTTTGCTCATCCATTTTACACATAATTAAAATTCCTAGGGAAAAAAGGAGAGGAGGAAGTCACCCTTTGGAACTGAAATGATGTTAGACATGAATCTCTTAGGAAATATTACTTCAGCTGTAAAAAGTGTTGAAATGGGACAACTGTTTCTTATTTTACTACATATAAACTTCAATCAGAATTATTTTCAGAGCCTTATCTTGAAATGGTTTATGTAGCAAGCACACTCCCCCAAGACACACTCCAATCCCACATATACATTATACAGAGACTAACGTTGTTAATTTGTATCTACTGTCATCTACTGATTTGTTAGCAAATCAACAAAGTCATTAGCTACTTTAGGTAAAATAAGAGATTAGAGTATCCTAAAAATACATTTCTTATGTAATAGAGCTGAGCAAACCTCATAATAATAAAAATAGATACAGTGAAATCAGAAATATTATTCGTAGGGGTTTACCATTATCTAACTCCCACAACTGCATTAGTCAGTTAAAGGTTCAATAGTCAGTAAAGGTTTGAAATTCTACAGTAGGATTTTTTATTAGCGTTAGAAAAACAGATATGTTATAACTATCTTTAAAGAATCACAATCCTGCTCTCAAGGAAGATACTAGCAGTCTAGCCATTAACTAAATGGGATCAGGAGGAAAGAACAGACCTAAAGGAGCAGTAATTATATTCAAAGAACAAAATAATTTTGTCAGTTCTGCACTGTACTCCTCCAACATTAGGCATTAATGTTGTGTTTAGGGGCATCTGAGCAAGTAATGGGGAGGCTGGAGCTCTGTAGCTATGAAACAGTCCTCTAAAAGATGGCTGACCTCCGGATCCATATCTTTATGTAGAAAGAAACACAAAGGGGCCATGGTCTGTCCAAGGGTAACTGGTATCAAACATACAATACTAAGCCATATTGACCCATCAGGAAAAAAAAATGGTCCAAAGGAAACATGGCCAGTTTCTGTTAATTGCAAGCTCTGCTGGAATAACTGGTGCACCCATGAATCCACCTAGATATGCAATCATTTTAGAGCTTTATTTTTTTCACATATGTCATCGTAAAAAAAATCCAAGTGTAAAATGTAGCACATCAGAACATGGTAGAGAAATATGATACTTCTTGGAGAATTTTGAGCCTTAAAGTAGTGAAGAGAATACATGGGGATTTAAAATAATATTTTCACCTATGGCAGATAACTTGCAACAAAATATTGTATGAAGAAACATCTTACTTTTTTATAGGTGCTGCTTTATTTTTTGAAGAGAGCAGATTATATGGTCATTCTAGCAAATTAATAGTAGTTTTTCTGCATGTAAGTACCTTTCAATAGGAAGCTTCAAGGAGACATTTGCCATTAATCATGTGGCTTCACTTCTTAGTATGAGAATGCTAAAGAAAACCTATTCTCTAACTGCTAACCTTTGAACACCAACTGCTGTTCTCAGAATCATCCTTGGTTTCTGCTTTGAGCCTCCCCCACAACCTCTTTGTGTCCAGGCAGGTAGGAATGCAAAAAAATGCTATAGTTTTCTCCTCCCGATATTAGTAGATAAGTGAAACAGAAAGAATTGAGGTCTGTAATTTACCCCACAAAGGATGATAAGGGAAGCAGACATGCCATTCACCCCATGAATTTTCCTAATTCCACTCACAAAATGACCAGGTAGACATCTATGATTGGACATTGGTCATTTGCATGTATAAGCACAATGGTGTTTCCAGTTAGGAAAAGGTGGGCCTGTATAGTTGGATGGAATATATGCCTATACCAAAATAATAAATAAATGAATACTTTGTTCAATGAAACATCTTCATAAGTTACACCTAATGGTGGCCATAGGGTCTAATAATTGTATTTGTGTCTACAGCAGGGGTCGTCAACCTTTCAGAAGTGGAGTGCTGAGTCTTAATTTATTCACTCCAATTGAAGGTTTTGCATGCCAGTAATACATTTTAACGTTTTTAGAAGGTTTCTTTCAATAAGTCTATAATATATAGTTTCATTATATATTATAGACTTATTGAAAGAAACCTTCTAAAAACGTTAAAATGTATTACTGGCATGCAAAACCTTCAATTGGAGTGAATAAATTAAGACCTTATATTGTTGTATAAGGTTTTCAAAATGTTTAAGAAGCTTCATTTAAAACTAAATTAAAATGTAGAGCCCTCTGGACCAGTGGCCAGGACCCAGGCAGTGTGAGTGCCGCTGAAAATCAGCTCGCATGTCACCTTTGGCACAAGTGCCATAGGTTGCCTACCCCGGTCTACAGTATGTGTCTGCATTTTAAAAACATTTTCATGGGCTTTTTTTATTGATGCAGAGAGGTAAAACTGACATTTTGTATACTCAAAAGAAATGCGATGGAAGACATTTAATATCTTTCTCATTTCTGACTATCATTTCTTGCTCACAGGAAGACATTTCTAAGGCAATTTTTTATGGTAATTGCCAGTTTGAGATCTTTCCAAAACATTTCTGCCTGCTGCTAGAGCTGCTCCCATCAAGTATGTAAGGTGGTAAGCAAAAATATGGGTCTCTTAATGGTACCAGCAATTGGTCTTGATGAAAGAAAGTTACTCAGCTAATCTTGTCTTCAGATTGAACCATGTGGATTTGCAATATCACCTGTTATGATAATCTTGTTCAGAATGAATATCAGTGGGTAGGTGTTGAACTGTGGTTTCAGGACCAATATTAGGCTAATCCTAGTGTGTCTGACCAAACACTTTGGTTCAGCTGAAAATCCACACATTATTACAAACTATTGCCATCCCCACAATTCTATTGTATCATATTGTGAGATTAGTGGGGGTTTAAACCCCTGACTACTGGAGTCCTAAAATTATGTGAGAATATCAGCTTTTGTTTAAAAAAAGAAACATAAGTATCCAGCCTTCATAGCTGAGGAGAAAAGCTTGAAAAAATGAAAACCCCAAAGGCTTAAAAACTAGAAGACAAATAAAAAGACCCTCCACATTATTATTTTAAAATAACATAATTTTTAAAACCGAGCTCATGATTTTGAGTAACATCTGAGGTTAGTAATACTGTGTGAATCATAGAATCATAGGATTGGATTCTCAAGAGGTCTCCTAGTCCAGCCCCCTGCACTCATGGCAGAACTGAGTATTATCTAGAGCATCCCTGTTTGTCTAACCTGCTCTTGAAAATCTCCAGTGATGGAGATTCCACAACCTCCTTAGGTAATTTATTCCAGTGCTTAACCACCCTCACAGTTAGAGGAACAGTTGCTTCCTCCTGCATTGGACTGGTACAGCAAAGACCTAAAAGGAAAGGAGAAAAATGACCTCTGACAGACCATGACCTGGGAGAAGGAGGGTGCAACCTGATGTTGTACTGGTCCATAGGATATGGGGAAAACTCCAAGCAAAGTCACGGGAAATTTTGGGTAAAAAAATCTGTGAGGTGTTCAAGGAGAAACACACTTCTTTAAAATAGGCCTTTCAACATCTGCTTTCCCTATGGGGACACTTGCAGTAGATTTTCTCCTTCCAAAGCTGACAACCACCACTTGCTGATGGTCAGCCTCACTGAAGAGTCCCCCAGAATGCACTGCAAGCAGGAAAGAGGGTAAGAATAATTAAAACAAGCTAAAGTTGGATATTTCTCAAACAAAAAATTGAAAAAATCATTATGAACATTTTCTGCTGAAATATGACCAAAATGGAATATTTTTACCAAAAAATTCATTTTGGTCAAAATGCTTTTGGGTTTTTTTTGTCCAAAAAATGTTATTGAAAGAATGTTGATCTGTTCTGGTCTCTGTTGTTTTGGCAGCTCAAGAGGGTTGGTTCCTTTTAGTGTAGCTGTATAACATCAAAACTCTCCCTCAAGGTTGAATCCAAACGGTTACAAATTACAAGTGTAGATCAGATGCAGGGAGGCCCTTTTGGAGCTCTTTAACATGTTAAAGAAGTCATGTATTCGGTGCTGTGGGGTTCAATGTGGTGGCAGTGAGAAATGAGAGAACAATCTCAGACCTAAATTCATATGCTGATGTCAGGAATATAATTTCACTAAATCAGATGAACACAGTGTCCCCCTTATAGTCGTTTTGCCTTTCCACAGTCTTATGATCTGTTATTCTTTACTGCTATATTTCACATGGCAGCCCATTAACTTAATTGTTTTTATGTGTTCATTTTACTATTAGTTAATAATTGTTTTTGCTGAGCTGAAGTATTCCGCTGAACCGTTGCCTAATGCACATGGTACAGATCATTGAATAGTTTAATTACAGACTCTTGTCTGGTGTATGAACTCTGTTAGTGCTAGAAGTGGTAAGTGACTCATCAGTTCAATGCAGCACAGTGTTGGTACAGTAGAGTTAGAAGCAGAATCTTTTGTGGCAAGAGATTTCTTCTTTTATCAGATAAGAGCAGCAACTGTTATGTCAGCAAGGGGAAAAATCAATCAATTTTTCATTCTGGTAACTCTTTTGCATTCAAGTAATAATTAAATTATAATGACTAAATCCATTATGAATTATGTCACCCCATAACTTCCTCCAGTGGGCACAGGTTTGTCTTCAGTTAGTTGTAACTATGCAATTCTAATTAAGCTAATTACAGTACGCACTAGTGTCCCACTATTTATTCTTAGATTCTAGAAATCATATTTTCAAAATTGCCTTAATTCAGTCTCCTTTTGTCTGCACATAGCTTGTGTGCATATTTTTGCACATAGAAATAAGCTTTTGCATTCAAATGGAGTGTGAGATTTACCAGTTGCATAGGACAATTGTCCACAACATTGCACCTACAAGTGTTTTGCATGCATGAAGTTCCATAGGAACAAATAGAAGCCACATTACAAAATTTGGGCTATGTATGTTATATTGTGGATACAACATGACCAACTTCACAATGAAGTCCAATAAAATTACCTTTAAAAGTGACATCATATTTCAGTTTGGGGTACAAGTGAGAAACATTTTTATAATAGTTTCAGTAACTTTTGAGATAGTTATACTATGTGCCCATCTGAAATTGCACACTCACCAAAATCTATTGTTAACTATACAAATTCAGTAGCCTTCCAATGTCATGGCTAGGTTTTGTTTTAACCATTCCAGTTTTGGGGACCTACAGAATACAGTGCACTTTTCACACAGTGATGTGACAAAAACAGCTTGTGAGTTTGGGGGCAGGGGAAGCTCAAAATGTCTTGTGCACTGGACAAGAAATTGAGATGACAATGATACACAAAAAGGAGAGCATTGGGATCACAGGGGGTAATCAGATTGGAATCTGTGGAACTGTATATCTCAAGACAGACTGTGGTACATAGCATTTGGGTGGGAAAGACTGAATATCAAGATGGCAGTGATTAGAAGAATTAAGTCAAAAATACACTTGCAGTGCTTAACTGAGGGAACTTGAATAGATAACAGGTAAAAATCATATGAATAGAAATAGTAGAGACACACTGGTGGGATAGATAAGATGACCTCAGAGCTGTAGAGAAGTGAAAAGAAGAACACCGCATGAATGATTTGGAGGAGCAAAGGACAGATGAGAAACATTCCAAATGGACCCAAAATGTGCCTGACTTTGGCTATGAAGAAGGAACTTTGTCAGATCCCAGGTGACAGATTTGAGACCATTCGGATACCAGCATTCCTTGATTCTGAAGATGCATTCTTCTGAGATGCCTGTACTTTTGGAATCTGAGCAAGAGTAGCACTCCAATCCATCCTGCTATTTCTTCTTCCGAGAAGAAGTTGCCTGCAGATAAACACACAATAATTTGGGTTTCTGAATAGACCTTGGGACCTCAAAATGAAGAGCTCCTCTTTGTGGTGCCTCTGTATTCCTCATCACTGAAGCAACTGCTGGAGTCAAAGATCTCAGAGTAATTGGCCAAAACTTGGTTCCAGACCCATCCAGTTGGGCTCTAAGAAATTCCTCAGTAAGGACAGCTTTAAGCAGTGCTCTCATCCAACTCAGGCTCAAGGGAGGAACACCATATGTGAAATACTCTCTTTCGGTGACCTTCTCCAAGGTACTGGGAGTGCTAGTTCAGGGACGCTCAGATCTAATACATTTCTCCTACCCCCTAATCTCTTTTACTTCCTTTATGTAAGACTACCAAATTAGAATGCCGGAGATCAAAAGTGACACCAGCCTTAGTAAGTCTAAATTCTGATTGACACAAAAATCACTGATGACAAACCTAGTTAAAGTAAGATTCTATACTTCATTGAACAAGATCAGAGCTGTGGGTGTCTTTTTGTATATTATTCTTTTCTATTAGCATTTCATTAAAATAATTATTCATCAGCAATTAATGTAACCTTAGCTAAACTACCATACTAATTAAAAATGATATGGAGGAGGGGGGACAAAACAAATAATGAAACTTTTATGCTAACTATATAAACAGCATAATAAGAAAAACTAAATGAAGGAAAAACCTAGACTGGGTGGCAATTGGCATAAATTTAAATAAAAATTTTACCTAAGGCCTCAAAATATTATATTCCATCATTCTACATTTCCCCTGAAAGAAAGCAGTAATGTGACATTGATATATTAATTTCATTGAATTACTAGACCAGGCACACACTCTGCAGCACAGGGAGTCCCCTGGCTGCCCTGTAGGGTTTTTTGTTTTGTTTTTCCCCTACTTTGCCCACCATGCCCCCCTACTTTGCCGCTTCAGCCACGCCGTTTTTATTGGTTTTTTTCCCCTGCCTTTTTTTTTTTTGCTTGGGACGGCAAAAAAGCCAGAGCTGGCCCTGATGCCATCCTTCCCACTTTGGGAAGGAAAGGATGTTGTTGTCCCCGCCCCCCAACTCAGTGCCATATGACTGAATAGCTCCAAAGCCATTTTGAAGCCTCAGAGCTGAAGTAGTGGTCACTGCCTGATTTTCTATATAAAACTACATAAAAAGCTATATTAAAAGAAAGTTAATGTTGCAAAGACAAGCATTCAACAGCTAGGAAATGCCAGAATTAAGGGTGTTTGTACAACTTTAATTCTGACCCGTGTGTGTATGCATTATGAAACATACTTTATTTACAAAAGCACATACTGTTTTCTCCACAGGATCTAGCTCTCCACCCCCTTCCCACTCCTATCCTGCCACTCCCAAAGCTCCTGCCAGTGTCCTGCATCTTTTCTCCATTCCTACACAGAGGGGAACAAGACCTGCCCTGCATGGCTCCTCCATGATTTTCCTGGTCCTACGCAACAGAACTATGTTGGTTCCACTGGTTTTTGGACATTGCACACCTATGCAAATAGACAGAGGGAGAGTATGAATTATCTACAAGTGGATGCCCCAGAACTCAGCTGTTTTCTGTTGCAAGAGGAGTGTGAGAGTTCTCATTGTAATGGAAGAGAAACAAAGGATGCATGTTAAATGAGCCTTTACTGATAGTGTCTGAGGAATCTTAATGACACCAACTTGAAGATAAGAGCTAATACATCACACCTACTCAAACCAGATCACCTTGAATATCAGAAAATTATATTAAATATAGGCCACTTGATAAGTTGCCTGAAGATTGCCCAGCTACAGTAAAAAAAAGGAAATATTAAATGTGTGTAAATCATGCACTTCTGCCAAATTAAATAAAAGAAATTCACACTGCAGTCTGAATTCAAAATGAATGCCACTATGACAGAATGATTAATGATGAGCTAAAGCCAAAGACCTAGGCCACCACACTCATAAGAACATAAGAACGGCCGTACCGGCTCAGACCAAAGGTTCATCTAGCCCAGTATCTGTCTACCGACAGTGGCCAATGCCAGGTGCCCTAGAGGGAGTGAAGCTAACAGGCAATGATCAAGTGATCTCTCTCCGGCCATCCATCTCCATCCTCTGATGAACAGAGGCTAGGGAAACCATTCTTTAGCCTTCCTGGCTAATAGCCATTTATGGACTTAGCCACCATGAATTTATCCAGTTCCCTTTTAAACATTGTTATAGTCCCAGCCTTCACAACCTCCTCAGGTAAGGAGTTCCACAAGTTGACTGTGTGCTGTGTGAAGAAGAACTTCCTTTTATTTGTTTTAAACCTGCAGCCTATTTATTTCATTTGGTGACCCCTAGTTCTTGTATTATGGGAATAAGTAAATAACTTTTCCTTATTCACTTTCTCAACATCACTCATGATTTTATATACCTATATCATATTCCCCCTTAAAGTCTCCTCTTTTCCAAGCTGAAGAGGCCTAGCCTCTTTAATTTTTCCTCGTATGGGACCCTCTCGAAACCTCTAATCATTTTAGTTGCCCTTTTCTGAACCTTTTCTAGTGCTAGAATATCTTTTATGAGGTGAGGAGACCACATCTGTACACAGTATTCAAGATGTGGGCGTACCATGGATTTATATAAGGGCAATAATATATTCTCAGTCGTATTCTCTATCCCCTTTTTAATGATTCCTAACATCCTGTTTGCTTTTTTGACCTCCTCCGCACACTGCATGGACATCTTCAGAGAACTGTCCATGATGACGCCAAGATCTTTTTCCTGACTCGTTGTAGCTAAATTAGCCCCCATCATATTGTATGTATAATTGGGGTTATTTTTTCCAATGTGCATTACTTTACATTTATCGACATTAAATTTCATTTGCCATTTTGTTGCACAGTCACTTAGTTTTGTGAGATCTTTTTGAAGATCTTTGCTAAAACACTTGCAAGTGTCCAAAGCATACTTCATACATTTAATTTAAAATTAAATATGATAATTCAATGTCAAGATCCTGATCCTAATCTCAGGCTTTGTCTATACACAAGTTGTACCACTTTAACTGTAGCGGTAAAAGGCAATGAAGTCTGTCAGGGCCAGCTGGACATAAATCAGAGTGACTCCAGGTCATTCTCTTTTTAAGTTTCGTCTCATGGAGATTCAGTCCTGCCTACAGTCGTACTGGACCGTCTTCTGGCGAGCACCCAGGAGACGACGATTGCTAGCAGTCGTACCGCACCGTCTGCTGCCAGCCTAAGATATATAAGAGAGATGGAGTGGATCAAAACAAGAAAGAGACCAGATTTGTTTTGTATTCATTTGCTCCCCCCACAACTTCCTGACTAGTTGGGGGAAGGACAGCTCATTGATTTGAGCATTGGCCTGCTAAACCCAGGGTTTTGAATTCAGTCCTTGAGGGGACCATTCTGTATGATACGTGTGCGTGCTTCTCCTTGATGCAACCCCCCCCCTTGTTGATTTTAATTCCCTGTAAGCCAAGTCATCCCTCCCTCTGTCAGAGCAACAGCAGACAATCGTTTCACACCTTTTTTCAGTGCAGATGCCATAGCACGGCAAGTATGGAGCCCGCTCAGATCACACCGCAATTCTGAGCACTGTAAACACCATGCACATTATCCTGCAGTATATGCAGAATCAGAACCTGCAACAGCAAAACCAGGCAAGGAGGCGATGAGCGCAGTGACGAGAGTGATGAGGACATGGACACAGACTTATCTCAAAGTACGGGCCCCAGCAATGTGGACATCATGGTGTTAATGGGTCTGGTTCATGCCATGGAATGCCGATTCTGGACCTGGGAAACAAGCACAGACTTGTGGGACCACTTAGTGTTGCATGTCTAGGACTATTCCCAGTGGCTGCAAAACTTTCACATGCGTAAGGGCACTTTCATGGAACTTTGTGACTTGCTTTCTCCTGCCCTGAAGTGCAAGAATACCAAGTCCTCACAGTTCACAAGCGAGTGGCAATATCCCTGTGGAAGCTTGCAACACCAGACAGCTACCAGTCAGTTGGGAATCAATTTGGAGTGGGCAAATCTACTGTGGGGGCTGCTGTGATCCATGTAGCCAATGCAATCAAAGAACTGCTGAAATCAGGGGTAGTGACTCTGGGAAATGTGCAGTTTATAGTGGATGTCTTTGCTGCAATGGGATTCCCTAACTGTGGTGGGGCGATAGACGGAACGCATATCCCTATCGTGGCACCGGAGCACCAAGGCAGCGAGTACATAAACCTAAAGGGGTACTTTTCAGTGGTGCTGCAAGAACTGGTGGATCACAAGGGATGTTTCACCAACATCAACGTGGGATGGCCGGGAAAGGTACATGACGCTTGCATCTTCAGGAACTCTGGTCTGTTTTAAAAGCTGCATCAGGGGACTTTCTTCCCAGACCAGAAAATAATCGTTGGGGATGTTGAAATGCCTATAGTTATCCTTGGGGACACAGCCTACCCCTTAATGCCATGGCTCATGAAGCCATACACAGGCAGCCTGGACAGTAGTCAGGAGCTGTTCAACTATAGGTTGAGCAAGTGAAGACGTGATAGAATGTGCATTTGGATGTTTAAAGGCACTCTGGTGCAGTTTACTAACTCGGATAGACCTCAGTGAAGCCAATATTCCCATTGTTACTACTGCTTGCTGTGTGCTCCACAATCTCTGTGAGAGTAAGGGGGAGATGTTTATGGTGGGGTGGGAGGTTGAGGCAAATTGCCTGGCCGCTGATTAAACTCAGCCAAAAACCAGGGCGGTTGGAGTACAGGAGAGAGTGGTGCATATCAGAGAAGCTTTGAAAACCAGTTTCGTGACAGGTCAGTCTACCTGTGTGAAAGTTCTGTTTGTTTCTCCTTGATGAACCCCCCCACCTCGGTTCTCTCTACTTCCCTCTAAGCTAACCACCCTCCCCTCCGCCCTTCGATCACCGCTTGCAGAGGTAATACAGTCATTGTTGCTTCACATTCATGCATTCTTTATTAATTCATCACACAAATAGGGGGATAACTGCCAAGGTAGCCCGGGAGGGGTAGGGGAGAAGGGAAGCACCAGGTGGGGTGGGGCAGAAGGGAAGGAAAGGTCACACTGCACTTATTGAATGCCAGCTTTCTGTTTCTTGGGCTGTCCTTTGGGGTGGAGTGGCTGGGTGCCCAGAGGGCCCCCAGTCGCGTTCTTGGGTGTCTGGGTGAGGAGGTTATGGAACTTGGGGAGGAGGGTGGTTGGTTACACATGGGCTGTAGCAGTGGTTTGTGCTCATACTGCCTTTTCTGAACCTCAGCTATATGCCGGAGCATATCAGTTTGTTGCTCCAGTAGCCTCAGCATTGCCTCTTGCCTTCTGTCACCAAGCTGACGCCACCTATCATCTTCAGTCTGCCACTTATTATCTTCAGCCCATCACCTGTTCTCGCGTTCATATTGTGCTTTCCTGGACTCTGATATTGTCTGCTTCCACACATTCTGCTGGGCTTTCTCAGTGTGGGAGGACTGCATAAGCTCAGAGATCATTTCATCGTGAGTGTATTTTTTTCACTTTCTAATCTTCGCTAGCCTCTGGGAAGGAGAAGATAGTGTGAGCATTGAACCATTTGCAACTGGTGGAGCTAAAAAAAGAGAGAGTGGTAGTTAAAAAGTCACATTTTAGAGAACAATGGGTAGACTCTTTATTTAAAATGGGTTGACAATTTAAAAGGAGGGGCTGTGCAGGTTAATGTGCAGCACAAACCCAACTAACCCCCTCCACCCAATTCTCTGGGATGATCACTTCATCCCTCCCCGCACCACGTGGTTAATAACGGGGAACATTTCTGTTCAGCCGCAAGCAAACAGGCCAGCAGGAATGGGCACCTCTGAATGTCCTCTTAATAAAATCACCCTATTTCAACCAGGTGATGATGAATGATATCACTCTCCTGAGGATAACACAGAGACATAAAGAATGGATGTTGTTTGAATGCCAGCAAACTCCAGGACCATATACTGTGTTATGCAATGATTCCAGACTACGTGCTACTGGCCTAGTGTGAGGGGTAAAGTGTCCTACCATGGAGGATGGAATAAGACTGCCCTCCCCAGAAACCTTTTGCAAGGTTTGGGAGTACATCCAGGAGAGCTTTATGTAGATGACCCTGGAGGATTTCCGCTCCATCCTCAGACGTGTTAACAGACTTTTCCAGTAGCTGCTGGTCGTGAATGCCAGGGCAAATTAATCATTAAACATGTTTGCTTTTAAACCATGTATAATATTTACAAAGGTACACTCATCAGAGGTCCCTTCTCAGCCTGGTGGGTCCAGGAGGCAACCTTAGGTGGGTTCGGGGGTACTGACTCCAGGTCCAGAGTGAGAAACAGTTCCTGGTTGTTGGGGAAAATGGTTTCCCTGCTTCCTTGCTGTGAGCTGTCTTCAACCTCCTCCTCCTCATCTTCCTTGTCCCCCTCACCCGCATCCCTGTTGCGTGCTACTCCATTGATGGAGTCAAAGCACAGGGGCGGGGTAGTTGTAGGGGCACCTCCTAGAATGGCATGCAGTTCATCATAGAAGCGGCATGTCTGGGACTCTGAACTGGAGCAGCTGTTTGCCTCTCTGTTTTTTTGGTAGGCTTGCCTCAGCTCCTTAAGTTTCACATGGCACTGCTGAGAGTCCCTGTCATAGCCTCTGTCCTTCGTGCCCTTGGAGATTTTTTCAAATGTTTGGGCATTATGTCTTTTGGAACGGAGTTCTGATTGCATGGATTCATCTCCCCATACAGCGATCAGATCCCATATGTCCCATTTGGTTCATGCTGAGGCTCTTTTGCTATTCTGGGACTACATCATGCTTACCTTTGCTGAAGAGATCTGCACTCACCTGCAGATTGCCATGCTGGCCAAACAGGAAATGAAATTCAAAAGTTCACGGGCCTTTTCCTATCTATCTGGCCAATGCATCTGAGTTGAGAGCGCTGTCCAGAACGGTCACAATGGAGCACTCTGGGATAGCTCCTGTAGTCCAATACTGTTGAATTGCGACCACACTACCCCACGCTACCCCAAATTTGACCCGGCAAGGTCGATTTCAGTGCTAATCCCCTCATCGGGGGAGGAATACAGAAATCATTTTAAAGAGCCCTTTAAGTCCAAAAAAATGGGTTCATCGTGTGGATGGGTGCAGGGTTAAATCGATGTAACACAGCTAAATTCGACCTAAAGTCGTAGTGTAGACCAGGGCTCAGATACATCCTGAAGCATCTCTGCTCTTCTCAGTATATCTCTGACAGGATCTCTTCCTTGAGAGGTGGCTGACAAGCAATCACCCTTCCTTTTAGGCAGAGATCTTTCACTGATCTTTGTCTCTTTGATGTTAGGCCCCAGCCCTGGAAAAATAAATCTATTAATCTGGTTGAAGCCAAGGAGGTAGGCATTTCCCAATCCATAACCCTCCTATTGTTCTCCTAAGTATCCTTGAAGTATTTTCCCTGGAGACTATCTTACCTCTAGTTCTTGTTTCATTTCCTGTTTGGTCCTTTGACATTACTTGGCCTTTGTAGAGTTAAGCAAGTAAACTGTGATACACAATATTCATATAAAGATAGTACTGGAATCTCCCCCGTTCTCCACATATGGGTATCATGGCCTATAAATGTTTCAGGTATCTGACACACTAGAATAAAAGTTAGAGATAGAACATGAAAGGGTTAAAGAATAAAATGCAAGGAAAAACATAAGCGTAAAAATAGCAAGCTTACCCCTTGAGATCCAAGCCAGTAAGGTGTCAAGTGCTTCCTGTGAGGTGAACTATGGTGGATTATGTCATGCATGGGAGTAGTGGCTCTTAAATATTTATGAATAGCCTTCCAAGAGACAAACAGGAGACCTGCCAAGAGATAAAACAAACATCTAGTGACAATACATCCTTTGGATGAAAGTTATCTTCTAAGACCAATAAAAGTTCTACCAGGAGTTGCTATCACTTACAGGTAAAGTAGTATTAATTAATTAATGTAACCAATTAGTAGTACTCATTTAATACATTATTTTACCCCTTATATTTCCAATAGACATTTATGGGCTAATATAGCAAACACCTGATCACATCAATAATCCCACTGAAATCAATGGGATTATGTATGTGAGTATGGACCATTTATGCAAATAAAGGTGTGCAGGGTCTGGCCTTCATACCTGATTTGGCCAGTGAGCCAGTCCAAGCGTAAACATACCATTTAAGTTGTCATAGGTTGCAAGACTCATAGTAGGAGGAAGATAAATGATTGCAAAACTAATGATTAAGGTATCAAAATGTATCTGGATTTCACGACCCAATTCTGTGATAGAAAATTAAGAAAGGGAGCTTTTGGCTGTATCATTTAATACAGCATTATCCACAAATAAAGGATAATTCTCCTGCCTTTCATTCTGTTTGATTACAATTTGTCTAAATTTAGTATTTTTAAGGATTTTTCACCTGGCTTGTTTGATTTCTCACTGTTCATTTTCAGAAGCCAGTGAAAAATGTTGTTCTGTCTCTCATGCTGAGAAAGAATCTGGAATCCCCCAAAAAGTTTAGCAATGTGGAATCTCCCATTACAAATGAATCTAATAGTTTGTCTACATGGTGCAGTAATGCATACCAGAGGAGTGTGTATTCTTTGCGCCACTATGTGTTTTGCAATCTGGCTGCTAATCCTACTGGCATGGATTGGAAGTTTCCTAGCATGTGTTAAAATAAAACAATACTGTGTTAACTCACATTGGGAAACTTTCAAATGCATGCCAGCAGGATCAACACAATTTGCGCACAACACATAGGTGAGCATTAGAATTCACATCCTTCTGGTGTGCATTACTGCACTATGTAGACAAGCCCTAAAACTCATGAGTTTCTACACAATCCCCTTTGGATTGCCAGCGTTTCTAGGGCCTGTTCCACCACTGCAGATTCAACTAGTGCAACTCCATTGAAGCCAACACAATTACATTGGCACAAAACCGGAATAATGCGGTGTTGGAACGGCCTTTTATCTTTAACATTATGAAGTGATGCTGATTAATAAGGACATGTTCCTTTCTGAGACAGTACAATATTAACTACCAGGAAAGGCACACTACATTGTTCCTTTTTTTATTCCATTGAAAATATTTTTGCTTTATATACACAAAAAGGAATATGGTCTAGTGTTTAAGGCAATTGGATGGGAACCAAAAGTCCTGGTTTCGAATTTGAGCTGAGCCACTCAATCATGTTGTGATCTTAGGGTATAACTACACAACAACTGGGATTCCCAGTGCAGACGTGACATGCGCTAGCTCTCCTCAAGCTAGTACCTAAAAATACTCAGGCTACCAACCCAAGTACAATCCCAGACCATCCCTTGGGTACATACAAAGGCAGCTAGCCTGAGCTACAACCCCTGCCACAATGGCCACACTGCTTTTTTTAGGTGTTAGCTCAAGTAGAGCTAGCACATGTCTGCCTACCCACAATAGAAAGCACCCTCACAGCTGCTGTGCAGACATTCCTCTAGATAAGTCACTCAATCTCCTTGTGCTCAGTCTCCTTGTGCAGGACCTAAATGGAGAGGAGAGACAAATACTACATTTAAGTTTAATAATTCAGTGCTCCCAAATACTCAAGAAAAGAAACAAGTTCCATAAGTTCAAAAACAATTAAAGATTTTGGAGGACTTTTTTCTTCACAATACTCAGTGCTATAATAGCTCATTGTAAGGACATTCAAGGGGCTAGTGGTTATTACAAGTGCAAGACTGAATGTCCTTCAGAGAAGCTCCAATGGCAGTGCAAACTTCTGCCTATCCCAGTGCCTAAACACAATCAATCATCAATGGGTCTTGATCCTTTTCAGTAGGATCAATATGCAAGAATGAGAGGTTACAGTATTTCACTCACATACGCACACACAAGACACTCACTAAAACCATTTATTTGGTCATAATTGAGATAAAATTTTTGATGTTGATCCCAGATTTACTAGAAACTGCATCAAACCACCAACGCATTTCATGATTGCTAACAGATAGCAACAATTTTCAGTCACTATGAAGAGAAAACAGAGGTGGTTTTCAACTGGCATATTTCTGATTACCAACCCCTCAATCATCCACTCCCAACACCTGTCTAGGTCCCAGTTTTGTATCTAACAGAGCAAGTTGTATGGAAGTCCAAAATAGTAGTACTCAGTGCTTAAGAGAGACAAGAGGAGGATAAGGGCAATAAGATCACATTCCCACTCTAAAAATGGTCTTCTGTTGTTAGATAGCAAAGGTATACATCTGTGAGTCAGATCTATTCACATAGGCAAGTCAGGATTCATACAAATTTCTCAGTCATGATGGGTCTCAAAGAGCTCAATTTAAATTGAAATTCTTCTTATTCATTCATTTATTTGTTTTTGTTTCCCCACATACTGCATCTGGGAAAAGAGCTTTTAATAAAAAAAAATGGAAGCAATCACAAAAACATATCAAGATGAGGCCATTCACCACATTAATCACTTTACCTTGTTCTACCTCTCTATTTGTCTAGATTGTACACCCATTGGGGCAGGGACTGTGCCTCCCTTTATGTTGTACAGCACATAGCATCTCACAGCTTCCATAGGAAAAAATAATTAGAGGGAATGACAGATTAACATAAGGAAAGATTAAATATCAACTACATTTAGCTTGGCTAAACAATGACTAAGGGCACAGTGTACAAATATTTGACAACACAGAGGGAAAGGAATGGAATAGAACACAGAGTAATATGACGAAACTAAGCAAGGGAAAATTTAGGCTGAATATCATGAAAATCTTATTAGTGAAAGGAATAGTCACCAGGAGGTAATGGTAGAAACCCTATCACTTAGCACATGTTAAAACTAGATAGGACAAAACACAAGTAAATACAAGACAGGGAATACAGGCAAGTCACATCTTAGGCGCATTTAACATGCATGAATTCAGCTTTGCCTGGTTGGTAAAAACAGGAAAAAAAAAGAAAAATAATAATATAAAAACTGCATCTGTAGTGTGGGCGATTCTGCCCGCCATTTAACTCAATGAGTGTTTCACTACACACGGTTTTTGCTTTACACACTAACCACAGAACGGAACCCCCATGTAAGACAAGACTTGCCTGTAATTCAGTGCTAGTAAGGAAATGGACTAGATGACCTAATACATCTTTCTCCATTGCTATCTTCTGGCCAAACTCTTTAGTGTCCTTTAGACCCAAAGAACCTCCCCCATATCTTTACCTCCTGAAAACTAACTGGACACCCCTTCCAGCATGACTCAGCAAAAATTAATTGGAAAATTGAGTGTGGGTTTTAGAACTTCAGCCAGGGTGACTCACCAGAAAAGCACCATATATTGTGCAGGGTCTTCATTTGTCCTTACTTCCACATCCAAACTAGCTCTTGAATGAAGTCAATCAAAACTATTGCAAGCCTAAGGGAGGAGGGATAGCTCAGTGATTTGAGCATTGGCCTGCTAAACCCCGGATTGTGAGTTTAATCCTTGAGGGGGCCACTTAAGGATCTAGGGTATGAATCAGTACTTGGTCCTGCTAGCGAAGGCAGGGGGCTGGACTCAATGACCTTTGAAGGCCCCTTCCAGCTCTAGGAAATAAGTATTAATGGTTTGACTGTATTATTACAATGGTTTCTAATGTAATATCAAACTACCAACGCCAGCAGTATTTCTTTCTAACTTCATGGGGAAGAGTTCGGGTTAACCTGTCCAGCATTAATTTAATATTTATACAAATTAAGTTAGATATTTTAATGGTGTACAACCAAAAAGTTAAGTCACTCATGAACAGTATTCTGTTTAAATGCTGGTTGATTTTGGAGATGCAGCTTAGACATCAAAGGTTAAGAGAAATGATGGAGTGGTGTTTTTATATTGGACACAGCAGCAGTGTGACATTTTTCTTTTCAGCTACAAGGCTTTTAGTCTGACAGTACTGATTTGTCATAGTTACTGAGCACACAAGGATCCTAATTGGAAACCTGGTGTTTTATGCACATACACGTAGAGTCAACAGAAGAGTAGCCCCTATGGCTTGTGGAAGATTCATTTTACAAAAACAACACATATACAACCAAACTAGAGGGAAGAACGCAAGTCAAATAAGTGTGCAGGGAGGAAAAATGCAAGCTAGCCACCAACACTAATGTCTCCTGGAATTCATTTAATCTTGTCTGCTTCATCGTCCTTTAGTTCTCATTTAACTTGCCATGAAAAGCTGAACTTTCCATTAGTGCTGTGGAAGAAGGAGGTAATAGAAAGAGATTTAACTTACTCAATTTAATGTGCAGTATTAGTTTCTATATTCTGTTCATTATAAGATCATAGGTATGTCACTAAGCCAGTTATCACTCAAATTTCCATAATAGTTGCAGAGAAACACATTCAGATAACAATCTTCTCCACCAGAGCAAAATAATTTTATGTTCTCTTAATTAGACATATATCAGTAGACAAAAAGCAAGCATGTGCATGTGGCCTAGTCCCAACTCTTATGGAAGATGGTAAACTATATACTCTACATTAAATACCATAAACTACGAAATTCAGTAGACAGAAGAAATATTGGTATAATTGTAAGTATACCCACATTGTTAGACTGAGCAAGTATGTGAATTTGCTGAACCTAACAAAGCCAGATTAAGACATAGGGGCTGAAGGCCTATTTCTTAAGCCTCAGTTCCTGGAATCATGTGATTTTCAGAATTCCAGCTTTCATTAAAAACAAACAAACAATTTTTAGCCTTCATGGTTGTGAAGAACATCTTGAAAATATGTCCCACTTGAAACCAATGCAGTTCTGTCTACCTGAGTCTGCAGACAGTCTGAAAATGACAGCTCCGAGACTGAAATGATAGCTTCGAGTCTGGGGTATAGTGCCATGTGTATCCCACTGGGGTGTTAGCAACAAGCGTTGTTGCTTTCAGGGGGCCCAGCAGAAAGCCCTGGGTAAGGTAAGAGATGAAGAACGCAGTGGGTCTGGTCCACCCACTCCAGTAGATATACCACAGCTCCTGGAGTAAGTAATAAGGGAGGCTGCTGTCCATATCTCTCCTGAAGGAGAATGCACTCCTGCTCCTGGGTGAGAAGTGGGTCCAATGCAACTACCCTACCCTCTCTAGAAGGGGAGGGCTATCACTACTTCAAATGAGAACAGCAGGGCCATGGTGCCACGGCCAGGGCAATCCCTATTTCATGGTGTGTCTACGGTCCTGAATTCTTTTAATCCAGCCCTGAAATCTACTCTTGTTCTACCCTTTCCTTTCCCTTCTATTGTTTTTCATGCTGTCTTGTTATGAATTGTCTCAAATTAGGCTGTAAACCAGTGATGGGCAATCTGCAACCCCTCAGGGTAATCCATTGGCGGGCCACAAGACCCTTTGTTTACGCTGACCACCCACAAGCACAGCTGCCCACAGCTCCCAGTGGCTATGGTTTGCCGTTCCCGGCCAATGGGACCGCCGGGAAGTGGTGGCCCGTGGGCCGCAGGTTGCCCACCACTGTGGTAAACACTTCAAAGCAGGAACTGTGTCTTTTTAAGGGATTGTACGGCATGTAGCATAATTGAGTCCCAATCCAGGCTGCTCTGTAAATTAGGTTCAGTTCACCACAAGAGAATAAAATAAGAAACACACAGTTCTCCAAACTTCATCTTTTAGATCCTTTTCAGTATTTTCTTTGAACTACAGAGATATATTTAAGGTTAGCAACTGAGATTTTCTTTCTGTTTAATGCCTTGTGGGGGGAACTGAGTATTAAAACAAGTTGTTTATTTGATGTTTTTAATTACAATCATTTCTATAACATAAACTTGTTGTCGCTATTCCTTCATGTTTATTTGTAGGTGTATTTATTTATTTAATGGACTATATGTAGAAACTATACTCAAAGCTATCCGATATAAACCAGCATGAAGCACTCTCTCTTCCAGCCCCTTTTCATGTCACTTACACCAGCTTAGTTGCCATGGACACATTCACTAGTGAGGTGTACATGGGAGGTGAGGGTTGTAATTTGTAGCTTGGTAAGTGAGAGCAGCCCAGATCCACAAAGGTAATTAGTTGTCTAACTCCCAGATGAAGGTGCCGTTACAACCCATGAAACTCCAGTTCAGCTGCTACTAACTGTAGACACCTAAACTCACCTGGCGCCTAACTGTTTGCAGTAAAAATTTCCTGAGTGCCTATGTTTCTGCCTCTGGGCATGCACACAGCTGCCTTATTCTACTTATTTCCTGCCTAAGCCCCAGAGCGATAGACAGATAGGTGTTCAGCAACCTAAGTCAGGGGTACAAGGCACCTGGTGTGGAAAAGCAGTAGGCCCTTGCTGGTAGCCCTTGTGGTTGCGGGTATCACCTGGGACCACAGTTCAAATCCTGCCTCTCTCTAAAGCGGGGAAAGGATTTCAACAGGGCTTTTCTCTATCTCAGGTGACTGACCTCACCATTGGCCTGGGAGCGTATATTCTAATGTAGGGAATCACTCAGTCTCTCCTATTGAAGTTGTTCCACTGTAGCTAATTGAATAATTAATTGGGCCAGAGGGAGTGAGTGACTATATAGCTCAGTAGCTAAGGCATTCACCTGAGAGGTAGTAGAGTTCTATTCAAATCCCGTCTCCTCATCAGACAGAGGGAGGAACTTGAAATAGAGGGTCTCTGACATCCTGGGTGAGTGCTTTAACCACTGTTGTAAGGGAGGACCTTCCCCCAACCATTCTGTCTGGAGTTAGGTGGCTTCTGAGCAAAACCTACTGGCTCAGGCCCCACATGTGAGTTAGGTGGAGGAGCACCTATCTTTCACCAGGCTGTGGATAGCAAACAGAGATATGTGCCTCTACAACCCAGAGTTGGGCCTTTATTTCTGTGAGAGGGGGAGAGTTTATGATACATACCTCATCGGCGTTTCCCATTGGCTAGCTCCCTGCCTAACATGCTGACTTTGCGAGTAGTATTCTGTGGTGCCTCTCTCTCCCCTTCCATTGTATATGAAACCTCAGCATCTAACTCAGGCTTTGTGGATAGCAATATTGTGATTTTTCTAGACTCCCAAAAGGTAGGTGCTAAGGAGTCTGGAAGGTATAAATTACATTGATTTAGATCTTCCTCAGTTTGGCCCAAAATGAATGGTTTTAGAATAACATACCTTCTTAATAAGGTGTACCTTATTTTGCTGAACTCTGAGTAACAGAAGATATGTGTTAATCATAAACCTGATACAGCCTAAGGGAATATACTGAATGAAGCTTTGCTCTGATGCAGCTCCTAAAACATACAGGAACAGAGATTTTTTTTTATCCTAAACTTGATAGCTCTGCAGGAGTGCAGCTTCATTCCTGTGGATCTTCTCAATGTAACAGACTGGATCTCTGTAGTAGCCCCCCCTCTTCTTTTATTCTGAGTTGGCTGGCCTGGGAGGAAATTCAGTCATCCCTACCCTGTGATCACAGAAAGCCCAGTTATCAGTCTAGTATAGTTTTCAGATCGCCACGAAGGATTTCCTAAAATTATGTGGCATTTTAGAGACTAACAAATTTATTTGGGCATAAGCTTTTGTGGGCTATATGCACAAATAAATTTGTTAGTCTCTAAGGTGCCACAAAGACTCTTCATTCTTTTTGCTAATATAGACTAAAAACCTCTGAAACCTAAAATAATGGTTAGATCAGGGATCAGCAACCTCTGGCATGCGGCTCACCAGGTTAAGCACACTGGTGGGCCGGGCCAGTTTGTTTACCTGTCGTGTTGGCAGGTTCGGCAGACCACAGCTCCCACTGGCCGCGGTTCACTGTCCCAGGCCAATGGGGGAGGCGGGAAGTGGTGTGGGCGAGGGATGTGCTGGCCGTGGTTTCCTGATGCGGCAGGTAAACAAATTGGCCCGGCTTGCCAGGGTGCTTACCCTGGCGAGCCATGTGACAGAGGTTGCTGACCCCTGGGTTAGGTTATACATTCACCTAAGAAGAGGAATATATGTACATTAGAGAAACTTCACAATCATTTCCATGGCTTAAGCATAAGAAGTCAGTGTGAGTCTGAATCCAAAGATAAATATCAGATCCCCCTCCTCCATTGCATCAAACACAAGGCAATACTTGTCTTTGTCTCTAAGGCCCTTCTCCATTTAGTTCTACCCCAACTATGAAATCTAAGCTTATCAAGCTGTCAACCTCTGCACTCTGTGCCAATGAAGGCAGCCTTGATCATCTGCCTCTGTCTCTCCCCCATGCTGTCTTCATGCCTGGGAAAAACTTTCCATCAAATATGTAAAGTTGCCACTTCTCCTCTTTTAAATTCCTCTTCAAATTTACCTCCTCCACGAAGCCTGCAAGTCATGTACCCTGACAGATTAGGCAAGTGATGAGCCAAGTGACTTCTGCTTTTCTACTGAGCTGTTTGTTTTACTGGTACTTCATCTTCCAAGTTCTTCCCCACCAACACATCTGGTTAGTTTGTCCCTCTGAGTCCTGTCTGTCATGTAGATTGCGAGTACAGTTAGCCAAGAAATGGTAAATTATGTTTTGTGAAAAATTTCAAATATTTCCAATTTTTTGATGAAAACCAGAGTATTCAAAGTTTTTGCCCCCTCCAACTTTTGTTTCCCGCTTTTGTCTCATGCCCCTTTTCACTGTCAATATTTAAAACTGAAAAAAGAAAGTGGGAAGAAGGTGGAGAGGGGGGTGTCAAAATGTTTTCAGGTTTTGGTTTTGAAAATAAAGAATGTTTTAACGTGTTTTTTTTTTCATTTAAAAAACAGGTTAAAAGAAACTTGTAAGAGTTTATTTCTGGAAAGAAAAAAGAGATTATTTTTAATAATAAATAAAATTCTGAATGAAAAATTTCAGCCAGCTCTGACTGAGAGCTTTCTGGGGCAGGAAGTGTCTTCTTGGTTACCAGTCTGCACCATGCCTAGGACAAGTGGGCACTGATTCTTGATTCTGGTTCCCAGATGCCACCACAGTACAAATAATAAACAAAATAATAAAATCTGTCTTGGGACTTAGAGTATAAAGAATCACCTAGTTAGCCAGTTTTGTTACCCAAATATTATTTAACATTGTAGGATGTCATTCATATTTCTAGAGTTCTAGAAATTAGCACACTTCATCTTAAAGGGATAAAGACTGAATTCTCAACACCTACAAAAAATACTGACAGGAAGGACCTGGGGAAAAGGAAAATTCCATGGATATTCCTGTAGTGGAGTTTCTTCCAAGCTCATTCCAGCAGGGGACTGAGTATGGAAAAGGGTTTGTACATCTTCCCTAAAGGCTGGGCTCCTTCCAGAACACTCAGCTCCCTCAAGAATCTTTGGCTGCTAGGACCATCCATGTGGAGGCACTGAGATATGCACCAACTCTGGCTCCCTTGCCTTTGTTCAGTTCCTTGTGAGCACAGATCCAGTCAAGATAAACTAGCAAGATTTCCTCCATTTGCTGATAACTCTCCTCCAGAAGGGATGGGGAAATTAAAATCTGAGGCTATATTAGCTTTCCCAAGGATTCCCTATAGGGCTGATAGAGAATGGGGTTGTGGGGATATGATGTACAACCAACACCTTTAGTACCAGACTTTAAATTATCCTGGTACATGAGCCAAAATAACTCTCACTTCTATTCGCTAAGACATGGCAATGAAAATCAACCACTAGCTATAGCCATCTGCCAGAGAACAGCTGGGGCTGCTTACTGGACTCTAGCCTGGTGGTGCAATTAAATAGCAGGGTGGTATTGACTGATCTGTTTACTTGGTTAGACAATGTGGCTTCAGCCCTCCAGCCCCCCAAATTATATAAAAAGTTGCAACTTGAACCAGATACATCCATTCTTAGAGAGAGAAGTAAGACTTAGAATTTTCTTAAAGTAAGGTTAACAAAACTCCCCTCCTTTACTGTAATTAGGTTAGTTATTCCCTTAGCACTCCAAGATAATACTTTGGTAAGCTACAATGCTGGGAGGGGATGGATAGCTCAGTGGTTTGAGCATTAGCCTGCTAAACTCACTGTTGTGAGTTCAGCCTTTAAGGGGGCCACTTAGGAATCTGAGGAAAAATCAGTACTTGGTCCTGTTAGTAAAGGCAGGGAGCTGGATTCAATGACTTTTTGAGGTCCCTTCCAGTTCTATGAGATAGGTATTTTTCTTTCTCTCTCTCTCTCTATATATATATGCACAGTGAATAAACACTTCAAATAAAGTGTAGCAGGGTGATCACCTGCTCTGCCCTTAAGAGGGCTTAAAACAGTTCAGGGAAGGGCAGTGGCTGGGAGCAAGCAGTTCCCATGCTGAGAGGGGAAGCAGCCTCAGCTGTAGCCATGCCTCAGCTGGCCCTTATAAGAGGGCAGTGGGCTAGGAGCACAGACTCTCTCTAGCCTGTTGAGAGGGAGGTACCTGGCTGCTGGGAGCATACCAAGGTACCTGAGCTGGGGGAAGGCCCAGGGAGCTGGGGAGCTCCAGCCTGGAAACCCCCAAGTGGAGGGCCAAATAGGTACTGGGGTTATTAGGGGGCAGCCTAAAGGGGTAGGCAATGCAGCAGGTCCAAACCCCCTCGCCTGTGATGAGTGGCATTTACACTGCATTCTGCCCCAGTGAAGAGGGGCTAGGTGAAGGCTGGCAGTGGCCATAAACTGAGGCGAGGTGGGGATAGTGGGTGGGGGTTCCCCAGGGCCAGCTCTTCCATTTAGGCAATCTAGGCAGTTACCTAGGATGCCAGGATTTGGGGGGGCAGCATTTTGCCACCCTCGGAAGCAATTCAGTGGCGGGGGTTCCTTCTGCGCTCAGGGTCTTCAGCGGCAATTCGGCAGCAGGTCCTTCACTTGCTCTGGGACCCGCCGCTGAAGTGCCTCGAAGACCAGGAGCACAAAAGGACCCCCCAGCCGCAGAATTGCAGCCGACCAGGAGTGCAGAAGGACCCACGCCTACGGCACCAAAAACCCTGGTGCCACTCCTGGGGTTTCCTGAGGAGGGGAGACCCAGAGACTGAGGGGTATACTGCCAGGGGGCAGCACCCCAGCATGCAAGGGGCACCAGGTCTGGGAGGGACGCAGGGCCTGGAAAAAGTGGGACACCAGCCTGCAGAGGGCACTCCAACAGCTGGAGAGCTAATTCCCAGAAGCTACCAGCAGAAGGCACCACAGGGGTGAGTCCCGCACACTTGCATAAAGTAATTTAAAGATCTCCACATCTAATGCTAGTTGCCTATAGGTTTGAGATCACAGCATTATTTCACTTTGGGTCACTTTTGTCTTTAGAGAAAATAGTAGGACATTTGCAAGACAGAAATTCTGATTTACTGTTTTGATTTTTTTCCCTTTTAATACTGTAACAAAATTCTTGCTATTGTGGCCGTAAGTGTACTACAGTTTCAGTTACCTTCCACTGAGGCACCTGTTGTCTCCTGGAGTCATAGAGCCATTTCAGCCAATAGCAACACTAGAAGAAGCAGTGTAAGCTGCTGCAGTCTTGGAGAAATGCCAGTGAAATGTCCTCAATATTTAAAATTTCTGCATCTCCTATTCACTTGTGCCATTATAATATGGCTAATGTCAGTAAAAGTCCAATTTTGCATCAACATAGGAACTAATGGCCATCCAGTATAAGGATTTAAAACAAGAATACCCATCTAGAAATAAGCAGTAGAAAACACAATGTGAAAAACAAAAGCATGAAGTGAATACCTTATTTGTCATTATTATGCCTAGTAATAGTATGAAAATGACAGCACTGGAGCAAAAAGTGCTCAGATGATGATTGGCATGTTAGAAGAATGTAGATTTATAACCAGGTAACTGCAGTAATCCATTCACTAAATATAATCCCATTAACAATGAATAAATCATTTACATTTAAAAGAAAAATTGCCATGACTCGTTAATGCGATTAACCTTCCATTAAAGAAAAACGTTATTTTTAGTCTATACTTGGTCCTCATCTTTCATACTGACAGTGTAAAAATTGCATTATGTCTGAAGGGTAAAAAATCAGTTTTAGCTGATAGCATGGACTGTTATTGACCAGAGCTGACTGAACCCAGAACACAGTTGAGTTTTCAGTGTGATGCAGTAACAAAATGTGGCTGTTGGGGCGAGGGGGAAATGATGTATCTAAAAAATATATCCAAATTGCACAGCCAATCTTAAGGAAATGTATTAATATAATGAATGCACTTCACTGGGAATAGGCAAAATGCCAGAAGTTAAGGAAAATATGTATGTCTATCTATAGATAGATATATCTCAAACAGCCCTAGAAACAATGTGCTGCTAAAGTTTTGTTCTCTTTGCTCTTTCCGGGGAAATTAGTCCTGAGTCTTCTCTAACCAGCACTATTGTAACTCTATTGCAGTCTCTGATATAAAACAAGTCCTAGCCTGATCGAAAGGCCACTGAATAGGGGAATCTGGTCTCCTGTGTATAGCTAATGTTTTGACATCAGAGCCTTCAGATTATTAGAAGGGCATATCTTCCCAAGTTACAACACCACTATTTTGATGATGGATAATTATAAGGAACAGTCACATGAGTGAGATGTCTGCAAGCTGCATAGAAACTTAAAGAAAAACATTATAATAGAGTCTCAAATTATATGTATACCTCAATTAAATAATAATTAGACGACCAGAAAAGCCACCACCATGGCTAAACAGAGTAAAAAGGCAGTTGGACACAAAAATACATCATTTAAAGATCGGAAGTCAAATCCTATTGAGGAAAATAGAAAGGAACATAAACTTTGGTACCTCAAGTGTAAAAGTATAATTAGGTAGGCCAAAAAAGAATTTAAAGAGTAACTAGAAAAGACAAAAAACTAATGGCAATATTTTTAAGTATCTCAGGACAGGAGTTCTGCCAAACAATCAGTAGAGCCACTTGATGATTGAGGTGCTAAAGGAGCACTCGAGGAAGACCAGGCCATTGCAGGCAAGCTAAATGAATTATTTGCCTTGGCCTTCACTGCAGAGGATGGGAGAGAGATTCCCACATGTGAACCATTCTTTTTAAGTGATAAATCTGAGGAGCTGTCCCACACTGAGGTGCTAATAGGGAGGTTTTGGAACAAATTGATCAATTGAACAGTACTAAGTCATCAGGACCAGATGGTATTCACCCATGAGTTCTGAAGGAACTCAAATGTGAAATTGCAGAACTACTAACTGTGCTTTGTAACCTATCATTTAAGTCAGCTTCTGTACCAAATGACTGAAGGATAGCTAATGTGATGCCAGTTTTTTTTTAAAAAGCTCCAGAGGTGATGCTGGAAATTACAAGATGGTAAGCCTAACTTCAGTATCAGGCAAATTCATTGAAACTATAGTAAAGAACAGATTTATCATAAATGATCACAATATGTTGGGGAAGAATCAACACAGCTTTTGTAAAGGGAAATCATGGCTCACCAAATATAAGAATTCTGAGAGGGGTAAACAAACATTCAGACAAGAGGGATCCAGTGTGTATAGTGTACTTGGACTTTTAGAAAGCCTTTGACAAAGTCCCTCACTAAAGGCTCTTAGGCAAACTAAGCAGTCATAGATTAGTGACTAGTTAGAAGGTAGAAAATAAAGGGTAGGAATAAATAGTCAGTTGTCACAGTGGAAAGGGGTAAATAACAGGTCTTCCTGTATTGGGATTAGAGCTGTTCAACATATCGATAAATGGTCTGGAAAAAGGTAAAAAGTGAGATGGTAAAGTCTGCAAATGATACAGAATTATACAAGATAGTTAAGTCCAAAGGTAACTGCAAGAGTCAGAAAGAGATCTCACAAAAATGGGTAACTGAGCAACAAAATGGCAAATGAAATTCAGTGTTGCTAAGTGCAAAAAGCGACAAAGAGTCCTGTGGTACCTTATAGACTAACAGAAGTATTGGAGCACGAGCTTTCATGAGTGAATACCTACTTTGTCAGATGTGTCTGATGAAGTGGGTATTCACCCACGAAAGCTCATGCTCCAGTACTTCTGTTAGTCTATAAAGTGCCACAGGACTCTGTCGCTTTTTACAGATGCAGATAGAGGTGAAAGTAAACCAGTCCGGTCTGGTGTACCGGCAAGAACCAGTACACTGTGCTGGACTGCACCAGCTTCCATGGCCAGGATTGAAAGGGCTCAGAGCTCCCCACGGCTGCGGACCCTAAAAATCTCGGCCGCGGCTCCAGTGGCAGGGCAGAGGCTGAGATTTAAAGGGTTCAAAGCTCCCCGCAGCTATGGGCAGCTTGGAGCCCTTTGAATCTCAGCCGCGGCTCTGACGGCTGGGCTGGGGCCAGGATTTAAAGGGCTCGGGGGCTCCCCTCAGTGGCAGGAGCTCTGGGCCCTTTAAATCCCTGCCCCAGCCCCGCAAAGCTTGGGGGTCCCCCTGGCGGCTGGAGCCCTGGGCCCTTTAATTTGCCTCTGAGCCCTGGGGGGCTCCCAGCCACCTCTTCAGCTGGGAGCTCCTAGCTGATTTAAAGGCCCTGGGTCTCCCAGCCACAGCTGGTGCCCCAGGACCTTTAAACCTTGAGAGGCCACGCCTCTTCTGGATGAGGCCACACCTCTTCTGGATGAGGCCACGTCTCCTCAGGACTCCAGCAGTACTGGTAAGTCCTGTAAGTTGCTTTCACCCCTGGATCCAGACTAACACGACTACCCCTCTGATACTTGACGCTAAGTGCAAAGTAAAGCACACTGGAAAACATAATCACAACTATACATACAAGGTGATGGGATAACTGTTACCATGGAAGAGAAAGATCTTGGATTCATCATGGATAGTTCTCTGAAAATATCTGTTCAATGCAGCAGCAGTCAAAAAAGTTAACAATGTTAGGAATTAGATAATAAGACAGAAAATGTCATGATGCAAACATATAAATCCCTAGTATGTTCACACCTTGAATATTCCATGCTGTTCTGGTTACCCTGTCTCAGAAAGATATATTAGAAGTTTAAAAAGTACAGACAAGACAACAAAAATGATTAGCGGTATGGAACAGCTTCCATATGAGAAGAGATTAATAAGACCTGAACCGCTCTGCTCAGAACAGAGACAACTAAGGACGACATGATAGAGGTCTATAAAATCAGAAATGGTGTGGAGAAAGGGAATATGGAAGTGTTATTTACCACTTTACATAATACATGAACCAGGTGTGACCTGGTGGTGACTGGAGCAGACCTCATTGGCAATGCCAAGGTCAGAGCAGGCTGCAAAAAGGAGTTCAGATATTCTCAAGCCTGTTGGGTAACACTGAAGTTAAATTCCCCAACCAGTCACAAACTCTGCTTCTGATCCCCACACTGGTTATCAAGAAGTTAAAAAATAAATCACACAGCCTCCTTTATTGCATTCTAGTTCTCTGGCTCTTAATCAGCACCTAAGTCTACTACAGTGAGAAGTTGTTTTAAAACTCTGCTCACTATACAAAATGTTCTTCTGACCCCCAAAGGACAGCCATCTTGCCAGGTCAGTATTGGGATGGATTTTACCCAAAATACCACACTGTCAGCCAATCCTTTAGTATCTAAAACTAAAGGTTTAGTATAAAGAAAAAAGAAATAACGAGAAGAGAGATAATACAAAGACTTCATTTAAGTATATGACTGCATTATCAAGGTACATATATCAGTTTCTTAGCAGTGTTGGTGAGTTTGCTGGATGAAAGTCACTCTAGAACACATCCACAGCTGGGATGGGTCATTCAGTCCTTTGTTCAGAGCTTCAGTTTGTAGAAAAGTTCTTCCAGAGGTAAGAAGCAGGACTGAAGACAAAATGGAGATGATGCAGTTGCCTTTTATATTCTTTTGCCATGAGGCTTGCACTTCCTTTGTTCCCAACAAAAGCTTCACAGCACATAACAAAGCCTTAGGATATGTCTACACTACAAAATTAAATTGATTTTATATGTCAATTTTTAGAAATTGATTTTTATACAGTCGATTGTGTATGTCCCCACTAAGTGCATTAAGTCGGCAGAGTGTGTCCTCACTACTGTGGCTAGCATCGACTTATGGAGTGGTGCACGGTGGGTAGCTATCCCACAGTTCCCGCAGTCTCCATCACACATTGGAATTCTGGGTTAAGCTCCCAATGCCTGATGGGGCAAAAACACTGTCACGGGTGGTTTTGGGTACATGTCGTCAGTCGCCCCTCCGTCCATGAAAGCAATGGTTGTCAATCATTTTGTGCCTTTTTTCCTGGGTCACTCATGCAGATGCTTTACCACGGCAAGCATGAAGCCCACTCAGCTCATCGTCATGCACTTTAAAAGCTTGCTGGTGCTGTTTACTGACTAGGTCAAACCTCAGCGCAACCAACGTTCCTATTGTTATTGCTGCTTACTGTATGCTCCATAATATCTGTGAGAGTAAGGGGGAGATGTTTATGGCTGGGTGGGAGGTTGAGCCAAATCGTCTGGTGTCCAATTTTGAGCGGCCAGACACCAGGGCGATTAGAAGAGCACAGCAAGACCTGCTGTCCATCAGAGAGGCTTTGAAAACCAGTTTCATGACTGGCCAGGCTACAGTGTGACAGTTGTGTGTGTTTCTCCTCGATGCAAACCTGCCCTCTCTGATGATTTTAATTCCCTGCAAGCCAACCATCCTCCCCCCTTCGAAATAAAGTAACTATTGTTTTGAAACCATGCATTCTTTCTTTATTAATTTTTTTTAAAATGAGATAATGGAAAAGGTAGCCTGGGGAAGGAGGGAAGGACACAGCCATGTTGCTTATTACAGCCACACTAAAAAATCAAACTGTTTGAATGACAGCCTTCTGTTGCTTGGGTCATCCTCTGGAGTGGAGTGGCTGGATGCCCGGATCCTCCCCACCGTGTTCTTGGTCATATGGGTGAGGAGGCTATGGAACATGGGGAGGAGGGTAGGCAGTTATACAGTGGATGCAGCGGGGGTCTGTGCTCTTGCTGGCTTTCCTCAACATCGTGTCCTACCTTCGCTCTTTGCGCTCACTTAATTCTTTTCTAGCCTCTGCCACTGAATGCCTCCATGCATTAAGCTGTGCCTATCAGTGCAGGAAGACTGCATGAGCTCGAAAAACATGCCATCGTGAGTGCATTTTTTTTCGCTTTCTAATCTGCGATAATCTCAGGGACAGAGATGATAGGGGAAGCAAAGAAACATTCTATGCTATATGATTCTGGGGGGACTGCATGGTCACCTGTGCTGCTGAGTTCGCCACGCTGACCAAACAGGAAATTAAATTCAAAAGTTCCCTGAGCTTTTCCTGTGTACCTGGCTAGTGCATCGGAGTTCAGAGTGCTGTCCAGAGCGGTCACACTGGAGCACTTTGGGATAGCTACCAGAGACCAGTACTTTCGATTTACATCTGCACTACCCCAAATTCGACCCAGCAAGGTTGATTTTAGCGCTAATCCCCTCGTTGAGGGAGGAGTACAGAAGTCGATTTTGTGATCCGTTTAAGTTGACAGAACAGGGTTGGTTGTGTGGATGTAGTCATTTTAAAATTGACCTAACATGGCTAAATTCAACCTAACCCATAGTGTAGACCAGGCCTAAGACTTCTTTGTCCATAGGCATGCCCCTACATGGCTTGCTGTAGTCTCTGGTCTTTCAATGGTCCCTTGATGGACCATCAAGCAGACTAGTCAGTACTGATGCCAATCTGTCTGAGGGTGTCACCCAGATGCATAGCACAATTTTGGAAATATAGCTATACCCTACATATCTATAACTTACAGTACAATGGTGATACAAACATATAAACGGATTATAATACTTGGCAAATTATATCATTTTTGCAGATACCAGACATGGCATACCTGGCACAACTCATTGCAATTTTACAATATTGGTATTCATAATATCCTAAAGTATCCCTCAGATTCCATACAGCATCACACCAAATTCCACCACGATTTCAACAGCTTCCACCCCACCATCAACCTCAGCCTGGACCAATCTACACAGGAGGTACACTTCCTAGACACCACGGTGCAAATAAGTGATGGTCACATTAACACCACCCTATACCGAAAACCTACCGACCGCTATGCCTACCTTCATGCCTCCAGCTTCCATCCCAGGCACATCACACGATCCATTGTCTACAGCCAAGCACAGAGGTACAACCGCATCTGCTCTAACCTCTCAGACAGAGACCAACACCTACAAAATCTCCACCAAGCATTCTCAAAACTACAATATCCACATGAGGAAATAAGGAAACAGATCAACAGAGCCAGACATGTACCCAGAAGCCTCCTACTGCAAGAAAGAAACCAACAGGACTCCACTGGCCATCACATACAGTCCCCAGCTAAAACCTCTCCAACGCATCATCAGGGATCTACAACCCATCCTGGACAATGATCCCACACTTTCACAGGCCTTGGGTGGCAGGCCAGTCCTCGCCCACAGGCAACCTGCCAACCTGAAACATATTCTCACCAGTAACTGCACACCGCACCATAGTAACTCTAGCTCAGGAACCAATCCATGCAACAAACCTCGATGCCAACTCTGCCCACATATCTACACCAGCGATACCATCACAGGACCTAACTAGATCAGCCATACCATCACTGGTTCATTCACCTGCATGTCCACCAATGTAATATATGCCATCATATGCCAGCAATGCCCCTCTGCTATGTACATCGGCCAAACTGGACAGTCGCTACGGAAAAGGATAAACGGACACAAATCAGATATTAGGAATGGCAATATACAAAAACCTGTAGGAGAACACTTCAACCTCCCTGGCCACATTATAGCAGACCTTAAGATGGCCATCCTGCAGCAAAAAAACTTCAGGATCAGACTTCAAAGAGAAACTGCTGAGCTTCAGTTCATCTGCAAATTTGACACCATCAGCTCAGGGTTAAACAAAGACTGTGAATGGCTTGCCAATTACAAAACCAGTTTCTCCTCCCTTGGTTTTCACACCTCAACTGCTAAAACAGGGCCCATCCTCCCTGACTGAACTACCTCATTATCTCTAGCTTGCCTGCATATATATACCTGCCCCTGGAAATTTCCACTACATGCATCTGACGAAGTGGGTATTCACCCACGAAAGCTCATGCTCCAAAACGTCTGTTAGTCTATAAGGTGCCACAGGACTCTTTGCTGCTTTAGCATCACACCAGGGAGAGTCAATGAAGTTAATATGCAGCAGGTTTAATAAAACATAAGGAAATACTGCTTCATACAATGTACAGTCAGCCTGTGGAACTCCTTGCCAGGGGATGCTGTGAAGGCCAAAACTACAACTGGGTTCACAAAAGAATTAGATATTTTCATAGAAAATAGGGCCATCAATGGCTGTTAGCCAGCCAAGACAGTCAGGGATGCAACCCCATGCTTTAGGTGTCTCTAACCCTCTGAAAGCCAGAAGCTGGGAGTGGACGACAGGGAATGGTTCACTCATTAAATTGCCCTGTTCTGTTCATTCTCTCTGAAGCATCTGGCATTAGCCATATTCAGAAGACATGATACTTGACTAGATGGAACATTGGTCTGACCCAGTATAGCCATTTGATTTTATGTTCTTAGAGAATCCTGTCCATCTGTAACATCAGTCAATTCAGCTCTCTATTTCCACTGCATTTAACACCAGGGCTGGTTCTAGAATCCAATTATTGGAGGGGCAAGTGGTATTTTGGGTGTTGCTATTTAAAAAAACAAAACAAAATAAAAACTCAACAACTTTCTAGGAGCCCAGGGGCTAGTTAGATGCCTAGAAAATCTTGCTTTTTAAGAGTTTAAAAAAATCAAATTTTGCTATTGTATAGTTCAGCTAAAGGATATACATATTTTGGACTTTCTAATAATAATTTTGAGCAGCTGGAAGACCATATGGCTGGGCGGGAGGGTAAAGGCCCTAGTAGAACCAGGCCAACTTATCACAGCTTTATTGCTGCCTTCTAACCTCTCTCTACTATTGTAAATAAATTTGCAAATATGAGCAAAAAGTAACCAAAAAGTACAAATGAAATGCAACAATTACATATTTTAAACAATAAAAATATAAATAGACCAAGACTCGTGATATTCATTCTTGTTTTCAGTCTCATTTCTCATTCATTTTTCAATATAATAATTAGTTCATGTTTATAATGAGTTCCTTGGGGGATTTTAACAGTGAATATTTCCCTCATCTCATTACTTTCATAACACTCAAACTAATACAATGTACTTATATAATAAGTACAGAGTTAAATAATTATCAGTTTTCACTCTCCTGTAAGTTCACCCCTGTGTCAGTGTCTCTGTTAGCCCTGTATAAATTGTGATAAAGGCACAATCTGGCTCCCATGGATATCAACAGAAAAGCTCTCATTGACTTAGGTAGTGTCAGGACAGGCTCATAGAACTGGACTTCACAAACAGGACCCAGTACTATAGGGTGCCAAGTGCTTCATATCTCTCTTAAATTAGTGGGCATGCTAATAGTGGGCACTAACTAAAGAGGCACTCAGCACCTCTCAGGATCAAGCTACTGAGGTCATATTTTTTGCAGTCATTATGTAAGGAGAAATTTTGTTACTCCAGTAACCTGCCTAGATTGCCCACAGTTATAATGCCAATTGTTATGCTTATTGCTGAAAGCGGCTAGAAAGGCCTTTCTGAAACCTTAGCAAAACTAACAGACCAGGAGGGGAGGGGGAAGAAAGTGACCATGAGGAGTAAACATGATTCTGTGCCTTCCTGACTTGACCTTTTTGCCAAAGCATGTAATACTAAAAAAATGGGTATAAAAAGAGGAAGAAATCTGAGCTTAATGGACACTTGATGGATACTTCTCAAGTCCCCCTGAAGCTGGAAAGCTGGCCACTGGATGTCTACAATTATCCACTCAAGACCTTGGGTAAATATGAATCTGGGGTAATTTGGGATGCTCTACCAACCTGTTGCAGATGTATGTAAGTGCTGGATATGAAATAAAGTAGAAGCTTTGAGTGAAAGAACTTTTGTTTGCCTGCTTGTATCAACTATCTATTGGCCAGACTGTCGTGTCCCCATTGATTTATTTCTTGTCACCATCTTGCAAAGAACCTGAACAATATTGTAAGGTGTTAAGATATTCTCTTGTTGTTCCTCTGTTTTTAACAGGTAACCTGCACAGAGCTGCAGATTAATTCTTACTGACTCGTTGCAGCTGGTGTTGCTCATTAGACTTCATCTGAATATAAGGAGGTAGGAAAAGGAGCCCTGGTAGACCGCCAAGCATAGGGAAAAGTCTGGGATTAATGCAGTGTTATATAAAAATCTCCTATCACCTTTCTGTTACTAAAACTAGATCCAGAAGTGCTGACCTTTTCTGTCTACCGGTGTGCAGCTTCTGTATGGAGGTGGGTGGGGACTGCACTGTCTTTAAATATATAAAGCTATGTTTTAAAGAAAGGAATTCAGATATGAAACATAATCATCAGTGTTATAATGAATCCCCAATTATTTGATGTCTTCTTCCAGAATTAACACACACATCCTGAGGTGTCTACATGAGTGTATGGAGCACAATGTGTTATGCAGGAAATCACAGCTGTGAAAAATTAATGAGCAAGCCTTCCAAGCTCAATAAAAGCCAAAAGTGTGTAAATTCAGCCACTACCTTAGGTAGTAGGGAATATCCACCCTATAATATCTGACAACTTCTCTTCTAGCATCTGTAACAGAGAAAGAAAAAATTGAGCAGAATGCATTTGGGGTTAGATCCACAATAGGATCTGAGGCTGAGCACTGAAACATCTAACTTTAGGCATAGTGCTACCCAGTGGAATCCACAGTCCTGCATTATGCTCCCTAGGCAATGCATCTGGAGAGTTACCCACCTCATAATGGGATCCACAAAAGCCAGTATGCTGAGCAATGGGTTGCTAAGCTAGTCAATGGAAAATGCCAAGGTGAGGGATGTGGCCTCTCTCCTTAGTTACTCTCAGTAGCTAATTGTTGTTTATATTGCAGTGGTACAGAATGGCCCCAGTGAGGGAAAGGCTCAGACTGTGCCAGGCAGTATACACACATAAAAAAGACAGATACAGTGGAAGAGATCATAATCTATCAAGACAACGGATTGACAAAAAAAGACAAGTAGGGGTAATGTAAGGAGGACAACAAGCATTTAAATTGTAATCTCTTTAGGGTAAGGACTATCTACTGCTATATACTTGTACAGTGTCTAATACAATGGGGGGCTCATTCTTGGTTGGACCTTATGATTGTACAATGCATGCTACTGTAATAAACAAGGTCAATAATAATACAAAGATGGGCACATTTGCATAAATTAGTTAATTAATGTAGCATTCTTTCTACATTTTAGTCAGGGTGCTGTGACAGAAAATCAAGCTTAGTTATAGGATACCAGAACTACTCATGTTCGTGAGGGTTATAGAAGTGCACTTTTAAAGTGTAAAATACTCTAAAGCAGAAAGACTTATTGGGAAACCATCATTCAGTGATCTGGGGTCTTCTCTCAGTTTAAAAATTAATTTTATTACCCACACTCTCTTGTGTACTTGTTCACACATAATCAACCATGAGGCTACGGTAGTCAGATCTTAACAAAATGTGACACCTCTGTGGGCTGTGAGACTCATCTTGCTATGTGAACAGACTCACCAGCATACTTTTTTTAATAGATAAGGTGCCACATTTGTGACATATCGGGAGTTCACTGTGCCGGAAAAGCAGGGTCTTTGAGTAAATTCTGAAAGTGAGTTCTTTACATGACAGGGCAGCTCTGGACAGTATGACTTTTTGCAAATTAACTTTCAAGCCCTTCATCACTTAGGCTAATTAAAGTACATATGCAACAGAGGAACATTTGGTTTGTTGAAATGGGCATGCATTGTGCATATTGGTAACCCATGCCCCTTTTCATTGTTCACAGTTAGGATTTTTCATTGTGAAGCTAGCATTAATATATGACCTGTCAGCAACATTGGTATAAAAGGGTTGAAAATATGTGGCATTCACTGTGAACAGATGTTAATTTTGAGGTATATTCTAATCTTAGGTGTGTCCTTTCAATTGTTAATCAAAACATAATTAAGATATTTCAAAACAATCAAATTTTGCATTGGAGGTGCACTGGAGCTGCAAAACTCAGGTCTGGATCCAAACATATCCAAAATGTGGAAGTGTTCAAAAATAGGGTCTTGGTTTGGTCCTTGGTTTGGAGATAGGGGCCTGGGCTGTCAAGTTCCAGAACTCTATTAATTGTCAGGGCAATGGCGTTTTACTCTGGGATTTTGATTCAGCACTATCGCTAATATTAATGGACTAAAACTGGATATAGTAGTTAGTTCTTACTACATAATTGAACAGACACATTTCCTCAAGGCTCATACATTTGACAAAAATACATGAACGTTAGGAAAATGAGGACATTTCCAAAAAGAGAAAGGAACGAAGCTAGAGAGGCCTGACTCTCTAGTCTATGGTTTACTTTTGTATTTTTGTCAGGTGCTCAATCACAACAGTGATGAGAAAAATAAAAATACCTAGATATCAGCACAGTTTCCTTTGTAAAATTAACTTAATGGAAAATGCTATCTTTGTCATGGCTTAGATCCTTTCATTCATAAAAGTACAGTCTGAAAAATGGTACTTTACCTGGTTATGTTTAGACTTCTTCCAACTCTAGGATTTCATATTGCAGGGCACCTGTTCAGTCCAAATATTCTCTTGGAATTCCAATTGTATGCCAATGTTTCATTTAAAAAAAGAGGAATGAGAGGATAAGTTAAAGGAAACTGTATAAATATACACTGCTACCAGGACAAAGTGCTTATGAATAGAAAGCAAGCTTTAACAGTTCAGTTGATGTGCATGTAATGTTCTACGCTGTTATGTCTGAAAACTGAAGAATAGTCCTAGTTTCATTCTTTACTAATCAGGATTAAGGCTTAGTAAAACTAAAGTTATTGAAAAATTTCCATTTTTTGTTTGACATTCTTAAGAGAAATTTTGATTTATGAATGATGGTAATCAGTTTTTGATAGAAAATGCAACAGTTTAGTTTTAATTTGATTAAAAAAGTATCTATAGCTTTTTCTCCTTTTAAGAGGAAAAGTGTCCAACAAACAAATAGCCATTTCTTGTGTAGTCAGAATTTTGATTTAAATCATTGAATGTTAGGTACAACTGGAATACATGAAAAGTCCAACAAATTTCTTCAGGAGAATTAATGATTTATTTATTTATTTTCTGCTTTGTTTCATTAGTATGGACAATAGTTATTCGGGGATTTTTTTCATCTTTGTTTGATACTACTTCTATCTAAAGGACAATACTATGAACTTCTCACATTTAAGTCTTCAAATACTGGCTACCAAGAAATTGGTTAAGAAAATTCAATTCTGAACTGCTTGCTGATCTCCTAATCAATACATGAGATGGCCACTTTTCTATTCCTTATATTGTTGTACATTTGACATTGAGAAAGAGAAGTGTTATCTGTTAGTTAGTGGAAATGGTTTTCACTTACTGGGAAAATGTGAGATTTCAAAAAGTTTTCCTCCTGAACTGGGATGGAGTCAAAATCCGAAAAATGTTGAGGAGCCAAAAATCTGAAAAAAAGTGTCCTTTCTGGTCAACTGAAACATTTCCTTTCAATTTTGACCTTTTATTTTTTTAAAATATTTTTAACTATAAGTTACATTTCAAAACAGTGTCTTTCAAATCAAAACCCAGAATTTCTCATTTTGAAAATATCATAACTGTTTTCAAAAGAGGAAATTCATTGAAACTGACCTTTTCCCATGAAAAGTTTGTTTCGATTATTCAACATTTTTTGAGAGGAAAAATGTTTTGTTGAAAAGTTCCTCAACTAGCTCTGGTTATGATGCTGCATTCAGAAAAGCTTTTCAGCCATGTCACAATGTATAATGGGGCTTTAAGATGCAATGAAGATACACCGTACAATGATATAAAGTATCCTGTATTAAACCTGAGACCAGCTGACGCTCACACAAGCCAGTGTAACATAAACAGAATTGCACCTTTTGGTATTAATTGCAAGATTTTGTGATACATGACTGTGATAAATGAAGGTGTGTGTGTGGGGATGGGTGGGTTAGCTCCCTTTTATGGACACCCAGCCAGACAGTTAGTTATAAGTCCCTCTTAGTGGCTGTTCTCTGCTTGCTTTACTTGTAAAGGATTTAAAAAGTCCCCCAAGTAAAGGAAAGGGAGAGGGCACCTGAGCCAACGGGAAGGTTAGAACTTTTTAAAATGGAAAAAGAAACTTCCCCTTTGTGTCTGTTGTTTTTCTCTGGGAAAGAGGGGAACACGGAGCAGTTATGCCATGGGAAGCTTTAAGCCAGATATGATCATAACTTATCAGATCATACCTAGAGCTATTTATTTGGAACTCCCAAATGTGTAAGTAGATCAGGAATGTTTGAAAACACGTGATTAGGGTTATTTCTGTTTATTTCTTATGGCTAATGGACTCCTCTGTGATAACCCTAGATGCTTTTGTTTGCTTGTAATCTTTAAACTGAACCCCCCAAGAAAGCTATTTTGGGTGCTTAATTTTTCGAATTGCTCTTTTAAAATCTAGCAAAAGCCTAAATTCCAGTTGTTGTTTTTAATAAAATTTCCTTTTTTTTAAGAACAGGATTGGATTTTTGGTGTCCTAAGATGTTTGTGCGTATGTTGTTTAATTAGCTGGTTTCCTTTGTTTTCTTTCTCAGATCTTTCCCGGGGGGTGGGGGAGTTGTGTATGAAAGGGCTTGAGGGTACCCCACAGGAAGGAATTCCCAAATTAATCTTCCTGGGTTCCAAAAGTGTTTTTGCATTTGGGTGGTGGCAGCATTTACCAAGCCAAGGTCAGAGAAAAGCTGTAACCTTGGGAGTTTAATACAAGCCTGGAGTGACCAGTATTAATTTTTTAAATCCTTGCAGGCCCCTACCTTCTGCGCTAGAACTGCCAAAGTGAGACTTTCTTGGGGGATCAGCTTAAAGGTTATAAACAAACAAAAGCACCTGGAGTTAGCCCAGAGGAGTCCATTAGCCATAAGAAATAAACAGAAATAACCCTAATCGCGTCTTTTTAAACATTCCTGATCTACTTACACATTTGGAAGTTCCAAATAAGTAGTTCTAGGTATGATCTGATAATTTATGATCATATCTGGCTTAAAGCTTCTCATGGCATAACTTATAGTTAACTGGCTGGCTTGGTGTCCATAAAAGAGATCTACCTCCCCTGCCCTTCATTTATCACAATGACCCAGCAATATGTTTTCCTCTGACACAAAGTTATTGTCTCATGTATCAGGCTATATAACGTTAAGTTGCAGAGCTCAAGACTTTCTTGGACTCGCATATTTAACTAATAGTAGAACTGTTTAAGAAATTTCATTTTTGTCATAAAAAGTACATATGTTGACCAAGAAAAAATTAATATTATTAACATGACATTATACCAGTTAATTTAATTGTTTAAATAGCATTATCTAGTTAAAATCCCTTTTAACTTATTCATAAAATCTGATGCTTCTTCTTTCTGGGTTTCCTGCTGTTCACCTGTCACTACCACAGGCAGAGGAAACTGCTGAAACGTACAAGGCAATTTACTTTATTTGTCTTCCATAGTTCACTAACGGGTTGTTTGATCTTTGTGACTGAAAATCATTTTCGCAGCTTGCCAAAACACAACTTATTTAAATAAGTCTATACCATTACAATGTATCAACACAATTATCAGAACATCTTTGAAATCCTAAATCTCAAAGCTCAGGGTTTTGAAAGAGATTGTTTTGCTCACCATTTCCCAGCAGAAAAAGGTGTAGCTGTAATGTCATAAAACACAAAGCGAAAAAAGATACAAGGCATCTTGCTCATTGCTTTTCCACAGAGAATCTTGGAGTCAAGGCAAAAGATTACAAGTGTGAGATTTTAAAAGACCTAAATCATCTTTGCAGTTTGTATGATGAAACTCTGGGCAGAATTAGAAATGTTTTCTATCTCTATAGATACTTATCATGGGGATGAAGTGATATTAAAGCACTTTTTAGGTGTTTATGTATTATTCCTATGAACACCCGTATGAGGCAGAGCAGTATTATTATTCCCATTTTACAGCTGGAGAAATGTGGCACAGATAGATTAAGTAGATTTAAGAGTAGCAGCCGCATTTGTCTGTATCAGCAAAAAGAACAGGAGTACTTGTGGAACCTTGGAGACTAACAAATTTATTTGAGCATAAGCTTTTGTGGGCTACAGCCTACTTCATCGGATGTATGTAACTTGTCCAAGATCATACAAGAATCCTGTGGTTGAGCCATTAATTCAGCCTGCAGCTCCTGAGACCCAGTCCATTGACTTAGCCACAAAACCATCTGTCCATTTGATAGGATACCCATTAAAATTAAATCAGTTACAGATGGAAAATATAAATTCTATTACTGCAAAACATTACTTTCATCTTTGTAAATGACAGGGTCATTGGAACATAGTGAATGACAACAGTATAGATTAAAATAAGAGCTGGGCAGGAAATGGTTTTCCTGTCCCACAAGAGATTTTGAGACTTCAAAACTCTTTTCTTGTCTTGAATCATGATGAAGTCCATCTCAAATTTTCATGAACCAATAATCCTCAAAAAAAATTTCAGATCAGGCAAACTGAAACCTTTCATTTTGACAATTTTGAAACATTATTTCAATTTCAATATTTTAAGATTTTGTTTTGAACTACAAATTGACTAAAATTTTAGTTTGAACTATAAATTAAATAACATTTCTAAATGAAAAGTCATTTCAAACCAGAACAAAAAACTTTTTTTCATTTTAAAAGTCAAAATGGGATGCTCTGAGAGTTTCAAAACTTGTTTTTTCAAAAACGTTCAAAGTGAGAGATTTCTCAAAACTGACCCCTTCTTAAAGAGTTTTGACAAATCAGCATTTTCCAAGAAAAAAAGCTACTGACTGGAAAATTCCTTATCAGCTCTAGTGGAAATCCTCTGGTTTTCTATAAAGGACACAAATGTGAAGAACTAGAAATACAAAGAAACATTATATTTATATCAAAGTTAAGCCTAGTTCCCGTTTTCAGCAAGGAAAGTCTCTATTTAAGGATAAAAGTCATGAAAAAACAAGGATGTTGTTATGGTAGGAACCTATAATAGACCATTCAACCAAGAAGAAGATGTGGATAAGGCTTTTTTTAAACAACACAATTTTGCAAAATCCAGGATTTAATGGTGATGAGGGAACTTTAACTACCTAGACCTCTGTTGGGAAAACAATCTATCCCCTGCTGTATTATTTCACAAGTTCTTGGATAGCACTGGAGAAAACTTTTTATTTCATAAGTTGTAGAAAGCATCTAGCTGATGCTCTAGATTTGATTCTGACAAATAGGGAGGAACTGGTTGAGAATTTGAAGGTGGAAGGCAACTTGGGTAAAAACGATCATAAAATGGCACAGTTCATGAATTTAAGGAATGATAGGCAGGAAAACAGCAAAACAAAGACAATGAACTTCAAGAAGGCAGACTTTAGCAAGCAGAGAATTGGCAGGTAAGATCTGCAGGAAGCAAGTCTAAGGGGAAAAAAGAGATGAGGGTAGTTTTTTAAAGAAATGTTATTAAGGGCACAAGAGCAAAATATCCTAATGCATAGGAAAAATAGGAAGCATAGTGAGAAACCATGCTGACTTACCCAGGAGATCTTCAATAGCCTGAAACTCAAAAAAGAGTAATACAAAAAGAGGAAACTAGGCCAAATTATGAAGGATGAATATAAAAAAAACAACAACACAAGCATGTACAGACAAAACTAGATGGGCAAAGGCAAAAAACAAAATTTAACTATATAGGGACATAAAAGGCAACAAGGAAACATTTTAGAAATATATTAGAAGCTAGAGGAAGACCCAGGACAGAACAGGCCCATTACTCAATGAGGCAGGAAAGACAATAACCAAAAACTCAGCAATGGCTGAAGTGTTAAAATGCCTTTTTCATTTCAGTTTTCAACAGAAAGGATAACAGTGATTGGATGATTAACATAGCAAACATGAGTGTAAATGGGATAGGGTCTGAGACTAAAGTAGGCAAAGAACAAGTTAAGAATTACTTGGACAAATTAGATCTCTTCAGGTCAGCAGGGCCTGATGAAATACATCCTAGAATACTTAAGGAACTGACTGAGAAGAGCTCTGAGCTATCAGCAATTATCTTGAGAAATTGTGGGGAATGGGAGAGATCCCGGAGGACTGGAAAAGGGTAAATATAGCACTCATCTATAAAAAGGACAATAACGACAACTCACGAATTATAGACCAGTCAGCTTAACTTCAGCACCAGGAAAGATAATGGAGAAAATAATCAAATGTATAAGCACCTAGCAGATAATAAGGTGATAAGTAACAGTCAACATGAATTTGTTAAGAATATATCATGTCAAAACTATTTAATATCCTTCTTTGCTGGGGTAACAAGTGTTGTGGATGGGGGAAACATTAGATATGATATCTCTACTTTAGTAAAGCTTTTGATACTGTCTCACATGATCATCACATAAGCAAATTAGGGAAATACAGCATAGATGGGGCTATTTTAAAATTGGGTGTACAACTGGATTTTCTCAGAGGCTTGTTATCAATGGTTCATAGTCAAGCTGGAAGGACATACCTAGTAGGGACCTGCAGAGATCTGTCCTGGGTCTGGTTCTATCTGATATCTTCATAAGTTATTTGGATAATGGCATTTAGATTGCATTTATAAAGTTTGCAGATGATATCAAGCTGAGAGGGATTAGAAATGCTTTGGAGGAGAGGATTAGAATTCAAAATTATCTTGATAAACTGGAGAAATAGTCTGAAATAAATGGGATGAAATTCAATAAGGACAATGAAAAATACTAAACCTAGGAAGGAACACAAAACCTAAGAATCCATTGTACAAATACAAAATGGGAAATGACTGCCTAGGAAGGAGTACTGCAGAAAAGGATCTGGTGGTTATAGTGGATCACAAACTAAATATGAGTCAAGAGTGTAATACTGTTGGGGAAAAAACCCAAAACAAACATAATTATGGGATGTATTAGCAGAAGTGTTGCAAGGAAGACATGAGAAGTAATTCTTCTCCTCTACTCCATGCTGATTAGGCATCAGTTGCAGTACTGTGTCTAGTTCTAGGCATCATCCTTCAGGAAAGATATGGACAAATTTGGGAAAAATCTAGAGAAGAGCAACAAAAATGATTAAAGCTCTGCAAAACCTGACCTCTGAGGAAAGATTGAAAAAATGAATTTGTTTAGTCTGGAAAAGAGAAGACTTAGGGGTGACATGATGATAATTTTCTAGTATGTAAAAGGCTGTTATAAAGAGAAGTGTGATAAATTGTTCTGTGTATCCATTGAGACCAGCACAAGGAGTAATGGACTTGAATTTCTGCAAAGGAGGTTTAGGTTGGACATTAGGGAAAACTTTCTAACTGTCAGGGTAGTAAATATTGTAACAAATTACCTAAGGAGGTTATGGGATCTCCATCACTGGAATTTTAAAAGAACAGATTAGACAAACTCCTCTCAGGGATGTTCTAGATAATGCTTAGCACTTCCTCAGTGCAGGGGACTGGAATATATGACCTCTTGAGGTCCCTTCCAGTTCAACATTTCTATGATCTATATTGTATATTCCTCAGAATTTAGATGCCATGGTGATGGGTGCCTTAAAAATGCTATAGATAGAACAGTGCATTCCCTAAAAGATTACTGCCATTATACAGTCTGAGAGGGGGAATGGCCTATCTTCTTTATAACTCGCCTACTTGACAATCATAGGGTCAGAAGGGATCACAAGATCATCTAGTCTAACTCCCTGCCAAGGTGCAGCATTTGTTGTGTCTAAACCATTGTAATACAGGATTTGCTTTCCAAGGTGCTTCTGGTTCTTTTATTACTGCAGTATATAAATGCTGAACAAAGCAATTAAGATTTGCCTCATCATGACATTTTGAAGTTAAGGCTGCAGGCCAGGACTACGAGGTGAGATTTTAATGGAAATTTTAGAATCAAATCTTGCAAATACTTACTGCTGAGCGTAATGCATATTACTATGAATAATTCCATTAACTCAGATGTGACTACTCACAATAGTGATCAATATATTCAACAGCAAGTATTTGCAGGCTTAGGACCTGAACACATTCATTCAGTATAAGTCAGTGAAAATTGTTTTGTCATGCATCAAAATTAAGATTCCTATTTTTTTCTACTATATTTTTTCTGTTTCTTCTTGTACCATAATTAGGTGTTTCCTTCTTGCCTACTTTCTATTTTCATCTGAACTCTGTCTCTATTTTTTTAAAAGAAGATAACAAGCATAGGCCTATTCCTCTTCTCACTCCCCTTTTTTCTCTCATTTTTACTATCCTTTTCCTATCTCCTGTTTCTGATTTTTCACACTTCTTCCTTTTCTGATCTCCATGACTCTGTTTCACTTTGCACATGAATGTGGCTGCAAAGGGAAGCTACAGCATCCTGATCAGACTCCTTTTTCAGGGCTTGTCTACACTGGCAACGTTAAAGCTCTGCCGCAGCAGCACTTTAATGTGGCTTTTATAGTCGTGGCTCTCTCCCAGTGCTCTAAAAAATCCCTCCATGAGGCACATAGCTACCAGTGCAGGAAGCACACGGCTCCTGGCGTGGGTGCACTGTCTATACTGGCACATTACTGCTCTGAAACTTGCAGTGCTTGGGGAGGGGGGGAGGTGTTTCATACCTCTGAAGGAGAAAGTTGCAGCATTATAAAATGCCAGTGTAGTCAAGCCCTTAGTGGGCTCCATGTGTAAAAAGCCTGATGCTATTCATGGTTACTTTCCCAATGTACTCCCATCCATGTGTGTAGCCAAATTCTGCTCTGTTACCTTGGTGCAACGTCACTGACATCTGTGTAACTGAGAATTAAATAGGGCCACAAAATGCTTCTGCAGTATCATAACCAGAAACTACTTAACTCAAAGAGACTTAAACACATGTGCAAGCCTGTGGCTGAATAGGGATGGTCAAGTATTTGTTTAAAATTAAGCATGTGCATGAATCCCTTCTTGAATCAGTGTTTGAAGGACTGTCTGAGAATGGCATATTTTTCTGCATAGAGCAAGATTACACAGTCTGTAATTGTACAAAGAAATTCTCCTGCTAGGTGGATTACAGTTAGCATTCATTAACTCATGGAACAGAGCAATACAACAATAGGGCTGCATCTTGCATATGAACTTGAATGATTGTATAATTGAAACATTTTCTGAGTTCTGTGAGGTCATACTTTGTTCCTCTTCCTCATTCCTTATCCTTCCTTTGAATCCATGCCACATCCACCAATGCATCATCCGTAAAACCTGGGACTCAGATTAACTTGTGTTTGATGAAAGGTGATGCTGGAAAACCTGTAGACTTTTATGCAGTCTTTCTCTAAGCAGGTCAGAGAATTTGAAAGCACTAATCACTCAAAACTAGAGTAATGACAGTTGAATCCACATTTAAACACGCAAGGAGGCAACCCATTGTAGTGACCATGTCAAAGCTAAGAGTATTATTTACTACACAACATATAGTAGAGATGGGGCACTCAGGCTTATTTAGGGTATATTTTATACAAAATATAACTAGATGGCATAATTAGTGTGTGAAAGTGATAGGATAACATTTAAAATGTGTGAAACAAGGATTTAACTAGAAACTTGAAAGTAAAAACAGCTTTTATTTATTTATTTTTTAAAAAGGAACTATTCTGCCTCAGGACAGTTAATGGAAGGAGACAGTTTTTAAAGAACATCATTATATTACAGTGTGAGCAAGGCTCTTGCAGCAGCATGGTTATTGCATGAAATGGGCAGAGTGGATTCTCTCTACCTGCTGCTTCACTCTCTGCTGTGCCTGTCAATTGGCACATAAATCAAATGTAAGTTTTTAAATTGTAGTTTGTTAAAATCCTATGTGGATTATGCTCCATGTACTGTATCCCACAGAGCTTCTAATAGACTAGGTACAACCTAACCATCTTGCAATGGGAGAAGTAAATGGGAGTTCAGATTCAGAAGAGATTACAGAGGGGAAAAGACAAACAGGTGCTGCTCATATTTTTGCATCTGTTGCCCTCTGATTTTTCAAATTCCCCTTCTGCCACCTAGCAAAATGCCAGAGAATTAGCCATTTTAGAAAAGTACCATAAAAACCTACCCATTTGCCAAAATTTGAGCATATTTTAATATTATGTTTAATTTTATGTTGTGGCACTTGCAATTCTTCAAGTGATTGCACATGTCCATTCCACTGTAGGTATCTGTGCACCTCTTGAGGAAACATGAGCACCTTCTGCTACCTCATGCCACTACACACAGATGTAAAGCGTAGAGTTGCTGCTAACGTCCCTCAGTTCCTTTCTATTACCGGTGATGGCTGTTGAAGCTGCTATCCTTGCATTTGCAAGTCTTACCCTCTTTACTGTATATTGTTAGTTTTAGTAGGTGTTTGAATTTTTGTACAGATATGTGAGTAAGTTTAGATTAGCACAGGGGTTGGCAACCTTTGGCCTGCAGCCCACCAAGGTAAGCCCTCGGGCAGGCCAAGTCGGTTTGTTTACCTGCCGTGTCCGCAGGTTCAGCCGATCATGACTCCCACTGGCCACGGTTCACCGCTCCAGGCCAATAGGGGCTGCCGGAAGTGGAGCAGGCTGAGGGATGTGCTGGCTGCCACTTCCTGCTGCCCCCATTGGTCTGGAGCAGCAAACCATGGCCAGTGGGAGCCACAATCACTCGAACCTGTGGATGCGGCAGGTAAACAAACTGGCCAGGTCCGCCAGGGGGCTTACCTTGGTGGGCTGCGGGCCAAAGGTTGCCGATCCCTGGATTAGCATTTATTAACATAGGGTCACCAGTTCCCTTTTGGTATGGGTACCATATTCATATGTCATTCTCATCGCCTCAGATCTTGTCATTCATGTAACAAGTCTATGCTAGTGAGTGACCCAACTCCCAGCTCCCTTAAGTGACTGGGGGAGGTACATGTGAGTGACAAATGCCACATTTGTACGGGTTTCAGACTCCACTTAAAGAAGCACAGGGCAGCCAGACTCAAGTATCTGCTCAGGAAGTCTGCACTTTCCACGCCACTGGAGCCTTCCCACTCAGAGTGGGTACTGAGCACATCCAAATTTGCATTCATGTCATGCTCCCCATCAGTACTCTGCCCAGGCTGGGGAAGCTAATGATTCAACCAGCAGACCAAACTCAGTGATAAATCACCTGGTCATGTGCCAGGTGAGGCATGTTGCGCATACACTAAAAAGAAGGCGTGCTCCCCTTGATTTGACTGAGTTAAAAGGCAGATCCTCGTCACTGGTATCAAAGACTTAAATCTTCTATAGACTTGGTACCAGGGTCTCCTAAGACTTCAGTGAAAGCACCGTGTGGAAGCAAGAACACAGAAGTGCACTCAGTGAAGAGGCACTCCCAGGCCCAGTCCTTCAGCCAGGAGAAGTTGCTGACTCTGGATCTTAGAACAGGCCTGTTCAGATCAATCTCTGAAGTGCCAACACAGATCTTGGTACCTCAGAACTAAGAGCCCCGTTCCTATCACACCTACATGCCAGGTTTTTGAAGCAGCTTTGGAATTACTGAACCTCTCGATACCAGCTTCCCCAGTTATTCAGGACTGCTGCAGGTACTGGCATCAGGCGTACATGCTTCAGCCCTGATGCATCGTTCAGTACAGGTGGCCATAACAGTTAGTGCACCTCTCAAGAGGATTCCGTTTAGAGCAGGGATTGGCAATGTTTGGCATGTGGCTCGCCAGGGTAAGCCCCCTGGTGGGTCGGCATCTGGTTTGTTTACATGCCATGTCCGCAGGTTCAGCTGATCACAGCTCCCACTGGCCGCAGTTTGCCGCTCCAGGCCAATGGGAGTGGCAGGAAGCAGCAGCCAGCATATCCCTCGGTCCACACAGCTTCCCGCAGCACCCATTGGCCTGGGACAGCGAACCACGGCCAGTGGGAGCAGCAATCGGCTGAATCTGAGGACGTGGAAGGTAAACAAACCTGCCCAGCCCACCAGGGGGCTTATCCTGGAGAGCTGTGTACCAGAGGTTGCCGATCCCTGATTTAGAGAGAGACCAGAGATGATCTCACCAGTATCTCCAATTCCAGACTTGGAACTAGTCTCCCCTGTACTGATGAGGTCAGCTTCCACTTGTTCTGAGGAAGGGGACTTCTCATCAGACTCTGAGATTGACCTTTACACATTTCAGGCTGTGTGTGTACAGTGGCCCTAGTGAGGTGCCTGCCCCTCGTGGTACTGGCCACAAACTCAGCATTCCAAGATCCTAGATATAATTGGGTGCCACTTCCATATCAATGGCCCTTTTGGACTCCTTGGGGCTTTTTCTCCACATTCTAGAGCATCTCTGCTCCCTTCCCACCATACTACATCAGCTAAGCATTGGAAGTGTCTGCAAAAGGTCATCATCTGTCCACCTCCAGCCCTGGGACCAGTACCATGAATGGGGAACTGCATGTTCTGGATTCCCCTATGGAGCAGTTGGAGAAGGCTGTACCTCAGCAATCCTTAACTGTTGCTGCTTCATCATCTGATGGTAGTGATAGCAGTGATAACAAAGCCTGCTTCTCCCCATCCTGATGATTACAGACCACATTAGGTTTTGTTGTTAAGGAGAGTGGCTGCAGCTCTGGATAGCCATCTGGAAGTAGTACAGGAAAAATCACACAGGCTGGTAGACCTTTTAGCCTTAGCAGGACCGTCTAGGGTAGTTCTCCCTATTAATGAGGCTGGATCCTGTCAAGGTTTTATGGGAGATCCTGTCTTCCCTTCCTCCCATTGCAAAATGGATGGAGAGAAGATATTATGTCACATTGCAGGGGTTGGAACACTTCTAGAACCATTCTTCCCTGGGCTCCCTGGTAGTCTCTGGTGCTCATGAAAAAGAGAGACAGGGACAATCTCTGCTGCTAATGAGAAAGAGAGACAGGGATAACTGGCATTAACACCAAAAGGGATAGAAACTGGACCTATTCGGAAGGAGGTTTACAGCTTAGAATTGCACACCAGCAGGCTCTGCTGGGTCAATATAATATTAGCCTGTGGGATAATATCCTGAAATTTAAGGACAGGCTTCTGGATCAGGCAAAGCAGGAGTTCGCTGCTATGGTGGAGGGAAGGGCAAGATATTTGCCTGAAAACCTTGCTGGCAATTCTACATGTGGTGGACCTTGCAATTCGAGCTATGGCTTCCAAGGCATTCCTCTTGCTTGCAGTTGTCAGGTCTTCTGCCAGAGGTGCAACAAACCATCCAAGACCTCCTATTCTAGGGCCCCTTGCTCTTCTCTGAAAAGACTGATGAGAGGCTACCTAGCCTTAAAGATTCAGGGGTGACCCTTAAGTCTCTGCATCTGACGAAGTGGGTATTCACCCACGAAAGCTCATGCTCCAAAACGTCTGTTAGTCTATAAGGTGCCACAGGACTCTTTGCTGCTTTTACAGATCCAGACTAACACGGCTACCCCTCTGATCCTTAAGTCTCTGGGGATTTATACACCAGAAAGCCATTCCACTCGCAGAGGTCCCAACAGTTTATGCCTTTTGTGCTAGGACCAGTGCAGGGAAAGGGGCAAAAGTTAGAAGATTCATCCTCCTTCCTCCACTTCTGCAGCTGATTTTTTTCATGTAGGCAAACTGGGTTGTCTAAGCAAGCATTTTGACCTGTTGGTAAAGAGCTGTCTACAACATCCCAGAGCAGGCCATTTTCTCCGTTGGTGGGTAGGGCCTTCTCACATAGCTCCCAATGCAAACCAGTGCCTTAAAATACCATTTGGCCCTCATCAGTACACTGTAAAGATAGAAAGCTTAAGTCTTGCAGTGCCACAAAAGAGAATGAAACACAGCTGTCCTGTAAGGAAACAATTATTTAAAATAGCACATGAGGATATAGTATATGACATGGCATCTAGAGTAAGTATTGTGTGCACTGCATTAAAAATTGAGTTTATAAACTATATTAGATGCCAGTTATGTGTTTCTCACTGGTTTGCAAGGATCTAATTTATTTATAAATGTGCAGATTAAAAAATCCGTGTACATAATTAAGGCTACGTGTCTGTCACAGAGGTCATGGAAGTCACGCTTCCCTAGGGGGAGCCCCCCGGAAGTGGCTGGCATGTCCCTGCAGCTCCTATGTGGAGGGGCTAGGTGGCTCTGCGTGCTGCGCCTGCCCGCAGCTCCCATTGGCTTTGCTACAAAGGACTGTGTCTTTGGGAAATGTATGGGAAATACTGGATGGTTTTGCAACAATGGGGTTCCATAACTGCGGTGGGGTGATAGGGGGCATGCATATCCTATATTTGCAATGGACCACCTTGCCACAGAGTACATCAACAGAAAGGGCTGCTTGTCTATTGTATTACAAGCACCAGTAGATCATCAGGGACGTTTCACCAGCATCAGTGTGGGATGGTCAGGGAAGATGCATGACACACACATCTTTAGAAACACATGCCTGTACGGAAACCTGCAGGTAGGAACTTTCTTTCTGGACCAGAGGATTACCACTGGGGATGTGGAAATGCCAACAGTGATCTTGGGAGACCCAGCCAATCCCTTACTCCCGTCCACCTTGGCAGCAGCAAGGACCACTTACAATAGACCCAGGAGATGCAGAATGACTATTGAATATATCTTAGGATAGGGGTCAGCAACCTCTGGCACATGGCTCACCAGGGTAAGAACCCTGGCGGGCTGGGCCAGTTTGTTTACCTGCTGCGTTGGCAGGTTCAGCCAATCGTGGCTCCCACTGGCCGCTGTTTGCTGTTCCAGGCCAATGGGGGCTGCAGGAAGTGGTGAGGGATGAGTGATATGCTGGCCATGGCTTCCCGCTGACCCTATTGGCCTGCAGTGGCGAACCTTGGCCAGTGGGAAGTGTGATTGGCCTAACCTGCGGATATGGCAAGTAAATAAACTGGTTTGGCCTGCCGGGGGCTTACCCTGGCAAGCCGCATGCCAAACATTGCCAATCCCTGCTATAGAGTGTAGATCGAGTCATAGCTAAAAATGCAAAGTCTGTAGGACCCAGGTCAGGCTAGTGTCCTGGGGCCTGTAAATCACAACAGCCAACATAAATTCCAATCCAACTCAACCCCCGTCCCGCCCCACCCAATTCCTTTTCCTGTTTATATAGCCCAGCCCCAGAGCAGGACAGGGTTTCTTTGATTACTCCCATGCTTTAAGCTCCTGGCTGTCCCTTAAAGGGGGTAGTAAACCTAGGTTCACCGTATAGAGATTACCATTAGTTCACAGACACATACCTAAATGATTTAGTCATGTAGTGGCTTTTTCTGTGGTCCAAAGCCATCAAAAGAGTAAATTCAGAGAACATAGTAAAACTTTCCAGTATGGTTCTGTTCCCTTTTCAGCATCTCTCTGGAGATCAAACAAGACATGTGCCTGGAGAGCCTCTTGATCTTGAAACCCGAAGACCAACAGCCCTGCTGTTGAAATCAAGAATTTACTGATATTCATTGTTAAGAAACACCTAAGTTTCTAATTCTAGTTCAAAACCTTTTTTAATCTTGACAGTTTTGAAAATGGCTTTTCATTTACCTGCTTTTCCACAAAATGTACCTTAAAGTTAAAGGATTTGCTTTTTATTCAAGTTTTCTTGAAGGCTAATATACTGTAGAATACATTGTAACACACTGTCAGGCAGGCAAAAGAGTGGTTTCCTTTCACCTTTAATGACGACTACAGAAAAGGAGAGAGAAATAGAAGATTTTTTGTGTTGTCAGTGCTTTAAAAGTGCTTTGTTCTTACAGAACCTGAGAGGGCTCCTGATCTTTTAGGGAGCTTTAATAAAGAAGAACTTTATAATGTTAAAGCAATAATCAATACAGGCAGTCAAGCGCTTCTGAGATATGGCCCCAGCTCATACAAATATGACCTCTACGGTTACTAGATCTTGTAGACCAGAAATCTGAGTTTGCAAATCAAGTTTCCTGTTTCTCCCTCTGTTTTCACTAGAAATTCTTAGAGCAATTGGAATGCTTATTCCAGTCAGAAATACTTACTGCCTGGATTCAGCCTCTATAGTCACTGCCTGCAATTGTGATGCAGGTGAAGGGGATACTTGAACCACAGGGAGATTCTCCACATGCTAGCAGAGTACCCTACTCATTGTGCTAACTGGTATGAGGGAGGTTGTGCTCTCTATTCCCCCACCCCAGCCATTGTGAGTAAAGTCATCTATAGGAGCCAGATCTCAAAGGTGAGCTCTGAGATTGGACCCCACAAGAGAGCTTGAATGTCTTGTGTAGGGCTGTAGTGCATATGTTCAGAGCCAGAAACATAGATGCCTAAGGAAATGTTATTGCAAAATTTAGGTACTGAGCAAGTTTAGGTATTTACAGGTTTCAGAGGGCAGTTGGGTGTGGGTGTTGTAAAGTCTACTGAGGCCTGATTCTGTGAGTTAGGTGCCTAACATGGCAGGTAGGTGCCTGGGTCATTTTGTGAATCTAGCCCTAAGTGTTTTATGGGATCGGAGACAAAGTGTCAGTCCCTTCCAGGTTCAAGCCCTGAAAGACTATCAGTTCACTAGATTGGAAGGTATCTGTACCTCCTAATATCAGCTGCATGCTCCCACCATCCAATATCCACTCCTACTGTAGCAGGATGGCTGAAATAAACATATGCAACAGGGAGGAACTGATATATCTACATTCAGGAGGACACTACATTACAGGAGCAGCTATGAGAAAGACATACACTAGAAGGGCTGTGGTGGAGAAAGTTTTAAAATGTGGCCTTGTTTAAAATGTGGACTGAGGAACCAAGAATAATGGGAACAGTTTCTTAGCTTACAGCCCACAAGCCTCTTTAGCCAATAGACCCAAAAGCCCTTTTTCTAGATTTTTCCAGGGTCACATTGTGCTTACACATTCCTGCTTGGCTTTCTTGCTTCTCCCTCGTCTTCTCTTGTTGTCTGTTCAGTATGGTCTCTCACACCCATACACATACAATCACAATACACAGCTGAACCATCCTGTTCCATGGTGCTAGTTTCTGGGCAGACTCTATTAGACCTTGTTTTAGGTGTGGCCCCATAACTGTCTCTTACAGCAATCTTAAAATGGACAACTCATTCATACATCAGTTTAAACAAGGTTTTAACTCAACCTATAAGGCGGTTTCACCCAGTTCATATCAGTTTTTTTCCTTTTAAAATGGTAATTATTTTCTGCTGTTGCTCAGAAACAATAGAAGGATAATGGTAAATAACAACTTGCCTCTGTCATTAATAAAATCCTGATTTATCCTTCAAGTTCACTAAGAAAAAAATGCAGTTTGTCTGTATTGGATTGTTGAATTGCCAACATAAATGGTATCAATGCAGCTTATATTTATTAGGAACAAATCTCTGAACAATATGTACAATGTGGAAATATGTATAATTTTATCCTTGTTTGTTTTCAAAATATAGAGTACAGTATGAAATGGAAATGTAATTGTTTTGCTAAATATATTTTGTTAATCATTTGGTATTTAATATCCTCTACAACTGACAAAACTTCTGAACAGCCATGTTATACCATTCTTCAACTCATAATTCCACATCTTACCCCATGCTTAAAATGTCTGCAGTATCCTACCGCTGTAAATAACCACATTTTCTCCATTCAAATTTCTTCAAAATACACTTATTCCGTAAGACTTTTGAATAACAATCCACCAAGGAGATCATATACATATACACATAAAATAAATAAATATTTTATAGTTTCCGTGGACATGAGCAACTATATTTTGTAATGCTGAAGACCATTATTTGTCTAATTTGTACAATAAATGTAGACTTTATTTTCTAGCTGAGGACTTCTATAATGAACACTGAGTTTATTTCCTAGCTGGGGATCTAGTTAGATGGCTATAAAAGTCTTCTTTAAAAAGAGAATGGCAAATTAGGGAACAATTTAAAGCATATTTTACCTGTAAAGCTGATTTAAGACATTGCCTTGTGTTTTGCATAATTTTTTTTGTCATTTTAGCCAACTTTCAACGTTATTTGACACATTTTGTCTCATCCCAGGCCTGTGCTCATCTTCTAGTTGATACGGTGGTGAAGTTATCATAATGTGAAAATGTGTGACATCCCACTCAAAGCATCAGGTTACTAATGCTACTGAATGTGTTATGGTTCTTATTGCCCTTTTTAAAAAAAATAAATCAGAGACTCTGGCAGTTGTGTAATGAAACTATAACTCACTTAGTGCAGATGCAATAAAAACACTTTGTAGGAAATATTAATAGGAGCTATGATTCTGAATTCAGGCTGGTTGTTTAAACAAATGTAATCCATAATGAAATAACCAACAAAGCCAGTAACTGATGGGACTAAAATGAACGTAAAAGTGTTAACCATTAAAAGCAACTCAAATAATAATACTTCATAATAATGGAACAAATCCTGAGTTTTGCTGAGCACCTGCTATGTAAGTTTGGAAAAAACAACAGAAAATTGTTGTGTAAATATTCATTTAGATTTTTTAATCAACTTGTTTCAATGGTATTCCTCCTTTCTATGGCCACCCCTTCCCCACAAACATCTTTGCATGTGTGTTTTCCACAAATGTGCTGGTGAACACATTTACTGGCAGGAATGCTTCAGAAACATTAAGACGATATAGGAAAATATTTGTAGAAAGTGAATTTTTAAATGTGAATACATAAGTCCTACAATGACTTACATACTTAAGTTGACACAGTGCAAGTATCAAATCTCAGTGAAATCATGGAGCTATTCACTGTGTTTAAAGTTAAGCACTTGCATAAAGTCTCTGCAGAATCAGGTCCTTACAATATAAACCACATTCACAGCGTGATCTGTCTTTAGTCAAGGACAGAAAACATGCCATGTCACCTATGAGTCTAATTAAAAACTAGCTCAGAGAACTCAAAGACTCACAATCATCTGCTCAAATGCAATGTCTAGGCTAGCAGTTACTTATAGAAATAAATCTGAGAAGGATGGTACCAGATAATTTTTCCCTTTACTTGAACTACTATTTATAGAGGAAGGTGCTGCATTATAGAATCCCTTGTCTCCAGCAACAAATTTCTCTACTGCTCCCAATAAAATGGTCCCCTCTCAAGGTAAATTCCTACTAACTGGTATATTCTGCCTCTTGGTGATCAAATCTTGCCTATATTTGAGAATCGTTGTATACACATCCTGGGTCTCTTATATGGCAATCACTGCCCCTTACAGTCTTTTAGCCACATACTCCAAGCAGAGATTAAGAAGGAGGAAACTCCTGTAATGGAATGCTGGTCTGAACTCAATATTGTAGCATAGGTGATTTATAGGTGAGGCTGGGTATATCACTTATTATTAAGGTTGCCTGATACTCCTCCTTAAGAGACCGTGTTTTAGTGTCCTTATAACTTTACCAAACTGTAACCATTTGAGCTGAAATTTTCCATGCTAGGTGTCTGCCTCAGGCTGAATTTTTTTAATTTTTTATTTTAAGAAAAAACACATCTCACACATCATACCTGTGCTCACTCACTACCTGACTCCCTACAGAACATTGCAAGAACTTCCAGATTTCACTAATAAAAGCAGATAGCACATGCATCATAAAAACACAAAAATACCATTTATAAATTCCCATGGGGAGAGGAATAGAGAAGGAACTTCTCATGACAGTCCGTCATCTTTTTTATGCATTGCTGGCGGATGCTTTGGGCCATGACTGTGTTATAGGTAAGGCTCAGATTGTGTTAGATTTTTTTTAGAAAAAATCACGGACAAGTCACTGGTAATAAACAAAAATTCATGGATGCCTGTGACCTGTCCCTGATTTTTTCTAAAAATATCCCTGACAAAATAGGGAGGGAGGAGGGTACAGCACACACAGCGGCTGGGGACTCTGGGGTCCCCTTGCCACTCATGGTGGCTGAGCTGCTGTGAGGTCCCCTCACCATGGCTGGGCAGCTGCAAGGAGCCCTACCACCTGTGGTGAGTGGGATCTCTGGGGTCCCACTGCTGCCCAGCAGCTAGAAGCTGCTGGGAGCCCGCCACCAGCAGCAACTGAGAGCTGCGAGGCCTGCTGACAGCTCCAGCTCTGGTGCAGAAAATGTCATGGAAATGAAGGAAATCACAGAATCTGTGACTTCCAGAGACCTCCATGCAATAATTGTAGCTTTAATTATAGGAACCTGACTAGAGCAGAATAGTTGACATGGTGGGTTGGAGTTTTTACTATTTATTTCCAAGTGAGATAGTCTTCCCTTTAGTAGAGTAGCCTCTTCTTTCCGAAGCATCTATTCTATGAGGAAACACTGAGCTCCCTTCAGGTATCTGTATGCCAGTCCTTTACTTGAAATACCATAGAAGTCCTACTATTCTTCCTTCCTATGAGCCACCAGAATAATTCTGTCCCATGTACTTGGTTTTAAGGACGTTTCTATTCCTTATATGGAATCCATGATTATTTTTCATCTTCCTCTTCCCTCAGGATGCAAGTGGGAACCAAATTTGTCCTCTGTTTATTCTTGTTCAAGAAGCAAATAGATGGATTCTACCTTTATCTTGAATCCTGGTTATAGGCAAGATGCTGAATTTATATAGTGCTCTAGTATATTTGGATATGCCTTCACCTGCTGTTTTCAGGAAATGGATTAAGTTAAGTGCTATTCCTGCTACACAATCACTCCCACTGCAGAAAACTCTCATGCTGCATTACAAACATGATTGTGTTTTAATTATATGATCCAGTAGATTGTGAAAGAAAGAAAGCTCTGAAAAGCAGAAGCATCTCTAGCAACAGAAATTGGAATAAAAGGTGGTGGTGAGGACAAACTAGATATTTTATGTGATTAAGAAATTTTTACATGTTTACTTCACTGTGCAAGTCTCTCTTTAATTATACTTTCCTTGGATATTAAAGGGACTGCTCTGATGACAGTGCAGTATATTGGAGTGTTGTGACTGTGCTGAGGAACGATAACTGGGCTTCTCGCTCTCTTTCATGGCCAGGGAGATGAAATGCTTGATGCTCCATAAATGAGATCAGTAATGTTATCTGGCTGATTCATGGCAGAACATTGAAGGTGGTCTCAAAGGAAGCTTCATGTGTCCTGCCCACAAGCTGCAGGAAGAGTGAAATCATCAACAAAGATGAAAATTTAAAAGAGTAGGATGAGGTTTTCAGAGAATAAAGTAGTGCTCAGGCATTCATTCACTCTGGCCCTGGAATTGGTTCAGGCCTTAGAGAAAATGTTTGTTTGGATAACACAAGGAAATAGACATACATAAATTAAATTCAATGATCTTTCAACAAAATGCCAGTCACATCTAATACATTAATGTCTTTTTTGTTTTTAGCATTCAATATCCAAAAATACATTTGACTAGTATCAAACTGAAATATTCTTGAAAGGTCTTAAAAATCTCCAGAGGAGGAGTCTAGTTCAGTGGTTTTCAAACTGCAGGTTGTGACTCAGTTCTTTTAAAAGTCCTGTTGGTGGTGCTGCCTGGCTAAGGTGGGCTAATTCCTACCTGTTCTGACACCAGAAGTGGCCAGCAGCATGTCTGGCTCCTATGCAGGTGAGCCATGGGGCTCTGCACACTGCCCCAGCTCCAAGCACCGGCTCTGCACTCCCATTGGCTGGTTGCCAGCCAATGGGAGCTGGGGGTGGAAGGTGCTTGTGGGCAAGAGCCGCACAGAGCCACTTGCGTATGTCCACCTAGGATCCAGACCTGCTGCTGGCTGCTTCCGTGGCGCAGCATGGTCCGCAGTGCAAGGACAGAGAGGAAGCCTGCCTTAGCACCCCTTAATAATGTGCATCACTGGGTGGGAGCTGCAATCTCCTGCCCCAGCCCTGAGCCCTGTCAAACCCGGAGTCCCTACCTGTATCCCAAACCCCTCATCCCTGGCCCCACCCCAGAGCTTGAACCCCCAGCCTGAGCCCTGACCCTCTCCCTCACCTCACCCCCCTACCCCAACCCTGAACCCCTCATTTCTGGCCCCACCTCTCAGCTCTCACCCCTGCACCCGAACCCTCTGCCCCAGCCCTGAGTCCCTCTTACATCCCAAACCCGTAATCCCCAGCATCAACAATTTTCTTCAACTGGGTCACCAGAAAAAAAGTTTGAAAACCACTGGTCTAGGTGATTAGGCAGCACAAAGGATTTTCTGTATAAAGCCTATAACGCAAGCATTGATGTAGACATTTGTTGCCAAACTGTATTTCTTTATCAGTAATTAGATACAAAAAGAACTTTTATGTACTATGATTAAACTGTTAGTTCTTTGAGACGTTTTTATAGCAACAAATAATCACCAGCTTTTTTTTAATGGATGCAGTGTATTGTGGATACTATTCATGATACTGAGACACCTGGTTCTTAATCCAAGACCCTGATATTCACAGGTCCTGATCACCCACTCTTGCCACTGATTTCAATTAACTTTAAATCTCAGATCTTGAAAATGTGGCTTAACTATGTCAAACCAGTCTTAATAATGTGTGACAAAGTCCTAGAAAAAAATCAGAAGAGGGAGTGTGAAATTATGTGGAATCCTTTTTATTTTAATCAGCACAAATTTTTCTGTGATTCCAAATTTAAGACTTTACATTTCCATTTTTCTACACGAAGAAATTATGAACTAAAAGTAAGATTATGTGGGATCCACCAAATTTGTATTTAAATTGAGTTACATGGCTTGACTTCATTTTGGCCGCTAAAGCAGCCCAGACTCCAGGGTGGCCCAAGGTGGCTCAAAGAAGGCACAGCAGAGAATCTAGCACATTATGTTTTAATCAGCTGATGAAAGGAGAGAAAAATGCCTTTGGTGGCTAGGTCACTACACTTGGAGTAGTAGGTTCCATTCCCTGCTCCATGGGCCTTCTGGGTGACCATGGGAAAGTCACTTCAGTACCTAGATTCCCATGAAGGAAGGAGTTGAACCTAATTCCCATTGATTTTAATTGGAGTTACATACAGTATCTAAATACCTTTGAGGCTCTGGGCCTTAGTTTCTCTATGCAATCCCTGCCTCATAAAACAGGCCTAATAGCATTCTCCGACATCACATGGGTATTGTGAGGATAAATACTTGAAATACTGAGGTGCTCAGATACTATGGGAACGGGGGCCTCGATCTGAAGTAGGCAGAGGACATCCTTTCAAAACTCTGTTGAGTGACCAGTGATGGAGTATGGTTGTGGAAGCTTCATGTCTGCTTTCTGTTCTCTACCTACTATCTGGTTATAGAGGAAATATTTCAGTCTCTGGGACTAGGAGTCCAACAATTTTCACTGTTATAAAAGAGTGTGGAAATGCAACTTCCCACTTCTCCCCAAACTAAAATGCATCACCAAAATATTCAGCAGTTTGACTCCCCCACTGTATGTGGAAGACCATTGGCATGGGAACTTTCAGTGAATTAGTTAGATGGATGTCTTGGTATTTTGACCTCCATGTGTGTGTCTACACTGGAGACAGGGGAGATGTTAATCCAAAGCTTTTTGATGCATGTCAGATAACTAGCAGTACCTGAGTCTCTCCAGTATCATGGAATCTCTGTTCTGTTTTCAAGTCACATCATGTGAACACTCTGTGGCAGTTTTCTGTGACCTTAGGATGTAATGTTCTTTGCGGATGTCCCCTGGTCCTTTGAGTTGCTGCTGAGCAGCATGGATCCTGGGATTGTTTTGACTGTGAAATGTGTGAAACCAGGCAGGTTGATTTAAAAAAAACAAACAAACCCATGTTTCTGTTGGCTCTGCCCCATTCTTCCTTCCTGGTCTGTCTCACACCACTTTCAAATTGCTGTTGGCCAGTATGGACCAAACAATGCTCCACAAAACTATGATGACAAGTGTGAATACACGCAACCTGACTGGGCTATATTATAGCACTCAGTGCCAAACAAATTCTGCCTTGGAATTTTGCCATCACATCACCAAGCAAATGATGTAGAAGCAGGAGAATATTCTATGGCAGCACCACCAGCTCCTTCAGCAGCAGGAGAATACTTTGCAGTGGTGGCAGCAGGATGAGGAAGAACAGGAGGGCACTGAGCTGTTGGAAAAAGAGCACCAGCTCATGTATCACTTACAGAGTTCAGTGCTCTTTTTGGGGCCAGGAAACAAATGTGGCAAATGAAGTTAAAAATATAGTTAGGAAGGTCAATTTTTTTTGAAGAACAGCTAGATAAGTAATAGCAACATTTTTTTAAAATTCATCAGAAGCAGGAATCCTGCTAAACAGCCAGTGGGCCCCTGGACGATCAAAATGCTAAAGGACCACTCTAGGATGATAAGGCCACTCCAGAGGAACTAAATGAATTCTTTGAATCAGTCTTCCCAGCTGAGGATGTGAGAGAGATTCCCAAACCTGAGCCATTCTTTTTAGGTGACAAATATGAGGAACTGTCCCAGATTGAGGTATCATTAGAGGAGGTCTTGGAACAAATTGATAAACTAAACAGAAATATGTCACCAGGGCCAGATGGCATTAACCCAAGAGTTCTGAAGGACCTTGCAGGACTACTAACTGTAGTCTGTAACCTATCATTTAAATCAGCTTCTGTACCAAGTGACTGGAGGATAGCTAATGTAACACTAATTTTTAAAAAGGGCTCCAGAGGTGATTCCCAGCAATTACAGGCCAGTAAGCCTGACTTCAGTACCGTGCAAACTGATTGAAAGTATAGTAAAGAACAAAATTGTCAGACATAGGCCTGGTCTACACTACGAGTTTAGGTCGAATTTAGCAGCGTTAAATTGATTTAATCCTGCACCCGTCCATACAACAAAGCCATTTACTTCAACATAGATGGGTCTTAAAATCGATTTCTGTACTCCTCCCCGATGAGGGGAGTAGCTCTGAAATCAACATTGCTGGTTCGAATTAAGGTTAGTGTGGATGCAATTCGATGGTATTGGCCTCCGGGAGCTATCCCACAGTGCACTATTGTGACGGCTCTGGACAGCAATCTGAACTCAGATGCACTGGCCAGGTAGATAGAAAAAGCCCCGTGAACTTTTGAATTTCATTTCCTGTTTGCCCAGTGTGGAGAGCTGATCAGCACAGGTAACCATGCAGTCTAAGAATTGAAAAAAGAGCTCCAGCATGGACCTCATGGGAGGTACTGGATCTGATCACTGTATGGGGAGATGATTCCGTGTTAGCAGGACTATGTTCCAAAAGACGAAATGCCAAAACATTTGAAAAAAATCTCCAATGGCATGATGGAGAGAGGCGACAATAGGGTCTCACTACAGTGCCATGTGAAAGTTAAGGAGGTCAGACAAGCATACCAGAAAACCAAAGAAGCAAACAGACGCTCCGGGGCAGAGCCACAGACATGCCACTTCTACGCTGAGCTGCCTGCAATTCTAGGTGGGGCCATCACCGCTACCCCACCCCTGAATGTGGATTCTGAGGAGGGGGTACTCTCAGCCATGCCTGAGGATTTTGCAGATGGGGAAGATGAGGAGGAGGAGGACGAACTTGAGGAGAGCACACAGCACACCATTCTCCCCAACAGCCAGGATCTTTTTCTTCGCCTGACTGAAATAGCCTCCCAACCCTCCCAGGGTGGTATCCCGGACCATGAAGGCAGAGAAGGGACCTCTGGTGAGTGTACCTTTGTAAATATAAAACATGGTTTAAAAGCAAGCATGTCTTAATGATTAATTTGCCCTGAGGACTTGGGATTCATTTGCAGCCAGTACAGCTACTGGAAAAGTCTATTAACGTGTCTAGGGATGAAGCAGAAATCCTCCAGGGACATCTCCATGAAGCTCTCCTGGAGGTACTCGAAAAGCCTTTGCAGAAGGTTTCTGGGGAGGGCAGTCTTATTCTGTCCTCCATGGTAGGATGCCATGCTAGTAGCAAGCAATCTGGTATCACTGCATGACAAAGCCTGGCAGCGTATGGTACCAGTGTTTGCTGGCATTTAAGGAACATCCATTCTTTATCTCATTGTGTTATCCTCAGGAGAATGATATCATTCATGGTAACCTCGTTGAAATACAGGAATTTAATTAAGGGGACTTCACAGGTGGCCGCTCCTACTGAGATGTTTGCCTGTGGCTGAAAAGAAATCCTCCCCGCAGTTAGCCAAGCAGTGGGGGTGGGGGCATTGGCGTTGAGCTGTTTGCTTTTGGCTATCAAGGATCTTCCCAGGGATCTACCCCTCCCTAACCACGTGGTGCGGGGAGGGGTAAAACGATCATCCCAGAGAATTGGATGGGGGCGGGGGTTAGTTTGGTTTCTGCTGCTGCACGTTAAAAGGAATACCACAGCACTCAACAGGCTTTGCTTGGTATGGGAAAGGAGGGCGCTATGTTTATGAAGGTTGCAGAAACCGAAAGACATTGACTTACCATGTCCGCATGCAAGCCGAATTCTGTTGCCCAGCCCTGCGTCTGTGACCTCTAACACCAAAGCTTCAGACACTCAATATTAAGATGCAAAATGCGACCTTGTACCAAAATCACATGTGCTATGTAATATGAATAGTGTTGTTCACCGTGAAAGAGTATACCCATTGTTCTGTAAAATGTAGCTTTTAAAATACTTCTCTCCCTTTTTCCCTCCCACAGCTGCAAATTTTTCAAGCCCCCCCTCCTCCTTCCCGAAGGCTATATCAGATAAGGCGATGAAAAAAACGCACACGAGATGAAAGGTTCTCTGAGATCATGAAGTCGACCCACAATGAAAGAGCTCATCTGAATGAGTGGAAGGACACAGTATCACAGTAGAGGAAAGTGGCCAATGAATGTGAGGACAGGAGGGACGAAAGTGAGGACAGGAGGGACATTCGAGATGAGAGGTGGCATCAGGAAGATCAGAGGAGGCAGGATGCAAGGCTGGGGCTATTGCAGGATCAAATGGACATGCTCTGGCGTCTGGTGGAGCTTCAGGAACAGCAACAGGATCACAGAGTGCCTCTGGAGCCCATTTAACTGCCTTCCCCATTCCCCAAGTCCCATAGCTTCCTCACCCAGATGCCCAAGAGCATGGTGGGGGGGGAAGGCTCTGTGCACCTGCCACTCCACCCCAGTGTACAGCCCAAGCAACAGAAGGCTGTCATTCAACAAGTTTTGAAGTGGCCTTTTCCTTCCCTCCTCCCACACCCTACTCTGGCTACCTTGTCAGTTCTCTCCCTATTTTTATAATCAATTAATAAAGAATACATGTTTTTAAATGATAATGACTTTATTTCCTTTGCAAGCAAGCTGTGATTGAAGGCAGGAGGGTAGGTGGCTTACAGGGAAAGAGTCAATCAAGGGGGCAGGTTTTCATCAAGGAGAAACAAACAGAACTGTCACAACGTAGCCTGGCCAGTCATGAAACTGGTTTTGAAAGCTTCTCTGATGTACAGCACTTCATGGTGTGCTCTTCTAATCACCCTGGTGTCTAACTGCATGTAATCAGTGGCCAGGTGATTTGTCTCAACCTCCCACCCCGCCATAAACATCTCCCCCCCTACTCTCACAGAGGTTGTGAAGCACACAGCAAGCAGCAATTACAATGGGAATATTGGTTTGGCTGAGGTCTGAGTGAGTCAGAAATGTGTGCCAGTGACTCTTTAAACGTCAAACTGCACGTTTTATCACCATTCTGCACTTTCTCAGCCTATAGTTGAATAGCTCCTGACTACTGTCCAGGCTGCCTGTGTTTGGTTTCATGAGCCATGGCATTAAGGGGTAGGCTGGGTCCCCAAGGATAACTATATGCATTTCAACATCCCCAATGGTTATTTTCTGGTCTGGGAAGTAAATCCCTTGCTGCAGCCATTTAAACAGAGTAGTGTTCCTGAAGACCCGAGCATCATGAACCCTTCCCGGCCATCCCACTTTGATGTTGGTGAAACGTCCCTTGTGATCCATCCGTGCTTGCAGCACCATTTAAAAGTACCCTTTGTGGTTTATGTACTGGCTGCCCTGGTGGTCCAGTGCCAAGATAGGGATATAGGTTCCATCTATCACCCCACCACAGTTAGGGAATCCCATTGCAGCAAAGCCATCTACTATGACCTGCACATTTCCCAGAGTCACGACCTTTGGTAGCAGTGGCTCAGTGATTGATTTGGCTGCTTGCATCACAGCAGCTCCCACAGTAGATTTTCCCACTCCAAATTGATTCCTGACTGACTAATAGCTGTCTGGCGTTGCAAGCTTCCACAGGGCTATCACCACTCACGTCTCAACTGTGAAGGCTGCTTTCATCTTGGTATTCTGGCATTTCAGGGCAGAGGAAAGCTAGTCACAAAGTTCCATGAAAGTGCCCTTATGCATGCGAAAGTTTCACAGCCACTGAGAATCGTCCCACACCTGCAGCACTAGGCGGTCCCACCAGTCTGTGCTTGTTTCCCATGCCCAGAATCGGCGTTCCATGGCATGAACCTGCTCCATTAACACCAGGATCTCCAAAGCACTGGGGCTCGTGGTTTGGGAGAATTCTGTGTCCATGTCCTCATCACTCTTGTTGCCATGCTGCCATCGCCTCCTCCTCACCTGGTATTCCAGGTTCTGGTTCAGTATAAACTGCATGATAATGCGTGAGGTGTTTACAATGTTCATTACTACTGCCTTGAGCTGAGCAGGCTCCATGCTTGCTCTGGTATGGTGTCTGCACTGAAAAAAGGCGCAAAACGATTGTCTGCCATTGCTCTGATAGAAGGAGGGGTGACTGACGACATGGTTTACAGGAAATTAAAATCCACAAAGGCAGAGGCTTTGCACCAAGGAGAAACACAAACAACTGTCACACAGAATGGCCCCCTCAACGATTGAACTCAAAACCCTGGGTTTAGCACACTGATGATTTCATGGAGGGAGGGGGGAGCAAATGAATACAAAACAAATTTGGTCTATTTCTTGTTTTGTTCCAGACCATCTCTCTTTTACAACTTAGGCTGGCAGCAGACGGTGTAGTATGACTGTTAGCCATCATCTTCTCCTGGGTGCTTAGCAGAAGATGCTGTATTAAGACTGCAAGCCATCGTCATCTCCGGCTGCTCGCCAGAAGATGCTGCATTATGATTGCTAACCCTCATCATTTCCTGGGTGCTTGGCAGAAAATGAGAAATGATGTGGCTGAGTCACTCCCATCGCTGTATGATGATAATAGCTTTCAGTCCTAATACATCGTCTGCTGCCAAAAGGCAATGAGCTGCTGCTATGTAGCAATGCAGTCCTATGTCTGCCAACACCTAGGAGACTTACCGTGATGGTCAGCTGTGCGGGCTCGATGTCTGACGTGGTATGACATCTGCACAGGTAACCCAGGAAAAAAAGTGCAAAATGGTTGTCTGCCGTTGCTTTGACAGAGCGGGGGAGGGACAGAGGAAGAGGGGGGCGTGGTGACATGTACCCAGAACCACCCGCAACAATGTTTTTTGCCTCATCAGGCACTGGGATCTCAACCCAGAATTCCAGTGGGCGGGGGAGACTGCGGAAACTATGGGATAGCTACCAACAGTGCAACACTCTGGAAGTTGATGCTTGCCTCGGTACTATGGACGCACACCACTGAATTAATGTGCTTAGTGTGAACTCGACTTTATACAGTCTGTTGCCAAAAATCAAATTCTGTAAAATTGGAGTAATCCCATAGTGTAGACATACGCATAGAGATGAACACAATTTGATGGGGAAGAGTCAGCATGATTTTTGTAAAGGGAAATCATGCCTCATCAATCTATTAAAATTCTTTTGAGGGGGTCAACAAGCATGTGGACAACCGGGCTTCAGTGCATATACTGTTCTTAGATTTTCAGAAAGCCTTTGACAAGGTCCCTCACCAAAGGCTCTTAAGCAAAGTAAGATGTCATGGAATAAGAGGGAAGGTCATCTCATGGATTGGTAGCTGGTTAAAAGACAGGAAACAAAGCATAGGAATAAATGGTCAGTTTTCAGAATGGAGAGAGATGTCCCGCATGGGTCTGTACTGGGACCAGTCCTATTTAACATATTAATCTAGGAAAAAGGGTAAACAGTGAGGTGGCAAAATTTGCAAATGATACAATACTACTCAAGATAGTTAAATCCCAAGCAAACAACAAAGAGCTACAAAGGGATCTCACAAAAATGTATGATGGGGCAACAAAATGGCAGATGAAATTCAATGTTGATAAACGCAAAGTAATGCACATTGGAAAACATAATCCCAACTATACATAGAAAATGATAGGGGTCTAAATTAGCTGTTATCTCTTAAGAAAGAGATCTTGGAGTCATTGTAGATAGTTCTCCAAAAATATCCACTCAATGTGCAATGGCAATTAAAAAAGCTAACAGGATGTTGGGAATCATGAAGAAAGGGATAGACAATAAGACAGAAAATATCATATTATACAAATATACAAATATATATAAATTCACACTTGTCTATATAAATCCATGGTATGACCACATATTGAATATGGTTGCCCCATCTCTAAAAAGATATATTGGAATTGGAAAAGGTTAAAAAAAGAGCTACAAAAATGATTAGGGGTATAGAATGGCTTCCATATTAGGAGCAATTAATAAGACTGGAAGTTTTCAGCTTGAAAAAGAGATGACTAAAGGGGGATATGATTGAGGTCTATAAAATCATGACTGGTGTGGAGAGAGTAAATGTTATTTACTCCTTCTCATAACACAAGAACTAGGGGTCACCAAATGAAATTAATAGGCAGCAGGTTTAAAACAAACAAAAGTATTTTTTCACATAACGCACAGTCAACTGTGAAACGCATTGCCAGAGGATATTGTGAAGGCCAAAACTATAAATAAGATTAAAAATAAGTACTAGATAAGTTCCTGGAGGATAGGCCCATCAGTGGCTATTAGCCAGGATGGGCAGGGATGGTGTCCTTAGCCTCTGTTTGCCAGAAGCTGGGAATGGGCAACAGGGGATTGATAACTTGATGATTACCTGTTCTATTCATTCTCTCTGGGGCACCTGGCATTGACCACTGTCAGAAGACAGGATACTGGGCTAGATGGACCTTTGTTCTGACCTAATATGGCCTTTCTTATGTTCTTATGAAGCTAGTGTGAATTGATGGGAGAGGATCGTTCTGGAGAGTTGGGACGACCAGCACCGGTGAGAGAATTTCAGGATGGAAAGGGCTACATTTTTTGAGATCTGTGAAGCAGTGACCTCAGCGACAACATACTGACATTCAGTTCCCTGTACCTGTGGAGAAAGGGGTTGTCATTGCTCTGGAAAATGGCCACCCAAAATGTTACTAATCTGTAGCCAACCAATTTGGTGTGTGAAGGTCTGCTATGCCATTAATAAGGTGCCGTCTAACTGAGCCACGAAGCTGGGTGATGCTCCAATTTTTGATGACTTTGCATGCATGTGGTTCCCAAACTCTATTGGGACAATTGATGGAACCCATATGCCTATCATTTGCCCTACCCGCACCTCAGGATTTATATACAGACAGGGCCATTTGTCCAAGTTTACAGACATAAATGCAGAGTGGTCTGGGAGGGCCCATAACACTAGAATCTTTCAGAACTAAGTTCTGTTAACATTAATGGAGAGAGCACTATTTGCCCCAGGAGCACTGTGAACATTAATGATGTGGAGGCTGATCTGGTCATTTTGGGAGACCTTGCTTAACCTCAATGATCTGGCTAATGAAGCCATACACTTGGACAGAAGGAAGGAATATTTTAATATTGGCAATGTGAATAGTTGGCATAAAGGTAGTCGAGTGTGCATTTGGCTGTTTGAAAGGGAGATGGTGTTGTCTATGGAATAGAGTGGAAGCAACAGAAAAAAAAATCTTCCAACCACTATGAATTCATGTTGTGTTTTGTGCAATATTTATGAGAGCTGTAAGGGAAAGCCTTAATGATGGGTTCAGAGTCTTGCCTGGAGATTCAAGCAACTAGCAAGGTGTTCCACAGACATGAGGGAATGCTGTCAGGGATGGCTACTGTTCATATTTTGAGTCACATTAGCCCATGGGAGGGTTGAGGTGAGGAATGCAGAGATAGAGAGTACTGGGATATTGTGTGTGGGTGGTGGGAATTTAATGTTCTCTCTGTGCTTTTGCAAAACCTTATGAATTATTTTAGCTTTATTTTAAAGGATTTTCTGCTTTAAATGCAATGATGACTCATCGTGAATGTATTGTAAAATGGTTTTTATTAAAAAAAAACAATAAAAAAACCAATAATACACTTTTAATGAAACCAGTGGAAAAATAATATCTTTGTATCTGGAAACACACTTAACTACCGATCTTCTTAAGAAACCAACTGTGCACAAACCTTTAATTACTGCAACAGTGCAAAGAAAACTCAAAGTGCAATGGTAAGAACATTTTAAATGCAACAATTTGTGGGAGGGGGAGGTAACAAAAACCATAAGAACAGCCATACTGGGTCAGACCAAAAGTCCATCTTGCTCAGTATCCTGTTTTCTGACTGTGGCTAATGCCAAGTGCTTCAGAGGGAATGAACAGAACCGGTAAACATCAAGTAATCCATCCCCTGTCACCCATTCCCAGCTTCTGGCAAACAGAGGCTAGGGACACCATCTCTGCTCATCTTGGCTAATAAATTTAAAAGCAAGTATATGCCTTGCCTCTGACTCTTCTTCTCCGTGTGGGAACTGGGGTCAAGTATCTCCACTCAAAATTTTCAGGGGGATTGCAGGGCTCAAAAGAGCTGGATTCCCAGGTGCAAGTGTTCTTGGTACCCAGAGATTGATTCTGAGAAATGATTGGAAGCTGTTGGGAGCACTACTGCAGGGATGTGGCAGTCAGCAATTGCTGCAGGTCCCAGTAGCCAGCATTGTCCAGAGGCTGAAGGACATGATTGAGTCCCAACATTATGGGACTGCAGGGCCTGCTGGCCTAGCAGGATCATGTTTTGCAGGAGGGCATTCTGATTTAGGATTACATCCATGAACTGCGTCTGCATCTCTCTTTCTCCATGCTTTCCCTCACCATTGTGATGCTGTCCTTGACCAAACCCATGATTTCCCTGGCAACTACAACACTGTATTTGGCTAAATAAAACTGAGTCATTTCTCAGTTTTAAGTTCTGCTATATCTCCCCTTAAGATATGGAGAAAATGCAGAGTACAATAGATAGAATCCTGCAATGATTGTCAGTTACAGTGCATGGTACAGGGCATTTGTAACCCAGTGAGAAGCAGCATTGTTTCTCAGGGGAATCTCCCAGAGTGTGCAGAAGGGAGATGATGATCCCAAGGCAGTTCCTGAAACCCAGCATAGTCAGGCCCCCAAACCTCTGCAGGAGACAGACATTTTTCCAAACCCATTCCGCACTTGTAAGGAGGAGGGGAGAGGAAAGGCAAGTAGACTGGTTCAGAGATAGTAATGGTTGCATGTTTCTCAGAGTCAGACTCATGTTTTCATCTGAATTTTATTTTTAAAAAGTTTCACTTTTATGTTCCATATATTACTTTTAATACATTTCATTGTGGCCTTGATTTGTTCATGGGCCCTGATGAATGGGACATTTTTTAAGGTTCGGGATAGGGCCTCTCAATTTAGAGCAAATGACTTTGATTTGTGTGACTCTGGTTCCATCACACTGAAAAGAGAGAGAGGTGAGTGGGAACTGGCAGTGGCAAATATGTGAAGTCAGCAGACAGTACAAAAATATACAACAAGGCAGTTCCTAGAGTGTCGCCTGTGATGCACTGAATCCTGGGATACCACTGCTGAAGTGATAGTGCTAACATCACATAACAAAAAAAGGCAGTGTGAACACAGCCATACATGTTTACACAATGCACACCTGTGTCTAGCACAGCATATATAGATACTAGGTAGGGGTATGGTGTACATGAGTGAGCAAGTACACAGTCAACCAGCGAGCATGCATGCCACTGTAGGCGTAGCCTATCTTGGTTTTAAGCCTGGAATGTATTTGACATCTCTCCAAGGAGCATGTCTACAAACTCCCACATCTCCATGTAAGGTCCTGTCCTTCATGGGCCTCACGTGAAGAGATTGGAGGCTGGGTGGCATGAGCACCCTGTCATTCTCAGAAGGAGCTCTATGTTCATGTTTGAGAATTAGTACCTCAAAATATCATGCAGATACAGTTCCTACTTCTTCTAGAATACAAGCATTTTGACTCTATAAGTTACTCAAAATATTGCCAGGTAGAAAGATACAGGGTTAGTCTTCCATAGGGAACATGTTGCTAATGCCTTCTTTTTATTATCTGTTTCTTGACAGGTATTCCACTGTGCCTGGATGATTATTTATGTTCCTGTTATCAAATAATATACAACTAGAGGAAAAATACTTGAAAAATTTTCAAATAATATCAATTAAGGATAAAAAAAACCACACAATAAACCTTCAAGACCTATTATGGATTTTGGCTGCCTGAATCCCTGAAGCTTTTTTGTATGATAGATGGTACATTCAATTTTATCAATACAGTCTTCAATTCATCCTCACTACTTAAACGGTTTAAATTACAGCTAGTGAGCAAGTTGGGGTACAGAGTTGGGATATGCAACTATGGATGATGGAAAGTCACACAGGATGATGATGCAACTTCACTGTCTCCTGCCCATATAGTCGCAGTAAAAGGGGGTGGGGGGTAATAGGAGCCTATGTAAGAAAAAGCCCCAAATATTTATATTAATTAGGGTGACCAGATGTCCCAATTTTATAGGGACAGTCCCGATATTTGGGGCTTTTTCTTACACAGGCTCCTATTATCCCCACCCCTTCCCGATTTTTCACACTTGATATCTGGTCACCCTAATATTAATTTATGATGGACCTAACACAAGCAGAATCAACTAATAACAAGATATATACACCAATACATGTAAATGCAGAGATGCAGGTTTTAACGATCACATTAAATTCAATAACACATTGATCAGAACAGATATTATATTAAGATAATTAAAGCAAACACTAAAATGTCAGTAAAATAGCATACCATAAATCTGAGAGTGTGGGTTTAATTTGTCTTTTCAGAGAACAGGCATAAACATCTTTTATCAGAAAGTATGAAACCAATAGGATTCTATAGAAATTTAACAGTGATCTACACACATTATTCTAAAATACCCTATAGAATATACTATTGTCATCCTTTGTGCAGGTGATTTTGAAGCATGTATACCCAGGACATAATGCACTATTTAATACTATAGGATGGGTCCAAAAATCTATTGGAAGGTGGTTCAGCAGGAATGTTTCATTAGAGATACATTTAAGAAGCACTTTCTTAGCACTGTGGTGTATGTTAAAGTCAACATTTGCAGCACTTTTAATGTAATCCATAAAATTTCCCCAAACTATCTTTTAATGGGGTAATTCATTTTATAGTTTGTAAATTAACCTTTCAAAAGTTGCAGCTTCATCCTACTAAATGTTATTCTTTGTATATCATCAATGTCAAATATGAGCCTTCAGACACTAGAGTTGAAGAGTCTCAGGAGGAAAATAGTGATTTCCCACCACCCTAGACATGGGTACTCAGTGATAGAAGTAGCTGGAACAATTGCTGAAATGGTTCTCCAACCATACCTAATGGATATTGAGATGAACAGTTGATAATAAAGACGTGATAGGAACAGGCAACATCTTAGAGCACTTTCCTTAGAGTTCCCCACAATAGCAAGTAAGGAATGCTGCCCAGAAGTGGTTTGACAACCATGCTCCAGGTAGAGTGTTCTTCCCCTGCCCTCCCAAAACTGAATCTGATGCCTATCCTTGGAAATACAATACTACCATGGTGGGTTCTTCCCCTGGAAAATCACAAAGGGCTTCCCTTGGTATTGGAGCAATGCAGCAGCACTGAGTGGGAACAAGCAGAGTTTTATTCTGGTTAGTATCTTGCAGTGAATTCCTTGAAAATATGATCCATTAGCTTTTATATATAAAATTATCTTTTTGTATCCCATTGCACTGGGGAATGAGGGCTACACTGGCCTGGCTCTGTCCTCCCCTATGGCATCAGATGTAACTCTGCCTTTGCCAAGTCCATATCAAGGACTGAACCCTCCTGGCCAGGTTCTTAACAGTCTGTTCCATCCAGGGTAATGGGGAAGCAGAATTTCTGTGGCTTCTGTAGGGGTTAATCAGACCTAGTTCTGCAGGGTTAAGGAGCTTCTTCTCTAAGAGCCCTCTGGCTGGGGTAGTTAAGGGCCTGATGCACTGGGTTCCATCTCAGGGCTCTTGTTTGGGAACTAGCTCTCCTTAGTCCCTTGCTGTTCCCACAGTGACCAGCTTTCTGTCAAGCTCTTCCCTCTTTGGTGGGTTTGTTTAACAGCTTCTCACCAGCCTGATGGAGGGTTCCTCTCCCTGAAGTCCCTCGGTCTCTCGGGCAGACACACTGCCTCCTGCCTTGCAGCCCTTTTATCCTCCCAGCTGCTGTGGGGTTGCCAGTCAGCTCTGGCTGAGCTTACAGGAAGCTTCTTTGTCAACCATCTGAGTGCTGAGTCAGCATAGGGTATGACAAGGATGTTGAGGAGAATTTCAAAAAAATGAATTCACTGACCAATGAAGAATGCTTAATCTTCTGTTCAAGATTATTACTAATATTTGTGAGGGCCTATAACCTCTGGCTCAGTTACTGAAGTCCTCAAGTCATGATTTAAAGACTTTAAGTTACAATTTATGGCAATTAGTTAGACTCTGAGCTGGTTGGCAAGACCCACCAGCCAGACACCAGACAAAAAAAAATTCACTGAATTAACTCAGAGCCCTCCCCATCTAGTGTCCCATCTTTGGCTGTGGAAGGTATTTGCTACTAGCAGTTGAAGGCAATCTCATCATACCATCCTCTCCGCAAACTTATCAAGCTCGGTCATGAAACCAGTTATGTTTTTTTTGCCCCCACTGCTCTTCTTGGGAGACTTCCAGAACTTCACTCCTCTGATTATTAGAAACCTTCATCCAATTTCAAGCCTAAACTTGTTGATGGCCAGTTTATACCCATTTGTTCTTGTGCCAACATTGGCTCTTGTTTTAAATAAATTCTCTCCCTCTCAGGTGTTTATCACTCTGATATATTTACAGAGAGCAATCATATCTCCGCTCAGCCTTCATTTGGGTAGGCTAACCAACCCAAGCTCCTCCAGTCTCTTGTAAGATAGGTTCTCCATTCATTTGGCCATCCTGGTAGCCCTTCTCTGCATCTGTTCCAGTTTGAAATAATCTTTCTTTAACATGGGAGCCCAGAACTAATCACAGTATTCCAGATGAGGCCTCGCCAGTATCTTGTATCACAGTAATAGCTCTTCTTTATCTTTACTGGAAATACCTTGCCTAATGCCTCCTAGGAGTTCATTAACTTTTTCACAGCAGTATCACATTGGTGGCTCATAGTCATCCTACAGTTGGTCAATATACTCAGATTTTTCTCTCTCTCTGTAACTTCCAACTGATATGTCCCCAATTTTTAGCAAAAATCATTGTTGTTAGTCCCAAAGTCTATTATCTTGTATTTTGCACTATTAAATTTCATTCAATTTCTATTACTCCAGTTTTCAAGGTCATTCAAATCTTCTTATAAGATATTCCGGTCCTCCTCCTTATTAGTAATAGCTTCCAACTTTGTGTTATCCACAAATTTTATTAGTACATTTCTATTTTTTGAGCCAAAGTCATTAATGAAAATTTAAATAAGGTTAGTCTCAAGACTAATCCCTGAGGAACTCCACTAGTGACCTCCCTCCAGCCTGACAGATCACCTTTCAGTATGACCTGCTGTAGTCTCCTCTTTACCCACCCAGTTCCTTACAATTCCATATGAATCCCTTTCTTCTCCAATTTAACTAATAATTTCCCATGTATCAAATGCCTTACTGAAATCCAAGTTGATTAGATCTACTGTATTTCCTTTGTCTAGAAAATCAGTTAACTTCTCAAAGAAAGAGATCAGGTTGCTCTGACATGATTTACCTTTTGTAAAAACGTGTTGTATTTTATTCCAATTAACATTTACCTCTATGTCCTTATCTACTTTCTCTTTCAAAATTTGTTCCAGGACCTTGCATACAATTGAGATCAAACTAACAGATCTGTAGTTTCCTGGATCACTCTCCCTAACCCCCGCTTAAAAATAGATACTGCATCAGTAATTCTCCAGTCATAGGATATCATTCCCAAGTTTATGGAGTCATTAAAAATCTTTGCTATTGAGCTTGAAATTTCATATGCCAGTTCCTATAATATTCTTGGATGGAAATTATCCAGGTCCTCTGATTTGGTCCCATTAACCTGTTTCAATTTTACTTTCACGTCAGATGTGGTAATTTCTATTTCCATATCTTTGATCCTATTGGCCACCCTGCAACTACACCAAGTTCTCTGTTATCCTTATTAAAAATTGAAGCAATGTATCCATTTAGATGTTGGGCCATACCTATATTATCTTTAAACGCCACCCCATTCTCAATACTTAACAGTCCCATTTCTTTTCTTTTTTAATTTGTATTTATATGCTAAAGAACATATTACTCTTGGTTTAAATTTCCTTTGCAAGGTCCAGCTCTGCCTAACTTTTGGCAGTTCTCGCTGTTTCTCTACATTTTCTGACCTCCAAAAGGTAGCTTTCCTTGCTGATCCATCACTTCTTCCATTCCCCTTGTGGGCTTTCTGCTCTATCTTAATAACCTGTTCGAGATGCTTGCTCATCTAGTTTGATATGGAACCCTTCCCTGCAATTTTCTTCTCTTTGCTTGCGATGCAGTCTTCAGATAGCTTCTGCAACTTTGACAAAGTAATTGCAAGCCTCCTCCACGTTGAGATTCTTGAGTTCTTCAGTCCAGTCCACTTCCCTAACTAATTCCCTTAGTTTTTCATTTTGTCCTTTTGAAAACAAGGACCTTAGTTGCAGACCTATTTTTATTTATCCTTCCATTAGCTCATGATCACTTGAACCAAGGTTGTCCTCCACAGCCAATTCTTCTACAAGCTCCTCACTACTTACCAATACCAAATATGGAATATCATCACTTCATGTTTGTCTGGTGACTAGTTGGTGAGAAATATTTTAGGTATCACAACCAGAAATATTTGTGCCTACCATTATTAGTAGCATTTGTCCTACAATCTATATCTGGGAAATTAAAGTGTCCCACATTCGCACAATGGTCTAGATGGTCTAGATAAGAATTAGTCCTGCAATGAGTGCAGGGGACTGGACTAGATGACCTCTCAATGTTCCTTCCAGTCCTATGATTCTATGAATTCCTAGTAGTATTTATTTCATTAAAATATTAAAGAGGTCTCTATCCATATCCAGAGCTGATCCCTGTGGTCAAGGATTATCTCATTGAAGCCTTTGTTACCTTTCTTCGCCAAAGTGATTTTGACTCAGATTCCATTTTATCCATTCCATCACTTCTAATTTCTTTACAGTCTCTGTCATCATTAATTTACAGTGCCTCTCCATGACCTTTGCGTTCATTTCTGTCTTTTCTGAACAGCACGTATCCTTCAATTCCTTCCCTCCAGTCATGACTACTATTCTACCATGTTCCAGTTATCCTTACAATATCTGGGTTAACTTCCTACACCAGTAATTCTAGTTCTTCCATTTTGTTACCCAGGCTCCTTGCACTCATGTACAGACATCTGAGTTGTTTGCCCTAAGTCATTACCCTGTTAGGTAGCCATTCTACTGCCGGTATCACATACCTATTGTACCAAAACAAATGACACTATTTTTCCTCATGATGTCCATTCTCCTACCCTTTGTTGTTGCTTTCTTCATTGCTGGATATTCTCTTACTTGATTTTTCTCCCGCTCAATATTATAATCAGGCATGTAGACTGCATGATCATCACCCAACTGTCTCCCCCAGATTCCTAGTTTAAAGCTCTTTTAATTAGTTGTGTCACCCTCCATCCCAGAAGTCTATTTCCCTTCCTACTCAGATGGAGTCTATCCCATGAGAACAGTCCTCTGTCCATGAATGCCTTCCAGTGGTTAAACATCCCCAAACTCTCCATATATCACCATTGCCTGTGCCACATGTTGATCATCATTATTTTGTTTCAGCTTTGCTCTCCTCTTCTAGGGACAGGTAGAATCCCACTAAAGATCACTTGAGCCTCCATTTCTTTAACCATTTCCCGCATCCTGGTATAGTCTCCCTTGATGTGTCCCAATGAGAATCAAGCATTATCATTTGTTCCCCTGTGAAGGACAATTGGTGTTCCTGCTCCATTTAGGATACTCTTCAGCCTCTGTCCACATCTTGCATCTTAGGTCCCAGAAGACAGCACAGCTTTCTGTTCTCTGGATCAGCTGTGGTGACAGTTTGGTTTGTTATTTGTAGGGAGTCACCAGTTACATAGACCTGCATCTTCCTGGTGTTGATGCTATTCTCTAGTCTTCTTCCTTCTGCTCTTTCTGGCTGCAAATCCTCTTGTATTTTGTTCTCACTTGTCATCTTCTGTGAGTCATTCTTTATCCTCTGGAGCTCCCAACTCTGGCTATCTCCACTCACTCTTCCCTCCCTCTTGTAGAACTAGCTGCTCTTCTCTTCTTCCTTGCCCTCCCACTTCTGATACTGCTTGCTGTGCCCCTTCATTTTCCAATTTATCAAACCTGTTCTTCAGCAATATATTTCCTTTGCTAGCTGATCTTTATCTCTTCCTGGTTCTCATAGAAACATGCTTCCATTGGTCACTTTCCTCATCCAGCAGTCTACTCTCACAGTTCTCCAGTCCAGTTTGGATCTGTAAGTGTTGAGTTTTCCCTTCAACCTTCTCGGTCCTTCCCTCCATTGTCTACTCAAATCTCCTTTGAAGCACAACCATAGTTTCTACCTCCATCTCCAAACCTTGGATCTTCTTTTCCATCAGATCTATCAGATGGCCCTTCATAAAAATGAAGGACCTTTCAGGTACCCAGTCCAGGATAATGTACATCCTGCAGCTTCCACATCCAGTCATCTTCATTTTCTCTTCCATTCTTTGGATCACTACCACTGCAGCCTCTGTAGGTGTCATAGCTTTCCCTCCTAATCTCCTATCAACTCCCACTCACAAAACAAAAGAGAACACCACACACTCCCTCCCCAATCTCCCCTTATAAAATCCCACTCAGACTCCTCTGTTTTCAGCTCTATTTGCGGGTTTCTGCACTGCTGGCTGACCACTTGGCTGCCTTTACAGATTGCCTGAATTGGGGGAAGCTCCACCTCCTAAACATGGCTCCACCGTGATTAAAGGCTCTGCTCCCTACCAAACTCTGCAAACTGAACAAACAGAAAAAAAACACAGAGCAAAAACAAAGAGGCAAACACTCAAGAACTCACTCATTGCCCCTAAGGAACAGGGGCTTGCCCCCCTTCTTCTACAAGAGATCTCCACTCTCCTGCAATGTGCATTTAGAGTTATTTAAAAGTTTGATTTATGTGTGCTCAAGCACTAAACAAAGAAATCTTTGAACAGAATATTCTTCTATCCCCCAGGTAAAATACACATTTCTCTATTTATCCTCCAACTTTACATATTAAAAGTGGAGGTAACTACAGGCTGAAAGAGAGACAAAGTAAAACCAAGATGGAGAGACAAAAAATATCATGTTGTGTTGGTGCCAAATCCCAAGTCCCTTAAGTAATATGCAGTCTATTATATCATGATCTTATGCTTTGCTTATGCTTCTTTTCACTTCTTTTTTCATGAATCTCCAGCCCTTTATAGTGCTTATAGCCTCATATGAGTTATAGATTGTTTCCTCTAAATTCCTAGCATATCAGTGGATTGTTCTGATAAGCATTTCATGATACAGTATATTTTAGGAAATGCCTGTTCCCTTTAGCTTTACACATTCTTTCCCTTACCATTAGCAATCTACCATTTAAAGCACAAAAACACTATAGTTGAACTCTCTATTTTGGTTTTTGATCCCAGTCCCACAAGTGATTCAGTGCCATCCATATTGGTTGATTTTCGTGTTCTTAGCAGTGTTTAACTTTGTTTTCCTTATTTTTGATTATGCAATTTGTTATCTTCTGTAACAGCACACATGGTTACAAAGCATCATAGTAATATACCAAGTTGTAACAGAGCTCTTACCAAATGGGGATAGAATCTTGGTCTAGAGAGCACAGTCATTAAAAAGAAAATCTAAATTATGAAAAAGGAGTTTTTCTTTGATGTCCTTTGTTTGTGCTTGATATAGCGCTTTGCAAATTATCATTCTTTCTGGATGAACTAGGATGTTATATTTTTAAAACTATTACTAACCACAGTAAACATTCAGAAGTGATGCATAAAGTTGTTTAAGTTAGATCCCCTCCACTAATTAAGACTTCTTTAAACTCAGACTCTATTAGACCTACTTACAGCTACACTACCAAAGTATAAGGGAGTCAAAACTGGTCTGGTTTATATGTATAGAAATTGGAAGAAGGTGTAAATTAAAGAAAGAGGGAGAGGTTAAATGTTAAAATATGCTTCACATGTAGCTAAGGTTGCACAGAATATACAACAAGGCAAAGATGTAAAGACATACAGAAAGTCACAGAATGAACCGAGGATTTCAGTTGTGAGGAATTTGTTTAAAATTTTTTCAAAGTCCCTTACCATGTGATGGTCCACAGAATCCCAAATGCCATTTGCTGACTGTAGTGAAGTGGTGTGGCCTCCCTCTGAGCCAAGAGGAGAAACCACGCTCTATGCTCAGGTGGGCGGTATCAGGCCGGGTTCATCCCATCATAGAATATCAGGGTTGGAAGGGACCTCAGGAGGTCATCTAGTCCAACCCCCTGCTCAAAGCAGGACCAGTCCCCAACTAAATCATCCCAGCCAGGGCTTTGTCGAGCCTAACCTTAAAAAACTCTAAGGAAGGAGATTCCACCACCTCCCTAGGTAACCCATTTCAGTGCTTCACCACCCTCCTAGTGAAAAAGTTTTTCCTAATATCCAACCTAAACCTCCCCCACTGCAACTTGAGACCATTACTCCTTGTTCTGTCATCAGGTACCACTGAGAAAAGTCTAAATCCATTCTCTTTGGAACCTCCTTTCAGGTAATTGAAAGCAGCTATCAAATTCCTCCTCATTCTTCTCTTCTGCAGACTATACAATCCCAATTCCCTCAGCCTCTCCTCATAAGTCATGTGCTCCAGCCCCCTAATCATTTTTGTTGCCCTTCGCTGGACTCTTTCCAATTTTTCTACATTCTTCTTGTAGTGTGGGGCCCTAAACTGGACACAGTACTCAAGATGAGGCCTCATCAAAGTCAAATAGAGGGGTATGATCACATCCTTCGATCTGCTTGCAATGCCCCTATTTATACAGCCCAAAATGCCGTTAGCCTTCTTGGCAACCAGGGCACACTGTTGACTCATATCCAGCTTCTCGTCCACTGTAATCCCTAAGTCCTTTTCTGCAGAACTGCCTCCTAGCCATTCGGTCCCTAGTCTGTAACAGTGAATGGGATTCTTCCGTCCTAAGTGCAGGACTCTGCACTTGTCTTTGTTGAACCTCATCAGGTTTCTTTTGGCCCAGTCCTCTAATTTGTTTAGGACCCTCTGTATCCTATCCCTACCCTCCAGCATATCTACCACTCCTTCAAGTTTAGTGTCATCTGCAAACTTGCTGAGAGTGCAGTCCACGCCATTCTCCAGATCATTAATGAAGATCTTGAACAAAACCAGCCCCAGGACTGACCCCTGGCGCACTCCACTTGAAACTGGCTGTCAACTAGACATGGAGCCATTGATCATTACCTGTTGAGCCCGACTATCTACCAGCTTTCTATCCGCCTTATAGTCCAATCATCCAGCGCATACTTCTCTAACTTGCTGGCAAGAATACTGTGAGAGACTGTATCAAAAGCTTTGCTAAAGTCAAGGAATAACACATCCACTGCTTTCCCCTCATCCACAGACCCAGATATTTCCTCATAGAAGGCAATTAGGTTAGTCAGGCATGACTTGCCCTTGGTGAATCCATGCTGACTGTTCCTGATCACTTTCCTCTCCTCTAAGTGCTTCAGAATTGATTCCTTGAGGACCTGCTCCATGATTTTTCCAGGGACTGAGGTGAGGCTGACTGGCCTTTAGTTCCCCAAATCTTCCTTCTTCCCTTTTTTAAAGATAGGCACTACATTAGCCTTTTTCCAGTCATCCGGTACCTCCCCTGTTCGCCGTTAGTTTTCAAAGATAATAGCCAATGGCTGTGCAATCACATCCACCAACTCCTTTAGCACCCTTGGATGCAGCACATCCGGCCCCATGGACTTGTGCTCGTCCAGTTTTTCTAATAGTCCCGAACCACTTCTTTCTCCGCATAGGGCTGGTCACCTTCTCCCCACACTGTGCTGCCGACTGCAGCAGTCTGGGAGCTGACCTTGTTTGTGAAGACAGAGGCAAAAAAAGCATTGAGTACATTAGTTTTTTCCACATCCTCTGTCACTAGGTTGCCTCCCTTGTTCAGTAAGTGGACCGCACATTCCTTGACTTTCTTCTTGTTGCTAACATACCTGAAGAAACCCTTCTTGTTACTCTTAACATCTCTTGATAGCTGCAATTCCAAGTGTGATTTGGCCTTCCTGATTTCACTCCTGCATGCCTGAGCAATATTTTTATACTCCTCTCTGGTCATTTGTCCAATCTTCCACTTCTTGTAAGCTTCTTTTTTGCGTTTAAGATCAGCAAGGATTTCACTGTTAAGCCAAGCTGGTCGCCTGCCATATTTACTATTCTTCCTACACATTGGGATGTTTTTTTCCTGCAACCTCATAAGGATTCTTTAAAATACAGCCAGCTCTCCTGGACTCTTTTCCCCCTCATGTTATTTTCCCAGGGGATCCTGCCCATCAGCTCACTGAAGGAGTCAAAGTCTGCTTTTCTGAAGTCCAGGGTCTGTATTCTGCTGCTCTCCTTTCTTCCTTGTGTCAGGATCCTGAACTCGACCATCTCATGGTCACTGCCTCCAGGTTCCCATCCACTTTTGCTTCCTCTACTAACTCTTCTCTGTTTGTGAGCAGCAGGTCAAGAAGAGCTCTGCCCCTAGTTGGTTCCTCCAGCACTTGGACCAGGAAATTGTCCCCTACACTTTCCAAAAACTTCCTGGATTGTCTGTGCACTGCTGTATTGCTCTCCCAGCAGATATCAGAGTGATTAAAGTCTCCCATGAGAACCAGGGCTTGTGATCTAGTAACTTTTGCTAGTTGCCAGAAGAAAGCTTCGTCCACCTCATCCCCCTGGTCTGGTGGTCTATAGCAGACTCCCACCATGACATCACCCTTGTTGCTCACACTTCTAAACTTAACCCAGAGACTCTCAGGTTTTTCTGCAGTTTCATACCGGAGCTCTGAGCAGTCATACTGCTCTCTTACATACAATGCAACTCCCCCACCTTTTCTGCCCTGCCTGTCCTTCCTGAACAGTTTATATCCATCCATGACAGTACTCTAGTCATGTGAGTTATCCCACCAACTCTCTGTTATTCCAATCACATCATAGTTCCTTGACTGTTCCAGGACTTCTAGTTCTCCCTGCTTGTTTCCCATGCTTCTTGCATTTGTCTATAGGCACTTAAGATAACTCACTGATTGTCCCACATTCTTGGTCTGAGACAGGGGTCTTCCCCTCTTGCACTCTTCTGCTCGTGCTTCCTCCCAGTATCTCATTTCCCCACTTACCTCAGGCCTTTGGTCTCCTTCCCCCAGTGAACCTAGTTTAAAGCCCTCCTCACTAGGTTAGCCAGCCTGCTTGCAAAGATGCTCTTCCCTCTCTTCGCTAGGTGGAGCTCATCTCTGCCAGGCACTCCTCCTTCTTGGAACACCATCCCATGGTTGAAGAATCCAAAGCTTTCTCTCCGACACCGCCTGCGTAGCCATTCATTGACTTCCACAATTCGACGATCTCTACCCAGGCCTTTTCCCTGCACAGGGAAGATGGACGAGAACACCACTTGCGCCTCAAACTCCTTTATCCTTCTTCCCAGAGCCACGTGGAAGTTGAGTTTCGAGAGAGGAAGTACAAAAGGCAGAGCCTCCAGCTCAGCTGGAGCCCAGCCAGGGAAGGAGACAGACGTACCTTGCTTGCTGCAGGCCTCTAACTCTGCTGCTGAGCCGGGCAGTGCCCTGACTCTGGAGGAGATTGAGTCTGCAGAGGAGCTTCCTCTGCTCTTGCCTGAGGGCCAGAGCCCATATACTTGTGCTCCATCCTGCTAAGATGGCAGGCCACTAGCACCTAATTTGCTAATTCCCTCCTGATATTAGGCAGTGACCCTGGTGACGACACAGAGAGGGAGGTGACGATCGCCACTTCACTACATTGATTATGACCTCATATAATACCCACACATATATAAATATATAAGTATATAATTAGCAATAGTAGAGGTTCAGTGCATCACACTAAGATGCACTATAGGATGGAAATAATGGGAGTAAAACAATGGGTTTTTCTAACTTAATGATAAAGAGAGAATTGCAAACACATAAGAAGAAATAAAGGGCAAGTAGTGCAGTCCTGCAGAGATACAGAGGCCATATAATGTCTCATGCCATTACCTCCTCCTACAGCAGGAATAAGCAAAGAAAAGGAGCTGTGGCAGAAGGCACAAGTCAAAATAAGATGTGGGCTACTTTAACACACATCTTCAGGCTTTTCAATAGACTCTTACAGATTGGTAGAGTTGCTATAAATAGATCAGTGTGAGTCTAAATTAGTACAAGGGATGTTTACACTACCTTATATTTAACTTCTGAATTTGACTCACAGTACTAACTAGTTTCAAAATGCATTAACTTTTCTTAGTTGTACAAGGGAAGATATTTTACATACATATGTTTTTATTGGTGCTATATACACACTGTTTGAGCTGCCATCAACAAAACAACTAAAATTATGGAAAAATAAACCAATAAAGTCTACTTATGAACATATTTCTGAATCTGGATTCTGAGCTCAGGGGCCAAATTCTGATCTAATTTACACCTGTATAAAACCTGAGTAACTCTTAGGCTCCAGAAGATACACCTTTTCTTGATCCTTTGATTATTTTACCATTTGTGTTGCTCAAGTTATTGTTCTTTCTCATGTTCTACATGAGCTTCATGCATGGCATGTGAAATGCCAGCTGGGGGAGGCTAGCCCCAGCCCCGCCTCTTCATCTCAAGGCCCCTCCCCTTCCATGCCCCCCACCAGAGCCTCTCACACCGCAGCTTCCGGTCCCCACCCCAGGCTAGAGCCCCCAGCCCTGGAGTGGGTGTTGTGGCTGCACGCCTTCCGCAGCCCCAGAGCACTGGGCAGGCTGTGTGGCTGCAGCCCCACCAACCCTGGAGCACTGGGAGAGCGGGTGGCATGGCTCTAGTCTCCTCTGATCCAGAGCGCCGGAAGGGTGGGTGGCGTGACTCCCTTATAAAATAATTGTCTTCTACTTATCTGCTTGCCATTCTCTCTTCTTTATTGGTCAAGTAAAAAAACAAAACAAAACACCATGGGTCATATCATCAGTTGATGTGAATTAATGGACCTAGACTGATTTACACCCATTAAGAATATGGCCCATTGTATTTCCATCCTTCAGTGCTTTCTGGAGTGCAAGTCTGCAACATTTTTCTTGTTCTCACATGCCTTCGCTCTTGCTGTGTTTGTGTATGTGTGTGTGTGTGTGTAATATTTGGACAAGACAAACAAATGCCAGCTGGGCCTTCCTGCGACATTACTTAGCAAGAAACATCAACGGACTCTTGACCAAGGTTCTCCCATTATCATATGCCACCTTTCTTTTAATCTTAGCAGGAATTTTGAACAAAAAATAGATAATTCTTATCTGATTATTGTAACTAAAGTCTACTTTGCTTCCCTTTTACAAAATTTCAATCACGAAAATTGAGAATATTTTGAGCAGCTCCTAGAGGAAATGAAGTGTGTTATTAATAAGAAAAGAGTGCATGTTTCACAGAAAATACTTTCTTTATGTCAGATGAAATATTGGTAAGCTTGCAGCTGAAGGTCCAGTTCTGAATCCAGGTTTGTCCTGAGTTTGTTTTTAATGGCAATTCCTTACTTGAGAAGCCATGTCTCAAACTCTTCTTAACACACTTTTGTTAAAGAGAAACAACTTCAAGCTGTTTTACATCTTTATGTCCAAGGATTGATAACATAATGTTTTTTTGCCACAAGTAACACAAGCATCTCACCTGTTGTTTGAAGCTTATCTGAGCAGTCTTTAAGCTTAAATGGTGTGATGTTTCCATAACCTTCACATTAATGCCATTGAGCTGTTATTGTTTTAGGTTGTCTTTCAATTAACTAAGCTTTCTCTTTAAAAATCAAGACGTTTATCTTTTAAAGAGCTGTGCTTTGTATTGAGGTGACCGTGAAACAGGGAAGATTTCTCTGAATAATGGGATGACAGTTCATAGCCAATGACACATTGAGATATTGGTTCATTTTCTTCATCACTCAGACTAAATTAAATACAAATGATATGTAGATGGGATTGTACCGCCTAACAATTCTGTGCTGTTTATTACCTGTAACTGGAAGCCTACCACTAGTGCCTGAAATCTCTTCTTTTTTTTCCACTCAGGTCTTGATTCATGTTACTGCTTGTTTCATCAACAGGCCTTTGTTGTATTTCTGAATGTTTTCTTTTGAAGTTACCGTTAGTTAGCCACTTATCCATAATAGAGGATTATAATTATATTCACAAATACAAAACAACTTACACAACCACTTACAAGCAGAAACAAGTGACTACAAAGCACTCAGATGAGAAGTGAAGGTGAATGAGGATCTCTGAACATATACAAACTCTTTTTGTTTAATCAAGCTTCAGGCCACATCCATGGAATATATGTATGCAGATCCAATTAAAGATCTGGGTGGTGGAGAGCTGCCTAGGTGACTTAGAAGAGAAGGGATCTTGGCTGGGAAGCCTAGGGGATGTGAGTTAGGAGAGCAGGGATTCTGGCTGAAGTGTAGGGGTGTATATAAAAGGCAGGCAGCTCAGAGGGAAGGAGTGGTGAGGTGGAGGAGTCTTTGTTAGAAGTGGGGACGTCAGGCACTTTCAGCTCCAGGAGGCTTCATCCGAATCAGCAGCTCTGATCTTCTCCCAAGCAGGGCCCTCAGATGCTGCAATGCTGGGCAAACTGCTTGGGGAGGAGGCTAAAACTGTAGACAGCCAGCTGCTCTGCTGCTGAAGAGCCAGGTGGCTCACCATAGTCATGTAGCCAGACTTGTATCAACCAGACCTGGCTAACTACCCTCCACAACTTCCCTGCAGTGACAGTAGAAAATTCCCCATGTTCCTCTTGTCTCCTAACCCTGTAGACACCCTATGGCAGGGAGTGCAGAGGAAATACTTAGCTGAAAGCATCCAGGAGACTGCATTTTGCTCCTTGGGCATATTTTGGTGCACTGCAGCACATTCAACAACTGTTTGTTTGAAACTGAAGGGTTCTTTTAGAGGTTTTGGCATACGACTTCCAACAAGTTCATAAACCACCACCGGTGCACTTGGAAATCTCTGCTCTAGAATATCTTCAGTTTTAATATCTTGATGAACTATATTTTGTCTGTTGAATTCATGTCTGTCACAGTTTTCCTTAATCTCATTATTCACCAGGCATTTATCTAATTAATCCATTTTCCCTCTAATGTGGTCAGCGTATCTATAGTCTCAAATATTAAATGAAATGTCTTCATTAGTCCTGCCCTGATGTGTGCCCAATTGAGCTGAAGAGAGATTAGAGGGTAGTGAATTTTCTGGCCTTGAAAAGACATTTTCACTACTGGGGGAAAAAACAGTTCTTTCACTTTATATTTAGCTTTAGGCACAGCTGCCTTTCCACTTCCACAGAGTTCTCATGAGTTATTCCATCATTTAGCAATGTTGAAAGAAATGTCTGACAGATAAAATGTAATTTAAAAGTGTTCCATCAGGAGCACCAAAAGCACATCATCTTGCCTGACCTTGCCCCTGCCTACTGCTAACCCCATTCTTATTCATGTGACTTTTTTCAAGTGCATGAGCCTTGTTAAAAGTGAGGCAAGTCATTCTCTCTCAATTTATTGGTACTATCATCTTCAACTGGTGCCTTTTTGTCTCAGGTTCTGAATTCCCAAACTGAATTTGGTGCAGATCAGAAATTGATTTGAGTTTAATTTAAGCCCAGTGACAAGGAATGACAGCTATTCTAGTTCATCTAACTTTCTTTCCCAGTCTATTAGCCTTCTCTACAGAAGGTCTTCAGGATTTTATTTATATCATCATTTGCTTACTCTCTAGTAACATAAATCAGCTGTTATTCCAAAATGTCAGAACATGAAAGCCCTGGGCCTTTCACACTCTGAAATTCTCTGCATTTATTTTGTGTGACGAAGTCCAGATATCACAGATTTAATCACTTTTAATAATAACTATGTGGATGATTTCAGGCCTCTGGCTTTCAGTGAAACTCAGGGCTTTTTTTTCTGATCTATACTAATGGAATTATACCTTAGGAGAACAAGTATTTTCTCCTATCTGATTCATACTGAGCTCTACTCTTGAAATGAACCCTTATGCCACAAGACTAACTGGAAGGTTAAACAGAAGCTTTTGAACGAGCGGAGACTGCAAACTTTATTGGTGCAGGGCCAGTGTTTTCTCTACCTGAGCTGAGGGGGTATTATTTGAGTTGGCTCACTAATAAAGGGTCCAAAAGGTGTAACATAACCATAAGTGTGTGTTTGCATTCAGGCTAGCATTGATTTCCGTAAATCTTTGGAGGGGCTTGACAATTAAGTGCAGAAATCACAAAGGGAAACTGCCTAGAATCTGACTCATGAGCTATTTCCCACGGCAAGAAACCTGCTAGAGTCCTGTTAAAGAATGGTTGCACATTTAACATCTTGTTGTATTACAGTGGTTATAAATCTGCGAATTTGAAGCTCTGGGATTTCTGAGTCCACTTACTTACCAGACATTTGTGCTGTCATTTCATGGCTCCCTCTTGGAGTTGTCAGGTTTATTAGCTGACACTGATCATCCCACACTATATGTTCTTGAAGTCAGGGAACATAAACAGTACTAGAAAGCAATTTCCAATATTATTTCAGATACCCAACTCAATTTATATTCAGCTGCTTCCAGAGTTTGTCCCTTCTAAACTATTTCCCTAATCTACTCCTCTTGAGAAGACAAATTGTCTGTCTGCTTCTTTTCAAATAACCTTCAGACTTCTGTGTGAGGAAACCCTTGAACCACTGAAGCAAAAAGACTCTGGCAGACTGTAAAGATTTGGAAAATAATGAGACATCATTTAATTGCAGTTTCACTAGGCCAGTTTTTAAAGAGCAGACAGCGCCACTATGTACTGTGGATCTGTCTGTAAACTTTCTATGTGCATAGATGAAATCTCTACTGTACAAAAGACTTACAATTTGAATTGTATTATCTGTTATTAAAACAACTGCAAACAGAAAAGACACAGCTTTTACAAAGAGTACAAACTCTGGTGCTCTTACCTACAAGTTCAGAGAGCTCTTGTATTATTTTGATTAGACCTAAACCTGCAGGCTGCAACTCCTCAGTTGTGTGCTTCTGTTACAAGAATATCAGACCTGTTATCTATCTAGTTCTGATTTGCTGATCATAAAACAGTACTCATAGATTTGGATGCATTCCCAGCACTGCATTATACCACAGATAGGGGAGCTCAGCTTTCATATACTTTCCTGGGTTAGCTAAATAGTCCAGTGAGTTGGGGAGAGTTTGGTGGAATGCAACAACTTGTGTAAAGGTCATTAAGGTTTTTTTTTTTTCTTTTCTGTCTCACTAATAGTTGGATTGCAGAACAACTTATGTCAGGATAGACTAAATATTTTAATGTTAATGATACAGCTAAACCTGAGGCTGTCTGTTGTACAGCAGCCAGAAAGATGTTGATTTATAATGAAAAATGAGAATGGGTCTTCTTCTGATCTGCATAATATTTTGAATATTTGGAAGATAAATTCCTGTTATAATATGTCTTGAATCATTTCCAGTGGGATTTTCTCATACTTTTAATTCATCAAGTTATCTATATTAGATTTTTTTTTCCTGGTCTCTGACTTGCCTTCCTTATTTTAAAACTTTTTATTAAATATTTGTTTCTAAAACAAGAATTAATTTTTCATCAGCCAGTTACAAGCCGTGTTAATTACCACACATTGCTACCTAGGTTTCCAAAGACTAAGCCCAATTAAAAGTGATTTATAACTACTTGCTTTTCATCTTCCTATCTCATCAGGCAGAACCTAACAATGCTGAAACAGAAATGTGCACAGCAACAGAGCAAGGCAATATTTCACTTCAACATAAACCTTTTCTCTGGACAGGTCTAAAGAGGGGCCAGTGAATTTAGCACATCATAGAGAACTTCAAATATTTAGATTGTTGGACGGCAGACTCTACACTATTAGTCTCTTAGCATAACATGTATTGCTGAAACTACTTCAGCAGCTGCTAGAATCAGTATATGCCAGGGATCATCAATGAAAAGTCAGTATTTAGCAACAGTTATTTTACAATGTTATTTGAGATACCCAGGATTATTTTCTTTATGATATGCAAGGATTCATAGATTTTACAGTTAGAAGGAAACCTGAGATAATCTAGTCTTACTTTGGGCCCTTGATTTTCATACAATAATTGCTGCAGAAGAGAGAAGTATTTTCTTTCTTACTGCGTAAGTGAACATTAATAAGCACAATAGCTAGGAAATACAAGAAGAAAAACTGCAGTATCTCTGCTGCTGTATGGTAATAACTGATAAATGTTAGCTTGAAAACGGTGACCTCTATACTATGTCAAAACATTTGGAATTGGACATGATTATCTTTCCACCAAGCACACTGCAATAAAATGACAGCAATGGGTATGATAAGCATGCCACAAATCTACTTGAAAGAGTTCCCCGCTTGAAAAACAGCATATAGATGTTTCAGATTTCTGCCCAGATAACATGCCTTGTTTTAAGAAACCTACACTTCAGTAATTCCACATTAGATTCTTTAAACAGTCTCTCCTTATTATCAAGTAGAGACTCTGGCCTACAATTGCTCTTTGCTTTGCAGTGTAGATTACTTCTGCTATTAGTCACTTTATCTCTATTATTTTTATCTTCAGGATGAATTAATTTCAACCAGGTGTTTTGCAGAGTTCTGTAGCTCAGACTTCCACTCAATCTTGCACTAAGACTCAAAGGCCACTTTTCCAGATAGGGAATTTGAGAAACTGCAAGCTTCTAGGGTTTCAAAAATGGCTATTGTTCAGATATTTCTGTATTTACTTATTGTAGGTTTGCTTGGGAAATGGGAGAACTGAAAGCACTGGAGATGGAAGTCCTCTATTCAAAGGTTCAGCGTGGCATTTGCTGTGTAATCTTCCTCACTGTTACTTTGCCAAACTGCCACAAATCAGGCTTGAGGAGACAAATTATGCAGATAAGAGATGTGATGGGTTCTCCAACCCCCTTGGGGTGCTGCCTGGAATTCGGGTACCACTGAGCCCGCCTGACCCACCAGCCTGGGTTCCCTTTTCAGTCTGTAAGCTGCAGACATGCTCCCACTCTCACGCTTTCACCAGCATACTCAGTTGCAGCCACACATACAGATGCTAAGATCAGCTCTGTATGGGAAGGCTTAGCTAAGGCGTGTCAGTTCCTAAAGCACGCACCCCCCTCTGGAAGGTAAACCAAAATTATACTATCTTGCACTGCACCAGGAACTGTGCAGAGTAAGCACATGAAATTCTCCCCCTCCCTCAGTGTGGAGAGAGATATGCAACAGCTTTCTGCCCCAAGTTATAATTTCCACACATTGGTTTTAGGCCAAACAAAACCAAGTTTACTAACTACAAAAAGATAGATTTTTAAGTGATAGCAAACAGATCAAAGCAGATTACCTTAGTAAATAAACAAAGCCACAAACTGAACTTAACACAGTACATAGGGAAGATATGAATTAGCAAATTTTTACCCTGAGTGATAAACAGGCTGGCAGATTCTTAAGTCACAAGCTGCCTTGGCTTTCTCAGGTTGTCAGATACAGGCTAGCAATCTCTTAGCCTGGGACCATCATGCAGTCGTTATTCCTTAGGTGTTTTCAGGTGTGTTTGTTATAGGGAGAGTGAGGTCCCCTCATGATGTCATTGTTCCCTTTTTATATCTTCTTCTCATTTGCTGGAAAGCTCTTTTGCTGTGACCTGGGTCAAACAGTTCCCATTGTGTAGTACTATCTCTGAGAGGTTTCTATTGTACACAGTGTCTGCGGTAATCCTTGTTCTTGTGTGCATTTCCTCAAAAAGCCTTTAACATTGTCTGGCCTTTTTATTGTTGTACCTGAAAGGCTGCTTGTGGGTGTTTTCAACCTCACAATATGTTTCATTAACATATACATAGCCTAACTTCATAACTTTACATACGATGAGTACATATACAATCCAATGAAATATTAATGTCTAGCAGATCAAGACTTTTAGAATGATACCTCATAAGGCATACTTTGTACAAAAAGTATCCTAATTACATGACAGTGGTGAATATTGGGGAGCCAGAGTGTCACAAGAGGTAATTCAATTGCCATGCCTATTCAGTCCTTGGCCTTTCTGCTAAGATTGCCATCAAGAGTGACAACTGTGTTAGGGATATTATAATGCAGACACTGGGTGGTGAAAGAAGGGAGGTTACAACTGGGACTGAGACTACAGCTCTGGATCAGGTAAGCTACCAAACAGCCATTTGAATGTTCTGTATTTAACAGAGCTGACTCTTACATCCCTGATAATTCACAACTTCTTGTGGTCTTTTAGTTTTTCTCCTGGTCAACACCTGCTGCAGCCCTCTGTGATACACTTTAATGGGAAAGTACAGTTTTGTTTATGTCCCATATGAATGAGCCTATGAGTGAGGGATTAGGTACCAGATCTTCTCACCCTTCAGAAGCTCTCTTGTTTCTTTTGAATACTCTGCAAGAAATTACCCAGTGCAACAGCACACTGCTGAAAAACATTATTTGTTAAAAAAAGAAAGACAATGGAAGTAAAATAAAAAATGGTTTGCATAATATATAGCAGCTGAATATTTTGAGAAGCTGTGGAGTAGCCCCTTGGCTTACTAACAGAGAAAAGAAAATTTTACTTCTCTATAAGTCAAGTCCCTCTATGACCATCCCTTGGTCAGCCTGAAAGCCTCTCCTTGGTGTCCAGAGAAATTTCTCTCCATCACCTAGCATGTTACTCAAATACCAGTAGATAGAGTTTGTTATCATATCAGAGTGAGATTATAGCAACCCTTTCACAAAGGAGTGTTTATCAGGAGTAGCATCTGCAATAAATGCCAGTTTTATCCCCTGTAGTAGGACTAGTGTCCCCGAACCTTCTTGTCCCCAAGTCCAGCATATATATCATTTTGGTCTCCACCAGTCAAGGTGATTGACTTTTCATTTTTATGTCCATGGCCCTTGGATATAGAACTTAGGTCACATCCTTGTGTTGAAAGTATCCAGTTTCTTTCTTAGTGATTGTCAAGGGTCCTTCCCCACTCTGAACTTTAGGGTACAGATGTGGGACCTGCATGGACACTTCTAAGCTTAATTACCAGCTTAGATCTGGTATCGCTGCCACCACTCCCAAGCACTACTTTTCTTCCCTGGGTAGCCTTGAGAGACTTCACCAATTTCCTGGTGAACACAGATCCAAACCCCTTGGATCTTAAAAAAAGGAGAAATTAACCATCCCCACTTCTTTCTCCCACCAACTCCTGGTGGAACCAGATCCAACCCCCGTGGATCTAAAAAACAAGGAAAAATCAATCAGGTATTAAGAAAAAAGGCTTTTAATTAAGGAAAAGAAAGGTAAAAGAAAACCCTCTGGGAGAGATTAGCATACCAGCTACTCTCACAGACAATAGATTCCAAACACAGAGGATGTTCCTCTGGGCAAAAACTTTAATATACCCAAGAATACACAAATTTGATAATTCCCTTAATGGTACCAAGACAAGTTACAAAGAAAATAAACATAAACCTATTTATCCCTTTCTAAAACTTACTACTCTGATAAGAGGCTGGTTCCTTGATCTTTTTCACTCCGGCTGAAACTGAGATTCTAAACAAAGGAAAACTTCCCTCCTTCCTTTTGAAACATCTTGTTTCCCCATTGGTTCCTCTGGTCAGGTGTCAGCTAGGCTAGGTGAACTTTTTAACCCTTTACAGGTAAAAAAGGCATTAACCCTTAACTATCTGTTTATGACTGTGATCACGTAGGTAACATGGATTTATAAAATTTGCATTTCCATGAAATATAAATGATTGTCATACTTCAAGTCTGTAACAAACATGGCATCTCTTGCACTCAAAGCTTTAGTAAGCTTGATGAGACTATGTGTAGGAAGACTAGATCAGGCAGGAATGGGACTATGAGGATGAAGGCAATTTGGGCATGGTGACAAAGCTCAACCAAGAATCAGAATTGGCAGTAAAGGAACTATACCTATGTAAAAGATCACAAACTGGCTTGGAGAATATTGGAACTCACACACGCTTTTGTCTAAAATAGAACTGATTTGAGACTGAAAAACACTTGCCACAAATATAGTGGAGGAAAAAAAAATAGCTGGATTTTTTTGAACCTCAAAAAGGTTCAGTTCAAGTTCTGTGTTAAGCTTCAAATCTATTCTTATTTGATCAGACCTCACTTTCGCTATATCCTTAATTGTTCTATGTCCTTTAAATTCTGTATGGTGCACTGCAAAACTTATTGAGTAGATGCACGATTCTGAGCAGAGGGGAACCATAGGAAGAGCAACCCCACCTCAAGAGGGAAGAGTATTATTTATTGTTATATTCACAAACATATGTGGACTCTTCAAGGAGTAAGCAGTTACAGTGAGATACCAGTCATTTTCATTCACTGAACAAAAGTGTGCAATATACACTATAGGAATAAGAAGTGTTAGATGATTATAGGAGTCTAATTGATGTACTGTTGGTTGATTATTCATGCATTGGCAGAATACTCTCAGTAAAATTGTATTTGACAGGAAACCACTAGAGTATTATCTATATAAATTCCCCCTCTTCAGGAACTGTAAATGCTGTATGGGCCAAATTACCTAATGGGCTATGAAACTTTTAAGACTTATCCATTATTTTTTATGATTACATATAATAATCAGTTAATTATCACCCAGTTTGATTTGTCCAAACATTTTCCAGAATTACCTTAGATACTAAACAACTTTTACTGAATACCCAGTGGTTACTCTTCTAATTATATTTCCTAATCTTCTAAGTCTTTTTAATTAATTCCTCCTCCTCCACTCAAATCACAATAGGCACTAAAACTGTAAAAGTTTACTGTTCAGGTGACAGAAAACATGACAAAACACTTTCTGTTTCCAGAACATTATCCTTTCATAAAGGACAAGCATATGTTCTAATTTTACATCTTATATCTGCTTTAGAGATTGGCTCTTACTCATTGATTGCCCTGCATGGCAGATGTTTAAAATGCATATCAAAATTTTCATTTTTAATTGCGCAACAAAAGAACTAGCATTTCTTTAATGAAACCACATGCAAAAAAGCACCAAGCTTTATTTCGCAAACGCTCTGTTATCATAATTCAGATTTTTTAGACATTTCTCAATGCAGCTCATTATGTTTATTATCATAAATGGTGTGTGAACAGTCTCTGTTTTGAACACTATGTTGACTTGCACATAATAGACTAAGAAATCTCTAGCAGTAGTGTAATCCCACAGGAAGCATCTTTTTTCTTTTGAAGCAATGCAGAAAATATTCTGTGTTGCATTAAATTAGCATGAAACTACTAAAGGCTTAAGCCTATCTGCAGATCAGGCTAAGGTTCACTCCTCTCTGGCAGTACTAGTAGTTGAAGCAGAAATTTCAGAGGGATAAAAAACATGCTGAAATAGTCCTTTAAAGAACATTTACAGCTAGCGATTTTCACATGACTCCCCAAAATGGGAAAGTAGACTTAGTCAAAAATAGTCATTTATGTGTTCACTTTGATTAAAGGAAATCTTAAATGGCATCAGGTCTGCTATCATTAAGCAAGACCGCATTCACTCTATTCAGATTTTCCCTGGTTTTTTCAACTTTATGTATTTTGTGGTCTGGTGTACTTGACCCTGACACTTTGGATCTGGGTACTTCGTTCTTCTCAAGAATCTTGTTATTCAATTTTTAACAAATTTTAGTTAAGACACATTCTGACAGATCAGAACATTTGTTCCAATAAACAGGGTATTATGCTGAACTAATATAAGAACGTAAGAACATAATGGCCATATTGAGTCAGAACCCAGGTCCATCTAGTGAAGTATCCTGTCCTCTGACAGTGGCCAATGCCAGGTACACCAGAGAGAATGAACGGACAGGTAATAATCAAGTGATCCATTTATTATCATCCATTCCTAGCTTCTGGCAAACAGAAGCTAGGGACACCATCCCTGTCCATCCTGGCTAATAGCCATTGATGGACCTATCCTCCAGGAACTTATCTAGTACTTGGCCTAATCCAGGGGTCAGCAACCTCTGGCATGCGACTTGCCAGGGTAAGCACCCTAGTGGGCCTGGCCAGTTTGTTTACCTGCCGCATTGGCAGGTTCGGCGGACTGCGGCTCACACTGGCCGCGGTTCGCTGTCCCAGGCCAATGGAGGCAGAGAGAAGCAGTGCGGGCTGAGGGATGTGCTGGCCGCGGCTTCCTGTCACAGGTTGACTGTGGGTAGTGTGAAAAAATATTTCCTTTTTTTGTTTTAAACCTGCTACCTATTAACAGTTGACCTGTGGAATTCCTTGCCAGTGGATGTTGTAAAGGCTAAGACTATAACAGGGTTCAAGGAAGAACTAGATAAATTCATGGAGATGTTTTCTGAGAACTATCCACAATGACTCCAAGCTCTCTTTCTTGAATGACAACAGCTAATTGAGACCCCATCATTTTATATGTACAGTTGGGATTATGTTTTCCAATGTGCATTACTTTGCGATTATCAGCATTGAATTTCATCTGCTATTTTGTTGCCTCACCACACATTTTTGTGAGATCTCTTTGCAGTTTGCTTGGGATTTAACTATCTTGAGTAGCATTGTATCATTTACACATTTTGCCACCTCACTGTTCACCCTTTTTCTCAGATTAATATGTTAAATAGGACTGGTCCCAGTACAGACCTATGTGGAACATCTCTCTCCATTCTGAAAACTGACCATTTATTCCTATGCTTTGTTTCCTATCCTTTAACCAGCTACCAATCCATGAGATGACCTTCCATCTTATTCCATGACAGCTTACTTTGCTTAAGAGCCTTTGGTGAGGGACCTTGTCAAACGCTTTCTGAAAATCTAAGAATAGTATATCCACTGTGGCCCTCTTGTCCACATGCTTGTTGACCCCCTCAAAGTCATTTGGTACAGAAGCTGCTTTAAATGATTGGTTACAGACTACAGTTAGTAGTTTTGCAATTTCACATTTGTATTCCTTCAGAACTCTTGGGTGAATACCACCTGGTCCTGGTGACTTATTACTGTTACGTTTATTAATTTGTTCCAAAACCTCTGTTAATGACACCTCACTCTGGGACAATTCCTCAGATTTGCCACCTAAAAAGAATGGCTTAGGTTTGGGAATCTCCCTCACATCCTCAACCATGAAGACTGATGCAAAGAATTCATTTAGTTTCTCTGCAATGTCCTTATCATCCTTGAATGCTCCATTGGCATCTTGATTGTACACTGGTTGTTTAGCAGGCTTCCTGTTTCTGATGTACTTAAAAAAAATTGCTATTACTTTTTGAGTCTTTGGCTAGCTGTTCTTCAATTTTTTTTGACCTTCCTAATTATATTTTTATGTTTCATTTGCCAGAGTTTATGCTCCTTTCTATTTCCTCATCCAGGGTATAATTTGTCCCCAGGCTTGCCGGGACTGAGTAAGTCTGCTGTGAAAATTGATACTAGTATATTAGTTAATATCACTTTTCACAGCAAACTTACTAGCTAGCAGTAAATAAATTACAATGATTTGGATGTGTATATGTGCCTATCTATTTTGTTTTTCTAAAGTTAATTAAGTATTTTTGGAAAAAGTGTGAGTGGCCACCAGCAAGAGTTGGTGACTGCACTCTGAGGCCACCAAAAATTTGTCCTGAGAGCCTTTGACTTTGGGCTCCATTCTCAAGGTCTCTCTTTCTTAAGGAATGCTTACAAATGGACTGCTATTTCTCCATAGTCTGGGATAAGCTCTTGTAGAAACACCATAGGCCCATTTCCAAGGCAAGCAATGGCAGAGTTGAAATCATCCTTAACTTTTGATGATCTGAAGATTTTCCACCAGGCTGTAGAATTCAGTCCCCAAAAATGCATCTCTTGTTTTTTCAGTTGTGCCTTGGATAGGTTTACCTTTAATCTTCCTTGCATAAAGGTTACCAGCAAGGTTTCCAATACTACCACATGGTGATCCTTTTTCACAATCAACAAATCAGCCACATATTGTAGATATTCAAAATTGGCCAATAGGGCCCTCATATAAGCGTAAAAATAGATGGTGAATTATGGAACTTCTGGGGCACACCAGTAAAGATATATTGACCTACTTCAAATTGGAAGGCACATTTATACTTGGAATCTGGATGCAAAGGAATTGAGCAAAACCCATTAGAAATGTTCAGTACAGAAAACCATTTGGCACTGCTGTCAATAGCCTTTAATACCTGTGGTTGTGAAGGAACCAGTGGAGCACATGCCCCAATAACTGTATTTAAATGTCATTAATAAGTAGTTAGGTGCCACCTGCCATCTGGCCTCTGCATAGGCCACATTGGGTGATTTACTACTGAGGCAAATTTTCCATAGATCTTTTGTTCTAGGAGTGACTGTATTACTCTTTCAGTATCCTCTACTGCCTTTCTAGGGTAGGGATATTTTTTCCATCCTCTGCTACAACACAGAGGGGTAGCCGTGTTAGTCTGGATCTGTAAAAGCAGCAAAGAGTCCTGTGGCACCTTATAGACTAACAGACGTTTTGGAGCATGAGCTTTCGTGGGTGAATACCCACTTCCTCAGAGGCATGTAGTGGAAATTTCCAGGGGCAGGTATATATATGCAGGCAAGCTAGAGATAATGAGGTAGTTCAATCAGGGAGGATGAGGCCCTGTTCTAGCAGTTGAGGTGTGAAAACCAAGGGAGGAGAAACTGGTTTTGTAATTGGCAAGCCATTCACAGTCTTTGTTTAATCCTGAGCTGATGGTGTCAAATTTGCAGATGAACTGAAGCTCAGCAGTTTCTCATTGAAGACTGGTCCTGAAGTTTTTTTGCTGCAGGATGGCCACCTTAAGGTCTGCTATAGTGTGGCCAGGGAGGTTGAAGTGTTCTCCTACAGGTTTTTGTATATTGCCATTCCTAATATCTGATTTGTGTCCGTTTATCCTTTTCCGTAGCGACTGTCCAGTTTGGCCGATGTACATAGCAGAGGGGCATTGCTGGCATATGATGGCGTATATTACATTGGTGGACGTGCAGGTGAATGAACCGGCGATGGTGTGGCTGATCTAGTTAGGTCCTGTGATGGTGTCACTGGTGTAAATATGTTGGCATCGAGGTTTGTTGCACGGATTGGTTCCTGAGCTAGAGTTACTATGGTGCGGTGTGCAGTTACTGGTGAGAATATGTTTCAGGTTGGTAGGTTGCCTGTGGGCAAGGACTGGCCTGCCACCCAAGGCCTGTGAAAGTGTGGGATCATTGTCCAGGATGGGTTGCAGGTCCCTGATGATGCGTTGGAGAGGTTTTAGCTGGGGACTGTATGTGATGGCCAGTGGAGTCCTGTTGGTTTCTTTCTTGGGTTTCTCTTGCAGTAGGAGGCTTCTGGGTACATGTCTGGCTCTGTTGATCTGTTTCCTTATTTCCTCATGCGGGTATTGTAGTTTTGAGAATACTTGGTGGAGATTTTGTAGGTGTTGGTCTCTGTCTGAGGGGTTAGAGCAGATGCGGTTGTACCTCTGTGCTTGGCTGTAGACAATGGATCATGTGATGTGCCCGGGATGGAAGCTGGAGGCATGAAGGTAGGCATAGTGGTCGGTAGGTTTTCGGTATAGGGTGGTGTTAATGTGACCATCACTTATTTGCACCGTGGTGTCTAGGAAGTGGACCTCCCATGTAGATTGGTCCAGGCTGAGGTTGATGGTGGGGTGGAGGCTGTTGAAATCATGATGGAATTTTTCCAGAGACTCCTTCCCATGGGTCCAGATGATGAAGATGTCATCAATGTAGCGTAGGTAGAGAAGGGGCGTGAGTGGACGAGAGCTGAGGAAGCATTGTTCCAGGTCGGCCATAAAAATATTGGCATATTGTGGGGCCATGCGGGTGCCCATAGCGGTGCCACTGATCTGGAGATATATATTGTCATCAAATTTGAAATAGTTGTATGTGAGGATAAAGGCACAGAGCTCAGCAGCCAGTTGTGCTGTAGCATCATCAGGGATACTGTTCCTGACAGCTTGTATTAGGAATGGCAATATATAAAAACCTGTAGGAGATCACTTCAACCTCCCTGGCGACACTATAGCAGACCTTAAGGTGGCCATCTTGCAGCAAAAAAACTTCAGCACCAGATTTCAAAGAGAAACTGCTGAGCTTCAGTTCATCTGCAAATTTGACACCATCCGCTCAGGATTAAACAAAGACTGTGAATGGCTTGCCAATTACAAAACCAGTTTCTCCTCCCTTGGTTTTCACACCTCAACTGCTAGAACAGGGCCTCATCCTCCCTGATTGAACTACCTCATTATCTCTAGCTTGCCTGCATATATATACCTGCCCCTGGAAATTTCCACTACATGCCTCTGAGGAAGTGGGTATTCACCCACGAAAGCTCATGCTCCAAAACATCTGTTAGTCTATAAGGTGCCACAGGACTCTTTGCTGCTGTTACAACACAGGCATCTATTTGACCAAAATCATCTTTGGAGACAGCAAATACCTTTTGCTGTCTAATATATATTTGTTTCACATCCTCCTGTTCTTCCTTCTCAAAAGGAGGGTACTGCACCAGCAAAGTGGTACATCTCTTTCCTATAAACATGGTAAGTGCCTTCAGTATACCCACGTATTAGCTAGGTCTACTGTGAGACCATGTTGGACTATAATGTAGATCCCATAAGTGATTATTTTGTAGGTAGATCTGCAAGAGCAAGTGTGGCATCTTTTTGCAGTCCTTTTGGGACTAGGCATAGAAATTATTGCCATCAAAGGCTTGCAGTCTCATTTAGTTAGGGCTCCACAATGGGGCAATCCCCAAGTATTTCTCATAATAGATGGCAACAGATGCCTCTGTAGCTTCTGTGACTGTTTGTCAATTACCTCTTATCCAATGCTCTATGAGGGGACATCCCCAGTTGTTGAGACAAAGAGAAACTAACATCTCAAGGAGAAGGCTCCGTTTCCCTGGGCTGAAATTTAAGCCTGTGTCCCAGGCACTGTTGTAGTTGCTGCTACCAGACAATTATATTGTGCTGGGAGTTGACCCATCCTTTTTTTTTTAACGGTGGTATCATAGCAACATCCTGTCTTTAAGCTGTTTTCACTTCATCATTTTTTCTCTGAGCCTCAGCCAGTGGTGTCCACAGCAGCCTGGCTTCCGTACTGAGACTTTTTGATGTCTAGCTTATACTCTGCTCTTTCTGCGCCACTTGGCCATAGGCAACAACCTCTCTGAACTTCCCTTCTAACTCCTCTTTGTTTTTTCTTCCTTTAACTCTTTCTTCTGTATTTTTAATTGGCTTCAGGATTTTTGAATCCCTCTTAACTTGTCCTGGAGACATAAGATTCCTTCCATACACCACACCATCCTCTTTTATAGCAATCTTTATATTTTTTTATTATTTACGATATGATGCTCAAAGGTCTTTTGAATCTTATCCCAAGGCTTCCCCTCAGCTAAGTCCTTTCTGTACATACCTGCCTACCCTCTACATCTCCATGGGAGATTATGAATTGTTTAATATACTCCTCCAATTTTAAGCAGCCTGTTTCTCTGTCTGAGTATTAATATAATACCATGGACATGCGGTCACTCATTTGACCTTCTTAATATTCTCCTCTCTAAGTTGCTAGCCCCAGGTGGGGGTAAGGTAGTAATATACTGATGGTCTGTGCCCACTCAGGAATGCCAATTTGTTGGGTGAAAAACTCAGTTCACATTAATTTAACAAGTTTAATCAATTTCAACATATTATTATAACAATTTAGGACAATACACTACCACTGTAATTAAACCACAAAATATAAGTGCATAAGTAAAACAGGTAAAGCAGAAAAGAGCAGTGATCAGTTACCTTATCCTAGGGTGAAGGTAGGCTGTTTACTTCATCAGCAAGTCCATATTGATTTGATAGTGTGGGAGGATGGGGGCGATGGGGCCTTTGTTTCTCCTATTATTCTTAGTAGTTCACATCCTTTTATACCTTTATATGTAGGGCCCTACCAAATTAATGGCTGATAAAATGCATCAGGACAGTAAAATCTGGTCTCCTCTGTGAAATATGGCTATTGTAGGGGAGTTGTGGTATTGCCACACTTACTTTTGTGTTGCCTTCAGATCTGGATGGCCAAAGAGCTGTCGCTATTGGGTGGGTGCCCAGCTCTGAAGGCAGCGCCATGCCAGCAGCAGGGCAGAAGGGTCAGGGCTGGTTTTACAGGGGGACAAAATGGGTGACCGCCCAGAGCACCATAGTCAGGGAGGCACTGGGGTGACATCCCTCCCAAACACACACACCAAGCCCAAGGCCCCTTTAACCCTGAGCACAGAGCCTGAGAGGAGAAGGGCTGGTGGGGGGCTTCTACTGTGTGCCGGGCTCCAGCGGCTAGGCTCAGCTGAGCTGGGGAGAAACGGGACTTTCTCTTTTCCAGCATGGGCTGCTCCCAAGGCTGGGTCAGATCCAGCTCCAGGAACCACTCCTGGTAGGAGGAAGCTCCATGGCTCCAGGCTGGGAGCTGTGCTTTGAAGGGAGCACTCCTACCAGCAGCAGCACAGAAGTCAGGGTAGCATGGTATGGTACTGCCGTCCTGACTTCTGCACTGCTGCTGCTGCTGCTGCTGGTGGTGGTGCTCCCTTCATAGATGGATGTCCAGCCACCTGCAGCCACTCTCCAATCACTCAGCTCTGAAGACAGTGCCACCACTTGCAGCATCACAGAAGTAAGGGCGGCAATACCACAACCCCCCACAATAGCCTCGCAACTCCCTTTCCAGTTAGGACCACCACAGTTACAAAACCATGAAATTTAAATCTGATACAGTGAAATTTAAGATTTTTTAAAATGCTATGACAGTGAAATTTACCAAAAGGGACTAAAACTTTGGTAGGGCCCAATTTATATGCTTGAGTAATCGGTACATTCGTGCATGCTCATATCTTATCACTTATTTCCCTGTGTCCATATGTGATATATTTCATGTTATACACAAAAATACACTTCTAATTGGTTCCTTCATATCAATCGTATGCAGGCAATGCATATTAATTGTGTTATCTTGCTGTTCACCCTCATAGACTTCAAGGCCAGAAGGGACTATGGTGATCATCTAGCCTTACCTCCTGCACATTGCAGGCCACAGAACCTCGCGCACATACTCCTGTAATAGACTGATAACCTGTAGCTGAATTACTGAAGTCATCAAATCATGATTTGAAGGCTTTAAGTTACAGAGAACCCACCATTTACACTAGTTTAAACCTGCAAGTGGCCTGTTCCCCATGCTACAGAGGAAGGTGAAAAATGCTCCAGGGTCTCCGTCAATCTGACCTCAGGGAACATTCCTTCCTGACCCTATCTATGTCATTAGTTAAACCCTAAGTAGGTGGACTGAAGCCACCAGCCAGACACCTGGAAAATAACTCTATATTGTAACTCAGAGCCCTTCCCGATCTCCATCTAGTCCCATCACTGACCATTGGAGATATTCACTAGTAGCAGTCGCAGATCAGCTACATCTCATTGTAGGCAATGTCATCACACCAGCACCTCCATAATCAAGCTTAGTCTTGAAGCCAGTTAGACTTTTTTTTGCCTCCACTACTCCCCTGTTCAGATGTCTCAATTTATCTACTTTGTGGTCTGGTGTACATACCCCTGACATTTTGGATCTAGGGTACGTTGTTCTTCTCAAGACTCCTGTTATTCAATTTTTAACCAACTTTTAGTTGACACACTGACAGTTTAGAACATTTGTTTTAATAAACAGCATATTATGTTGAAGTTCTCCATTCTCGATACAGATTCCATAGCTTATTTTTCTTATAGCCTGCCAAGTATTTGGTTCACTTAATGACAGGCCTTAACTTAATAACAGGTCCTTCATCCTAATGGCTAACATGTCTAGCCTTAACTCTCACTCAATATATGTAATCAGTCAGGCCCTCACTCAATATTTTGATTCTCCAACAGTGGCTCTAGTTTCCATCTGCTTGTTTTAAAATGTATAAACCATATTTACTTCTTTCCATAATAACAGAAACAGATAAAACATAGGGGAGCATCCACAGAAATCCAAACGATATTTGTGCGGATATGGCAAAGACAATGAAGAAAGGAAATTAGCAACATCTAAGGACTTTACTAACATTAAAACATTTTATAAAACTACTGTTAAAGCTACTATTTAATATGTAAAGAAATAACTGAAAACGGGGAAAAATAATGCTGAAAGGGCAAAACATTTTATGGGCACTGGAAAACAATAAACAATATAGTAAAAGAATGAACAGTGTGCTGAATAGTCTAAAAAACTTGCTAGTGTATTAATCAAGAAGGATTTTAGTTCCTTATGAGTTCTAACTCTAGAAAGAAAGAAACATGGAACTATTTGCTCAGTGTATTTTGCTTTCTTTCCAGCTTTTCTTTCCAGCCATTTTCTTTACTGGTTTGCACAAAAATCTACTCTAAAAGAACAATATTAAAGTTGAAAAGTCAAGCACTCAAAAATTAGGAAATGCCAGAATTGAGATTGTCTGTGCTACCTTAATTTGCCCCCTTTGTATGTATGCATTATGATAATAATCTGATCACATACTAATTTTTCCACAGTGCACAGTATGGACAGTGCTCAGTGAATAAGCAGCTATTCACTATGTTGTTTAATCCTCATTGTTCAATGCATGACCCTAGCCCTTGTTTACTGCACACTGTTCAAACCCTGCACTGAAGACAGAATTATTAATTTCTTCATGGGCTTTTGTATAGCACTCATCAATATAGTATCTGAGCATTTAAACAAACATTAATTAGTTTATCTTTACAGCACCAATGTGAGACGAGAGGTGGGATTATCCCCATTTTACAGGTACAGCGAGATTAAGTTAAAAATATCCATTAATTTGGGTGCCCAATTTATTATAACAGAAAGAGGTGGGGAGAAGGTCAGTTTATTTCCCTTCTTCCCTGAATTAGCCAGCAGATCTGTCTAACAATGGAGGGAAGCAAAAGCTACATACCTGCCATTATGCACCTTAAAGCCCTGGAACAATGCGTGCCCACCCCTTCCTTCACCCCCCGAATCTGTGCAGCTCCACTCTTTCTCCAAAGCAGGGTTATGGCTTAATGACCCAATTTAGCCTCCTGATTGTAAACTTTTTGGAGCAGGGACTATGTTTTCCTTCACACAATGCCAGGTATATAATAAATGATAAACAGAAGGTTTTAATATTAATCCTACCTTTGCAAATAAAAGCTGGATACTGTAGAAATCAGAGGTCAAAAATGTGTGTGTGTATTACATATGTTAAACTGTATCACTTACAAGTGTGATCAGAATTTAATTTGGCTTTAAGCAGAGTGCAAACTGCTTTGTGCTAAATGAAGCATACAGCCTGAGATGTCCCCATATATATATAAAAATGAAGACATCTCGGGCTGCAAGTATATATAAATTTCAAGTGCATGACTCTCTACTCTCTCCAGGCTCTTCCTTTCAGGAACTTAGAAATTCACTCTCCCATCTGCCCAAAATAATAAAAAGTCACAACAAAGAACACATCATGTGACAGAATTACAGTTTCCAGACAGCTATCTACTAAAATAATGGAATGAATTAGAGTTATTTATGAATGGCTAGAAACTATGGATAAATTCTCACCTGCATAGGTCTTACCATATAAAAGCATACCATCTGCTTCCAAAATTGAGTGAACAGTTTGGCAGAGGCTATATCTCATTTATCTCATCTCAGCATTGTTTTGAACAAAATCAATTGAAATGTGTCCTTCTTTCCACATAACTCATAAGATTAAAAAGTCGTGTCTTTTTCCACTCTCCTCTGCTCATGTAGCCTAACAACCATTGAGTTATTTATCATCCATTTATCACTTGTCTGTTTAGAGTCAGTCTTTTTACAGTAAAATCTTGTGTTGGTTTAGATCAGATATATGGTATGCACCTGACTGTGTACAGAATAAACAAGTGGTGGCATTTGGTGGCGTCATTCCTCAAACTGGAATGAACCAGATGCTTTCCTTAATCAATCAGAATGAATAATGTGGATGTGCTTCGCAGTGACTAAAATCAGTGCTGCCAGCATGGCACCACATGATTTCATCTTCCTAACCAGACTAGCAAAATGCTTCACCTCTCTTACACCTGACAACTTTATTTCCACATGTTCAATTTAGCAAACCTCAAAAGGAATTCTAAAAGCTTGCCTGGCTCATAAAATGTTTACTAGATCTCTCTACAGGAAGACTGCTCCTCTACAGTGCTCCATAATAATGGGAAATAAAGTGGACAAGTAAACCAGAGTGACTAGAGTAAACAGTCATATTCACCAGAGATTGCTTACAGGCATACATGATACAAAGGAGAATGTATTCAGCTACTTTATTTTATATTCAATTTAGAGCAAATGCTTATTGTAGGAAAAGAAAACCTTGTTATCCAGGGCTGGCATTTGTTTAAGTCTGATTTTAAAGTAAAGTATGCTCTGATCAAATATTACATTTTACTTCAGCTTTTATTCTAATTTAACCTCAAACGGAACTATTTACTATGCTACGGAGGAGAGATTTTTCCAGCAGAAAGCTGAAGGACTAATTACCAGCCATAACCCATTTAAGGTGTGTGTGAAAAGACAGAAAAGCGCAATGTTACTGTCAGCCTTTGTATTTAAGATACATTTATAAATAGTTTATAAAAGGTAAATAAATCACAAGTATATGTTATATAAACATGTAACAGGCATGAGGAGAACATATTGTAGATGTTTTAAGGTATGTCAGTAAAAGGTGGTACCTAAAGTTAAAAACCTATTTGCAACCTATTGACACTCTATAACAATTGCTTGAACATTTTATAACACTTATTAATCATTTATCTCTTCATAAACAATATAAGGTGATATAAGATGTGAGCAATAGTGGTAATACTAATACCTACCTATGCGATGCTTTTCATCCATAGGGTTCAAAGAGGTCTTAAGTACAGTAGCCGAAAGTACCCAGTGATATTGAGCTGATGCACGAAGTGGCTAAGCCATAATTAATACAGACAGGGTTCTGTTGCAGAGTGGCTGCTATTAGCTTATTTATTCCTAAATGCTGTTAACATAGTACTTACCACTTATGCAGCATTTCTTCACATTTATAGCCCTTTATTACAATTACCTAAACACAGTCATGATTTTAAGGTGTGGTCTTTTAAGTTATATGGAGAATCAACTCCTTTGCTTCCCTCTTATTGAGATTACCTCAGTCATAGTTATGGCTACATTAGACGTACACAGCATTTTATAGCACTCCGAATACATGTATGAAACCAGGAAAACCAAGTCTCTTGCTGCTGAAGTTCACAAAGTAAGGGCCCAAGCCAAAGCCCATTGAAGTTGATGGAAAAGAAAAAGAATTACTCAAGGAAGAATGCTTACTCAAAACCAGACTTAATCATTCCTTTTATATTGGAGAGTAAATATTTTGTTCTGCAAATGAGCTCATGTGCTAGAATCTGATCTTAATTACATCGCGGATCTGTGAGCTCAGATCAAGCATGAGTAGTCTTTTGGCTTATCCAAGGCCGTGATCAAGTGTCTTGATGTTTTTGGTCTTTTAGCCTCAAGATGAAAACCTTGTCTGTGTCTCTGGGACCTTGAAGTAAAAACATTATCTAAGTTATATCTGGAATAATTTATGTCAGTGGAGTTGACCTGGATTTGCCTACCCTCAAAATAAGAGATGACTGGATTGAGTTGCACCGTCTCCAACAGAAGAATTAAACTCTATGTTGTGTGTGAGGGGAGGGAAGCGGCCTATTTGATTATATGCCGAAGGTTGACTAAACACTGATTGAGGGCACCAGGTCACTGGCTCTTTTCCCACAAAAAGACATACATGTATGCTGAGCTGGGGAGCATGGCATCAGAGGCCTACTAAGAGAACTTGTAAGGATTTGAGAATAGAACTAATCAAAACATGAGGAAAGAAAAACTCACATTTTCTAAAAATTTAAAAAAAATTTTCCCCCGCAGGTTTTGACAAGGAATTATTTTTCTTTCATACACTGTTGCTCACGTATACAGGTTTGTTATCAATTCCCCTCCCACTACACACACACTCTTCTGTACCTTTTTTCCCCCTTTTCCCCCTTTGACCTTGAAAAAAGGGAGGGGAGAAGGGATGAGAAACGGGGAACAAAAAGCAAATGCTAAACTAAATGAAGAAAAAACTGAAAACAAAAAAAAATTGCATTTTTTCAATCAGATTTTTTTAACAGCTATTTTATTCAAAAGTGTTTTTTGCTCAAAATTTTCAACCAGCTCTACTTGAAAGTAAGAGTCACTTGGAAAGCAGGGGTCACATATGTGTGTCCTTGTGTATGTGTAGTGGCCATTGAGTCTCAAAGTCTGCAGATACAGTGTAATTTTGGATAATTATCTCAAGCAAACTACTAAAGCTAGAGGTAGAGAGAATTTGAGAGTGGTATTAGTGGCAAACAGCTTGAAAATTAAAGCAGAAGAGATAATCACAGCAAACGGAGTAGCCAGACTATAGAGATTTTAATATCTGCACTTCAGCAACTCAGAAATAACTGTACAGGAATTATACATATTGCTGTACCACGACTGGCTAATAAAGGCTGCCAGCCAGAAATCAGGGAGTCACACACTGAGAAATAATTGAACAGAGATTTTACAAATTAGACATCCATAGCCAGAGTATAAGGTATTGCATGAATGAGAAACTATACAAGTATGAATCAGTATTTGTACAGGATCCCTGCACACTGAGTCCTTGATTCCATTTCAGTATCATTTGAAAATAAACACACTTAGAATTATTTTATTGGTGTGCTCATTTCATGTTACGCCTCATCTTTTCATACAGCAAACCATAAAACACAACACATGTTCAGATTTGCTGGTGGTTTCTAATTTGGTGATCAGAATGCAAATTTTCTTCCTACACAATACATGAAGAAGTAAAACACCCCTTAAACACGATCAAGCAAAAAATTTATCATTGATTATCAGTACCACACCTTGTCTTACATTTTATTTCTGTGCGATCTCATATAGGCAGTTACGTATCAGCAGACAAATATACTTTCTAAAATTGAAATTCAAAGATGCAGATAATAGAGAACCAGAATCTCTTTGTAGAATAGGCACTGTCCTCATTGTTAGGCCCAGATGTTTGTAACAACTAGTAAACTGTATTATAACAGCAACAACCAAAACAGCATGAAGGAAAGGTCTGCTTAGCTAGATTTATTAGGCAAAATCTTTAATATGACGTATGGCAGCTTGGCTCTTCCCGGAAGCACAACTATGTGAATTAATGTTCTGAGGTGTGCTGACCAGCACCACTAGAGAAATTGATGCCATCCAGGGGAAAAAAGTGTTTTCAGCAGAATTTTTCACTAGTGTCACTTGTGATACATTGTCAGGTAGTCCATTATGTCCCAATATGTTTTCAATCAAACCAGCGATCTCCATTTAGCTCGCAATTTAGAGGAATTGCTAGGCATCTTGGTTACAAGAAATAGAGGACATTTATAAGATTTGTCATGTTATCTAACACAGTTTGCTTTTATCAGAATACTTCATGCAAGAAATCCAAACAAAAGGATTTACAAAGGTTTTAAGGGCCATTATTCAAGTAAATGGAAACAAGGCACAGAATACATTTTTAGAGAGCTTAGCAGATATTTTTCTTCTTCCTGAAAATAACTGTATATGGAAGTCCTTTAACCATTAAAATGTTGTGGCACCGAAGAATAAATGCTTTTATTGGAATGATTTAAATCAATCTTGTATGTCCTTTTCATTAACTGACTGTAGCTTTTATAGTTGTTTTTAAAGGAGTTGGGGAATATGAGCCGTAATAGACAGACAAAATGCAACCTTGAACATATAAAATATAGACTCACACTCTCTGAACAAAATGCTAGAACTTATATTGTATTATTTAAATAGCTGTTTTATTATTTCCTTTTTGCTCAGTTGCATATTGCTTGACATGTTGCAACAGCACCCAACTAGTGAATGTACAGAGGAAAGAGATGTTTAAAAGATGCCAACTCGTGGACAATAAGGCCCTGATCCTGAACCACTGAAGGCAGTGTGAGCAAGATCAGGGTGTAAATCTCTTCTTTAGTAAGTCAACAGTGGAACTTTTGGTTACCTTTTCCTGTAAAATTCATTAGCTTCAAGTTCAGGGAAACATTTTTTTCATACAGTGCACATTCAGCCTCTGGAATCCATTGTCACATAATATGATCGAAGCCAAGAGTTTTGCAGGCTTCAAAAAGAGGTTTAGATCTTTATATGGATAAGAACATCCAGAGCTGGAGTAGTTAGAAGTTGTTGTTTTTTTAAAAAAGAATAGTTTTTGAAAGGATATAAACACTCATATTTCAGGGCATAAGCCAACCAGTATTCAGTGCAGGGGTAAGGTTGGGAAGAAGTTTCCCATTGGGTCAGGTTAACTCCACAATAGCCTCCTTCAGATTTTTTTTTGCGACTTTCATTGAGTTACAGAGACATCTAGTACATTGAGGATTTCAATAACACTACACTGATATCCTCCAGCTGAAGACCTGAGTCCTTTTTCCTTCATAATGGGTTTGATTTATGGCTCAGCCTTCCAAAAATTCAGTTTACACAGAAACATCGGAATGGCCATGCTGGATTAGATTAGTGGTCCATCTAGTCCAGCATGCTGTCTCCAGTGTTTCAGAGGAAGGGACAAGAAACTCTGTGGTAGGCAAATGTGGGATGACTTCTGCCCTGGGATACAACAAATGTGCCATGTTTCTATTAGAATTATGAACTAAATATTCAAACCAGGGTGCCTAACGTTAGACTCCTACATACACATTTAGACAACATTAACTTTTTTTGGCATTACAAACTTGTGAATTTAGATGCTCAGCTTTTAGGCACCCAAGTCTCAGCATTTTGTTCCTAATTCCAATAAGAAAAAATATTTTTTCACTTAAACTACAGCAGTGCTTGGAAAATGGTTTAAAAGCAAACATTTCTGGAGGATATTCAAATTAATGCAATGGACTACATGGAAAGTTTTCAGTCAGTTTTAAATTATTTTAGCAAAACAAAAAAAAAGGTTCAATACAGCCAAAATTTGTCCCCAGTTATAAAAGTTAACTTTTATTTTAGTTACACTCTTGTCTTTTTAATAAGGGCAACTTCATCAGTAAAAGCAACAGTGCTTGTTAGAAAACATGGCCCACAAAAACAAATATTGTATTTACCCTGTGAGCATTATTAGAAGATATTTGAGTAGCAACATTTGCGGAAAAGCTGTGGTGTTTTCCAGTTGAAAAGCCATAAGCTCTTCTTTCCCTTCAGCAACTAAACAACAATTGACTTGGAAATCTTATATGTAGATTGCTTATTACCATTGAGCTTCTTTACAGTTTATTGGTTCATTGCCCCAGAAAAAACAAATCTTTAAAACTTTATATTTTTACAAAGTCTTAACTTTCATATATTTAAATTATATATAATTAATTGCAAATTATAATAACCATGACACAGAAATACTTCAAATTATGACACATCTTAGCATTTCTTTTTCATAGCAATTGATATTTCTCTAGCAGTAACTCTATTTGGGTTTATGAGTTAATGAATGAAGAAAAGTAACTACTAAATTAGAAGTAATATAGAGTCACTGTTAGTTTTGCCATTGGCAAACAATACTTACAAAAGGCTCATAAGCCTAGGCATAGCACATCTGTGATAATAAATCAAATTCGCAAGGCAAAATTTACATTGTAGTCTTGCATTCAAGTAGAAAATTTGGAAAAAAAAATATTTTCTTTTTTTCCATGTTTCCCCTATATTTTGTTAAACAGGGTGAAAGAGGTACAATGGAGGATGTTCAACAAAGTTTTTCAGATAATTTGATAATCTTACATATCCGTTCAAACAGTTGAAATGAACAAATAAAGAATCCATTATTTATTTAAAGGGATGGCAAATTTAATATCTACTGTCTTGGAAATCATGGTTGTGTTTACTAATGTATTTAGTATAAATTTGAAAGATCTGAATTGCCATTGTCCTTCTCCTTCATATTTAGACTACATCCATCAACATCATTTGGAAATCACATAAAGATCTTTCATGGATATATGTTTTACAGCTATTATTATGAATTAATGTCTGCTCCAATCAACTCCAGACTGTAAAGATGCTAATTGTTAGAGGTAGGACTGAATTATGCAACTTGCTTTTCTCCAGGAGATCGTCACACTTTGCTCCTGATGATCATCAGATCTCAGAGCATGAGAAAATCTGAAAATCTTTTACCAAATTAATCTCTGCCACCATAACATCTTCTCAATATGCAGTTCTAGATGTAGGAATGATTTGCAGATCCACATTTCCAAAATATATAATCAGAGTTTAAACAGACCAAACCTCAAATATGGGCCAGTCAGTCATGCAGAACTTTTGTGGTTATAGAGGGTTGGTTCTGGTTGGCCCAGGGAAATGTTTTCCTCTCCCAGTCTGTTTCCTCTTGGAATGCATGTCTCTGTGAGAAGACCCAAAACTCCCGCCTTTGATATTTGCTGGAATGCAGGGACAGCTTCTCCCTTTTGGGTTGAGAAGCTTGTTCAATGTCTTGGTGAATAGTTTCCTCCTCCCTACCCATGAAAGTCTTTATTCTGCTTTTGCCTGGGGGGTCAGCCTCATAGGATCATAGTCATATCTGTCTCGTTTCATACTTTTCTTCCTTGAAGGAATGGCTGCCATGAGTTTGTCCCTCCAGACAAGAGCTTCCTGAGTAAAACACAGCTGAGATTGTAACATCCAGAGCTAATGCCAAAATATGTAGTTGCCCTTTATGAAGGCTAGCACTATGCTTTCTGTAGACATTTTGGGAGGAAGTCCCATCAGCTAGCATCACTATTTCCTTGGGACATTACTGCTATAACTACCTTAAGAAGTGCTACAGGTAGTTTTTGTACATAGGGATACATTAAAAGCTCTGTATCTGTCTGTTTAGCAACTTAGATTTACTGGATCTTTCCCATTTTACTTTAATTACCTCTTCCAGTGCAAAGTGTATCAGATGGAAAAATTCCTTCTTACCTCACAATGGGAATTATTATCTGGGAATATTTTTGCCTCATGTTTCCTTTTGTTTAGGAGAGAGTACCTAGTGTACTGGATGCCCCTTTCAACATAGTGTTGGAGAAACTGATAAGGAAAGACATTCTTGTCCTGTGATTCTTCCTGTGACTTCCTGTGATCTGATTCTGAGAGATCTCCTTCCTCAGGAGAGAATGTCTTCATCTGGATGATTTGTTCTGCATCTGCTTTCATTCCCTCTTGACCAATTACTCATCTTTGGGTATGAAGATGAGCTGGAAGATTAGCTAGGGGCATCATATCTATTCCTAATCATCATATCTTTCAGAGATGCTCAATATTGTGCAGATTTATTTTGAGAATGAAACAAATGGGAACAAAAATAAAGGTCAGAACTAGATCAGCAAGTAAGAGTTTTGTTTTTAACCTCACAATTTGAGAGAGACACCCTGTACACATACATCTTGTAGCAAAGATATATTTTGCTGAAAAGTCAGGGTCAGAGTTTGATGTAAAGCCATTTCAACACAATGCACTATAGATCAGAAATTTCCAAGAGTATTTTATTTAAACCAGCTAGTAGTGTATGAGAAATGATAATTACTAGCCTTAATGAAAGTTAGATTTAATTTTGCTTTAGAATTTGATAACTTTATGGGATTTTTATATGCCAATTTATAAGCTTGCAAAACTTGTCAGTCTGTCACCTCAGGCATCTGAAATCTTCTATCTAGCCATGGAACAGACAATATCGTCAGCAGCACTGCAGGCTCCCTGACATCACCCTGTCAATGTATTGTACTGCAACCCTGTTCTGGGAGGAATCACTGTTAGATGTGAGAGTAGTTTAGCCTCTGTTTATTCAATTTTTGTCCCCTCTGCTGAGACTCCCAACTAAAGGTATCAATTGTTATGGCAGGCACTTGACTAAGACCACAATCTCATTTCATATAGTCTAACAAAAAAGCCATCATGTGGTAATGACTTTCATTCACTACTAATCTGGCTGAAGTTGCACAGGCAACTTAAAAATGAAACATTTTGTATCCCATTTATTAGTCCCCTGGGTGAGTCAGTTCCCTTTGTACCATTAGGCCAATTCATTGGTAGTGTAAAGTGTGGTGTAACATGCACGTAAATCAATCTCTCAAGAGGATATAATCTGTAGGCATTCAGTGCAGTATGTCTCTTCTTGGCCTAGTCGTTGGAGTTGGGGAATAGGGAAGTCAAAGGAGAAAAGGAACTATGGTGAAACTCAAACAGGAGCATTCCCTTGGTTACAAACACACCCCTATGGGGGTGCAAGGGATACCAGGGAGAGTTTAGTCATACCTAGAAATATCTAAACGTATTGCCTTCTAAGTCTTTAAATGACTTAGTGCTCAGGACAAAACAAAATGGAGCTCCTCAGACCCACCTGCATGAAGCTGCAGGGTCATTATCTACTTTATTGGGGTTTTTGGCATGTGCTAAGGGCAACAGAACAGATATTATGGCAGGCATTGGAGGAGAACCAAAATTTATAAAAGACACACTTCATTGTGCTTGTAAATACTGCCAAGGATGACACAAATGACATCTGTGAACACCATTAGTGATGCAAACGTTTGTCGTAGCAAAGGTTAGGAAGTTACCAACACATATCAAAAGAAACCAGTCTAACTAACTTTGAGAACCAAAACTTCAATGTTTTTAAGATCCTTTAACCATCTTAGGAGGAGGGATAGCTTGGTGGTTTGAGCATTGGCCTGCTTAAACCCAGAGTTGTGAGTTCAATCCTTGAGGGGGCCACTTAGGGAACTAGGACAAAAATCAGTACTTGGTCCTGCTAGTAAAGGCAGCAGGCTGGACTTGATGTCCTTTCCAGTTCTAGGATATTGGTATATCTCCTATTATTTATTAACTTCGGTGGCCTTCCCTCAGATGAATCATTATTAATTCTTTTGAGGTAGGCTTCAAGACCCCAGTCCAGTTCAGGGTCCCATTTTGCTAGGCTCTATAGAGACACATAGGAAGAAACAGACATGCTCTAAAGAGTATAATCTATTTTGAAACACAGGGCTTGTCTTCACTACCAGGGTAAGTCAACATAAGTTACGCTACTCCATCTACATGACTAACATAACTGGAGTCAATGTAGGTTAAATCGATTTACCCTGATGTCTTCACTGCACTGAGTCAATGGGAGTCTCTAGTTGACTTCCCTTATTCTTCTCCGAGAGCTGGAGTACCGGAGTCAACCGGAGAATGCTCTGCCATTGATTTAGTAGGTCTTCAGTAGATCTGCTAAATTGATCCCTGCTGCATCAATTGCAGCAACTTCGAGCTCCTCGTAGCGAAGACTAGCCCACAATGAAATAAGTGAACACAAGAAACAACAGGAGGAACTGGGAATGGAGGATGAAGGAAACAGTGAAAAGACCATGCAGTTACACAGGATAGCTATGTACATAACTTTTTGGTACTTAGTCATTAGTCCACTGATGGGTAGAAAGATAGGTGACTAATCTCAGGATGCAGCTATGCAGGGGTCTAGTTGAGACTAGCTGTAATGTAGGTTTAGGTGTTAACACTGAATATGGATCAGTATGTTCAGGTGTCGCTAGGACACTTGGTGCTATAAGGGTCATGGATGTAAATAACAGCTGAAACGCTTCTATTTGTTTCAACGACATAATTACGTCTGTGCTTTTAAACTAGGTGTTAATGTTCCACACAGTGTATAAGCTAGCAAGCAGCATGATGGCATGTGTTCTTCTTTCTCACCGAATGTTCCTTGTAGCTCTGCATGTATCTCTATAGTATTTGACAGAATAGTATGTTATCTGTGAAAGTCATTGAGTGTACATATTTCTTCATCAAATGAGTGCTCATTGTGCATCAACATTCAATGAGAAAATTGTGAGATACTTATGCAACTTTTTTTAATTTATTTTGTCTTGTTTTGCTTTGTTTGCTGTCATTTGACACTATGCCACAAAACCTAACTTTTTTACACTGATCAGTTCTGATCCAAAATTCTCTTATTATCTAAAGGGGAAGGAACAATGATAAAGCCAAAATGCAAAAAGAATCATACAGTGTATTGGTGACATTTGCTGGCATATTAACACAGGCCTATTCATGCCTTTTTGAACAAGTTCTTGAACATGAGTTCTTTTTGTTGGATGGTTTAAATCAGGGTTTCTCAAACAGGGGTCGCTGCCTGTGTAGGGAAAGCCCCTGATGGGCCGGGCCAGTGTGTTTACCTGCCCTATCCTCAGGTCCGGCGGATTGCAGCTCCCACTGGCCGTGGCTCACTGCTCCGGGTCAATGGGAGCTCCTGGAAGCGGCAGCCAGTAAGGCCCTTGGCCCGCTTCACTTCCAGCAGCTCCCATTGGCCTGGAGCAGAGATCCGTGGCCAGTGGGAGCTGCGATCAGCCGGACCTGTGGACAGGGCAGGTAAACACATCGGCCCGGCCTGCCAGAGGCTTTCCCTACACAAGTGGCGACCCCTGTTTGAGAAACCCTGGTGTAAATGACATTCTTAAACTCTATAATTCCAGTGGTAACAGAACTAAGCGAAGATGTTAGTCTCTAATTTTTGCTATGTGAGATAATGTAAAAGTAACAAATTCACCCACCAAATGTTATGTTAAAATAAATGTTTAAATTTCAAAGAAGGGCTATAAAAAAGACTAACTACATGCTGGGTTATGGGGCATGAGATTAAACACTAGTATGGAAAGGAGTATGGAAGGTGAATATATGTTAAAAAAATTGTATACCTGTGGCTAGCCAGTTTTTCTAGTTTACCTTTTCTCTTACTACAAGAACAAAGGACATAACAGGGGAAATTAAAAGACCACCAAATTTAAATGAAAACTTTTTATTCAATGTATAATTTATCTGTGGAACTTACTGCTACAGGATAAAATTAAATAGACTTGCTTGAAACTCAGAAGTTTCATTTTTGTAGAGGGTCATGCAAGCATTTTTTCCCTGATGCCTTGGGGGTATGAACGAGTGAGTTTGGCTTTATGCTTTGGGATTAAATGAACCACAAAATTCACATAAAATATTAGATGAAGCTAGTGCATGTCACGTGGATTCGCCTGCTAGACCACAGCATTTCACATGGTTTGCTTTTTACACCATAATACAGCCCAATTAAATTTGAAACAGGACCCAACATTGCTCAAAATAGGCAGCAGTGTCCCCAGAAACAGGGCCCAACTCTGTGAACCTTAGTAAACCTTTTAAATAACATGGTTTGAGTTCCAAGTCTAATGAAACATGAAGGCAGATGAATTTTGCATGAATTCCAGTTTTGCTGAAAGTATCTTACACAGCTGTGTTAGGAGATGGCCCTGTTTCTTAGCCCAGATCTGTACAAAGCTGAAATTAAAAGGGCTTTTGAGAGCCAAGCCACTGCTTGTTGTGTGCAGTGTGTTTCTATAGATTCATATTATCCACTTTCCTCATAAACACAGATAAAACATCTGGGGTAAACTGTGAATGTTATGGGGTTTTCCTCCCCCTAGGACCTTCTTCTGCTTTCTTCCTTCCATAGATGGGTTATTCTCCCCCTTCCCTTCATGGTGTCTGTGATAGCTGAGAACCCATAGGTTGATTCTTAGTGCCATAAACTTCTAGGATTAGCTGTATTTTATACAAGCATGTGTGGCATCCGTCACTGTCAGAATGTGTTGCCCTGTAGGGAAAACAACTCAGAAGGCATTCACAGTGATTAATGAATTGTGATTTGTACATACCATGAACTGTCCCATGTAATAGCTACCATTCATAGTGGGGGTCAAAGTGGTCATCAGAGTAGGAAACCATGAGAGGAAAGAAGATTGTGAAGGAATTTGGGTGGCTGAAATTTGGTGGGGATGTATGAAGTTATTTAATCATGTGTGTTGCCTGTAATCACAGTAGAGCTGATCTTTAGAACCTATGTATAAGTAATCATCATTACATCTTAAAAGACACAGTTCTTCTTTAAATAATATTTGTAATCTAAAACCAAGACAAACTGAAGAGAAAGAAACATACTAAGAAAATAACTGGGTTTTTTGGTCTGAATTAACCAACTGTCAATCAGACTTTTGTAATGCAAGCAATCATCAATGGAATATGCATTTTTACATGTAAGAAACAACAGAAGAAAAGCTGAGCATAACAGGTGTCCAGGAAAGGGTATCCTATGGAATAACTGATTCCTTCCAAGACAGAATCTGTTTGTTTTTTGAATCAACTTGTGCACTTGCTTCAATTTCCTAGGGACTGTATTCAGCTACAGTTATTATGCAGCTTATGAAAATGCATAAAGCTCACATGAGGATACAGAACATATTCTATACACTGTCAACCTGTGCAGCAAAAGAACAGTCAGCATATAAATGTGTATTTTTGTGTCGATTTCATAGGCTCTCCCAGGAAAAGCTGAGAAAGAGAAAAACACCATAATAATAAATAAATAATAATAATAATAAATATTTTTCACTGCTATAGGATCTATCTGAAGATATCAGAGCCCTTTAGAAACCTTACTCACTTAACCCTCATAAAACCACATGTTCCAATCTCACTGACTCCCATGCCACATGCAATAGGTTTTCTTTCTATTCTCTGTGCTGTAAAAGCATCCACAAATCTGCTTAGGCACTTCACTGCCACTTCTACTGCTTTAGTGATATAGTGGTTTAGCCAGTGTCTGAATGAGACATATTGACACATTACTTTAACCCATGCAAAGTCAGAATAGATAGCAATTGATGATCAACCAATACACTTAATCACATTCTGTGGGGCAGATTCTTAAAGGAATTCAGGTACCTAAAGTTGCAGATAAGTGCCTAGTGAAAATCCCACTAGGTGCCTATATAACTTTAAAAATCTGGCCATTGTGTACCTTCACTTATACAAGCACATTCATTAAAACTGGACCAGATCCCTTTTTAACTGCTAGAGTTCAAAATTCTGCATAACTGCTCCAAACCCTGCATTGTTTTAGGTGTTACTGGTTTTATAAGGTGTTCTAAGGAAAACATAGAATTTTTGAGGCAAGACCTGGCAACCAAGTAAATGAGGAACTTATTCACATATATTTGGTTTAAATAGGTATTAATTTGTAACTCTACGTACACATTTGTTTATTGATTTAGCTTCTTTCCCACCTCTCCAAATCTTTCCATTCTTTTTTTAAATGTAGTGAATTTGCTGACATGCTGAAAGTCTCAAAGCCAGTCAGATAAATGTACACTTTGAAATGAAAAATGAATACATTGTTTGTCTTTTCTTTAAGAATAATAAATCTAAGGTTGACAATATAAATGTCATAATTTTTTTGTATGATACATATAGAATGTTCTGAAATAGATAAATACAATTTGTGATTGCCTGTACTATCATAAGAAATAAACTTAATATGTTAAATGTATTAAAAGATGTTGCTATGGAGAGGGAATAGGGCCAAATTCAGCTCTCAGGTTCACTCACCATCCATTGACTTCAGTAGGGCTTCATAAATGTAAATAAAAGCAGAATTTCATCTAAGCACATATTACTAGTCCTTTCAGTGTTATGAAAATACAGTTTAAACATTAAAAACAATGTTTTACCAATGCATAGCTGTCTTTTGCAATGTACTCTTTAAGGTGTGATTGTTCTCTGAAACAGGATTTTGTAAAAACAGCTTCTATGGGTCCCATATGTTCTCTCTTCCCAATTTCCTCATCAAGTATGTTCTATTACTAAATAAAAAAATACTTTTTTGTGTCAGTGCCAGGCATGCAAACTCTATATTAGATCTGAAAGTCAAGCTGGGCTCTTTTTGGCTCATGCATCGCAATATGAAGAGTCTGTAATTGGAATGATGTTAATAAAGTGTGGAAGATTTGCAAGCAAGATTAGACCCCAGCTCCTTGTTCCAGAGTTACATTGTCTCTCTCTAGTCATAGTATAATATAAGTAGTAAAAAACTTTCTTTTTTTACTATTTTCAGCAGATATGACTCTGAACACACAGAGCAGGATCTGCTGAGTAAAAATATATTTTTACATAGTTATTTTCAAAGTAAAACTTCATTTTAAAAATAAAACAAGGAAACCATCTAACACTCAAGAGTTGTTTCTTCTGCTTCTTAATCTATACTTATAAAGAGGTGCTGTGGAACTGTTAACATTAATTTTGGCATAGTTAGAAAAAAAGGAGTATTATATATTTATCGCTACCTGTTATGTGGCTGCAGTTATGATTCATCTTTTATTAGGTGGCATTTGCAAAACACCAACACTGCCTGTTTCCTAAAGAAGTATATCAACCTACTTCAGCGACTACACTCAGGAAAGATGACACCTTAAAATACTTATTCATGTGCTAGGAAAACATTGTTGCATGAGAAATAGTGCATTTTAAATTTTTCTTTCAAATGGCAACTCCATTTAAAGGTGATTTTTTATAAAAAGTTCAAGAAAAATAGCTGAACTTTACTAAGTAAAGGTGTCAGACATTTTGGAAAATGTGCCCATCTATTTAATCTTTGTTGTTATAGACTAATGTGAAACAAATAAGTAATGCATTTTCCCGTATCCCCTCTTCTTGTCTAAAAATGGCTGCTCCATAAACCTGTCTCTCACACCTACTGCTCACCAACTTCTCACTTTTAGTGAGACACTTCAGTATACACCGTCTAATGGTCTTGATGCCCAGTGCTATAATAATATACGGACTGCCTACCTACAGGTGTTTTTAGCATCCTTAGTTTAAATCTCACAGGTTACAAAATACAAAAAGATTATTTTAAAAAATCCACTCTGCAAAACCACGAGATATAATTAGGGCTTAGTTTAGCATGATTTAGAAAAGGGCTGGATGTATACATGAACAATGGGTAAAATGTTCACAACTTCCTAAGGGCCCAAACTACTTGAAAATGGGTTTCTGAGGTGTTTTTGAAAATTATACCTGCTCCAGTCACAGTAGTAAGGATTAAAAGAGCAGCAACCACCACAGTTTGGAAAGGAAAAAGTGCTTCCGGAAATAAGTCAATTTCTAACTAATGGATATTAGTAGAAATCTTTCCCTATGGAGGGGTTATTTCTGAACTGCCTACTCTCTGGTTTCTTTCAGTTTCCTCTGAAGCATCTGGTACTGGCCACTCTTAGAGACAGCATGCTGGACTAGATGGAACAATAGGCAAACTAAATGTACACATAGGCTGGTATGCCCACTAATGACTTCTATCTGGGCAGTCAGCTGCTTTTAGCAATGTTGAGGTGGGTTTTTTTTAAACGCAGTTTCTGTTTATCTGTATGTTACACATTTAGGAACAACAAATATTTCTATATCCTTATTTATATTAGTCTAATATAAAATTTATTTTTACAGATTAGGAAGACTTCTAAGTACAGTATGTGCATACAGTTTTATATGTATATACATATTTGTAAAGGAAGGAAACAGCACAATATTTTTGAAGACATTCTGGATGCAATGGGATGTGAATCAGTCACAATCAAGATAATCAAATATGAACATGTAATTAGTGACTGGTAACTGAACTATACAATACACATTCAGTACTATACAACACTCCAGATTCCATCACCTCCATATGGCACAAGAATTTGCTGTTATCTCTGGCCAATATGTAATCACATGTACATACACACCCACAAGCATCGCATAATATCTAATTTTCCTGAAGTATTAAAAGAAACCCCTCGTAAATTAGTTTTATCTGTTTACAATATATTTTTTGTCAGCATAACTGTGCGAGTGATAGATTTTGGGGGGCAAACAAATGTTTTGTTCTACCAAAAACAAAATATTTCATTTTGATTTTGAATTTTTTAAAAAAATAAAGGAAATTTCAAAACAAGTAGTCAGTCTGAATAAAAAAATCTAAATGTTTTGTTTTGCAAAGGGGAAAATGAAATATTGACGTTTTTGACATTTGTTTGTTTTTAGACATGAACAATTCACCAAAACTAACATAAATTTGCAAAATGTTTCAGGGTTGTATAATCTACATTTTTCACAGAAAATAGTTTAGACTTAAAATTTCACTCATTTATTCATGAGATGTACAAATTCTAGTTTTTAAGTCTTATGGGGGCATTTTTCTGTAAACAGAAAGGAGACAGGATTTTCAAGTACAAAAATGCTGAGAAATTAAATTGGGTTTCTCTTTTTTAATAGTAGTTCAGAGTTCAGCAAGTTCAACATACTGCTATTATATCTGTAACATAATACTCTAAAAAGAAATATGATTTTGCTTAATTATACAGGTGTTAAAAAATCCTAGGAAATATATTACACAAGCAAACAATTTTGTCAATACGTAGACCTAGGATCAGGCTACCATAAATATTGCTACGTTTAATCTCTTATTCCAGGCTTGTGCGGAGGAACAAACAGACTGAAATGAGATGCTTATATCAAGACAGAGCTGCACATTTACCAAAGACTGAAAAGTAATGTTGCCACACTAATCAACGTAAATGTCATATAAGCAGCTATTCCTGTAGATCCTGCTCCAGTTGTGTCTAAAGTGCTGCCACCATCTGTTTGATGGATTTGCTTTACGTCACTGAGGTTTGTCTTGTCTGGCATCCCTGCTGAGACAAATAAGAAAATACAGGATGATGCACACTTTCCCACTACTGGCAACATGATACAGCTAGGACAAATTTAAATATACAGAGCACACAGACTGTCACAGTTTGGTTTCTAATTCTTTTTGTTACTGCCAAAGAAGTGGATGGGAAGGGTTCTGTGGCCTGCTTTGTGCAGGAGGTCAGACTAGATGATCATATTGGTCCCTTCTGACCCTAAAGTCTATGAGTCTATAAATTCAAAACTCTTCATAATTGAATCTAGAAACACATGCCACTCTATATTGCAGTTTACCCTTGGAAGTAATTCACAGGCCTACCAGTACTGGACAGAGCAGTTATTGTAGAATTATAACTAAGCAAATATTCACAGACTGAAGTGAATAGTTTGTGAGTGCCAAGAGTACCCAGAAATCAACTACTCATATCTTAAATTTGAAAGAAGATGGAGATAATTTTATTAGAACTTTCAGGAATGTGAATCCAAAATTTAGATGAAATGAAGGTGTAACTGATGGAGGATTTTAGGGCCTCCATTTTGGCATAGAGAAAGGTGGACTTCACAGCATAAAGTCACGTTCTAAGACAAACTGTAAACAAGGAAGACCCTTATTCAGCTCCTGGTTCAATGTTTCTGAACTTTAGAAACATATATAAGACATTTTTTTCCACCTTGCCAGAATATGAAACAAGGATATTACAGTCATCCATTACACCTCCAGTACCTGGTTCAATAATCATAAGTAGAAGAGTCTGGAGACACATTCAGTCATAACAGCATTGTCATTTGCTTTTCACTTTGTGTGCATACTTCTGGACTAACTGTCTTATCCTATATAATAACCTGTGGCATGCCACTATCAATCAAAATTAACAAGTCTAAATTCAATGTTATGACATGCAACACATATTGACATTGTAATTACACTGAGACCGAAAAAGACTTCATATAAAGCAAAGTCAATATTTATGTAATGATGTCAATACATATATAATTCAGAAGGTAAGCTCTATTGCACTGGAACAGAGGCATTATAAGGAAGCTTAGCTCTACTGATCTGATGTATTGATTCTACAATCTGAGTTCCTGCATTATTATTCATTGTTTAGGACTTCTTTCACCCTTCTGCGTCATTAGCAAAGATGAATAAACTCACGATTCCATTACATTTTTAGGGGCTATGATGGAGTATGAATATTTTAGTCATGGTTTTATTCTTCTTGTTAAGCTACAGTTTAACCAGAAACTGGAGCAGCTCTCTGCTACTTCCTTATTTTTCAGGCTAACTACTTTTCATTTTAGTGCTAAAAATACTCCTTTTCTCCTACATGTAGCTTGAAAAGTGCCCTTTGTGATTTTACTGTACATACTAAAATCTCCTTCCTGTAGCTTTGAAAAAATGTGTTAAAGGAAGGGTAGGTGAAAGCCAATCATGTTGTCTCTAAAACCTGCTAGAATGTGTTTGTCTTCTTTGCTGTTGCACTCAGACAGGAGAATGGACTGCTATTTTGTATGGATTTATCAATCTATTGTGATTGCCTGGAATTTGTGAAAACTAGCTCCATGAGTACAGTGCAACTTGGAAAACAAGGAAAAACAGTAACAATAGGGAGCAGGGGGTGAAGGAAAGTAAGTCCTCCTGATCATGCTCAATGTGTAGTCTCCCTGGGAAAAGATCAATAACTAAGTACTTCACTGAATCAGGGTTTAATGGATCACCAAACAGGGTGAATCAAGGCATTTTTCCTTAGGGGTGTGGGAGATAGAAGTAGAAAGCAGATAGTCTGGGTCACTTGTCCAGCTCTTCAGTGAAGATTTTCTTCATTTGAAAGCTTTGCTTCTACAGACTGTGCTACTTCATAGTGAATTCATTGGGTCAAATTTGGCTTTCAGCTACACCTGTGCAACTCCATTAAAGTCAACAAGGTTGCATGGCTATAACAGAGATACATTTGACCCAGTGGATATATAAGAGAGTCTACCGCAGGGGTGTCAAATTTCCAGCCTCTAAGACAAATCCAGCCCACGTGATGCATTTGTCTAGCGCACATGAGATATTTATATAGTGCACAATCTCAGTTTAACACTAAGGTAACAATATAGCACTGTCAGGGGACAAGTGCACCCCCATTCTCCCTTTAGGTGCCCGGAAATGGTGTTATAGTTCTCTGGCTAAGTCCACTTGACCATCATTAACCTTAGGGTGGTATAGCCTAGTGACCAGAGTTAATCAGGCTGCCCTGTCTGATGGCCAAGTCAATTGGGCTGCCCTCTGTTGCAGGGCCATGTGGCCTGATGGCCAGAATCAATATAGCTGCCTCCTCTCACAAGGCTGTGTAGCCTACTTCCTCCTCTACAACCGGTTTCCCATTACAAGCCACATGCATCAGCTCAGAATTGGAATACCACGAAATCCTCTTTTGCATCTCTCTTGGTTAGCTATTGAACATCCTCAGTGTTTGCCCTTGTCTTTCTTTTAATGGATCTGTGCATCAGTTCTCAATCCACTACAAAGGGGTGAACTCTTGTTTTTCTATTAATCAGGATGCATTGTTTAGTTTTCTCCTACTGACAGCAGGGGTATCTGAATATTGGCCACGGACAAGTGAGTTCTGTTAACATCCAACACATTTTTGTGATGCCCGGGGGTGAAATCCACTCCCAACAGTGCTAGAAATATTGGTGACCACAGCAAATGTCTATTTACTATGAAGACACCTCAAGTTCAGAGGGAGCTAGATTTTTCCTGCTGTCTGCAGTAGGTGATGATTCTACTTCAATTCAACTCCTGTAATACACATTTTATTCCCTCTCAGCACCGGGTGTTTAAAGTAAATCAGATTTACTTCAGATCCTTAGTCCAATAGCATTGTGGTTTTCTAGCCACCGATGTCTCCAGACACATATTAATTGGTATCTGGGGAGCTCTACACGGGGGCCATTCTAATAGTTGCTGATGGTAGCCCTACTACATCAGCAATTTCTAGTTTCCCTTGATGGACCTTTCCTCTGCTTGGGCAATGCCGTCTCTATTGGCTTGTGCCTCTGCATCGCCTGCCAAATATCATCTGGCCTGAGGCCCACTCAGGAAAGTCTCTTTGGTCCCATGGGACACCTGTGAAAAACTGCACTTGGGCCTCCTCCAATTTTTTAGCCACTTCACTAGCAATCATTTCTTCAAGTGTTGTGTATATGGTATAAAGGAGTCATTATGAGGCTGGGAATTAATAGCTGATACCTTTAAGGAAACACCAATTTCTTCTTTCACATTGTGAACTCTGCATCTAATCTGGTCCATAGATTTGTCCAGGAAGTTATGCTTATGGTCTTACCAAATACATAGTCCACATGGTAAATTTCACAGTCATGGGATTTTAAAAATAAAATATTTCATGATTTCAGCTATTTATATCTGAAATTTCACAGTGCTGTAATTGTAGGGGTCCTGACCCAAAAAGCAGTTGTGGAGGGGTCACAGGGTTATGGGAGAGGGTAGTTGTGGTACTGCTACCTTTACTTCTGCACTGCTGTTGGCGACAGCGCTGCCTTCAGAGCTGGGCAGCTGGAGAGTGGTGGCTGCTGGCAGAAATCCTGTGCAGAAATAAGGATGACATGGTATGGTATTGCTACTCTTCTGCACTGCTGCCTGCAGAGCTGGGTCCTGGGTCCTCAGTCAGCAGCTGCCACTCTCCGGCCACTCAGCTCTGACGGCAGTGGTGCAGAAGTAAGGGTGGCATGGTATGGTATTGCCACCCTTATTTCTGCACTGCTGGTGGTGGGGGGGGCACTTCCTTCAGAGTTGGGTGCCCAGCCAACAGGTGCTGCTCTCCACCTGTCCAGCTCTGAAGGTAGTGCAGAAGTAAGGGTGGCAATACCATGACTCCCCCTAAAATAACCTTGTGACTTTCCTGGAACTCCCTTTTGGGTCAGGGCCCCCCAATTTGAGAAACACTGGTCTCACCTCGTGAAATCTGTATAGTGTAGGGTAATATCACACAAAAGACCAGATTTCACAGAATGAGACCAGATTTCATGGTTTGTGAAGTTTTTTTCCTGGCCATGAATTTGGCAGGGCCCTAGTTATGATCCTTCACCAGCAGGTTATGAAGTTCTCCTGCTAAACCATTTATAAGCTGACTTTTTACATAGGAGTCTCTCAGAACTTTCCACTGGACAGAGGCCCCTCTCTTCATTGCCAGGTCCAGATTCAGCACAGCAGGGTCTTCTTCCCCAGCGCCATCTACCGTTGAAGGTGGTACAGGGAAAAGCCCTATTGAACTGTCTCCTCAATGCAAATAACTATTCAAGGGTGTCTCTCCCCCCTTGTCCTGGCTTGCCATTCCTTCTGGTATTTCAAAAAGGCCAATCCCCCATCAGAGCAGTCATGCAAGTATCTATAAGAATCATAATCTGCATTGGGAAACTTCTCATATAAGGTTTGGGCAACCCCATCCAAGTATCAGATCATGCATTCACAGACAGCAAGTCGTCAAAGTCTGTCAAGTGTTCATAGATTCCAGTCTCATTTGCATAGCTGGTGCATTTGTTCTCAGGCAAAGGTGCTTTTGCCATCTTGAAGCCACTGCCACCGATTGTAATACTCACTTATAGAATCACAAATTTATTGAACCAACTCCAGTACAAACAGGCACAACTGAACTTCCTGATAACCCCAGCACGTCAGATCAACATAACTACATACAATACAACACTATCTTAACACTCAGATAGGGACACAGCACCATCAACTGGTGGAGGTGCTGTCTACAGTTATCATTATGCTATGAGCAATGTCTGGTTTAATGTCAATATCAAGCAAAAGCCAGTGTTTTAATGGAAAGCCAAATAAAGCTCAGCAATGTAACTGAAATATTGGGTTTGTTCCAGTTTAAAGCCAAACCTGTGAGGCAGTGATAGAAGGCGAGCCCCTGGGATCTAAAAGTAAATACGTCTGCAAAAACCCCGACAAAGCAAACCTTCCAAGCGTCACACATGTCTGCAATCGCCACCATCTGTGAAAACCAGCTAGAGGCAGAAGTGGAAAAATATTTTTCTAATTTGTTTTAGTAATAATTAACTAACCAAAGCATGTCACAAAGCACTATGGTACATATTACAGCAAAGTGTTTGTGTGTCAATACGGTAGAGTAGCTTTAAAAGTTTCTATCATCTCCATCTCTTTTCAAAGGTTTTGTCTGTGTGTGTATTTAGGGCGTGTGAAAGCTGACAGGACTGACAGCTCTGAAGGCTGAACTGTTCTATTTATCCACAGAACAGGTGCAGCAGCAGGGTAACAACAATCAGTAACATGCCTTAAAAATGACCTGGAAGGGCCAACACTAGTGACACTTTACGTGGTCATTGAATCCTGAGCCTCTCTGCTGAGATTGCCAACAGCACTGTAGTCAGCACCAATGGCTTTTCTGCTATTACTTGTCTCCAGGAAACTGGACTGAGACCACCAAATTCATTTTAAATACACCTCTCAGCAATAACAACTTTGTTGGCCATTGGCCTGGGAAAGTTTGGAGTTGAGCAAGCTTCATCCCCACTTTCATAGCAATATCTACACTCCTACCTCAGATCACTTCACACACCCCACTGTCTGCTGTATGCTGAATCACACACGTTGGAGGTCAGGAGATTCTCCAAGTTACAATGAAGTTGTCAGGTGTTTTTCCATGCATTATTTGGGAGAATCCAGTTAGCTTTGAGGAGGAGGAAAAAGAACTCTCCTGGTGTGCAGTGCCCTCCCTGCCATATGCTAGAACAGTGGTTCTCAAACTGTGGGTCAGGACTCCAATGTGGGTCATGATCCCGTTTGAATGGGGTCGGCAGAGCTGGTGCTATACTTGCTGGGGCCCAGAGCCAAATATGAAGCCCAAGCTCCACTGCACTAGACTGATGTCATGGTATAATTCCCCACTCTGAACCTTAGCGTCCAAAAGATGGGGTACCAGCATGAATTCCTCTAAGCTCAATCACCAGCTTAGAACCTGTAGCGCTGCCACCAACCAGGAATTCCAGTGCCTGGTACACTCTGGTCCCCCCAAAACCTGGCCCGGGGACCCCCAAGACCCAGACCCTCTGGATCTTAACACAAGGAAAGTAAACCCTTTCCCTCACCGTTGCCTCTCCCAGCCTTCCCCTCCCTGGGTTACCCTGGAAGATCACTGTGATTCAAACTCCTTGAATCTTGAAACAGAGAGGAAAATTCACCTTCCCCCCCTCCTTCTCTCTTCCCCTCCCAGATTCTCCCTGAGAGAGACAGTAATCCTAACACAGAGAGAATTTAGCCTCTCTCTCCCCCTTCCCTCCTTTCTCCCCACCAATTCCCTGGTGAATCCAGACCCAGTCCCCTGGGGTCTCACCAGAATAAAAAAACAATTAGGTTCTTAAACAAGAAAAGCTTTTAATTAAAGAAAAAAAAACAGTAAAAGTTATCTTTGTAAATTTAAGATGGAATATGTACAGGGTCTTTCAGCTATAGACACTGGGAATACCCTCCCAGTCTAAGTATACAAGTACAAAATAGAATCTTCTCAGCAAAATACCGATTTGAACTCCTTTCAGCCAAATACCCATTTGAACTCCTTCCAACCAAATGCATATTTGCAAATAAAGAAAACAAACATAAGCCTAACTAGCTTTATCTATCTAGTACTTACTATTTGGAATCTATAAGAACCTGTATCAAGGAGATAGGAGAGAAACCTGGTTGCACGTCTGGTCCCTCTGAGCCCCCAGAGTGAACAACAACCAAAATCTAACAGCACACACACAAAACTTCCCTCCCTCAAGATTTGAAAGTATCCTGTCCTCTGGTCAGGTGACAGTCAGGCTTACTGAACTTGTTAACCCTTTACAGTCAAAGAGATATAAAGTACTTCTGTGCTATTAACTTTTCTTATCTGTTTATGACAACTGAAGCCCAAGGACTTCAGCCCATGGTGGTGGGGCTCAGGGTTACAGCCCCCCCCTTTTGGGGCTGAAGCTTTTGGGCTTCAACTTTGACCCCCCCATCCCACAGTCTGAAGCAGTGGGCCTTGGGATTCCACTTTGCCCTCCCCTCTGCCCAGGACAATGAGTCTCGGGCTTTGGCTTTGATCCCCCTGCTAGGGTGGGGAGATTCAGGAGGGCCCACGGTTCAGTGTTATATAGTAATCTTTGCTGTCAGAAGGGGGTCGTGGTACAATGAAGTTTGAGAACCCCTGTACTAGAACATTCAAATTATGCCTCAGACAGCACATATGTTTTATGTGAGTCTCAAATATTAATTATTATTAAAAATAATTATATCATTGTTTACTGTTTTTGTTAAATTCCAGCCGTGTGCATGGTACTTCCTAAGTCAGAAATAAAGACAGTTCCTGCCCATAAACAGTGCCTTTTTTAAGGAGGAATTTTTAAATAAGAGGGGCTGCATGCCTTTGAAATGGAAAATCTTATAGGATGTGGCTCTTGCAAGATGCCACTCTTATATAGGGTCCTAGCTGAAACTCATTGCAGTCATTTAATACATATACATATAAACTAGAGAGCATATTTTTGTTTTGTACAGTTTGTGGAGTGTGAAGAAAAGTGTCAGTTATTGTAGAAATGTGCCAGGATTTGGAAGGACAGTCATGATGAAACTTCTAATGAGACTGGGAGAATTCAGGAGGTTTGGATAGGGGATTTATGATTGTGCTGCAGGAAGATTATTTTAGATGAAGCTATGATTGTGGTACTTGGGACTGAAGAGTTGTCTGGAAATAGGAGGATGAATAGTACGAGGAAATAGAAAATCAACTTGTACAAGGCTTCTGAAAGTCTGCAGGTGAATGGGGAACGATGAGAATGTGTGGAGTAGAATATAGACATAAGGACACAGCTCTTAATGGATTAGGAGAATTTAGAGGCAAGGCAAGCAGGATAGTGATAGGATAGAGGTTCTGAGGAGTACAGAGGGGTGATGTCTGTCATAACAGAGGGCTCAGGAAAATATAGGTGGTGGTACTGCTAAGAGTTTCTCAACTATATCCAGGGAACATAGAAGTGGTTAACACCAGCTATATTTTTCCCAAGGAACATATCTAACTTCAAGGAGTCTGAGTCATTTTTTCCCCCTAAAGGACAAGTCTAACTTTAGGAAATATGATTCTTATGTTTTTATAATATTATTATATTTATCAGTAATGAGTTCTGAGTAATAACTTTACACAGTACGAAAAACTGGAGAAAATTATGATAATTAATCAATTAGGGTCATACCATGTCTCTCCTTGGTGCTCTTAGGCATAAATCAAGTATCAGAGGGGTAGCCGTGTTAGTCTGGATCTGTAAAAGCAGCGAAGAGTCCTGTGGCACTTATAGACTAACAGATGCTCCAATACATTTGTTAGTCTATAAGGTGCCACAAGAGTCTTTGCTGCTTTTAGGCATAAATGAATTGAGAGTACCACAAAACACCAAACAATGGCCAAAATTTTACCAGACAGTGAAGATTAGAGATAATGGAGCTCTTCCTTCAACCCCAACCCCATGGAGTCCTTCCATGTCAAGATCATGTGACTGAGCCTCAGTGGGTAATGAAGACTCAGCTGGCGGGATGGTGCATGGCTGCGCCTGTGTAACCTACTTGACAAACCACTAATTCCTATAGGCCCTTGTCAGGATTCCTCCCCCACTCTGAACTTTAGGGTACAGATGTGGGGACTCGCATGAAAGACTCCCTAAGCTTATTTACCAGTTCAGGTTAACAGTAAACTGCCACCACCAAGGGTGTTCCAAATCTTGGGGAAGAGCCACTTGGAACTCTACCTTCCCACAAATATTTCCTAAGAACCTAACCTCCACTTTCCTGGGCATATTTGAGACTAATTCCTCCCTACCCCCCAAGTCCTTACACCCTTTTTCCTGTGTAGGCTTGAGAGTATACACTCACCAATTAGTCCTGGTGAACACAGATCCAAAACCCTTGGTTCTTAAAACAATGAAAAATCAATCCGGTTCTTAAAAGAAGAATTTTATTAAAAGAAAAGGTAAAGTTCATCTTTGTAAAATCAGGATGGAAATAACTTTACAGGGTAATCAGATTCAAAGAGCCCAGAGGAACCCCCTCTAGCCTTAGGTTCAAAGTTACAGCAAATAGAGGTAAACCCTCTAGCAAAAGGAACATTTACGAGTTGAGAAAATGAAGATAAAACTAACACGCCTTGCCTGGCTGTTACTTACAAGTTTGAAATATGAGAGACTTGTGCAGAAAACAACTGAGGAAAGTTGGCAGTTTTTCAAAGGGACACTATTAAGGGCCCAAAAGCAAGTTATTCCGATGGTTAGGAAAGATAGAAAATGTGGCAAAAGACCACCTTGGCTTCACCACGAGATCTTGCGTGACCTACAAAATAAAAAGGCGTCATATAAAAAATGGAAACTAGGTCAGATTACAAAGGATGAATATAGGCAAATAACACAGGAATGCAGAGGCAAGATTAGAAAAGCAAAGGCACAAAATGAACTCAAACTAGCTATGGGAATAAAGGGAAACAAGAAGACTTTTTATCAATACATTAGAAGCAAGAGGAAGACCAAGGACAGGGTAGGCCCACTGCTCAATGAGGAGGGGGAAACAGTAACAGGAGACTTGGAAATGGCAGAGATGCTTAATGACTTCTTTGTTTCAGTCTTCACTGAGAAGTCTGAAGGAATGTCTAGTATAGTGAATGCTTACGGGAAGAGGGTAGGTTTAGAAGATAAAATAAAAAAAGAGCAAGTAAAAAATCACTAAGAAAAGTTAGATGCCTGCAAGTCACCAGGGCCTGATGAAATGCATCCTAGAATACTCAAGGAGTTAATAGAAGAGGTATCTGAGCCTCTAGCTATTATCTTTGGGAAATCATGGGAGACGGGGGAGATTCCAGAAGACTGGAAGGGGGCAAATATAGTGCCCATCTATAAAAAGGGAAATAAAAACAACCCAGGAAACTACAGACCAGTTAGTTTAACTTCTGTGCCAGGGAAGATAATGGAGCAGGTAATCAAAGAAATCATCTGCAAACACTTGGAAGGTGGTAAGGTGATAGGGAATAGCCAGCATGGATTTGTAAAGAACAAATCGTGTCAAACTAATCTGATAGCGTTCTTTGATAGGATAACGAGCCTTGTGGATAAGGGAGAAGCGGTGGATGTGATATATCTAGACTTTAGTAAGGCATTTGATACAGTCTCGCATGATATTCTTATAGATAAACTAGGAAAGTACAATTTAGATGGGGCTACTATAAGGTGGGTGCATAACTGGCTGGATAACCGTACTCAGAGAGTAGTTGTTAATGGCTCCCAATCCTGCTGGAAAGGTATAACAAGTGGGGTTCTGCAGGGCTCTGTTTTGGGACCGGTTCTGTTCAATATCTTCATCAACGATTTAGATGTTGGCATAGAAAGTACGCTTATTAAGTTTGCGGATGATACCAAACTGGGAGGGATTGCAACTGCTTTGGAGGACAGGGTCAAAATTCAAAATGATCTGGACAAATTGGAGAAATGGTCTGAGGTAAACAGGATGAAGTTCAATAAAGATAAATGCAAAGTGCTCCACCTAGGAAGGAACAATCAGTTTCACACATAAAGAATGGGAAGAGACTGTCTAGGAAAGAGTATGGCAGAAAGAGATTTAGGGGTCATAGTAGACCACAAGCTTAATATGAGTCAACAGTGTGATACTGTTGCAAAAAAAGCAAACGTGATTCTGGGATGCATTAACAGGTGTGTTGTAAACAAGACACGAGAAGTCATTCTTCCGCTTTACTCTGCACTGGTTAGGCCTCAACTGGAGTATTGTGTCCAGTTCTGGGCACCGCAGTTCAAGAAAGATGTGGAGAAATTGGAGAGGGTCCAGAGAAGAGCAACAAGAATGATTAAAGGTCTTGAGAACATGACCTATGAAGGAAGGCTGAAGGAATTGGGTTTGTTTAGTTTGGAAAAGAGAAGACTGAGAGGGGACATGATAGCAGTTTTCAGGTATCTAAAAGGGTGTCATCAGGAGGAGGGAGAAAACTTGTTCACCTTAGCCTCCAATGATAGAACAAGAAGCAATGGGCTTAAACTGCAGCAAGGGAGATTTAGGTTGGACATTAGGAAAAAGTTCCTAACTGTCAGGGTAGTTAAACACTGGAATAGATTGCCTAGGGAAGTTGTGGAATCTCCATCTCTGGAGATATTTAAGAGTAGGTTAGATAAATGTCTATTAGGGATGGTCTAGACAGTATTTGGTCCTGCCATGAGGGCAGGGGACTGGACTCGATGACCTCTCGAGGTCCCTTCCAGTCCTAGAGTCTATGAGTCTATGAGAAAGACTTGGAGAACATGGATTGATGTCTGGTTCCTCTTACTGCCAAGAGCAACCACCACCAAAAACAAAGAGCACAAACAAAAGCCTTCCCCCCCCCCCCCGCCAAGATTTGAAAGTATCTTGTCCCCTTATTGGTCCTTTTGGTCAGGTGTCAGCCAGGTTACCTGAGCTTCTTAACCTTTTACAGGTCAAAGGATTTTGGTGCCTCTGGCCAAGAGGGATTTTATAGCATTATATACAGGAGGGTTGTTACCCTTCCCTTTATAGTTATGACAGCCCTGCTCCACACTTGTAAGTGTTAGGGAGTAGCCCTAGTAGGGAAATATAGGTAACATGACTCTTGAGAGATAGGAGCAGATACAGCCCAGTGTGTCTCTGCTGTACTCCCTTTCAGAGGGGTGACAGCAGGTATATTGCCCTGCATATCTGAATTCTGGGAAGCAATGTGCTTCCTTGAGACACAGTACAATCTGTAGAGTCAAATGAAGCAGAGCAACAGTGCATGAGCCCCTATGTGGATCAGCATCTGTCTCCAAGGCACAACTGGGCCTTTACTAAAAGGTACTGTAACATGAAGATAACTTAGGTGCCATTGTTTACTGTATTTAGACCAAGATATACAACACATTTCTTTGTGATTTTGTGATAACTGGCTTTCGAAGAAGTGAGGGCTGAATAGTGACGTAACAGATGTCTGTGCTGAGAATGGAGAAATTAACCTAGTATACAGTGTGACCTTGGTTTACTTTGTTTAGTTTTCAGTTAATGAAGGATAAATTAAGTAGATAATCTTTAGAGCCTAAAGAATTGTCAAAAACATTTTCACAAGAACCTTTGGGGACTTTTAGGTCTTAATATTGAAGAAAAATCAATTATCCAGCATTGCCCATGGGTTTCCTCATCTGAGTTATAAATCAGTTTAGTCAACTTAATTTCCTACTACTTTCAACTCATTGTTTCTTCACTGAAGCTGTTTTAGCTAAGATGATACATAATGAAAGAAAGTTCAATAAAAAAGAAAAAAGATATTAGGGAAAATATTTATTATGAATTATTTGGTAGGCATGAGACTTTTTCATCATGGGATCTATTGTCTCTATAAGCATATATAATTGCCATCTCTGTCATTAGAAACTGATACTAAAATTCTTTACTGAAAAATATTTTTAATCCATGTTCCCTGGTGTCATTCTTTGAATGTTAAAATCTAAAATCTCATCTTGAGGTACACTGGAGAAACAAACAGCTTGGAAGAAAAATATATAAGGGAAGATAGATTCATGGTCTTGTCTGCTGTGGCAGCATCTATCTATTCCAGTATCCTGACTCTCATAGTGACTGGTACCAGATACTTCAGAGGAAGCTGAAAGAGAATTTGGAATATTGGAGAATTTGGAATACCCAGCCCACTGGAAGTTTTCTCCCAAACTTTGCCATTCAGACATTAGTTTATGACCCCATGCTTGAGGATATATATTTCCTATCTTTAAAAAATAAAGAATTGTCAATGTTTTCATTATGCTCATAAATGCCTAATAATATCACTCCAGCCTCTGTTCAACAAGAAAACAAACAAACAAAAAAGTTTTAAATAAGAAGCAATATCAAATTGAAACTCAACTGATTTCTTCCCAGTCTCATGAACTCATTTTTTCACTACGTAGGCTGAGTAGTCTTAGAAAATACCTATTTAAAAAAACCTAAAAGAATGTTCATAACATTGACAATGATCTCATATTTTACAAAATAACGTTTCAGCAACTTCTCTACTCCTTTTATATGTGCTATTTGGTGCCAGAAATGCTGAGCTTGACTGTATTTATTTTACCCTAGAGAGTATTATGCAAATATTAATGCATATGAAAATATTAATTTAAAGGACTGAACATGACAGCTCCTACAGCTTGAGCTAAAACTCTGTATCTGGGGGCTATAACAACTCATGAGCTCTGTGTATTGGGCACTGAGGGTGACCTGTAACACACACACACAAATACACACCCTGGGTTACCCAAACAGTCTGCCCATTACAGACTTAAGTGAGCCCATAGTCAGTTCACATATAGGCAGCAATACCATTCAATATAGTTGTCATAAACAGATAGTTAAGGGTTAATAGAACAGGAGTACTTCATGTCTCTTTTGACTGTAAAGTGTTAACAAGTTCAGTGAGCCGGCTGTCACCTGACCAGAGGACCAATCAGGGGACAAGATACTTTCAAATCTTGAGGGAGGGAAGTTTTTGTGTGTGCTATTAGTGTTTGGTTGTTGTTCTCTCTGGGTTCTGAGAGTGACCAGACATGCAACCAGGTTTCTCTCCAATCTCTTTGATACAGTCTCTCATATGTCCAGAATAGTGAGTACTAGGTAGATAAGGCGAGTTAGGCTTATGTTTGTTTTCTTTATTTGCAAATGTGTATTTGGCTGGAAGGAGTTCAAATTTGTATTTTGCTGAAAGAATATTAATTTGTACTTGTATACTTAGGCTAGGAGGTCTAGCTGTCTATAGCTGAAGGATCCTGTAACATATTCCATCTTAAATTTACAAAGATAATTTTTACTGTTTTTTTCTTTCTTTAATTAAGAGCTTTTCTTGTTTTAGAACCTGATTGTTTTTTCATTCTGGTGAGACCCCAGGGGACTGGGTCTGGATCCACCAGGGAATTGGTGGGGAGAAAGGAGGGAAGGGGGAGATAAAGGTTAATTTTCTCTCTGTGTTAGGATTACTTTCTCTCTCAGGGAGAGTCTGGGAGGGGGAGAGAGAAGGAGGGGGGAAGGAGAATTTTCCTCTCTGTTTTAAGATTCAAGGAGTTTGAATCACAGTAATCTGCCAGGGTAACCCAGGGAGGGGAAGTCTGGGAGAGGCAACGGTGAGGGAAAGGGTTTACTTTCCTTGTGTTAAGATCCAGAGGGACTGGGTCTTGGGGGTCCCCGGGCAAAGTTTTTGCGGGGGGGACCAGAGTGTACCAGGCACTGGAATTCCTGGTTGGTGGCAGAGCTACAAGTACTAAGCTGGTAATTGAGCTTAGAGGAATTCATGCTGGTACCCCATCTTTTGGACACTAAGGTTCAGAGTGGGGAATTATATCATGACAATAGTTTATAACCAGTAGGCCAGGCAATTAAAAATCAAAGTCAAGTCCCTACTGCCAACATAACCACCCTCATATTTATGCCTTGTTTACAAATGCCAGAGTAAAAAGATGAGCTTGCAGTATATCTTGAAGATCATTAGATATGGGCTATTGCAGATCCAGGTAAGGGAGCGAATTCAAAAGAATACCCCACTGGAGAGGTCTCCCAAAAAGCACCACCAAAGAATCAACAATGGCCTCCCACCCAAAGAGGGGTAGGTCCGCAAAAATACACAGTTCAGCTACATTTTATGGGACTAAAATAAAAGAAAAAGAGGGATGGGAGTGAGAAGGGAATGCCACCTGGACTCAGTGGAAGCCCACTGCTCCAAGAAAGTCAAAGGTGTCAATTGACACTGCCTAGTGGAACTCTGCATGGATATATAAGGCAAAAGAAAATGGTTCCACAGTCAGTAAGAGCCAAACCCATGGCTAAGCTTAGTTTCCAGACTGACAGAAGTCAATAATAGTGGAGTCAACTGAATACAGGGAGAATTGCCTCACCAAAAACCTAATTCAAACAAAGGAGTGTTGCACTTTGTTGTGAGATCTGTGGCCATTCAGAGGTGGTCATCAGCAAGTTTCACAGCTGTGGAAAAACTATTCACGAATCTCATGACATTTGATTTTAACAATTGATCTGTGGCTGACAGATCAATTATTCTAGTGTAACACAACTACTGTGGGCTGCCACAGAGAAGAGGTACTTCAGGTAACCTGTGCCAATCCTGTGGAGGTCCTTGAATAGTGGGACCAAAACAGAGAATTTGATTCTGTATTCCCACATGGAGGCAATGCAGAGAATGGAGCACTGATGTAATGTTGGTGGCCTATGTCACTGAATATGTGTGCTGCTCCATTCAGGCCCAAACAGAGATTGTCCAGGGCTGGCAGCTTCATTCCTAGATATAATGAATTTCAGGAATCAAGCTTAGAGGTCACAAATTAATGGATCATGGCTGCTGGATCAGAGTCCAATAGGATGGGACACACTCTTCTAGCCAGTAGTAGAAAAAGGGCATTTTTACCAGTTGTAGGTTTCCTTAACGGACTTGAACTGTAGGGAAAACATTAGAGTACAGATGCAGTGATAATTTTTTTCAAAGAGCTTCCCTGTCCCTTCCAACATAACCTCCTTATCTTTTCTGGGATTTCTGGTGCTCCAGAGTTGTTAAATTCTATTGGGCAGATTGAGTCATAGAATTTAGAAATAGATTTTTTTCTCACAGAGCATTCTCCAGTGCTTTATACAGTCTTGTCTTAAGAAACAGAGCTTTCACCAATTTCCCTTGGGGAAACTATTCCACAGCCATTATAATGTAGCACTCCTTAGTGTGAAGATCCTTAGTATGATAAGGGTAAGATCTATTTAGGGACAATTTTGTTTGCTGAACTGTTGTCAGTTTTTGTTCTCTGCCTCTGCAGTAATATAAATGGTTGGCCATGGAGAATACCATTCTGCACTAAAATTGTTGCTGAATAAACTTTCTGAGAATATAGTTTGTACTTTTCAGAAGGAAATAACTTAGTCTTATTTAAAATCCTCTTTTTTTAGTTTATACATGTTAAGGACGATTCTAATAAGTTACAAACAGACAAGAACAGATACAAGCACATAAGGAATCACAAGTTGCAACTAAACATGCCTACAGACAAAGTAATAACATTACTGTTAATGTTAGAATCCAATTAAGCAGACTTTCTAATAACATTAGCTAGGAGAATTCTCCATGGCCAACCATATATTAGGAAATGAAGCCAAACTATCATGCTTAATTGCACATAATTTCTCAAAGCTGTAGAAATAGAAAGGAGAAATAGAGTGTAACCAATGGTCTTAAGATAAGTCTGGCAAGTTTTATAAACAGTGAGAACAGCAGACATTAAAACTTAGTCCCAATATTTAAAAGTTTTATTTCCAAGTTCAGAGTAGCTTTTGTTTCATATTATAAATTAATAAAGGAATGTATTTCCATTTAGAAAACAAAGCTTTTATGTGTTAATCATATTTTCACTCTTCTAGGAATGAAAAATAGGTAGCTATGCGTACACTACAAGCTATATATTTATTCAGATGTAAAATATTTTACTTTGTGCTAAATCTTTGCTTTCTAAATTACATTAAAAAAGTACATTTTAGCCATTTTAAGCAAACAAGGGCTATCGCTACATTACTGGTCAAGGGTGTGATTCCTCCGCTAGTGTACACATATTCACGCTGATTGAGCTAATGAAAGTATGAAAAGACAAGGTTATACAGACAGTGGCAGTGGAGGCATGGCTGAGCCATATTAAGTACCTCCCCACTAGTTTCAGGCAGGTTTGTACTTAGTATGAAAATTTGTACACAATCAGGGAAATCACACCCTTGGCCAGTAATGTAGACATAGCTCTTGTTTGCTTAAGATGGCTAAAATGTACGTTTTTTATATATAATTTAGAAAGCAAAGATTCAGCACAAAGTAAAATATTGTACATTTGAATCCTTGGGTTTTATTTTGCATGCATAGATACAAATCCAACTATCATGCAACTGCTGATAGCTACCACTCAGTTTTGAGCTAAGGCACCTTGAGATCTACTGGTGAAAAGCTCTCTATAAGAGATAGGTAGTAGAAGTAAAACTACTACTTTGTCTTCTAACCCAGTATCACTGCAATCCATGTCCATGGCAAAAATAATTTTAAAGCTTTGGTACCCCAGAATTAATGCTGTCAGTGGCGCCTATTTTGCGTGGTGAAATGCAGCTTTACAATCCTATTCGCTACTGATGAACTTTTGTCCTTTTCCCATTAACCTGTGCAAAGACCTTGCAATCAGTGCAAAACCCAGAATAAAACTATGGTAATAGGAACAACATCCTATAAATCAGCGACTTTTCTGATGATTGTGGAAGTAGGCAAATTCTTCATTGTTAGAATTTTCCTGTCATCAGTAATATTTTCTGTCCTACTAATGAAATGCCCTGTTTAAATTACTGGGCTCTTAAACAATTCACATTTGTTTTGACTCAGTTTTAAACTGGATGCTTTCAGTTTATCAAAAACCTATTGTAAGAGGTTTACATCCTAATCAACAGGGCCAGCTCCAGGCCACAGCGCACCAAGCACGTGCTTGGGGTGGCACGCCGCGGGGGACACTCTTCCGGTCGCCGGGAGGGCAGCAGGCGGCTCCAGTGGACCTCCCGCAGGCATGCCTGCGGAGGGTCTGCTGGTCCCGTGGCTCCGGTGGACCATCCGCAGGCACGCCTGCGGGAGGTCCACTGGAGCCGCGGGACCACTGGACGCCCACAGGAAAGCCTGCGGGAGGTCCACCAGAGCCGCGGGACCGGCGAGCTGCAGAGCGCCCCTCGCGGCATGCCGCCATGCTTGGGGCGGCGAAATTGCTAGAGCTGGCCCTGCTAATCAATAATTTTGGTATACACCAGAATATAATCTAGAACTGAGAGATGAACCTGAACAAAAGCCCAAGAACAGAAAACACAAACTTTGGGGAAGTTTGGATCTGGGTAGAACCTCGTGGCTTGAGTTCATTATTGAAGTTAAAATGTTTTGTAAAATTTTTTCAACATTTTCAAAGGTAGCTTCAACATTACACAATTCAAATGGAATTATGTTGAACTTTCACACATCTGGACCTGTTGTCAATACAACATTTTGATGTGTTCATTTTGATTTGCCTACATGCACTCTTTACATCAAAGGTAGCGAACCACAGTTTCCCAGAAAAGACCTCTCATTAGTCATTTTTGTGGCCAGAGGCTAAAGCTCCTACAAAGTGACATTTGAAATTTGTTATACTATAATCCATGTAAAATCTAGCATGCCTATCTTTTATCATGCAATTTATTTTGTATCAGTTTCTTTCATATAAATGTCTAGTCCTCAATTTTCATTTGAGAGACTGGTGACTTTGATGGAATGTTTCAAAGTTCAATTTCATTTGTGCCAGACCCAAACACTCTTTCTACCTGTAACAAATGTGGAGGTGCTCAGCAATGAATAGTCATCTGTGAGCCAAAATGTGTTTTATGAATCAGATTCCTGTGTTGGAATGTCGAGGAAGAAGCCAGTTCCAGCACATACCCCTGCAGACACAAGAATTCTGATTGCAAGTCATTAAGACTGAATGGGTCTAACTGTCAAAAAGATGAAACAATCATCACAGGGGCATTCTCTTTGATGGGGTGGCTGGCTGAGACTTTGTCTATACTACAGAATTTTGTCAATAAAAGTTATGCTGACATACAGCCACCGCTTAAATTAAACTGCTGTTGCATGTCCACACTATGCTCCTTGTGTCCACAGTGCACGTCCACACTAGCAGCTCTTGCATCGACGCAGAAAGCAGTGCACTGTGGGAAGCTATCCCACTGTGCAACTGGCCAGAGTGTGCTTTGGGGAGGGTTTGGAATGGCTCTTGAGGGAGGTACAGCATCACATGATGCAGGTTTGTCAATACCATAATTCAATGGGTATCCTATTAGATTGTCAGCTGCTTTTCAACTGAAGTGTATAGGGGCGGGAGAGGGGAGAGTGTATGACAGGGAGTACGTGTGTGTGTTTGGGTGACAGAGTGTGTGTTGGGGAAATGTGAGTTGTGGGAGAGCGGATTTGTTGGCATGCTGTCTCTTTAATTCAGACAGGAGCAGGAGGCGGGGGGACACCCCCTCACACATCAGCCCCTGGCTCCCTCCTTGGCTTTCCACAGCACAGCAGTCCCTCCCCCAACCTCCCGGCTATGCCTCCCGTAGCAGCAGCCTGCCCTGATGCTGTGTTACTAGTGTGGGGGAGAGCAGGATTCCACATTAATGATTTGCTGTTTGCTGCCCAAGAGGAGTAGCCTGCTCAGCTGTCAGAACTTCCTGGAGCTTTGAAAGGGTAGGGGTGCCTTTGTTGCTGTATGAAGGGAATCTGAGTTCAAATCAGTGTGCAGATCGGTCACAGCAGTCATTGTGGGATACTGGGGGAAGCCAGTTATGGCGACATAACAAATAGCAGCATCTACACCAGGGGATGGCAACCTCTGGCACGTGGCTCGGAGGGTAAGCACCCTGACGGGATGGGCCAGTTTGTTTATCTGACTCATCCACAGGTTCTGCCTATCGTGGCTCCCACTGGCCGCGGTTCACTGCTCCAGGCCAATGGGGGCAGCAGGAAGCAGCATGGGCTGAGGGATTTGCTGGCCGCCTCTTCCTGCCACCCCCGTTGGCTTGGAGTGGTGAACCGTGGCCAGTGGGAGCTGCAATCGGCCGAACCTGCAGATGTGGCAGGTAAACAAACTGGCCCAGCCCACCACGGTGCTTACCCTGGCAAGCCGCGTGCCAGAGGTTGCCTATCCCTGATTTACACTGATGCTTTGTCACTTTCACTTTGCCACAAAAATCTCTATACCTCTTATTGAGGTGGTTTTATTTTGTCAGCAAAATGGGAGTTTTGCTGCCAAAAGTAGCATTGTGGTGTGTAGACCGTCACTGTTTTGTTGGCAAAAGCTGCCTTTTTATGGCAAAACTATATAGGGCTGACTGGTAAAAAACAATCTGAGGTAAAAGGAAGACTTTACACCTAGGCCTTGTAACAAAAGCCACTGAGAAATATGGTAATTGAGTCCCAGGATACAAAGGGAGGGTGGGGATTTTGAGATAACAGAGTTTTTCTTGAGACAGAACAGACTGTGGTGTACACTTACTGAAAAGAAAACAGAGACCAGGCTGGGTCCAGAAAGCTCCTTGGTCTTCATAAAACAATTTAGATTGTCCCTGCTCTGTTCCTGTGACTAGCTTGTGATAAAGTGTATTTAACCTGTAGAACATGCGTGTTTTGAAATCAATTTCTCTAATGCTTTGTTCCATTTGCCAGTAAACCTACTTTGTTTTAAGAAGGTGGGTTGGATACTGTATAGCAGTCATCACAGGCTCCCAGAAGGAAGGAACACCGGTGTCCTGGCAACCTGCACAGTAATAGCTGGTCAGCATAGACAGGTAGACATTGTACCCAGATCCTGGTCTAAGAGTGGGTGAATTGTGAAATTGCACCCAAGACAAGTAAGGGAATAAGGCCTAACCCTTGAGGGGATACACTTGGAGATACCAGAAAAAGAGCAGAGGTGAAAGCAACTCTAACCATGACACCACCATACATTTAATGTTGCAAACTCTGCCATAGTCTAGAGGATTCCAGAGTGAACATTAATACTGTAGCAATATTCTTGACTACACAATTGAGATCTTTGTCTCCTATCCTTTATATAAAATGTTGAATGAATTCATTATCATTTAACTCATTCTGCACCAGTTCCCAATGAAATGGATCAAGGATGACTATGTGCCATAATGGCAGACTTTAACTTCCCAGAAAGAGAGCTAGTCTTCATCAGGGAAGATCAACGCTGCTGCAATCGATGCAGCAGGGGTCAATTTAGAGGGTCTAGTGGAGACCTGTTAAATTGATCACAGAGCGCTCTCTAGTAGACTCCAGTACTCCACCTCTCCGAGAAGAGTAAGGGAAATTGACTGGAGAGCATCTCCCTTCAACACAATGCGGTGAAGACACCAGGGTAAGTCGACCTAAGCTACGTCAACTCCAGCTACATTATTCACATAGCTGGAGTAGCGTAACAGGTTGACTTACCCTGGTAGTGAAGACAAACCCATAGATTGCAAAATAAATGCCACTAATACTGGTAGGGCCCACTTACTCCTGGAAATGACAGAAAAGAACTTTCTTCATGAAATTGGCACCAAACCAACAAGAGGTGATGCAATTTTAAGTTTGGTTTTGGTAAGTAGTTGGAACATTATAGAAGAGCTCGTTGTAGGAAATAACCTTGGATTGATTGATAATGAGTTGATTCAGTTTAAATGGAAGGATAATCAAAACCAGATCACTAAGGATTATTTTTGATTTCACAAGGGCAGACTGGGAAAATAAGTGAATTAGTTAAAGAAGTCAGCTGGACTGAAGCATTCAAGGACTTAAATGCAGAGGAAGCTTGGAATTTCTTCAAATCAACTATACAAAAGCTATCTGAAATTTGCAATCCAAACAAGGGGAAAACTCTTTTAGGGAAAGGTTCCAGACCCAGCTGGATGAATAATCACTTTAAAAAGGTTATTAGGAGTAAGCAGTGAACCTACAGGGAATGGAAAAAGAGGTTGATCAGGAATGAAAGCTACAGAAGTGGCTATAAAATGTAGGAATAAAGTGAGAACAGCTAAAAATAAAGCTGAATTAGCTTTTGTCAAAGAAATTAAAACAAATAATGTGAGGTTTTTTAGTTATATAAATAAAAAGAGACTAAGGAAGGGTGAGATTGGATCACTGTGTAGTGTGGATTGGAAGGAGATTAAAGATAATCTAGCTATGTTCCAAAAACTAAATGAATACTTTGCCTAGGTTTTCAATAGGATGATAATATGCAACATGTGCACAAAGTCAGTACGACTGATAGAAATGAGTGTCTAGAAATGGAAATTACCACATTGGAGAGGGAAGAAAAAAACTCAAAGCCTTAACTTGTGCAAATCCAGTGGGGTCTAGATAATGTCCATCCCTAAATACTGAAAGAACTGGCCCAAGAGATTGCTAGTCCAATAACAAGGATTTTTAATACATCTATGTATTAGTGTGTAGGACCATATGACTGAAGAATAGCTAACATCCTATATTTAAGAAAGAGAAAAAAAAAGTGATCCGGATAATTACAGACCTGGGAGGCTGACCTCAGTAGTATGTAAGGTTTTAGAACAAATTGTGAGCAAAATAATATTTAAATTCAGAGAGTTAAATGGTAAAGGAATTGTAATGCAATATGAGTTTACCAAAGGTAGATCATTCTAGAATAACCTGATTTCCTTCATTGAGAAAATAATTGATTTTTTGGATACAGGAAGTATAGTAGATATAATACTCTTGGACTTCAGGAAACCATTTGATATTGTACTACATGGAAAATTATTTTTTAAATTACTCATAGACTCATAGACTCATAGGTCAGAAGGGACCAATCTGATCATCTAGTCTGACCTCCTGCACAAGGCAGGCCACAGAACCCCACCCATCCAATTTTATACAACCCCTATCCCAGGACCGAGTTATTGAAATCCTCAAAAATGGTTTGAAGACCTCAAGCTGCAGAGACACCACCAGCAAGCGACCCGTGCCCCACGCTGCAGAGGAAGGCGAAAAACCTCCAGGGCACCTGCCAATCCGCCCTGGAGGAAAATTCCTTCCCGACCCCAAATATGGCGATCAGCTAAACCCTGAGCATGTGGGCAAGAGTCACCAGCCAGCACCCAAGAAGGAGTTCTCCGCAGCAACTCAGTACCCATCGCATGCAACATCTCATCAATTAGGGATGATAAGGATCAGTACAAGAATTGTAAGGTGGATAAGGAATTGGCAAAAGAGAAGAAGGCAACAGGTTGTGCTGAAAGTGACTTATCAGACCAGAGAGAGGTGACTAGTGGAGTTCCACAAGGAATGGTCTTGGAACCAATCTTAGTCAATACTTTTATTTGTGACAGTGCAAAAATTAGGAGAGCGCTAATGAAATTTGATGATAAGAAGTTGAGAGGTATCATCATGACAAGAGAGGATCAGATAATCTGGATGACTTTGAAGATGGAAATGGAATGAAATTCAATAGTACAAAGTGCAAGGTAATGTATTTAGGGTCAAATAATATGCATTTCTTCTTCAAGATGGGGGCTTCACCAGCTGGAAGCAACAGAGCATGAGAGGCACCTGGGTGGGTAGATCAATCACAGGATGATTATGAGCCACCAGTGTGATGTGGCTGTGGAAAATACAAATGTGTTCCTAGGATGTATTAGGTGAGGCATTTCCAGTAGAGATAGAGATTAATTAGATAGAGATAGATTAATGCCACTGTATAAGGCAATGGTAAGACCTCATTTGGAACACTGTGTACAATTCTGGTCACCCATGTTCAAGAAAAAGTAATTGAAACTGGAACAGGAGCAGAAATGATCTTCTAGGATGATATGGGGAATGGAGAGCCTCTCTTCCTCAAGGAGACTGGAAGAGCTCAGCTTTATTAGACTAGCAAAAAGAAGGCTGAGAAGTGGTATGTCTGATCTCTGTACATACATTAGGGAACGTGATGAGGTGTCCACCCTACAGAAGCTCTGGATGGGTTTATGTGGGCCAGAAGCTGCAAATTAACTTTATATGCTGCAACTGAAGGGAAGCCAGGGATTGATAAGCACTAATTGCAGATGAAGTCCAGGTGAAGTAGGAGCTGGGATAGGAGCATAAAACTAGTAAGAGAGGGCAGGAAGGGCTGCTGGGATGAGGTCTGCAGTCACTCCCTAGAGTGAAAGGAAGTTGGCCAGGAAAAAGGAGGAAATCCAGAGGACAAGAAAGGCCCCGGGTCCTGAACTGGACTAGGGAGTTTGGCAAGAGGCCAAGAGAGGTGAAGTAGCCACGGGGAGCAGAGGGATCCCTAGTGATAAACCCAGAGATAGGCAAGGAGATAAACAGGTAGGATAGGAAGGAGCCAAGGGAAACAGCAACAGAGTCAGAGACAGAGCAAACCCAGGTTGATAGTCATAGGATCTCTGGGCTGGAATTTGGAAAAGTGAGTGGGCCAAGGTTCCCTTACTGGTCACTACAAAATTGACACTGGACCTAGATTTGGAATTGAAGAAACATAGATTAAAAACAAATCAGTGACAGCTACCATAATCAAACCCTTCCCATTTTACAAGATGTTAATTTTACACAAAATATGCAATGCCAAGAGAAAAGTGCCTCATAGTTTCTTCCTTTGTGAGGTGGCTGAGCAGTCTTCTGGTGGTATTCCACACAGAGCAATGTTTGGGTGCAGTGCAGTTTTGAATGTCTTTGTTTAACACTAAAGCTACTGCCTACATAACCTCTGACGAATAATGCCAATCCTCTACCTCTCCATGTTATATTGTGTAGTGTTGCTATCCTCATTATGACATCTCAAAGAGTTGCAGATACACCTCTACCTCGATATAACACTGTCCTCAGGAGCCAAAAAATCTTACCGCATTATAGGTGAAGCCGCGTTATATCAAACTTGCTTTGATCCGCCGGAATGCACAGCCCTGCCCGCCCGGAGCACTGCTTTATCGTGTTATATCCGAATTCATGTTATATTGGGGTAGAGGTGTATGAGTAACATGCTTCTGTTGCAGTGTTATAGAAAGTGAAATCACTAAAGAAGTGTAAAACTCAATATTTTGCTGTGAGTTTTATATTTTGTATTACTGCTGGCACTAAGGCTTCCACTCCACAGCCACTCCCAACTATATTTGTCACGTTCAGCTTTGTGAGTGACACCTTATGCCCTTTTATTCTGAGCTTGTTCATTCTAAGGAATGATAGAAAGTCATCCTGATAAATTAAGTCAACATTAATCCTATCATGGACATATACACATATATATGATAACTGAGGAGCACCCCACATCCTTGAAAAAAAACTTCATCACAAGGAAACCTCATTAGCATTGCTAGGAAGTGTGAAGGTCAATCTCATGGAAGTGTCCAGTCACTATTGGAGTTTGTCCCATCAATTGCAGGTTATGTTCCTGAAGTTCCTCAATAGATTCAAGGTCGGAATAATTTAAGACTACACCAAAACTTTATCTCCTTAGCCACTTCAGTGGTGTTACTGAAGACCCCTCACAACACTTGTGCCAGTGGTCCCATTTGGAAATCTCTGCATACCTTATTTCACTCTTTGAACCATGTAAATAAGATTAAATTTATAGAATCATAGGACTGGTAGGAGTCATCTAGTCCAGTCTCCGGCACTCATGGCAGGACTAAGTATTTTCTAGACCATTCCTGACAGGTGTTTGTCCAACCTGTTTTTAAAAATCTTCAATGATAGAGATTTCACAACCTCCCTAGGCAATTTATTCTGGTGCTTTACTACCCTGACAGGTAGGAAAGTTTTTCCCATTGTCCAACCTACACCTCCCTTGCTGCAATTTAAGCCCATTGCTTCTTGTCTTATCCTCAGAGGTTAAGAAAAAAAAATTCTCCCTCCTCCTTATAACAACCTTGTATATACTTAAAAACTGTCATTATGTCCCCCCTCAATCTTCTCTTTTCCAGACTAAACAAACCCAATTTTTTCAATCTTCCCTCACAGATCATGTTTTCTAGACATTTAATAATTTTTGTTGCTCTTCTCTGGACTCTCTCCAATTTGTTCACATCCTTCCTGAAATGCGGAGCCCAGAATTGGACACAATACTCCAGTTGAGGCCTAATCAGCACAGAGTAGAGTGGAAGAATTCCTTTTCGTGTCTTGCTTACAACACTCTTGCTAATACATCCCAGAATGACGTTCACTTTTTTTGCAACAGTGTTACACTGTTGACTCATATTTAGCTTGTGGTACACTATGACCCCCAGATCCCTTTCTGCAGTACTCCTTAGGCAGTCACTTTCCATTTCCCATCTTGTATGTGTGCAACTGATTGTTCCTTTTAATTTCTCTTTAGCTAGGATTAAAGAGAGAAAAAAATTACAAAGGAATGTTAGATCCAAATACCTCCTCTCTTCCAAGTCACTGATGTTTCTCCAGGCAGACTTGTGTGGTGAATATTTAAGTTTTCAAAAAGGAATTAATCTCTTTTTTACAGAGTTTGCAGTCTAGTCAGTTGGATTTAAAATCTACGGGTTGGTGGATTAGTCAGGACTATCATTTTATTGGTAGACATAAATATTGTGCTATTAATACTATTGTCTATTAGACCAGCAGGAGACCTCTTTAAGCAAAAAGGTCAAAGACATTATCTAGAACCCAATTATTAAAGAATGGCCTCACTATTAAAACATTTCTTATTATGAATATAGAAAACTTCTTAACAGTGATAGAAAAGACTGTTATTGTACTGAATGTCTGTTTAAAAAACCGCCACCAGCATCGTGATTATTCTTCAAAGAAGCTATGTCAAAAAGATTTACTATTTTAAGCAACTTTTCTAAATTGTCTCTGTTCCCAATTCTGTTTTTCACTTGTCATTTAATACCATCTGTGACAGATTCAGTAATAATATAGCTGCTTTTCAAGGACAAAAAAGAAAGGTGTCACATTTGTAATGCTTGAAAGCAGTGAGGGATGTACAGGCAATGAACCAAACAGATCCTCTCTATGGTTAGACATTAGGGAAAACAGAAGGATATCGTGCTGTTTAATCATTTTATTGTCATACTGATTCCACCCCCAGGTGTAAATTATTTTTCAATGCACTCTCCAATTACGAACTTCTAAACTGTAAATAAATGTAGTGAATTTTAGAAAGTCAGTTTTCTTTTCTGTGAACAGTGGATTTATCCTACAAAATATGTAATATGTCCTGTATATTTCATACCTGCAAGTCCATGGGAATCTATGGTTGGAAGTCAGCACAAAAGAAGGATTTTAGGGCTTGATCCAGCTGGCTTCCCAGTGAAGTCAATTAAAAGACTCCCTTGATTTCATAAAAAGTTATATCTGGACCTTTGTGCATTTTAATTTTGATAGGTAAAATGGGCAATATTTTAAAACCTGTAATATAAAACATTCTGGATAAATGCAAATGCCATTATGTACTCATCCCATTCTGTTTTGCTGTTTTATTGTTGTAGATTCAAACCAAACAAAACCAGGCAGCAGCAGAGTGGTGGTTTTGTGAATGTTAGTGGTGAATAAATTTTGGACTTAGGCAAGATTTTGGACTTTGTCAATCTGGCCTTTATCTCACAGACATTTTTGTACTGTAGTCAGTGCGTCTGCCCATACATATACAATTGATCTTTTTTTTTGCATTTATTGCAAACAAATATCTGCAGAATAAAATGGGTGTAAGATATCAATTATATAAACATTGTTTTATGAATATTTATATAAAACATTTTACTACACAGAATATTTCTGTAGACCAAGATTTTTTACAAGGATACATATTTCACTCTCCTTACAAATCCCCAGTAATACAATATCTGCCTGTCTGCATATTTATGGTCTGCTAATAGACAATATTTTATTTGTAGTGTTTCTTGTGGAAAGAATAGCTTGTGATAACATGGCCCATTGTGAGGCACCTGTAGACTATGTACGACCGTGTTTCAAAGGCTCCAAAGTCAATTTACGACATTATAGATCAGTCCCTAACAGACAGGCATGGGAAACCACAGAGAAAAATATGCAAAGTCAGAAACAAATGTATGGTTCTGTAGAATGATCACATAATGTGATAGCCACTTTTCCTCAGGTACTTTCACTTTGTAGAAGAGTTTTTGGTAAACTAAACCAGGGTTAAAACAAAGCCTGCTACTGCTAGATTCTATTTAATTAAGAAATGCCCTAAATGTTAGAATTAATGTAACCTTGCCCTAATACTTGGTTATTTAAATCTACTAAGAATGACACACTTCTCTCCTCACCTACTGAAACTCAAACCCAATTCTGCTTTTGCATGCCAAACAAACAAACAAACAAAAATATTGTTGATGGAATCCACACAGCAAAAACACAGACTAGTGTTATTTGCTAAGACAAGATTTTTGCTAAATTGAGCCTTCATCTACAGAATAAAGCTTACATCATACCCTAAACTTGAGCAAACACCATGCTCTAAGAATTCTCTTTGAATTTGTAGTCAAATAGGCCTGCTCTGGAGCAGCCAAATTGCAATGCAAAGAGACAGAAAATGTTTTTTTTAAAGGCAGTGTTTTTACTTTTCCAAATTAAACAGGTTGCATACTTTCAAGCCAGGGTTTACTTTTGGTTTATATAGCAATGACTAGCCAATGTACAAGAATTATAAATAGCTGGTCTTTATTTATTAATTCTCAGACCAAATGATCACACTTTCTCTTGTATAGAAATTTAAACAGGAGAATCTGCAGACCACAAAACTTCCAAGATGGATGCAATAGAAGCTAAAAGCTATTCTTAAGCCATGTTTTCTTTATATTTGGAACATTTATGTAACTTGTTTATAAATCTTCAGAGTGTTAACATGTACCACAGTGTCTTAGAATGTCCCGTTGCTGTAAAGAGCTGTGCTCTAAGCAGTTACATTTTATGTATGGACGTGACGGCCCTCAGTGTGTCATTTTCCCCATTATCATTCTAGAAAATATAAGTGATGTGGTGTGATATTAGGGATGGTTTGAGATATTCAGAATCCATTCAAATGTCTAGAAACCTGTTTCAAAAATCCTCAGATACAGTAAAGTCCATAGCAAAGCATCTGACTCAAGACAGTACTTGGTATCTTTATTCCAAATGCTATCCAAATCGCTAAACTATCCCAAAGGGAGAGGAGCTAGAAGGATTGAAAGCTGTCATGAACAATTGGTGCTGGGCAGGTGTTCAGCATATCTATTTCAATTTGTTTCTGGCACAGAGTGAGACAAGATCAGAGCCTCACACTAGGGGAGAAAAGAGGAATAATATTTAATCATTTAAAGTATAAAATAAACTAATTCAGTGAATGTCATTTCTGTGAGTACATTCAACTGATCACAACTATCCGAGTGTGCCTGGGGAGCAATTTAAAGGGCAAGGGATGTTTCTAAGATTTAGTGGTGGGAAATGGGGCATTATGTTTCTGAAGTGTATTGGGAAGACTACTAATTCTTTAAAAGCCTGGTCTCTGACCATCCTTGATCTGTAAATTTCAAACAATGCTGACAACATTTACAGGTAATTTAATTCTGCCTGCAAAGAAGATGCAGTTCTTAATATTTTCCTTAAAAAACAAAAAAACAACATCACTTCTCCACAGAGAGTGAGTGTGCAGTAAATTCTCTCTCAAAATATCATGAGCATCTTTTAAATAAATGAATACCCCAAATTCTAGAAGTCTAGGTTGCCAAATAAAAACCAAACCCACCAAACAAAAAACAACCAAGAATTCAACTGTTCAATGGAGAAAAGATCATTTTGGGGTGGGAAACAAATTTCAGACAATACAGCCCAGATTAGGAGAGGCCCCAGTGCAGCCTTGTAGGAGCTGTGATGGAGCACCAGGCCAATAAGAAGGGGGAAAAGGAGGCGAGGCATTAGTTCTGCTTCCCCTCCACACTGGCCCATGAAGAAAAGCTGGCACTCTCTGCACTGAGGCAACAAGGCCCCATAACGCCCAGGCTTAAAAATAGGTTTGGGGTCCCCTTCCTGATTCCACCTCTATCCCATCACCCCACAGACCAAAAACACTCCCCACCCACCTCATGCCCCACCAGCAACTGTCCCCAGCCCTTCATGCATCCATTTTGGGACATTCCTAGCCACTCCCCTGTGCCCCCTCGCCCCCTGAGCTTTGCTCCTGTTCTGGGGTAAAGTGTCTTCCCCCAATCCTGGGCACCCAGTAGCTCTGCTTGTTCCCATCATCTGCCCTGAACTCTCAAAGTGCGGGCCAAATTTGAATGATGAGTGATATTGTGACCTGCTGCACTTGATCACAGTGCCAGTCACGGTTGACCTGGCCACCCTCCATTATGACAGAGGGACAGCTGAGTCAAATCTGAGTGGTGCTATGACCTCCATGCACACAGTCACAATGCCATTCAAATTTGACCCAGCCATTCCCCCCCCACCCATCCGATGGAGGAGCCAAATTTGAGTGAGTGATACCGTGACCCTGTGCTCCAGGTGAAGTGCCAAACCAGTGCTCTGTCTGGTTGGGCCATCATTTCCTCCTGGGCTCTGGTGCAACTGCACCAGTTGCATCCATGCAGCTATGCCACTGGAGAAGGTTGTTCACGCTATGTGCACTAGGAGCAGCCATGAAAAGTTTTGCCTGAGGCATAACCTTTCCTCTTGGAGTGCGGCGGATATGCAGAATGCCTCGATCATGGCAGTGGCTTAAAAGCCACAATACAGCCCTATGAAAAATAGTTTGGCAGTGCCTTTTTAAGTATTGTAAATTAAAGAATCAGCAAAAGTAAACAATCTGTTTTAGTGTTTCTGTATATTTGTCTCTTCAGCACCTATGTCTTAAATTATTGCTGTAAGAAAAAGTGTGCAGATGAAAGTTGAACTGAGAATCTAAGTTTTCCAGACACTTGGGTGTAAATGCTGCTATTAATATGAAACTTGGGACTAATAGAGCTTGTTATTTTTCAACAACTTTTTTCAGGTGTGGGGGGGGATCAGAAAATGCTGATTTGTTGAAAGCAACACTTTTCATGGAAGTGTGTCACTTTCAATTAAGTGTCAGGAAGATTTCTCAGATCCAGGATGGAATTGCTAGTCAATATGAGAAAGCCCTACCCTCAAATAGCCAGGAGCTCAGTAGTTAGGGCAGTCATCTGGGATGTAGGAATCAGGGAACACAGAGTCTTGAACCTGCATCTCCGACCTCTGAGGTGAGCCGTGACTACCAGGTTATTGGGTATTCTGGCATGGGTTTCTCTCTCATGATCTTTTGTGGAATATCTTGAAAAGTATTGGCTTTATTCCATATCATAATGAAAACAAATTATGAAACCTAAACATTTTTCACAAAAAAAATCTTGTTTTCTAGCCAGCCCTAGTGGCTAATCCTCCACCTACAAACAATAACCCCTCCCCGCTTTAAATTAACACACTTCTAACTAAGACTTCAGTCTTTCCGTACAGTTATACCACTTGAATATAAACTATATGACATCAGCTTTTTCAGGAAATACTATTTTTTCTATCATTGCTGGAGGCAAAAGCAAAGGCTGTTTCCCACACTTCCAAATTTACTCACTATTTTGCAATTCAAATACTGTGGTTATTTTCTGCAAATATTGTAAAATGAAACTCTGCAGTCTCACCTATCTGCCAACAACAGTTGATGGAGGAGCTACAACAACATTGATGTGTGTGCTAGCAATGGGTGACTTTTTAAGGAACTTCTGGAAACTTTATTACAAAACAAAGGAATGCTAATCCTGATGTCAAAGAGTGTTGCAGGAAGGGGACACATTAATCATCCCTATAGTGGCTACTTCCATTATTTTACACTAATATAACTGCCAGAGAAATCTATTTGGCCTCTGTCATAAACAGATAGCTAAGGGTTAATGTTCTTTTACCTGTAAACGTTAACACAGGGAACCAAACACCTGACCAGAGGACCAATCAGGAAACAAGACTTTTTCAAATCTCGGTGGAGGGAAGTTTTGGGTGTGAGTCCTTTGTTCTTGATCTTTTCTCTTCTCGGCTCTGAGAGTGACCACAGGAATCTCCAGGTTTTCTAATCTTCTGTTTCCAAGTTGTAAGTACAAGGATAGTAAGACAATAGGTTCATATTGTTTTTTTTTTGTATTTACATGTGTGTAGTTGCTGGAATGTGTTAAATTGTATTCTTTTTGGATAAGGCTGTTTATTCATTTTTTTCCTTTAAGCAATTGACCCTGTATATTGTCACCTTAATACAGAGACTATTTTTAATGTCTTTTTCTTTCTTTTTTATATAAAGCTTTCTTTTTAAGACCTGTTGGAGTTTTTCTTTAGTGGGGACTCCAAGGAATTGAGTCTGCAGCTCCCCAGAGAATTGGTGGGAGGAAGAAGTCGGGGGGGAAATCTCTTTGTGTTAGATTTACTAAGCCTGACTTTGCATACCCTCTGGGTGAGGGAGGAGAGAGGTTAGATCTCTCGGTGCTTGTGTTTCAGGGACTTGAAACAGGGAGGGTGGAATCCCTTTGTTTAGATTCACGGAGCTTGCTTCTGTATATCTCTCCAGGAATCCAGGGAGGGAACACCTGGAGGGGAGGAGGGGAAAGGGAAATGGTTTATTCCCCTTTGTTGTGAGACTCAAGGAATCTGAGTCTTGGGGTCCCCCAGGGAAGGTTTTGGGGAGAACACAGTGAGCTAGGCACTGTATAATTCCTGGCTGGCGGCAGCAATTACCAGGTCCAAGCTGGTAACTAAGCTTGGAGGTTTTCATGCTAACACCCATATTTTGGACGCTAAGGTCCAGATCTGGGAAGAAATGTTATGACAGCCTCCCACCTCCAAGACCCAAAACAAATAGTTAAATATGGTCATGAGCTGTGAGCAACCAGTGCGAATAAACCAACATTCTCACTACAGTGATGCCACTCCCTCAAACCAATCTCCATCACTCACTTGGGACAGTTAGACTGATGCATGTTCTGAAAGAAAGAACTGTCCCACCTATCTCAGTAGTGTTAGGGTGGCAAAATCACATCAGCCTCTGGTATAGCAAACAGCTGTTGCCCTTTTTGTCAAACAAAATGCCATAGATGCATTAGCCCTAGGCCTTGCTGGCATTCCCTTTCCTTTTAGATACCAGCAACCCCACTTGTCATGATGGGAGACTCAGGTTAAATATATCCAAGCTGATCTCTGAGAGGGGGATGCAATGACGAAGAATAGGCCAGGGCAGCCACATGACAGGCCCTGCTACCTAAAGGTGTTGCTCTTAAAGGTTCTGAACCCTCTAAACATGTGGTCAACACTTGTGCTGGCCTGGTGTACAATGACAATTCACAGACACAGATCCAAATGTGCCGTAGCTATGGCCACAACAGTAAGAATTCACCTTTGTGGTAACCTAATGTGCCTGATTCTCTAGGCATAGCATTACTTACATGTCACTTACACTTACACTCAATAGTGCTACTCACAGAAGTAAGGAGTATCCCTGAAAGCAAAGGCTGGGTGGCTCAGGGCAAAAAAATTAGGGAATCTTTTGTGTCAGATGCTCCCAGCCAAAGCCCCAGCAGCCTCCGAAAGTGTGAAGCCACTGGTAGCCAACACTATTTTGTGATGCAGGGCAAAAATCACTCCTGTAGCCCCCATAATAATGGCTGCAGCTGAAAGGGTGGCAGCTTAATGCTTACATTCAAACTAAGACATCATATGTATTATTTAAATAAACTGTTAAAAACCAATACATTTTTTTTAAATGACAGGTGAGAGATTACAGCTATTATTAAAGCCTCTGTAATATGAACATCAGTTACTGTAGAATAGTTATAATGTAACAGCCTTGCTGACTGGGTCTTTTGGGTCTATACATTAACATTTCTTCAGCTGGTCATTGGTTTTAGCAACAACATTTTATCTTTGTATGTTAGTTTCTCACAAAGGCATTCATGCTTGAAATAGCATCTGTGTTATTTTTAATTCTCCCCTTAGCAGCAGGGGCTATATGAGGAAGGTTCTCATCAGGACAAAGTTGAAACAGCTCTATAATGTTTAACGTGTGTTTATGACTGATCCTGTAGACGTTAACATTGTCTACCATAAATATATAAGAGTACAGCACAATTTCATGTAACACATGAGTAGCTCCTCACTAGCTTTCACAGTTAATGTTGTCTAGTAGATTATTGATTTATAAAGCCAGATTTTCATCCCAGTAAAATCCTCTTGGGCAACTGGGAATATCCCTGGCTGTACACCAGTCTCCCACATGCCCTCCAGTTTAGAGAATATTTCAAGTCCTGTCAGGATAGGAGGCAGAAAGGCTTGAGTGAGTTCGCTGATAGTGGTTTCCACCAGCACAATAGAGGTTGTTAAAAAGATGGCATAATTCACCTGTGCTAACTTACATTGGAGAATTTACCCTGTCAGCCTCGGGGATCAGCAGAAAGGAAAACAGGTAGTACTTGTCCCTTTCTTTCTCAAGTACACCGAGAACTGGTCGAGTACCTCAGAGGATCTGACTAACAACATATAGTATATTGAGAGCAGAAATATTTTGGCTCCTTTTCACTTTATAAATTTTGACTCTTGTTTCAGCTCTGGATTTCTTCACTGTTGTAGCCCTCAGGGCCAGCTTAGCCTTATTTTACTTAGCAGGAACACAAGAAACCTACAGGCCTGCATCCTGTAAAATATTGGCTTAAGTAAGTTAGCATAAGAGCAGCATAGATCTATAACTCTATTACAGATAAAGTGGCCCAACAGTCACCCTACATTTTGGGGAAATGAAAATAGCTTGCTTAAGAGAAAAGTTGGCATAAAATGAGACTAGGCAATCATAGGAATCCTGAACTGATACTAAGCTTGGATATTTTAGAATAGGATCACTGGCGGATGTCTAACCACAAATGTTCTTTTGCAATATGGGAATGAGTCAATAGGGATTGATATGCTAGCCAGTCAGGGAAAGGCACCCCAAGATTACGAGAGTGAGGAGTTTGGATATGGACAGAGGAGGCTGGGTGTTTGTATGAATAGCCATGCTATATAACCAAGAACCCACATGAAAAAGCTAGCAAGCCCTCCACCTGTCAATATTTTAGTTCTATTATCTATCAACTATCTTCAAGCATTGGAGATGAGGACTATTGGGTCCATTTGGCTTGCCAGAAACAGGGCTGGTCCTTTGTCTCTTACCACCAGTTTGCCAAGAAAGGGATGTGAGTATATAAGTCTGTGAGCATATGCTATGCAAGGAATAACCTTTAAGATTTCTCTAATACTCCATTAATTGCTATTTGCTTATGTGATTTGGAGGTTTCTTTTCTCTATTAATGCTATTAACTGTGTTTTGCCCTTCATGTGAGTGCTCTTGCCATGCACCCTGGTGTTCCCTACAAGATATTGACCTTGTAAATTTTGACTCTGTTGTGTCTGATTCTGGGACGAGAACCTTATTATACCCCTCTCACTATTGGCATTCATTATAGGATCAGGCTTCACTGTACTATAACTCTCATGGGAATCTGCTAGAGCTTAGAATCTGTAAGAGCTGTAGCTGCAGGCAGACCGGATATAGTTCTTTCTATACTGTATAGCCAAGCTTATTACCACAGCTCAGTGGAATGCCGCTGTAAATGAGCAAAGCAGGATAAAAGTCATCATCCACTTTTCATTTTTTTGAAACTCTGCTTGATGATCCTGATGTATTATTTCTAAGGCATAATAAATATACATGGCATTTTCAAACAAATAAAATGCCCCAAAAGGGCTTACAGTCTAACTTTGGACAAAACAGATGAAGAATTTGGACAAGCACCAGGAGGAAGGAGGCCAGTAGGATAAAGTGTTATAACGCGTGGTTGCTGAAGATGCTGATGCCCACATCTTGATGGTCAAGTGGGTTGTGTTACTTTTTGCTCTTTCTGCCCTCTTTCTGAAAGACGTCTTTCTGCCTTTAAGTTAACAGCTATTGTCATCTCATGCATACACATGAACACAGAGAGAAGGGAAGGATTAGGTTTTGGATTCCTGCTGGATAAGGTGCGTTCTAAGGAGAGCCTTGGAGGTAGAGGCGAATGGATGGGATAAGAGGATGGGTTCCAGACATAAGGGTTGAACATAGGAATACCCAGATACAAAAGTGAGAGGAGATAAAATAACTTAATGGCTTGCTGAGGGAAGGGGGCAGAGTACAGCCAAGGAGGTGAGTGGAGGAGTAGAAGGGTGAGGGCAGAGAGGTAATAGAGAAATAATTTGTGCAGGTGGGAACAAATAGACTGAACTTGATATAGAAAGTGAAATGAAACTAGCTAAGGGATTTAAATTGTGACTGGGTAAACTGTTGCACCGTTCCTGATCCTGGGCTGGCTTTTGGTTGGTTAGACCACTCACATAGCTTAGGACAGTTCTAAATTATACCCTCAACTGTGCCAACTCTCACAGGACTATTCTGGCAATGACTACTTGCTAGAAAGCAACTGTAATCTGATCGTACCTCTGGCAGGACCCCACACCAAGACTGGGAGGATCTAATGAGATATTGACATTGCTGTACCATCTTGAACCTATACCCATCTATACTCTACTTTTTCTAAGAGTGCATGTCATTTCTGGAACATTTCAGCAAGGCAGTGGGGAGGGCAAGACTACAGCGGGCAACAATAGATAGAATTTTCATCCACAAAGCAGCCCAGGGAAAGCATGTGGATAAGGAGGAAAGGGATGCTATTTTAGGGAGTTGTGGGGGAGGAAGATTAGAGGTGGTTTGTATTAGAGGAGTCAAGAGTTTATGAGGCCAGGGTAGCTAGATGGGGCAAAGGAAAAAGATTGGTCAGGGCTACTTATTGTGCACAGGGGGGTTGTTACAAGTAGGACGCTGATGTTCATGAGATTTTCAGAAGTTATTTTAATTCATTGTTTCTGTGTTTAAAGTACAGAGACCCATTAAGGCTATCCTGTTCCTCTCTAACAGAACATCCTAAAGATATTCATTGTTTTTGACATTCTTGCCATCCCCTGGTCAAGATAATATGACATACTTCAGGTTTTTAAGTAGAATCTTTGTAGTTCAACCCCTTGAAAATGGTCATGATACTTTGTTTAGATGTATATGTATATGTACATTTACATCTGTTTCAGATGGACTTAGCTCCCCTAGAATCCACTGTTAGATGGCTTTCTCATAGTGTCACTATAAAATATTTTCTGATATGTATTCTAATGTCATGCTTCTGAAGGTTTAGGGGAAGCCTTTGACTGTGAAGTGAAATGGTACATTACCTGTTAAGAAGTAAACAGTGGTTCCTTTCTACTTTTAGCTGCACTTGCAATTGTGTGTATATTTAAATTTTAATTAACACAATGAAAATATCTGTATTCATTTTAGGGATTCAATAGAACCTATCACTAGGTATCAGTGATTGTAAATATCACTTCGGCACTGGCCTTCCTACACCTTTATCTTGTAGTTGGGCTCTTCCTAGGAAGAGCTGATACTGTAAGAATTAAAAATTTCTGTACGCAAACTAGCTTCATCAGACGATTCCTGTGTTAGGGTGGAGAGGAAGGCTGCAAGCTTCACCGGGAAGGGTCAGCATTCAAAGCAGAATATTTGTCATGCCTATTCCTAGGCTAAAATATCTGATCCAACATCCATCTGGGTAAGTGTATTGGTCTGTTGATGATCTGAATAAACCATTGGACTTCCATATAAGCTAGGAGATCAGATGCCAGGATGCCTACAGTGATGCTGAAATCCTGAAGCATCATGAATGTTCAGACGTTCAGCATCATCCCGAGCAGAAAGTACACCAGTTTCTCTGGAGAAGACCAGGGGCTCTTTGTTATTACAAGTTAGGTTCCTATTGTCCTTAGCTTTGCAGGCCACATGGATACATGAAGGTTTCCATTTGTGGGGTGGAAGACTTTCTACATCTAAGGTTAGTGGGAGAACAGAACAATTGCTCCACTTCCCTTTTCTTCTTTCTGGCTCAATCTTTGGTCCCTTTTGGGTTATGTTTTACCTGTTTTTGTTTGCTTTGATAGCTATAGTTTATAATCTATGGCTATAAATTGTACAAACTCAAAATCTTCTTTATAAGTGTAGAAAACACATGAATGAAAAGTTTAAATTTACCTAGTAGCTCCTAATGGGCCGTGAGTGAGCAATGCTTGTCTCACTCATGGAAATTGACATTCCATTAAGCAAAATTGCCAGGGTTTCTCAGATAATAATAAAATGATAAAGCTGATATATCATTGTGCATTCTTAAAGCATCATTCAGACATTAACCAGTCATTCCCAACACCCAGGAAGTGTTAAGTAGGTATTAAAGTAGACTTTAGGGATTCGATTTTTTTGCCTAGTCTTGCTCAGGCATGTGTGAGGCAATGGGCTCAGGCTCTTGATGCACAAGGACTGGGAGAGGTTAGCAACCACGAGTGACATTTCTTAAAGAAGATGAAAAGGGTGGGACAAGGGAGGAGCATGGCCCTACTTCTTTCTGAACCAATCTATTGTGATAATATATGAATAAATATATGCTGCTTCCTGTAAAGGAGGTAGCTGGGACTGCTCAGATCCTTGCTTCATGAGGTATGGTGCTTCCTTCGGTCACAATGTTCTTGGGAATGACCGCTAACCTCAAACCATCCTCAGATCCCCAGCCCTCAATACTCTAGCATAAGTGTAAAGCTACAGTCTTGTCCCCTTTCTATGCTGCACCTTCTCAAAGGACAAAGAGATCACTTCAGTTCCCAGTGTTTTCAATCTTGTCTGTTTCATGAATACAATGTATAGTATTACTATTTTCTCTCTTATGATAGTCAGGAACATACACTGAAATGACAAGACTGTACTCTTTAATCTACATTTCATTACCTATCCTTCGATATTTTTATAATTCTTTTGAATTTTATACCTGCGCAAGAAACATCTTTTTTCTTTTCTAGAAGTACAATGACATCTATTACAAAAACTGATGTATTTCTTACTTTCTTTCCTTGTAATGTATGTGAAAATATTATACACATCAAGAGGAGTTGATAGTGCTACTGTGTATTTCTGCTCCAATTGATTCCATAGACAGGTCAAACCTCTGTTTAAAATCTCTAATGTTCTTAAATATTTCCTGTAAATTTAAGCTCTGTAGGGGGCCTAAGTTACTCCATTTTCCACTTTGTTGCACACTGTTCATTCCTGGAACCTGATGCTGATTGCAAATGTACCAGACATTTCAAGTTTAATATAACTTCTTTATTGAGATATCAAGCATTACAAAATAACATGCTGAATACAACTACATTATCAGACCTCAATAGACATATAACGTGTAACCTCATTGTTTCTTGCCATCAACAGTTTTATGCACTAAATGTAAATATACAACAGGGGCAACTAATATTGGGTTACATGCATTTGGAATTGGCTAATTCTACTGAATATAAGTATCAGCAGGTACAAAATGGAAAAAAAAATACCAGTTTTATATTGCTCGTAATATATATGCACTCCATGTCAACTGAAGAAAAGATCTATTACAGAATTTTAAGTAACTATAATGCAACTGAGGTGAACTAAAAAGGTAACATAAAATAACCCATTATTTGAGGCACTGCATTGTAATATTGTAAATTTACATCCTAGAAAGGAACAGAAAATGTATCTGGTATCTTCTATTGGATGTGCAATTTGAAATAATGCATGAAAGAAACAGGAGAAAATATTGTAATCTCAAGATCTCTACTACATTGAGACAAAGATGGATGGATTTTTATATGTATATTAAAAAAGGACTATCAGGCAATAGCAATTTAACACCAAAAGAGACAGATTTATAGACTGCCAAAAGAGCAAAAACCATACTTAGATATTTTTGAATTTGTCAATACCTTTGCACAAATTCTGGAATAAAACTAGCAATTAGTTCTTAGGCTGGTCACCTCTTCAATATGCAAATAAGATACCATATTCATGTTGCACATATAAACAATTATATGTACAGTTTACCATAGAAACACATATGGTGGTAACAGCATCATACTTGTAACAAACTAATTTAAGTTGGTTGTCACTGATAAACCACAAACTTACAAAAGTAAAAGGAAAAATGGTATGTGAAAATAATTGTACAGACCAGCCTGGTTAGTCTGCCAAAGCCAATATCCCTTGCTACTTTTGAGTTCAAATGTTGATTTCACATCAAAGTTCCTTCATAGCATTGTACAGTGAATATACCCCTGTGTTCATTTGTCTTTTTAAACAGTCGCATGTAAACCATCACAAGGTGACAAACAATGACATGTCTGCTTGAATAACTGCACTCAGTTTGAATAAAAAGAAATCACTGCTAGTAACAGTTACCCCCCCACACACACACACACATTGATTGGACACTTTCTGTAAATTGCACAAATTGGAAAAGGAACATTTTTCTTAACACAGCAAGGGATAATTGGCTACTCTGGCTTGTTCACAGCTCCTGACTGTGCAATTCAGTGTCCTGACACTATGATTTCTGATAGACTTCCTCTCCATCCAGTGAACTCTATAACTATCAGGCTCCTACTCATACACAGATCTGGAAAGTTTCAGGTGTCACCTCTCTGAATAAATTTTAATAGGTGTTTTACAGTTTGATTATTGTCTTCCAAACATCTTAGCTTCCTAAAATGTCTACCTACTCATCCTTGGCTAGCTCCTGCTCTGCTAATTTTTGTAGCTTTAATGTCTGTCACCAAATTCCAGCTCTCTGGATCTCTTTATACTTTGAGACAGTTTTTTCACTCCATCACTCACTGTCTAGTGGCTATCCAGGGTTGATCTTACATTCCTCTTAAGCACATTCTTAAGTGCTTTGTTGAATCATTGCCCTCCTAGCAAACAGCTATGGTTATCAACCATATCCTATTGTGCCTTCCTTACATAATTTTAATCTACTGGCCTTTTCACTTCAACATAATTGTTAAACTCAAGAAGATTAAAGTTAGGCAAATCATTTACACTGAAACTTGAAATCATTCCAAACTCAGTTGATTCCAGGTTAATATTTGGAAACACTATCAGTTAAGGTTTGTACAAAACTGCTTGGGACCTGTGAATTTTCTCTAGACAACTGAAGCAAAAGTTACTGCTGACTCTTTAGAGGCATAAATAGTTCAATATTGAGGGGCTTTTTAATATAAAATAACAAACAAACAATGGTCACATGGCAGGTCTCCTAGGCAGAAGCGAAGAGGTTTAAAAATCAACCAATCTAAACTGACACAAAAACAGTTGTAGAAACATATGGGAATCACATCTGGCAAGTTAGCACAGCTCTAATGAAGATTCATATAGCTATTCTTTCGGAAGCCTATGCCTCAACATTATATATGGTCTTTATTTTCTGTATTTTTCTCTCTCATTCATTATCAGAAATATTCAAATGAAAATAGGATCCTTGTGTTCAAGATTATTGTATGATAGAGGAATATAAATAGTATAGAAGCCATTTAAAAATTCTGTAAAACAACATATTGCCCAAAGCGAAAAACAGTTCCTCTGATTAAGGTACTGTATATTGTCTGAAGCCAAAGGCTAAGGCAATACGCACAGACAATGAAAGAATGTTTACTTTATGGCAATTATTTTTACTCCTATTGCTAAAGGAGGTAGAGAAATTTTTTTTTTTTTACATTTTGGGGATTTTGTGTTTGTTTTTTGTTTTGGCTTCTAAGTTCCTCTTGAGTTTACAGGCCTAGAGAATTCTCTGGGTACATCTGCTCTGTTAAGAAGCCATCTTTGGTTGTGAGGGGGATGAAACCAATATCGTCTCCACATTCACAGTGACCTGTGTCCCTTGGCATTTTTACCAATCTTGTTCAAAGAGAAAATAGTTCCAAAGTGTAAATAAATATGTATAGTAGCTTGCAAAGAGTTTCTAGATTAAAGATGGCAAGTGCATTGGTTTCCCAACATTTAAGCTATTGCAGTGTTGAACAAAATAGAAATAATTTTTTTCAATTAAATCTCTCAATTTACTTAGAGTGATGTACTAGTTTGGCTCTTATGTCTTATTTTAGAATTTCCTATGTATAAACTGGATTCTGTATGCAATGGCAAGCAAAATAAAATAGGATTAATTGTACTGGTGTGAGTCTAAAGGAAGTAAAAGCAGCAAAGCATCCTGTGGCACCTTATAGACTAACAGACGTTTTGGAGCATGAGCTTTCGTGGGTGAATACCCACTTTGTCAGATGCATGTAGATACATGACGAAGTGGGTATTCACCCACGAAAGCTCATGCTCCAAAACGTCTGTTAGTCTATAAGGTACCACAAGATGCTTTGCTGCTTTTACAGATCCAGACTAACACGGCTACCCCCCTGATACTAAAGGAAGTAAACAAACCATAGATCCTATGAAAAAAAAGAGTATGCAATATTCTCCATTAGTGTGCATAAAATGCTTGTTTCCAATGCTCATTAATTATATTAGTTTTTATGCAACAAAGAATTCTTATGTTCCTATTTTTTAGAATATCTTCAGGAAATGAATAGACAAACTTGATAGTAACAGCTTGAAGTATTTGAGGAATAACACAGAGCCTCCACCATTCAAGTGTATGACTAGAGCAGAATGAGAAGTATTATATTATGGTGCCTGAAAAAGAGAAAAGATTGATTCAGACAGCATGTACTTTTCCAAGCCTCTAACAAGTAGAGTACTTCAAAAGTATTGTGGCTATATCACAAACAGAAGCTTAAAATTAGGTGGCTCACAGTTGGTTGCAGTCTACTGCCTCATCTTGTGAATCATTAAAAAAAAAACACTGAAAGAAGCTGTTGTATAGGTAAAGAAGTTTCCCTTTATGAAAGTTAAATGCTCTGTGTTGTTCGTTATCTCTGCAAACAAAGTTACTTTGTTGGGAAAATTGCTTCACACAGAACTAAATCATCAAACATTTATTATTACCACTCTGTGTTGAGTGAATCTGGTAGACAGAAACAAGTTTTGTGTTGCATTTTCTTATTCTTCTGTATCTGTGAAAAGCTTTTTCCTGTAGCTTTTCTTTGCAGTATAAGCCTCCCTTCATCACTCTAAAAGCAAAAGACCACTTCATTAATTATCTTACATCAACTGCTTCATGATGAAAGAAGATACTTCGTGATTCTTCCTTTAGTGATGAGTGAGTAGGCTAATTGGATATTGTTTTCACACCTCCCTCCATTGTGAATGTTATTTAAAATCTCTTTCTGTATCAAATTATTGGCCAGATTACAATATGGGAAATACTAGCTTACTTTACAAATAGTGCCATCAATTTCAATACCACTACTTGAAAAATAAAATATCACTCAACCAGAGAAATAATAGAATAATCAGGCCCTATATAATTTATCATGTTTGAGGATATCCCTGATCAGGTGAGGCTCTTCATGTAGATAAATGCTTATACTACTCAGGAGAAAAAGACAAAGAAGATTGTTATGGTCAGAGTTAATCTGCCAATCTGTATAATTCTACACTTTGGGTGTGGAGAACAAATGGCATGTGGATCACACAGTATATTTTAGTATTCACATTGTTTTACCAGCTTGCCACTCTGATCCTGACGGAACTGCACAAATAGTGTAGTCTCACTTTCAGACCTGATGATGCATCAGCCTGTGGGACATTTTGAAAAATATACCACAATATACTTATTTAGACTGCCAGGCATCTGATTGTAATGTCATGGAAAGTTTTCTTTTTACTGCATGTTACTACATGAACATGTTTATGTAAAATGTTAATAAGAATAAGAGGAACTAACAGAACATCCTATGGGAAGCAGGACACCCCAGAATTTATGGGGTGTGGAAGTACAGATAAGGAAAAGGCAGATTGGAACCCTGAGGCATATGGTCATAACAATAGGATAAAAAGACTTGCCCTCGTATGATGAGGATGGGAAGATGCCCTGCAGAAACCATGCCTCTATCAATGACCACCCATTGGGAGATCCACCAGACTCTATATCATCTTTGGGTATGTGAGTATGAATATGGCATTGCCTAGTGCCTGGGCTTTCTCAGGTTGTGTATATGTGTATGTTAGTGTAACTTAAAACAACAAACAAGATTTTTTTATTTGTAACTGTTTGTGGTCACTGTATTCATTCTTGGCGTGCTCCTAAGAGTCTCCAAATGTACAAGACTTGTGAAGGGTATCTTTCACTTTATTGATCTGAAAACTCTAGCACCACAGGAGCTGGATTCACTTGCCAGGGGCACTTTAACACAGTAGTTTAACATAGAACTATTGATTCAATTTTAAACAGAGGCTAGAGATTGCCTAGGAGAGAGGCTATTTGTTTGGGAAACCATGTCACTCCCATCACTGTGCTGAAAAGGATGTATAAAAGCAAAACAACAACAAAAACAGTCCTGGAAAGCTTCCCTCTTCTACCAATCCTAAACAGTTCAAGGGAACACCAAGCCAAACACACACAGCTGGAAGTGTTTTCACTTGAGATAGGAAGCATTTTCCCACACACTACTGACTTTGGGAATCTATAGTTTATTTTACAGGTCCCTGTTGCCAATGACCACCTTCTGAGTCTGTCAGCAACACTAGATTTAGTCTTTTCCTAGAAAAAAAATAGATACCAAGTGAAATGCAAACCCTAGAAGCTGGTGAACTTTGGGTATATGACGTACAGACCGCCACCTGGGAAGGTTTGCAAGAATATAAGAATGGCCATACTGGGTCTTATCTCACAGGCATCTCCATGCCTTCTTTTATGCTCCCCTTCCCCGCAGATGTTTTCAATGCCCTCCAGAAACTGATTGGTCAACCTCCAAGCCAGCTTCTACAAAACACATATTCATCACCTGAGAAACTGCATAATCATACGCCCCTGTCTCTCATCTCTTTCTTAGAGAAGGTAAGACAATCTTGCCTATAATTTATGCCCTCATCCTGCAATAAGCCCCATGTTGGCAGAACCATCAGCATATGTGCAGTCTCACTGTGCTTTCAGTGAATCACCCAGCACATTTGTACGTTCTATATATTTTTTATTAGAACACCCTTCATAGATGAAACTATTATTACAGTAAGAAGATATAGTACAAAGACAAAGTAGCTTCTTTGAAAAATGTATGTTACAGGTACTATACATTTTGAGAAGAGTATGCATTGACAGCTAATGTATTCTGAGCATAAAATATGAAGGAATTAAATAATTGGAAATGTAGATGAGACAGATAGGTTTGGTTACTGCCACCACATTAGGCTGCAATATTAACAAGTGCATTAGGGACAGACACTGGTTCTAAATATCATTTACATTCTCTGCCATTAGTTATCAATGTGTATTTCTTTAGTTACATTTATAATTAGCACATTTTAAAGGGGACAAAGTAGACTCTGCTGGTACAATGAGCTATATATTGCAAACTGTGAGGTAAATATTCCCAGAAATCTTATTACACACACACATCCCAGAGTCAGTTCTGGAGGTCTCATATTGCTACCAAGGAGTCTGTCAACAAATTACAGGCTAAGAGCCATCAACAATTGTGCACTTTAGAAACTGGGGAATTTGTGACTGAGAAGAATGCATTTAAATATAGGCTAAATGACACCTGTATCATATTATATAATCTTTTATCTATAAATCACTTTTAAAATACTTAAGTTCATGCTGTAGGTGATTGTTTCTTTGACCTGTGGTACCCTGAAGGAGAAATGTTAACAAGAGCCTGTGACTGATGTTGCATGATAGGTGATGTGATTTACAAGCATCATGTTTGAGTGTAGTAAGCATTTTAGAAAGTACTGTACAAAAAGAGAGTTAGAAGCATTTTTCTTCTAATTTTCCTTGTACCTATTAAGGCTGCATCCCCTTTCTAATCCAGCAAACTTTAAAAGCACATACAAGAGAATTAGATAGTCTCTTTCAGAAGATATGACCATGAATTACTGTTCTTATAGAAAATCTCAGTGGAATGAAATATGACCTTCATTTATGCTATACAAATAATGATTTTCTTTGCAAGATTGTACAGTATAACAGATTAAATGAACTTATATCTTCTCCAGGAGGTTGAGTTATTTGTGCTGTAAGGGATCAAAAGTTCTTTTTTTTTATAGTGGTCTGACACTTCTTCCTTCATGCAAGTCATGATGTAGAAAAGAGATAAAAAGAATGGGAATAATATTGCAGAAAATTAAATGCATAACATTATCTTGAAACAATTTTAAGTTTGTAACATAAAATGCACAGGAAATTCAAAGTTAAGACTGACACACTCCTCCCAACATGCTCTAGTATATTGAAATACATTATAGGGGCTAGATTCCAAAGTTCCTACTTTGGTCAAACTCCGTCTGAAGTAAATGAGTTTAATCTGAGTAAAGCATGCAGAATCTAATGTGTTTAGTGCCTTAATTCTATTGTGTGCTGATGCACGATTATTGATTTCCTATATGTCACCTGATATTTGACTTGAAATCAGCTAGACAAGAACTGCATAAGAAAATAAAGAGACTTACTTTACTGCAAACCTTAGAGGAGTGTACTCAAATTTAGCTTGTATCATTGACTGATAGTAAAAACATAAAGAGAACAATGCAGGTTACGGAATGAAGGTAATTGATTAAACTGGCTTCTGTCATTTTGCCTCAAAACCTAAATGTTATTTAACCAGGCAAAGGTTTTAAAAAATTCAAAAATTCAGAGGTAGTTTAAAGGTTTTTAAAATAACGTGTTAAGATTCATGTTAAAGGATTTCCCTCTCCTTACTCTGTGATATGATGTGTCTGTATATGGCTTAAGTATCAAAATTTTCAAAATGATAGGCAGCCTTTTAAAAATAATATGTGCATTATTGATTCATTAGTCTACTAGACAGAGATATATCTTTGCATTGCTTGATGCATATTATTTTTTCTAGAGGCTATAGTGAGTTGCATAGCAAAGAGCGATATTAAGACCTTACTAAGATATTAAGAGCTTCCATCATAAAAAATAAAATAAAATACATATTTCAGAGAATAAGTGACTCAGTGTGTATGCAGAATAGACAGGGTACTTTGAAACAAAATACTGGATTCTTTTTAACTGATTTCTTCCAAAAGATTACATACACAAATGGACAGACTGGAAGATCTGCAATGTAAACAAAGCCAGCCCAGAAATCTCTGATATTTATATAAAACAGGGAATATTACCTGTATGATGATGTTTTTTTAGTTTACTTTGAAATGTTCCCAATGTAGCCATTTCAGTTTGTAATCTTTTGGGAGAAATCAGTTTAAAAGATATCTTGTACTTCCGTGCCAAATGAAAGTAAATTTACATCAGAGTGAAAGGAGAAGATGCATCAAGAAAGTGAGTGAAATCCTGATTTGGATCTCCTACATTTCTTAAATAAGGGATGCTAGCATTTTTGTTTGTGCTCATCTCTATACTTTTACTAATGATAGAGTGATGGAATTCAGTTTTTCTAGAATTTCATGCTTAGTAGAAGTATATAATGGGATACCAATTCTAATTTTGCCCATTATGTGATATGGGAGAGATTAGTTGAAAGTATCGCCTGCCTTTATGAATCAAATACAATTTAGCGCTAGAAGTATAGACACTACTTTAATAATTACATATTTTTGTTTTCCAGTATATAATCATTTTCTTTAACAATATTACATGCTGTGAAGCAGAGCTGAAATGTAACTCAAAGAGGATGTATTTCCCATAATGCATGATTTTGTCAGCATGTTAACAAAGCACGGTTGGGCAGAATGCTGGGAGTAAGGAATATCAGTACTTTAGATTAACCCCAACATGATACCTGTCATTTGAAGATAAACTACCATTTACAGCACAGATATTCCAAATACAGAAAAATGTAAAAGAAAGACTCCCCCATAGGCTTGTCACAACTCAAGAGAGTCTTTGGATAAAGGCTTGAAAGAATTCCCCTTCTCTTACAGTGAGGTACAAATTATTTTAGCCTACTTCATAAAGCAATTATGCTATGGAGGATCTATTTTCATATATCATTTTACCCATTCACATTAACAACAGTATCAGAAGTATTGCATGTCATGCCATTCTATATGAGTGCACAACATTAATAAAAATGTCCGTTCTTGCTCAAATGCAGCTAACGTTAAGAGCTGATGTACGCCCTCAGTCTTTCACTTGAATTCATTCACACAACCGTGAAGGTAACATCAATAAGAATAGAAAGAAAAAGAGCAAGCTGAAATCAAAAACATTTTCTTAGGACAAATCCATAATCTTAAAATAACAAATGCACAGATACAGTAAGGCTAAATTGTGCCTTGAGATATAGCACTGAGTGAGAGACAGTGTGTAATTTGTACCATCACAGCAGTAGCCATGAGAGGTACCGTGTTTTCAAGACACCCTTCCAAGACTTATATTTCCTCCCATGCTTTGATATGGGAGAAGTAAGGGGAAGTAACTTGCTGCTACCCTGACATGGTTGGTGTAATGGGGGAGCAAAACCAAACCTTTGTCTACTCCCTGTCCCTCCCTATGTCACTTGATTCACTTAGGTGTGGGCAAGAGGGTGGGAGAGAGGAAGGAAGATGAGAAGTTTATACTAGCATGCCCAGACCCAACATACACATAGTGCATATGATCAAATAGCCAATATTCACAGCTCGCAAGAGTCCACTGCTGGTGTGTTTTTCCAGGAGTTTTCAACTCTGCTGCAGCTACATCTTGCTCACTAGAGTTATGTCCTTCTGACATTCCAGAAGAGTTCCAAACTCGAAAGAGACAGGGCACTGGAAACTACAGCCCTGACATTTCATCCAGTTCTGTGTAAAACAGACACTTAGCAACAACAAATGGCATTTGCACTAGAATACACATGATGACTTCTGAGTGCTAGCTATGCAGAGATGTAAGAGGGAGTAAGAATCTACCCTATACCCCTGCATAAGCATTTAACTCAAGTCACAATCTAGCCCATAATCTATAAAAGTGTTCAAGGGGAACCTGCCAGCATGGAATTAGAAGGATGCAAAATCTATGACAGAAAACCATCCTGTGACAAGTAGGAAGCACCTTATCTGATAATGCAAAGTTTTCCAAAATCTGACACCACAGCCTCTTCCTTAAATTCAGATTCCAACACTAAAAGGGTAAATTGTGATAATCTAGTCCATGGGTTGGTAACCTCTGGCACACGGTCCGCCAGAGTAAGCATCCTGGGGGGCTGGGACAGTTTGTTTATCTGCTGCGCAGCAGCCACTGGCCACAGTTCGCCATCCCAGGCCAATGGAGGTGGCAGGAAGCACATCCCTCAGCCCACGGCGCTTCCCATTGCCCTCATTGGCCTGGGACGGCAAACCGCGGCCAGTGGGAGCTGCGGTCTGCTGAACCTGCTGATGCAGCAGGTAAACAAACTGGCCTGGCCTGCCAGAGGTTGCCGACTCCTGATCTAACCTGGCCTCCTGTATAACATCAGCCATAAAATGTCCGTATAATAGTTCCTAACACCAATCTTTTAGAAAAACATCCAAACTTGATTTTAAAATGATCAGTGATGGAGAATACACCATGACCCTTCGTCAGTTGTTCCAATGGTTGATTACTCTCATTGTTAAAAACGTACATCTTAATTCCAGTCTGAATGTATCTAGCTTCAACTTCCAGCCACTGGATCATGTTACACTGAAGCCCATTATTAAGTATTTCTTTGCCGTGTAGCTACTTATAGATTGTAATGACGTCACCCTTTAGCCTTCTTTGTTAAGATAAATAGACTCAAAGAATCCAGTTACTATAAGGCATTTTTTTCTAATCTTTTAATCATTCTCATGACTCTTCTCAGAATCCTTTCCAATTTATCAACATTTCTTGCAGACATCAGAACTGGTCACAGTATTCAAGTAGTGGTCACAGCACTGTCAAATATATAGTAAAAAGGTTATTCTACCTTGTACTCAGTATCCCCCATTTATGTAATGAAGTACTGAAAGAATGTACGGGCCTCGTACCCTAATGTAAACATATCTAAAAGAGGTGCACCACTGGAAAGTTTCCCACATAGAAATATTGAAATACATGGTTTATTTTGGAAGATTAGTTTAAATGTGTGGAAAAAGCAGTTTAATTCTTTTTCTTGCCAACCAGTTTCCACTTTCCACTGGGCAACAGCAGATCTATGAGGTGTCTGTTTTGGTTTCTTAATTTTATTTCAAAGAATTCCAGTAGATGCTTCTGTTTTTGCTATGTCCTAAGTGGAAACACTCCCATAAGAAAGAAAGACACTTTTCTTTTTATTTTAAATAAACAACTTGCTTCTGCCCTCCTAGGAAGAGGTCTGCTTCTGCCCCAGGGAGACCAGTCTCACAGTATGAGAACATGCATCTAAACAAGATGGATAGCAAGGGTAGAAGCACCAGAAAGAAGGTACTTTTCTGCTACCCATGGGATGCCTTTTGCATCTCAGCCTTCACACGCTGTATAGTGCAGGATGCTGACATCTATAAAAATCATGTTAATGATGGGTGTTTCTGAAATATCCCCACAAGATGAAACAATGATTTGCCCTAGGAACAAAGAGAATATGTGTGGGCAATAATTAAAAACCTGTCCTCAGTATAATGTGAAAAGAAAGATACTGATCTTCTTTGCACTACTCAACAACATGCCTATTAATAAGAAAATGGAGAGTGTTGTCATTTCATCTGTTTATTGATTGTACTGACTGCATGCAACAGCTTTGAGCACCACTTAATGTTACTCAGAAATAATTTGTAAGGCCCAGATCATCTACTCCTGTTAGACTAGTAGCTGAAGGGGAGGTCAAGAGAAGAACAACAATTTCACTAGTTTTCCCCAAAGTTGTTTGAAGGGAAAGGTAAATCCCCCCATCCTTGGCCACAGTCAGAACTCACCGATCCACTGAAATCTTTGTGGATCCCAGGAAGTTATGGCCATCCACTCAGAGGCTCTGTGCTCCCATACCAGCTCCAGGACTTCCTGAGTGCTGGGGCTCACAGGTAGCACCAGGTCCCCTCTGCCAGCAGCTGTCTACAGAAAACCCATAAAGGGCTGCTTCACCACACAAAGGGAGAGGCAGATAAGTTAATGCATCCTCAAACTACAGGAACCTTTCCCTAGAGCTCCCATAGGGTTTGGAGGAGGGGAGCAGAGCTGCACAACCTGTCCCTTTGCCCTGCTCCTGCTCATCCTCTTCTGTTCCCTCCCCAGCTGTGAATCCCTGACCACATGGAAGACACTCCACATGGTCTAGGAAAGGAATGGCATGATGCCGTTGGAGCCTGTACATCCCTTGGACCATTGTACCAGGGGCAGAATTCATTGCACACAGATTTAGGAGGCATGATCTGACCCTAAGTAATTAGTCAAAAGGTAATTGTGGGCCAGAAATTCAGGGAGTGTTAATCAATGTAGCTCCACTGAATTCATGGATTTGCTGGAATCCACATCTTCCCTTATAAATAACCAACCTCACACACAGCACAATAAGCTACCTTATAAGAAGGAGAAACTGATAATAATATTCCCAAAATGTCCTAAATTTGCAAGTGATTTTTGTTCACTCTATTTTCATTTAATATATGAATCCAACCTAGCTCCTGTCCTCTCTTTTACCATTAGCCAGCCAGTTTAAGTAAGATCACACTGTTATCAGCTATAGGTGTTACTGCACTGGGCAGGACCTTTAACACCACTTTCCTTCAAGAGGGAGAGTTAGAACAATCCAGCAACAATAGAACTGAACATACAGACATTCCATCTACAAATAGTCTTTTATACTGGAAAATTATTTCTCTTAAGCACCTTTATTTACATGTTCCATGATTCACAGATTACTGGACAGTAAAAAAATAAAAAAAACCTTTGAAGCACTTCCATTCTAATTTCCACAAGAACAAAGTAATCAGTTATGTTTACATGAATTCACACCATGAAGGGACTACTTGAGGAATAAAGGAGTAGCAGAAGATGTCCGTAAGAGTTTAGTGCATTCATCAGTTTATTAAATGAACAGTGAAAGGGTTTAATTGTAAAATTTGACCTGTAATAATTGTTTACATTTATTTATTTATATTTATGGAAGTGTTTAAAAGGTCACCCATCTTTATGGTCTAGGAGGCCTTGACATATCTTGAATTGTTGCATTTGCACTTTTAACCTAGCTCAAATCATGCAACCTTCCAAATAGTTCTCTATCCCTAGAATTACAATTAAATATACACACATAGTTTTCAAATGACTAGGAAAAAAGTTGTTTTGCAATAATCACAGAAGGTCATCAGATTTGTGCTTTTTAGAACCAAGGGGAAAAGTAAATTCCAAATCCTCCCTCTTGTTTATATTGTGTGCATATGTATTTATTATTCATTTCCTCTGTAGCCAAATAGTTGCATAAGCTGTATGAAAATGATCAAACAGATGATGCAAAAAAGGACCTGCCTCCTATAACACCATACAGCTAGGTACATCAGTGGAGGCAGAGGAATTATAGAGTATCATAGATTATTAGAGTTGGAAGGGACCTCAGGAGATCATCTAGTCCAACCCCCTGCTCAAAGCAAGGCCAACCCCCAAATGGCCCCCTCAGTGATTGAACTCACAACCCTGGGTTTAGCAGGCCAATACTCAAATTACTGACCTATACAGTTGCCTCATGCATTGTCACACTAGTGAGGGCAGAATAACAATAAAGATGGATTTAGAAAGGCTATAAATACGGACAGAAATTAACGTTAGATTCATTTTGATAAAGTGCAAGGTAATAATTATGGGAGAAATAATCCAAATGAGGATATCCAATGTGATGGCAAAATTTGGAGAGCAGTGATGCTACAGTGTTTTGGAAAGATAGGAAAGGCAAATAGATGGAGTTTGCAATGAGATATAGGCACCATAAAAGCCAATGCATTAGTAGGAGTGTTGCGAGCAGACTGAGGGAATTGATTAGTCCCCTCTATTCAGCACTGGTGAGGCCACATCTGGAGTATTGCGTCCAGTTTTGCCTCCCGCCCCCCACTACAGAAAGGATGTGGAGAAAATGGAGAGAGTTCAGCAGAAGGCAACGAAAATTATTAGGGGACTGGGGCACATGGCTTATGAGGAGAGGCTGAGGAAACTGGGCTTATTGAGTCCACAAAAGAGAAGAGTGAGGGGGATTTGATAGCAACCTTCAACTACCTGTAGGGTGTTCCAAAGAGGATGGAGGCAGGCTATTCTCAGTGGTGGCAGATGACAGAACAAGGAGCAATGGTCTCAAGTTGAAGTGGGGGAAGTCTAGGCTCGATATTAGGAAAAACTATTTCACTAGCAGGGTGGTGAAGCACTGGAATGGGTTATCTAGGGTGGTGGTGGTATCTCCATCCTTAGAGGTTTTTAAGGCCCGTCTTGACAAAGCCCTGGCTGGGATGATTTAGTTGGGGTTTGTCCTGCTCTGAGCAAGGAGTTAGCCTAGACGACCTCTTGAGGTCTCTTCTAACCCTAATCGTCTATGATTCTATGATCACTACTTGAGAAGTCCCATTGAAATTAATGTGCATAAGGGTGGCGGAATCAAGATTTCAGTTTTTAGAAATTCACTTCAAGAATTGGACTGTGATGTTCTGTGGCTCATATTTGATATGTACAATGTAAGGTTGAAACATACTGTACATTTAGAAAATCATTGGCCACCTTATTTTAGGTGTTGCCCCTAGTACATTGGAGGATAGACGCTTTAGCATATCCTGTGTGGTTTTCAAAGGATACTATCCTAAAGATGAAAGATTTGTCCTTTCAAACCATACCATCCATAAACATCAACATTCCTGACCAGTCACTACTCCCTTTGCTTTGCCAGTGAGAAGAGAAGTGTTGACTGGTTTAATGTAAACAGTAGAAAGTTTGAGAAAGCACAAAACACAAATAGTGGGTGAATCAATACCAGGAGAATGAAGCAAAAAAATTCTGCAAAAGCTGACAGAAGGTAGTTAAGTCTTCACAATCTGGAAGTGAATCCAGTCATAGTCTTTTTAATTTGACATCTCAATTTAAAATGCCACTTGAACATGTGAAGCTGAAATAAAGGTATTATATTACAAGATTCACCAGATGCATAAGTGATTTGTACAATACACTCTGCAAACTCTCTACTGATAAGAGACAGTATTTCTCTAAATATATCACCTGCGTAGGAGTCTCATTGCTAGATATGAGCTCTTTAGAATGAGATTGGCAGACCTGCCTTTGCTCTTTATATTTATGGACCTCTGAGGGCAGTGGTAGCAGGCCAGTGTGTGAATCAGGCCCCCGGGCTGTAATCACTTACCAACCCTTGCTGGCTGTAAGCACTATCTCTGAATATTCTTGTGAGTGCCTTCCTGAATGCAGTTGTTGGAGAAGCTCTCTGTGTGGCTACTGAATTGCCCAAGTTCTCCTATCAGTGTTCACTATGTTGTCCTCTTTAAATTTACCTTCCAGCCCGTAAACAATTAATTAAGGTAACCATATTAAAGTGATTGCTTCAAGTGATCAAACAGAGTCTCTGGTGATCTGGCATATCTCCTGGCACTTTGACACCCACTCTACTATTTTGGAACCTGCATTTGCACTCCAGCATCTACTTTGGCGAATCCTCCTCTGTGTGTGTGTGCGTGCGTTTTATTTTTTTCTTGTGCTCTGGCTTCTTCTCCTAGGTTCTAGCACATACCTCAGTTCTTCAGTATAAGAGTCTTCTAATAGCCTGGGCTCCACAGGCTAATCTACATTCCTCTTGGTCTTCCCAGATGCACTTTCCCTGGTGTACCAGTGCCTTCTGTTTTCAGAACTCTTGGTGTATTGGTACCATGTTCCTCCCACCACAAAGCCATGTATCACCCTCTCAAGCTAGTGTGGGTCTGTGCTTTGTTGACACACTTCTACCTGAGCTTTTGTTTAGATAACCTTGAAGGAGGAAGGAAGGTCTGATGGGTTAAAATCAATCACAGACTGGAAAGGGGTTAATAGTGAATTAATGACAGCACAGGTGCAATAGATGCACCCATTTAATTGCTTCCCAGCCATAGCGGCAAGACTGGGAGACCTCAGGTGATAGTTTAATGGACTCCTGGGCCCCATAAAAGGGAAGAGAGTTTAGTCTGAAAGGGCAAGCCATAGGGACCAAATAGGAAAGCTGGCTCCTATGAAAAGCTGAAGAGCCAGAGATTTTTGGAGGTTTCAGGAAGATTTGGCAGGACAGTACTTGATACCAGAGATGGGAGAAAACACTGGGTTGAGCACCAAGCCAGGTGGATAAGATGATTCTTTGTGACTTTTGGCTGTCCTTGGACATTTGTTAGCCCAGAAGGGGTTTAGACTAGCTTCTTCTCAGTTGGAAGGCAGAGCAGTGCACAAAGACAGATAACCCATATGTACAGTTCACTGAGATACAAATTTGAACATGTGGAATTGTATTAGGGTTGTTGTCTTAAAGAATACAGCAAAATATATGGAACATCTTAATTTTGGAATGTAATGGAAGCAATATCCATCAAAGTCTATTATTGACTTAATTTAACTTTTTTATACTGCAAATGAGTGTTGTTGGAAGCTGACTATGTCTCAAGTATGACTTTTTCAGGTACATTAAATCCAGATGTCAGTCACAATTGTTGAGACAGAATTCCTGCAAGAGATAATGTTGCAATTATATCTCTGCACAGGGAAACTGCAACTGTTTTTTGATAATCACTGTAGTTCTACTATCTCATGTTTCTGGAAGAATTTCCCTGCATATGTATTTCCTGAAATAATTCTCACCACACAGAATGTTATTATACTTGAATCAGATATGTTCAGATACTCAGATGTCTGGAATGTATTTAACAATGTTTATTATTGCTTTTCCTTGGGGCAAAGGGATGGGAAGATTAAAAAAGGAAGATGTCTTCTGATACATCTGTATGCATGCAGCAGAAGATTCCTGACACATTTCTGTATGTGGATGATTTAGGAACTAAACCACTTCATTTAATTAAGGACAATACAAAACACTAACTCATCCCCTTTCCAGAGATTTGGACTCTACAACTATATGGCTCAGCTCGTGAACATGTGTGGGAGATGTTGCTTGCTTCAGACAATATAGACAAATGGGCAACAAAAGTGCCCTTATGCCACATATATAATAAAGGTGTCTGACATTACAACAAACTACTTTCCCCAAAATTTTACATTCAAATAAACATTATGAGCTTGTTTCTTCTTTCACACAAATTTTATACTACTGTAATCTCATGCACTTCCATGCAATTATTTATGTTTTATGCCAGTGTTAATGGAAGAAGAATTGAGCCCAATCCATCTACCTCTAGCAAGAGCATCTAAAACCAGTAGCATGAATTGCTCCTTTCATCCCAGATCTGTAAAATCATAATGCATCTGGCAAATTGTACAGTAAAACAACATAATTTTTTAAACCTTTTTATTGGTAGATATTGCCTTCCCATTCCATGGTTAGGGAATACCTGCTCAAACCAGACAGGAAAGGGAGACACTAATTTGGTCCCTATTCACACTATTTACTTATGGCTAAATCCCAGAGAAAGGGAAAAGACAGCAGGTTTGTCTCCTTTTCAGAACAAAGTCAGCATAGTATTTGGGTGGCTGCAGATGAAGCCTAGCCTGCACTTCCAGAAGGGACTCAGCAGTTCAGCAGAGCAGCTGAATGCAAAGTCTTATTGCCACACTCAGACACAGGGGAAAGTCAGAAGGAGAGAAAGAGAGAGAGAGAGAGAGAGAGAGAAGAATTAAAAACTATAAAGAAGAGATTTAATAGGCATCATGGAAGAAAAAGAAGAGGAGACCAGAATAGTCTTTGGGAACAGATAAGTACTTTGTGTGAAGAACAAGTGTGCGTATTTGTGTGTGTGCACACACATGTGAGCACCTGGAGGGGTAGGAGAAAGTCTGGCTGCAAAAAGAAAGGACAATTTCAGAGAAATCCCTAAATCAGTGGAGCTATGAAGATTTGTGCCATTTCTGAGAACTTGAGAGATGAACGTCATGCATTGTGGGATGTTTTTTTTGCTTTGGGAGGCCATAAAAACAATATAAGGGATTGCAAAGAAATTACACAAGTGTTCTAGCGGCTCTGGTTCAGAGGGAGAAGTGGGGCTTTGAAGGTCGTGGGGAGTTTGACTGGGAGGGATGGCATTGTACTGAGAAGCTTGGGTGTGTCTAAGAGATTGGAGAGAGGGATTGGAACAGAGGGGGTAGTGGATCCCTGGGTCCCTTACAATTTGGTTCAGGGGGAGTTGCTGTAGGCTCTGTTGAGAACTGACCAATTCTACTAATATCCTGCTGAGCTGCTACATCTCACAATGTTCCTTTTCTGCATGAAACAGCAATTAGATTACAGGCGCTTACAGCCAGAGAAGAGCTATCTTCTCCCGCATCAAAGTTGTCAGACAGACCAGGAGAGAATGCAGTGGATGGACCCAGGAAAGTCCAAGCCCTTGGGAGACATCTGGCAGAACCGTTTTACTGAACTTCCAACCAGGAGAATGAAATCAGTTTCATTTGAAAACAACACCACTGATATTAGTATTGGAATCAGTAACTATAACCAACTGAATTTCCTCACACATCATGTTCTCTCAGTGGATATATGGCAAACAAAACTATCGGGCAAGGGTTACATTCAGTGCAGTAAAAAAAAACCACACATTTACTTTCCCCAAGAGGGTAACAGGTGGAGGATTCTCACTGGGACTAGTTGCTGTGTTCAGTCTTCACAGCAGGGTTTACCCTTTGGCGACTGTCCAATCTGTACCGAGAGGTTGACGGTAATGCAGGCGGAATAAAGCATACCTCCTTATGGAGGATAGACAACACAGTTGCCAACTCTCATGTGGTAAATAATCACCCCAACTTTCACAATAAGCCAAAAATCAAGCTAATCTCATTTCAAAACAAGGCCAAAACAAGCCAATCCCTAAGAACTCCAACACTCTAGGTAACTAGATCCCCCTGGCATGCAGTCTGGGACTGTGATGGGCCCGCTGTGCACCCCTGACTCTCCCCACTCCCACCACTGCATGCCTCTTGCCTGTCCGTTACAGCTATTCCCCTATTCCATTTTGTTTCCCCAGACTCCATTTTGTTTTCTGTTCTCCTGTGGCCGCCCTTCCCTGGCTGTTAAGTTGTTTACCAGGGCCACTGCCCTTCTCAAAGGGAGGGCCCCTTAAGTTGTTTAACAAGAGCCATTGCCCTTCTCAAAGGGATGGCCACTTGTGCTGCATGCTAAGTGGGACCACTGCCCTTTTCAAAGGGTTAGTCCTGTTATCACCTCGTTGAACCTGGGCTTGGTGTAGGGTAGGCAATGTCCAGAGCTGCAAGGCCTATTGTGGTTTTAAGATCCTGGGCATGAGTCATAGTCTCATGTGCTCTTGAGTCACCTATTGCACAGGACTATGTCCAGGCATGTCTCTGGGCTTACCTTCAGTTTTTCCCCTGTGCCCCCTCCCCTGTGACAGAGGGAGCCTATCAGGATTACTGGTGGGAAACTGCCCAAGTTTGCCTTTAAAACCAGACATTTTTGAAACACACCTCAGAAAGGTTCCTGCATTGCTGCCTGGTCTGATCAGCCAGGGGTTCTGGGGGGTCCTTTCTCCGCTCTCGTTTTATTTTTGAGCGTACCCCCGTTTTTTGAACGCCCCCCCCCCACGAAGAACGAATTGCTACCTGAGAGATCTCCTGATTATTGAGACTGTACCGAACCCTCCTTGCCTCTTCTGATGTTGCTGCTGCTTCTGCCTTTGCTGCTGCCTTGGGGACTGGTAAGAATCCCTCTGTAAAACTTTCTATACTTTTATTTTATTATTTTAGCTGCTGGCTCTGTTTCCCCAGCACACAGACTCAAGCTAAACCTTGGTCTGTGTCTTAAAACCTCTCTTAAACTACAGGGCTCTTTGCCACTGCTAAGCTCTGCTCCTGTGGGCTTTGCCTTGGGGCTCTCTGCTTTCAGCTGTATCCACCGCTGTAACCACCATCCCTTGGCTTCCTTGGGAGCTGGGTCCTGGATACATACCACTCTGCCCTCTGTAACCTCCCCATAGCATAAGGTGCACCATAGGTCTTGTTTTTTTTTAATTTAATAAGTCATAGTTTGTTAAGATTGTAGAGCTTGTAAGTTTCTGTGATATTTGTTGTGTTGCCTAATTGTTGGTTAAGATAAGTTTAGAAAATCATTGCCTGGTTGTATTCTGTAGCTGCTTGTCATTTTATATAAGTTTGATTAAGTTAGGGGATAGATAAGGTTTTTACTATTTGAATTTGTCTTCCCACTGCCCCAATCCCCCCCCCCCCCGAGCTCCCCAGTCACTCATTGCAGTCTCTCTGCTGTTTAAACTTGCAGCCTGTCTGCTCTCTGTGTCTCCCTGAGTTTAAATCTCCCTCTGTAGCGCCTCTATCTTTGGTTTCTGCTCCACCACGTGCTCCTCTTCCCCCATCCCCTAACCTCATTCCTCTACCACTGCCTTTCTCTCTCTCTCTCTCTCTTTTAATCCCTTCCCCCACGTGTTCACCCCGCTCCTACTGCTGCCAAACCTCAATTGTATTACTGAAGTCTAGCATAAAACCCCATTGGTTACCCTTTTTCTCTCTCACACACCTCACATTTTATATTTACACCACTGTGACACATTTTTACCTAGAGTTGTTGGTTATTTAACACATTTTACCCATAACTGTTAGTTGGTTATATGCTGCTGTGACACACCCTTTACCTAGAAATTGTTAGCTACCTGTTACATTTATACTTCAGTGTTAGTTGGTTAACAACTGTATTGTACCCCACTGTATTGTACCCCACTATTGAAACCCCCTATACTATACTAAAAGAACTCCCTCCCCAATTGCCTACCTTAACAAACCCCATACCCCTCACTATTAAATTTTCCCTGTTTTTGCATTTTCTTAATAAAGTTTATTTTGCACCCCACCTGTGTGGTAATTGCTCCCCAAGATCCCATATACCTGCAGGCAGGGACATTGCCCTGCTTGCCCACCCCTAGCCCCTGCTTGCTGGGAGATGATCAAAAAAAGAAGCAACAAGCTGCAAGCCAAAATCTAGCCAACAAGCAACTCACAAGCCAATTAAGCAAAAAACAAGCCTAATTTCTGCATTTTTTTCACAGGTTTGGCATGTCTGATAGGCAGCTGTGCCTGGCCACTTAGGCTGGGGAGTGGCCACAGTGTGTACTATAAAGGAGTTAATCCTTTGATGTCCAAGTCACAGTAATAGAGGGAAAAGCTAGCTCTTTGTCTCTAAAGGCATCTTGGCTTAATGATCTGAGTTAAAGATAGTGCAGGGGGAGTGAGTTGAAGAGAACGCCAGGGAAATTCCACCTTTGAGAGAGAAACCAATGAGAAATTTCATAAACATCTTTGCAGGGAAAGAATATAGATTTTCCTGATCTCACAGACCACATTGATTAAACCCCCCTCTTCTGGGTGTGGTGGGGGACAAAGTGAGAAATGCAGAACAGAGTCTTACATGTAATGGTTGAGGAGATTTGTCTTGTTACTCAGTTCTGGGCATAGAATAGAAATTGCACTCTATGCAATACTTCAACGCTGCACAGTCAAACATCACAAGCCAGATCGCCGAAAGTAATAGGATTCGTTTAGGAATCAATAGGTTAAAACACAAAAATTCACACTATTGTTCTTCTACCTTCTAGTGTTTCAGGAGATCATCCAGGAGACCACAGTTTTCTGCTTTCGGCTTTGTTGGCTGGGCAAGTGGCATTCCCAACCAAGTTCTGTGCAGGTTCTCTGCTGACTGAGTGCCCAGGTGGCTGGGCATGAAAAGGGTCAAATTCCAATCAGGCCAATTTGAAATCCCTGCTGACCTCCTGGTCCCCTGACTTAATCTGTCCAGGAGAATCATAAAGAGAGAAGGAAGCAAGGAGTCCTCAAGAAGTACAGAAGTTCAAAGGTACTACATGTCAAGTGAAGGCCAAGACTGGTATCTATCAGCCATGAAAAGAAGGCCTATCTTGGCACCAGAGGGCCTTTTAGAGATTTCAAAGTATCAGTGGGGCAATTTGAGCTTTCATGCTAACCTCATGGTGTCCTTGCTTAGCCTGGCCAGGTGATGGAAACTTTTAACATATCAAAGCAGGCAGCCATCTGCTCTCCCCCATTTACCATCAGTCTGCAGATATCTGAGGACATTCCCTAAGGCACCTGGAATGAAGATCATACCAATGTTTCCACTCAAGAATCATTAATTAGGAGGTGTGTGCTGGCTTAGGTTCCCCTGAAAGTGGGGGATAAACAACTGCATGCTCTGGATGAGTTTGTGCCTCTCAAGTGCCTCTCAGAAGGCAGGATGATACCTTTATTTGTGCCAGAGCGCAGAGCAGGCCAGACATCCCTCTTCCAGATCACTCAATCCCACCCTTCTCCTGCCATGTGGCAGAGGCCAGTGGAGCGGTTTCCTTCAGTGCTGCCTGACAGTTTTGCCCTGCATCCCTGTGGGCAACTCTCTGGCTCATGGTCAACTACCAGGTTTGAGGGGAGAATGGTTAGCCCCCTATAAGAAGTCCAAGGGAATAAGTGTTGAAGCTGATCAGTGAGGGAGGTTGAAGTGAAAGCCAGGTGGAACATATATGGACCTCAAACATGACTACCCCAACACCATCCCAGAGGTCCTAGCCCGGAGCTGGTGGGAGTCCCTCATTGAGGAAAGCCATTTCCTCGTGGTGAGAGCTGATAACTGCCACAAACTGCCAGGCTAAAAGTGGAAGGAAACCAAACCTCCCTTCATGTGACAGGGAGGTTTAGGAGGATGGCCCCACTATCCATCTATCTGGCTAGGGGGTTACACTTCTCGTGGCAAGACTAGACTACTATATGTTTTGCAACCTCTATGGTAAAGGTTAGTCTCCTCGCTGAGATGGGGAAATATCTTAATTCAATATTTTAATTATGAAGGGCATCCCGAGTTGACCCTGGGTGTGAAATACCTAAATTATTCATTGTTTCACACTGATCAGGTAAAAGAGACGGGACAAGGACACTTCCATTGAAGATCCTACAGTAACAGAGACACGGTAGGTGAGGTGTGGGTGGAGAACCTTTACTTCTAAATTCTATTGATGACCATATTGAGTGGAGAGGTGTGTCTGGGGGGGGTTCCCACTTTCTTTCACGGACAGCCGGATCCCCTTGAAGACACTTGACATAACATGCTGAGAATTAGATAATACTACCCCACCCTTTGGTTATAAACAGGTTGTCATCTCATTTAAGCATTGCACATTCCATCACCAGTCCCCATGCAATATCTATCAGCTGTCTTCATGCTCTACAGTTTGGCCAATGGGTAAGAGAACTCCCTTCCAAATTTTAAATCCCTGCTCCAAAGCCTGAATGTGCTATAGCATCTCAACACGCTTGTAAGAATTGTTTTTAAACACAAGCAAAATGGCATATTTCCCCCTAGTCTCATTCTCAGAAATGGCTGAACAATTGTAGCTGAAACTTTTTAAAAAGATTCAGCCTGAGGCAGAAATCTGGCATGGGAAATATCTCCCTAAATACTTAAAGTTTGGAAAAGGTATAAACAGCTCAAAACAAGGTTTTTAATGCAAAGTGTCGGGCAGCTTTAACTATAGGTGGTACTTTCTGCAGTACCTATAATACTGTACATTGAGAATGGCAGTAACAGTATGGAATGGGCCCAACCCAGCAAGATATTGAATCTTTTCAATTTCTTTTGGCTTCAGTGGGAACTGCAACTATGCAGCACATTACAGGATGAGATCCAAACAGAGGAATTCATATTGTTGCTGCCGACCCATTTTACTTGTGCTATCATTACTCTGTTTATTACTGGTTACCCCTCAACTGAGCATCCAACAAGCAGAGTAGAATCCCAATTTAATTAGTAAGTTAGTCCCACAGTGGAATACGCATTTGTAGCAACTGTATAAAACAGGCACTTCTGATCAGTCTGCCAAGCTATTAATCCTTTCAATTAATAAAAGGCCAAGGTGATATTTCACTGGGGTTCAAAAGAGGCAGAAAAAAGACCTGCAAAGAAAAAAATCTCCTTGCAAATCAAAGACAAAACATTAAAGTAGTGTTGTAAAATAACATTTATGTTCAAGAAATATGCTTAAAGTGGCAACTGCATTGGAAAGTTGGGAAATGATCACACAGTATTGGATGTAAGGTATTAGAAGCAGAGCACAGAATAGAGGACAAAAAGATACTAGAGGTCAAGAACACAGTGAACGTGAAGCCTAATATATAAAAAATGTTGCCAGAGAAAAAGAGGAAGAACCTTAAAGTTACTTGGTAACTGTCAGACCTGTTTCCACTTTGAGTAATATTTTCAACTTTCAGCCCCATCAAAACAAAACCAATCATTTTAGTCTGGAATTTCTCATATTTATTCTCAAGTGAGATTTTTTTATTTATTTGTTTCAATTGGTGGTTGGGTGGGGAGTTTCAAACAGAAATTTCACTATTAAAACATTTTTGGAGAAGAGATCTATTAAAAATTATTGCTAAAAGGAAACTGAGAAAGGGCATGATTATATAGATGGTACAACTTGAGAAGAAATGGGTGGTGGTAGTGGGACAATTACTATGGTAGTCAATTCTATAAACTACAGGTTCTGTTTATAACCAAAACAGATGCATGAAATAACTTAGGCAGCAGGCACTGGAGATTTCACATATTTCATCGCTACAAACATTATTTCATTATAAGCACTTTAAATTCGTGCTTAACTTTAAACACAAGTATTTCCCTTGACATCACTGGTGTAGAGTCAGTCCCTCAGTGCTAGTCCACTGAATGTCCATAAGAAACAAGCTGGAACACTAAATAAGTTAAAGCTAACTACAGGATTTTTTCTCAGGCTGTATAAACGCTATTTATCTTGCTTTGTTTTATTTCTCCATTGTTAAAGGAGGGACACAATAAGTTAAACATACAGTATTAGAATGTATATATTATGGAGGTATTGATAGTAACTATAGTTACAGTTGCAATGAAATGTTCTGTTACAAAAGGAGGTATATATTTTTGGTTTGTACTTCAATAACATACTTTAGTCTTGAAATTTGGTACCATGGTGCTTCATAAGTTATCCTAAACATTACAAAATACCCATATCAAACAGTCACCATTTGCAGCTGTACTGAAGACCTTACTTGCTACACATATACACCCACACACATCAGTACAAAACCCTGCTCAGAACTATATACTGTGTGATTTCAACAAGCCACATGAATCAGACCAAGGACCTGATTTTGGTCTCAGCTGGCTTTTATACTGCTCCTCATAAGTGGAATTCTCACCTGTTCTTCAAGTCACCATTCTCTTTTAGCAAAATCTATTGTAAACAACTAACTTCTATATATTTCCCTATTGCATTAACTACCACACACACATGCAAACATACACACTTAACATATACACATCATATGTAAATTTAAATGAACCATGCAGATATGCATATGCCGTAAGTCACTAACCATGTGATATTATCTGTTGTTCTTCCTCATATTTTCTCCTTACCTTTCTCTCCTTGTTCTTCTGTAAAATGCCTAGTAAACTTAAAGGTGCTGAATATAATAGGCCAGATTCTCTTTCCCTGTTCCAGCCAGTAGTACTGCTGAAATAGCTTAAAGTGGCAGACTATGACTTTAGCTGGCCAACTGAGAATTGCCTCACCATAAGGAAGCATTCAGGGGGTACATGGTATAAATGACTCTTAGACTGCTCTAACTTTTAAATGGGCTCCAAAGGAGTTGGATTGTAACCTGCTCCCAGAGTAATAAGTTCCCCTCCCCTACAAATCCCTCACTTCCCCTCCTGAACCATGTGGTTTTTAGCACAGGAAGGGCTCCAGGCTAATAACTTACACCAGAGTAACTCCATGGTTTAGGTCGAGAGGCTCTTGATTTCCATTAGTGCCCACGAGAAGAGAATCAGGCTTCAAGCACCCTCATGACTACGTTGTTCACTACATGTGCATAATGATGCATGTAGCATCCTGTATGGTAGGTACTCATTTTAACAATTTAAAAATTAAGCTGGGTCCAGAAAGGGGTAACAACAATGTTTTCATGACAATGGTAATAACTGATGTGCTTACCAGTAGAAAACTCATGACTGGATTAACACCTTTTACAAAGTTACAGTTGGTTTCTCTCATGCACAGTGCACATTACTCAATGTAGCACCCTGATTAAATGTATTTGAAGACGGCTACACTGTGCCACCTGGAGTTCTAATAAACCAAGACCACAAAATAAATTACTCTCTCTTACTAATGCTATTTTATTTATGATAAAGTATTCAGATTTGGAGAATGAGCTTAGTTCCATGAATCCTCGATTCTGAATTCATGCATAGACTGGCTAGTGTTTTAGGGAAAGCTCATCAGCTATCCAGAAAGCATGGTTTACTGTGTAATTTGTCAGTATATTTTACATGCTAGATACCCCTGAGAAAAAATGAAGCAGAGATAGGTGCTAGAAACTGTGGGGAAATGTCAGTTCCTAAATATTTCAGGATGCTAAGATAGCACGTGGATAAGTAACAGTTTGCAATAACAAAACATAGCATGAGTTGCACTAAAAGTGCCCTCCCACCTTCCCTTGGACACATATTTTTGCCTACACAGTTTATTTGATCTCTAAAATTCTGACTGGCTGAAGACAATTGAAGTGGGTAGGTCTATGGCTGAGGTATTGCTTCAATGTCTTGGTTTGATAGCCCTGCTTTAGGGAACACAATCTTGTTCATCACATCTTTTCATTTGGGAAAGCCACTATCTGAGCTGACAAGCTTTCTAAGGTGAAAATGTGTATATAGATTTTTATATTATATATAAACAACAAATGGCTGTAGCTTTTTTTCAGTCAAAATGGGTGTATTTTTATGTAGCAGAAATGAAGAAACCTTAGACATAAATAATACATGGTTATTTAGTAACAAACTGAATAACACTGCTTTAGTCATTTGAAGAAAGATGAAGCTATAGAAATATCTAATTGAATATTCAAAGGTTTCCCAAGATAAGATTTAAAGTTTTCCACTGAACTTGGAGATAATTCATCTGATCCAAAAATGAAAATGGCTTTCAGGTTTGCCTACCTGGCGAATAAAATTATATGCTCTCCGTACAAGACAGTGCACCTCTCACTTTTTATTCTGAGTGTACATACAGCAAAGAATATAACCCTCGCTAGAGCTAGGAGAATTACAAACTTTCATTTGGACTGGCTAATTCTGCATTCTGCTCTTGCTCTCTTGGGAAAAGCATGTTGGTACCACTTCTAGTTTCAATAAGAGATGTTAGATGCCCATGCTGGAATAATTTTGTTTCCTCCTACAGCAAATTAAGAGATTGTGAGTTATTCACAGTGAATTAAAGAGACCTCATAGCATGGAGACAGGGACATGATCTCTTAGGAGAGAATTTTTGAAATGTGACTATTACTAAGATACGTGTCCAAACCATGTAACAATCTGATTGCTGGATTTGAACAAAGGTGTCATAAGCACCAGCTACTGCACAATAACTGCTCACATGCAGTATGGGAAATAGAGCTCACAGGTAGTGCTGAATAAACTCATTAAGGTTTATCACATGGTCTGGCATTGGCTCAATCCCTGCAGATTTACATGGAGTTTCAGGCTGACATGAATTAAAAAAAAAAAATACCTCACCCAACTTCCTAAAGAAATTCCCACTTCCATATCCAAGAGACACCCTTAATGTACTTTTGTCCTCTTCAAGGGTGTGTAGCATAATGCCTACCAGGACAGAGTGCAGTGCCACTACTTCAGGGTCTTTGGGACCCTGGTGGTCACACCCTCTGTATCCTATTTTCAGGCTCTGACAGTACAATTTCTGCCTCCCCAATCCACAGGGCATTGCCTAGTTCAAAGAGCTCCCATAGGTAGCAGATGAGGGGAAAATAGTTTGTTTGACCTGTGCTACTCAGGCCCTGAAGGAGAACACAGGTCCTCTGAGACAGTGGAGAGGAACAGGGCTTCAGTTTGGCAGCTCTGTGTCTTTGGTGGCTTCCCTGAGATCTGGGAAGTCTGAGTTCAGCCCATCTGATTTCTTCCTTGGGGACAACTATGCCCAACTTCAACTAATGGGAACATTTGAAGGAAACCTTCTGTGGACCTCCTAAAACTAGCTAGCCTCAGTTGGTCTATGTTTCCTAGGTGACTATAGGCAGTTGGCACAAATTAGAGAAGCCCCTAGGCCAGACTTGAGGCAGATAATCTGGTGATGACACGCATTGTGTCTCAGAAGTTGGCCCAGCAGAAAATCTGCTCCTCTGTCTTCTCTGGTCTGCCGAGCACCTATCCTCTCCTCATCTAATCCCTTCATAAGACTAATTTCTTTCACAATGCCCACAATGAGTCAATAATAATTAATAATTACTATGAAACTGCAACCAATGTGATACCCATGAGTAAGGCTGCGAGTCTGTCATGGAGGTCATGGATTCTGTGACTTTCTGGGACCTCCGTGACTTCTGCAGCTGGCAGGTGCGACTGATTATTATTATTTACCCTAGGGCTGCCCGAGCTGCTTGGGCGGCCTTGCAGCCAGCCGCACTGCCCTGCCGCCTGCAACAGCGGCAGTCCTGGGCTGCCTCTACCAGCAGCAGTGCAGCAGTCCCAGGCCAGATGGGATGTCCCCCATCATCAGCAGTGGTGATGGTCCTGGGCTGCCTCCCGCCAGCAGTGATGGTGGTGGTCCCAGGCCAGCAGGGCTGTCCCCTGCCAGCAGTAGCGGTGGCGGTAGTCCCATGCCACTCCTCTCCCCCAAGCACCAGAAGGCATCCTGGATCCCCCACCCTGAGAAACAGCAGGCACCTCAGAGGCTGCCCCTCCAGTACCAGTGGATGCCCTGGAGCCCTCCCCACCCAACACCAGTGGATGCTGCAGAGACCCCCCTTCAGAGCAGCAGGTGTGCCCCTGGAGTCCCCCAGAACACCAAAGATTTAGTCACGAATATATAGTACAAGTCATGGACTGGTCACTGGGCCATTAATTTTTGTTTTGTCCGTGACCTGTACATGACTTTTACTAAAAATGCTCATGACTAAATCTTAGTCTTATCCAGGAGCAATTAAGTATTTGTATGCTTCTTATAGCATAACCTTCCTACCATTTCTTTTCATAACATACAACCTTAGACCGTAAGCTCTTCATGGAAGGAGCAGTGTCTTGCTATCTTTGCTGAACTACAGCTAGTCCACTTTTGTACAATGTAAAAAAATCATCCTCACTGGCCAACATTTTCATATGTGACTAGTGATTTGGGGTGCCTAACTTGAGAATCCTTAAAGGGGTCTGATATTCAGAGAGTGGGTGCTCTGCAGGGTGAGTTAAATTTAAATCAGCGGTCAGAGAACCTTGATTTAAATAATCTAATTTAAATTTGTTTTGCATGTGTATTTTTTAGTTGATTCTTATTGCTCAAACACCATTAAAACATGCTGATTTGCAACTAAAATAGTTTTAACACTAAATTTGGTGTTACTTTTTGCTAACCTGGAGATACATTATATTTACATATTTAAGCAATTGTATAGCTCAACTTACATTTATTCAGATTTTTAATTTAGAAAATGTTATGTTAGAAAATGGTGAGTGATGCATTTATTTATTTACTAGATGATTAATTGTTTACCTGTGATTTGTGTCAAGCTCTACTTGGCTGGAAATTCAAATCATTAAAAATGTGCAAAACAGCATTTAATTTTATTATTATTGAATTAAATTACTTTAAATGTGCTGGATACATAACAAAAAGTTTATAAAAGATAGTTTTAAATGCAAAACAGCTGTTTTATTAAACAAAGAGTAGTAAAAGTAGTTAGCAAATTGTATTGATTGTTTCTGGTCACCATGTCCTTCAAGATTTTAGATCTAGTATATCTCATCCTTTCACACCCATTTTTTTTCTTACAATGAAAGAGGAAAACAAGCTTTCCTGCTTTTCCAACTCCCAAATGGTTACTGAATTTTGAACTAGTCATTGACCTGAACTAGTTGAATAAATGGAAATGAAGAAAATATCCTCACTAACTTGCAGAACAAGCTATTGTTGTCAAAATCTGGTTTAACTTCTGTTGGTAAGAGAGACAAGATTTTGATTTTGAGCCACACTGAACTCTTCTTTGGGTTTGGAAAATGTAATCATAACGTCACAGGAAAATGCAAGGTGGGACAAATTGTTTCGCATAAGTAATTAGCACATATAGTAAGGGACCATTCAACATACAGTGTCCCATTAATAGTCCTGTAGTTATAGAACAAAAGTGGGGTTATTGGGTTACAGAATGTTGGAACAAGTCATCAATCCAAAATCTCTGTTCAGTTCATGACTTTCAGTGTGTAGCAGAGTAATGAATTTAAACCCTCCAATATGACAAACTCTTCATGGGCCTCCTTGAAAAAGAATTTCTGGACACTTGCCTATCAGAACAGGTGGTTTGCCTCATCCAGTGCACTAAATGCCTCATCCAATGCACTAAACGGGAATAACAACGGACAATCACTGCACTCTCAAATGAACTCACACAGGAAAATGATAAAAGACAAAAACACACTATCACTTGTGGGTAACCACTTTTCACAAAAAGACAACTTTATATCTGACCTATCTGTTCTCATGCTCAAAGGAAACCTGCACAACACTTTCAAAAGATGAGCCTGGTGTCTTAAATTTGTTACTCTACCAGATACCAAAAACCATGGACTGAACAGAGACACTGGATTTATGAATTATGTACAACCCACTAACCCCCCTCTTTTTGTCCTATGACTGCATTGGTGTTAATGGGACATTCTACCTTCAATGGTCCCAGAGCTGCAGGGGAGGGGCGCATAGCCCCGGCTACAGCCCTGGCTGAAGCCATGGGGAGAGGGCAGGGGGCAAAGACTTGGCTGAAGCCATGAGTAGAAGACTGGGATGTGCACTCCGGACTCTGGCCCCTGCTGAAGCCCTGGGTTGGGGTACACAGCCCCAGTTCCTGCCACAGCTACAAGAGATGTGCACAGTCCTGGCTCTGCCCCTGCTGCTGACAGCTGAAGTTAAAGTCATGGAGGTCCAAGAAAGTCATGGAATACGTGACTTCCCTGACCTCTGTGACTAAATTGAATCCTTAACTATGATCCAATGGCTGGAAGTTGAAACTAGACAAAATCATACTGGATATACGGCATCCGTTTTTAACAGTGAGGGTAACAATTTACCAAGGGGCATGGGAGATTCTCAATCAGTGGCAATTTTAAAATCAAGATGAGATGTTATTCTGCAACTCTGCTCTAACAATTATTTTGGGGACGTTCTATGGCATCAGACTAGATTATCACAATTATCACTTCTGGCCTTGGAACTTTGCATCTATGAACTTTGCCCCCTGAACCCTCCCTTCTGCAAATATTTCTATATCAAACTACTCCTATTAGTTGCAGATGGTTGGTATGTTGGGAAGGAGTAGTCTGGTAAATGGGATAAGAGAAGGCTGGCATTTTTAGGGGGCTAGAGTGAAGGCAGCATAATTTACACCTGCACAATCTGTTGGCAGCACAAGTCCTATCAAAACAGCATTTTTGATTAGCAATATTCAGAGGAAACATTGACTCAGAAGCTCTCTTGATAAAACACTGCTCTTAAATGATTTTGTGTTTATACCCAGGATTTAGGTTTATAAGCTAAAACAAAAACAAACAAACAAATGCCCTTTGCCCATTTAAATTCACATGTTCCTGCAGGAAAATTTGTTTTTGATAAAATGGCATTTTCCAATAGAAAAAGATTCCATTGGGATTTTTTTCAACCAGCTACAATGTTGATTCAACATCACATTTTTATAGCATAATATTTTCTTGCTCAGTGAAATAATTTGACTCTAGGACCTAGACCAGAATAGTTATTCTGGTATCACAGTTATTAGTAATGGGAATCTCCAATTAACTTTCCAAAGCATATATCACTATGAGAACACCAAATTCAGGTCTACAGTAGATATTTTAAACTGCTACGTGATATTTCTGAGACTCTGCTTTAGGGTTTGTCTTGTGTAGGATTGAAATGTCAGTTAAAAAGTGTTATCAAATACATTCTAAGTAACATATTCTAAACGTTTAGTGTTAGAGTGACCACACATCCTGTTTTGGCCGGGACAATTCCTTTATTAAGCCCTGTCCCAGCTATCCTGACTTTTTTGGCAAAAGTGGGAATTTGTCATGTTTGCTCTTACCAACTGATGATCAGTTGGCAAGAGAAAATGAGACAAATGCCCACTTTTCTCAAAAAAAGTGTGGTGTGCACCCATAGCTGGGCTCAGAGGAATGTGAGGTAGAGTGGGGAAGGGGTGGCAACGCCGACCCTCAAGGGGTAGGGGGACCAGGCTCCTGAAAACAGTGACACCAGCCCCGTGACTGGAGCAGGCAGGGTTTGGGTGAGCAGCGATGCCAGCCCCACTTGGGGACTAGTTTGGACTTGGACGAGAGCCTTGCACATGGGGGAGGCAGGGCTTGAGTCATTGACTTGGCTTAGCTCCATATGGGCTGGGGGACAGGGCACCGGCCTGCTCCTGTATGGGAGAAAGGAGGAGCAAGGCTCATAAAAGCAGCTCAGGCCAGCCCTTTGGAGAATATGCTCACCTTATTTAGTGCAGATATGGCAATGCATACTTTTTAACACATCTTAGTTTGTTGAGTTGAAGACTAAACTCCACCATAGGCTTCAAATAGCTTGGCTTAGCATTTGTTAAATTCTACAGTGCCTTGCCTACGCTAGACTTGTATACTGTATTTATTTAGAAGGTGTTAGCTAACACTTTCTAATAACACACCTCTCACTCCTAATCAAGACAAATCTTAAGGAAGATTGCCATTCTTTCAAAAGCATCATATAGGAGTTTAAAATCTACATTTGTAGATTTGAATGCATATAGGGATAAGCTTTCTTAGTGGCTGATCACCATACAAGCAAAGCGAGCCTTTAATCATCATTGTGTCAATTGATATCTTTTCCTGACACAATAGGAACAGTAAAGTTCATTTATCATAAAGTACAGCAATTTTCTTTTTCAACAGAAAAAAATAGAATTATTTTATTTATCAACTATTTAACAGGAAACAATTTTGGGGGTGCAGGAAGTCAAACAAGAATATTTTTCATCTTATTTTAAACATCAACCACTACACAGAAGGTTAGTGTTTTTAAATATAAAAGCAGAAAAATTGTGTTAATTTTGTATTTATTTTTTCTTTACTACAAATGGATCAAAGACACAATTACACTCAGCATGCTAGGGTGTGTCTGAAAGCAATCTGTACTTTTCAAGGGCTTAGAAATAAAAATGGTTCATCACCCCATGAATTTTGTTAAAGAAGTTATGAACGTTTTAAAATATTTCAGTAGGAGAATATATCAGAGTGTGCAAATACTTATATTCAACTATTTTTACAGTAAGATACAGAAGCTATTTTAAGCTAACAAGAATATAGAGTTGCAGAAAATCATATGCAACTCACTGGGGCATTTATTGACCTATTCCTTTCTCCCTTCTTAAATGAGTCTGAGCCCTGCTTATGGATGATATTGATCATGTTTTAAAAATGACAGATGACCTCCACATTAGCTTGCACACCAGTGTCTTTTAACGAGATGCATTGTTACTTGTCAATGACAGCATAATAATTGAACTAGACATTGACAGACAAGACCTTCAATTTACTGTTGAAACATGTAGATTCCCCTGATTAAACTGATGCTTTTGTGTTTAATGAGCTCATATTGATTAGGTGTTTACTGCTACAGTAAATTATAGCATTACTGTTCTCAATTCCATAGTTAAGAAGGTGTAAGCATTTCCATTATAACACCTAGCTATGGACACAGGTTTATAATTCATTCATTTAAAAGAAAATCTGCATTCATTACAATAGAAACTATACAAGGGCTAATCTGGGGAGCAAATTCCTTTCCTATATTAAAATATATGTTTGAAACTTAAATTATATGAGGAAGGAAAATAAGATGAGCTATATCAAAATGCAAGTTATTTCTCTGTGTCTGACACTTTCAATAAAAGTCTGTATGCTATAATTGGAATACCTCAAAAGATTGCAAAGGACCATTCTTCCACTGGGGAATGGAAACTAAAAATATGATTCTTCTAGCAAGCAACAGTAGAGATTATGAAATTTTAAATTAATCTCCTAATACAGGCCTTGATTCAGGAAAGGACTGGGATTTAGCACATACTTAGTTGTGCATGTGTTTAAGTGCTTTCCTCAAACCGGGAGACAAGGTGGGTGAGGTAAAGTGTTTTATTGGACCAGCTTCTGGTGGTAAGAGAGAGAACAGAAGTTCGTTCAATAAAAGATTTTATCTCACCCACCTTGTCTCCCTAGTATCCTGAGACTGACGCAGCTACAACTAAACAACTTTCCTCAAACAGGGTCATAATTTGATATAAACACTCTTGCTGTAGAAATTTTGGTGTTATGTATTATAAATCATTGTCTTAAAGCCCAATTCTCCTACTCTTACATGAATTGAGTACATTGCATGGTAAAGTACTGCTCAGTGGGTGAAATCTTGCCCGCACTGAAGGCATTTGCAAGACTCTTATTGACTTCAGTGAGTTCAGAACCTCCCTGAACCATTTTGCAGTGTATTTTCATTTTCTTAAAATAGAGCTAATGTTACAGAGTTTTCATAGGGCAGTTTACATATATTTGTTTTACTAAATCAAGTTTAATTGATTTCAGCAGTTTTTCAAGATTACACTGTGTTTTGATGCTACCTTCTAAAGTATTTGTAGTTCCTCTCAACTTCATATCATCCATAATGTAATTAAAATACTCTGCACTCCATCCCTAAAGCCATTAATAAAATTACTGAATGATATTGGACCCAGATGGATACTCATAGGATCTCAGAGAACACCACTTTTCAACTTGACATTGGATCATAAATAATGATATTGTGTTTGATTTTTGGTTTAAGTCTATTGCATATATCCATATGACTTTCCTGATACAATGACTAAATTTCAGCTGGCTTTGGATGCAGGTAATTTTCTTTCTACCTGGGTAGTTACTCATATGATTCTTATGACTACAGTATCTGATCATCTGACCAGTATTTATTAATTAAATAATAATAAAAAAGAAAACAATGTGTCATCTGAGAAATAGTAAGTGATTGTTTACTTATAACTGCATTGAAACGCATATGCATAAGAGGCAGAGGTAAGGTTGCGCAAATAACTTTGATTTTGGCTTCCTTTTTTTTTTTTTACCTTTGACTGTGTAACTATGGAACCTTAATGTTCCTTTAGTCTCATTTTTTGTTTATTTTCAATGGGATTGGTAGGACAATTAAATGCAGAGTTTGTAGTAGTCAGAAAATTATGTAGAAGGAATCACTGTGGCAAGTAATTAGTAACTCTTGGTAAAGAGTCAAAGACAGCTGTCACAGATCTGTCCCAGCACCTCCTTCCAGCAACCCAGCTGGATTGCTTGGGAATCCAAACCTTTGTGTTCCTGGTTCCCTTGATTATTTTCAGGTCACAGAGCCTGACTAGAGCCCAGTCACTGTCTCAATCTTGGGGTCATTAGGCACACTCTCAGGGCTTGTCTACATTTATAGCACTGTAGCACTTAGTGAAGACATTATCTAGGCGAACTAGAGGGCTTCTCCTGTCAGTGTAGGTACTCACCTCCCCCAGAGTCAGTGTCTTTATTGACAGGACAAGCTCCCCTGTTGACAACATAGCGCTATCTACACCGTGAGTTTGTTCCGTATCACTGCATCATTCAGGGATATGGATGTAGTTATAACAACATATGTTAGTAGCATAGACCAGGGCTCAGTGCGCAGACTTTATATCTGGCACCTCTTCTGAGAGCTGGTGCCTCATATCCAGCTGCTTAGTCTCTGGGCACAATGTGACTCTTCAGGCTCTTTTGTACTTAAACACACCTTCTCCCAGGCCAGAACCCCACCAAAAAGATGTGAAACTTCTGGTTTACACTTTAACTGTCTATGGAGGCATGCAGTAGTTATGAATCATTTAACACAGAGAGAGACTTTCTTCCCAAAGTCTAACACCTTAGCACTCTTCTATACTTAATCATCCAAAATAGATCATATGAAACAATAAACATCTTACACCACAATGTCCCTCACTACCTCTTCCCTTTCTAGTCCTTGGGGACCATCTGTGTCTTGAGGCGTTACATGCTTGGTTGCTTTTCCCTTCTGGCCTTGAGAAAATTGTCCTCTGAGCACAAGAGCATCTGCCCTTTGAAAACCTTTAATTCCCCTCCATCAGGTGATACATTTTCCAGCTTCCCTATCTCAGCACAAACCCCTGCCAGGTAATTTCATTGACAAGGTGACCCCTCCCCTGACATACCAGTTCCTCTGGGTGGAAGCTAGTCTATTGTTTAGAGCAATAACATTTCAATGGAAGAGCACTTAACGTCAATAAATCTCTTTTGTTATCTGTTTGGCATCAGATTTTGGAATCTCTGCCCAAAATGGAGGCAAAGAGTCCACAGAAAAGGCAAAAAGTTGCATGTACAAAACAGATATTATGCAGCTTTACATAAATGCACAGAGTTCGTAATCTCACACAGAATTCATAAATTTGTACAGACAGAGCATGCTGGGAACTGCAGCTGCCAGGAATCCTCTAGCGCCCTCCCCCTCTCCCCGGCAGGGTCTTCTATGCGCTAGCTGGGCTCTGCCAGGTCCATCAGCCCTTAATGGCAGCTAGCAGTACTGCAGCCCGTTTCTGTGGGGGAACGGAAATTATACATGCACAATATTAATTTCTGCAAAATTCTGCATCGCACATTGGCACAGAATTCCCCCAGGAGTTACAGTGTGTACATAGACTACTTAATTTCTTAATACATGAACACAATAAAACTGAATAACCATGTAATTCTACCTCAGTAAACCTTAGTCTCCATTTCAGCCACTTCCCTTACATTGGAGCTGAGAGGGTATGCGGCTCTCATTTGTTATGCCACGTCTCAGTTTTCTATTTAATATCAAAATTTCAAATAGTCACAACTTTAAACTCAGCTAGTATTGTCAACCTCAAATGCTCAAAATCATGAAAGGGCATTAAAAATAATAAAATTGGCTTAAATCCATAAGTTTTTTTAAAAATGTAATAAATGGGGGGGGGAATCTTTTTATTTGCCTACTAGTTTCTGAGCCTTTATGGTGGGTACACTTCTTTCACATTTTGATGCTTTTTTCTGCAACCATGAGACCTAGAAACTCCGAAGTGGAGATTTTCATGAAATATGTTGATCCCAGCAGCTGGTGCTTTAAGAAAAAGCACTTGATCTAATAAGACTCCTGATAAAATTGTGTGACTTGGTAATACTGCTTACTCAGCCATTCTTGCTTGGCTTGTTTTTCTGACGTTAATAGGATTTTAAAAATGAAGATAATCTGAAGACTTTGAGTGCAAACTGGCCTACTTCCATTGGCTTCAAAGGAGCTAGGCCAATTTACAACAGTTAAGTTCTGGTCCTGCATGTAACTGACGGTTCAAGAAATTCCAGTTATTGTTTAATATGTTGTATTATTTGACAAAACAACAATATAAAAAGACATTGTTTTAGGAAGAAAGAACAAAAGCTGTTACGATGCAGTTTATAATTCCTCACAGCATTCAGTGATGTGCACTCTTTTTTTTACAGCTAGACATTACAATAATCAAGAGAAATGGTTTAATTTTTTTTCTACAAAAGGAACAAAAAGTATTGAGCTTTTAGAGAAGATTAGAAGTCATCCTATGGTCCAAGTTATAAAATTTCTTTATCTATTTACTTTTATAGAGTTTAATATAACAGGCTGCAGGCTGTAAAGTCCATGTCCTGAATCCTGGTGTGAAGAAAGCTGCATAGACATGCAAAGCACACCACCGTTCACTCCAGCATATTAAACATTTTTTTTATTTATTTAAATGATTATGATAAGTTATAGTAAATGTATCTTTTCAGGCAGATTGTTACACATTCCAATTTGAGGCTACGTGATGTTGCACAGAAATCTATACAGAGGCTTAAACCAGTTCAGAATGCAGCAGCCCGCATATTAAGTGTTGTTTCTCAGTGGCAGGATATTAGAGCTCCATGATCTACACTGGCTGTCAGTTAGTTTCTTAGTGAATTTCCAGTTGTTGGTTTTGAACTATACATCCCTAAACTGGGACCTGCCTACTTGAGAGACCGCCACTTTCCGCTTGTGATACTGCTACAGTCGTGATAAGCAGAGGACTTTGAATTTGAACGTACCTATTACAAAAGGTGTGGTGTTGGAGGCTCCTGGCAGAGCATTCTTTCTAAGGGGTCAACAAACATGTGGACAAGGGGGATCCAGTGGACACAATGTACTTAGATTTCCAGAAAGCCTTTGACAAGGCCCCTCACCAAAGGCTCTTACGTAAATTAAGCTGTCATGGGATAAAAGGGAAGGTCCTTTCATGGATTGAGAACTGGTTAAAAGACAAGGAACAAAGGGTAGAAATTAATGGTAAATTCTCAGAATGGAGAGGGGTAACTAGTGGTGTTTCCCAAGGGTCAGTTCTAGGACCAGTCCTATTCAATTTACTCATAAAGGATCTGGAGAAAGGGGTAAACAGTGAGGTGGCAAAGTTTGCAGATGATATTAAACTACTCAAGATAGTTAAGACCAAAGCAGATTGTGAAGAACTTCAAAAAGATCTCACATAACTAAGTGATTGGCAACAAAATGGCAAATGAAATTTAATGTGGTTAAATGTAAAGTAATGCACATTGGAAAAAATAACCCCAACTACGCATACAATATAATGGGGGCTAATTTAGCTACAACGAGTCAGGAAAAAGGACTTGGCGTCATCGTGGATAGTTCTCTGAAGATGTACACGCAGTGCGCAGAGGCGGTCAAAAAAGCAAACAAGATGTTAGGAATCATTAAAAAGGGGATAGAGAATAAGACTGAGAATATATTATTGCCCTTATATAAATCCATGGTACGCCCACAGCTCGAATACTGTGTACAGATGTGGTCTCCTCACCTCAAAAAAGATATTTTAGCACTAGAAGAGGTTCAGAAAAGGGCAACAAAAATGATTAGGGGTTTGGAGAGGGTCCCATATGAGGAAAGATTAAAGAGGGTAGGCCTCTTCAGCTTGGAAAAGAGGAGAGTAAGGGAGGATATGATAGAGGTATATAAAATCATGAGTGATGTGGAGAAAGGGGATAAGGAAAAGTTATTTACTTATTCCCATAATACAAGAACTAGGGGGGTCACCAAATGAAATTAATAGGCAGCAGGTTTAAAACAAATAAAAGGAAGATCTTCTTCACACAGCACACAGTCAACTTGTGGAACTCCTTACCTGAGGAGGTTGTGAAGGCTAGGACTATAACAATGTTTAAAAGGGAACTGGATAAATTCATGGTGGCTAAGTCCATAAATAGCTATTAGTCAGGAAGGGTAAAGAATGGTGTCCCTAGCCTCTGTTCATCAGAGGACGGAGATGGATGGCAGGAGAGAGATCACTTGATCATTGCCTGTTAGCTTCACTCCCCCTGGGGCACCTGGCATTGGCCACTGTCGGTAGACAGATACTGGGCTAGATGGATCTTTGGTCTGACCCAGTACGGCAATTCTTACGTTCTTATGTTCTTATAGCCACCTTCCTTTGGAATATTTTGCTAATAAGGGCCTGCATTTATTGCCCTACTAAACATGTTGCAAAGCCCATTAGTTTGAGTGAGCTGTAGTGGAGCATAGAGGCAATTGAAGATGGGATTTCTGTCTAGTGAGGAAACACAATGGGGGATTATAAACTGTACAGTAAACCCCACAACCCATACAAGAAAAATGAAAATTATTCACAGAGTTTATAATCTAAGAAACAAAGCTGAGACTGGCCAAATGGAAATGCAGCCTTAGAAAGGTTCAGCTACTGTAGGTCACACTATGTTTAAAATGTGCTCTAAAAGAAAACAGTGAGTTTAACTATCAGTGACTGTTTTCCTAGGCCTGTACAACCATCCCTGACAGGAAATGTGTCCGGTGAAGTTGAGCAGTTTCTCAAGTTAAGATATATGTATGCACAGTTCCTAGCTTTGGAAATAAATCATCTACAGGACTGTGTTTGCAGGCAAATGATTAAAATGTAATTGCTCGCTGGGACCTTGTTGCATAATTCAGTATCTGCCTTAATAATAGGAACAAACGGTATGGTTTAAGTATGCTTTAAGATGCAGATTGAGTTCTTTCCTAAATTCTAGATGAAAAGCAACCTTGGATTTACCTGATAACTGCATTTGATTTTTAGAATGAAAATAGGCAGGCAAATGGGGAGAGTAAAGTATCAGGATCAAAGCTCCATCACAATATCTTTACAAGGCTGAGAAACTGAGTACAATGGTTTTGGTGCTTTTATTCAAAGTTCTATCAGAAACTGATGCTTGATTTTGGAGCAGACAGTCTTTATCCTTGGGCTATTGTAGAATAAATGCATCCTAGAAGTGATGCACTTAGATTAGAGGGGAAAAAATAGCTCAGAAAATCCTGTTCTTACCTGTACCTGAGGTAACTGGTGTAAACTTCAAAGTTTACACCAGTTACCTCAGCCACTGGGAGCCATGTTCAGCCAAACCTGCCGACGCAGCAGGTAAACAAACTGGCCCAGTGCGCCAGGGTGCTTACCCTGGTGAGCTGCATGCCTGAGGTTGCTGACCCCTGGTCTAGGGATTGCAGTTAAAATAAACAAAGTGATTGGTTCAAGCCACAGCTAAAACCTTATCCATGCCCAGGCATTAGGAGTCCTCCCTTGTCACCTTTATAGCTTTCTTCACCTGTGACAAGCATTGAAGAGTCCCTGGAAATGTGAACTGCAAATACCTTTTAGTAGGGAGACCAAGATAAGCATCCAATTACATAAAAAATGAAATTAGCAAAAACCAAAACAACCTATCAAAGGTATGGGCGGTCCCACAGTCCCAGTTATTAATTGTCCAAAACCAGTCCCATCCACTTAAACTTCATTCACAAGCCCAATTAGAGTCAGTGCTGAAGGCTGCACTCCTCAGCCAGTCTGAAGTACTCTAGTGAAGTCCATACCACCAAGTGCCACCTTGATACGTAGCTTGTAGATTCACTTCCAGAAAGCCACCTCCACCACTGTGGCTGCAGCCAGGTCTGGCTCCATCAGTCAGCTTTACTAGCTCAACTCACCTCCACTGAGTTCACATATACCCTTATCATCACAGTGCCTGTGCACCTTCCAATTATGCCAGCGACCTATTTAGTATCTGTTACATGTAGGGCTGTCAAGAGATTCAAAAAAATAATGGCGATTAATCACACTGCTAAACAATAATAGAACACCATTTATTTAAATGCTTTTGGCTGTTTTCTACATTTTCAAATAGATTGATTTCAATTACAACACAGAATACAAAGTGTACAGTGCTCACTTTATATTTATTTTTATTACAAATATTTGCACTGTAAAAAACAAAAGAGAGAGTATTTTTCAATTCACCTCATACAAGTACTGTAGCGCAATCTCTTTATCATGAAAGTTGAACTTACAAATGTATCAAAAAACTGTATTCAAAAATAAAACAATGTAAAACTTTAGAGCCTACAAGTCCGCTCAGTCCTACTTCAGCCAATCACTCAGACAAACAAGTTTGATTACAATTTGCAGGAAATAATGATGCCTGCTTCTTGTCAGAGAATCATAGAAGATTAGGCATGGGAGAGACTTCAGGAGGTCATCTAGTTCAACCACCTGCTCAAAGCAGGACCCACCCCAATTAAATCATCCCAGCCAGGGCTTTGTCAAGCTGGGCCTTAAAAACCTCTAAGGATGGAGATTCCACCACCGCCCTAGGTAACCCATTCCAGTGCTTCACCATCCTCCTAGTGATATAGTTTTTCCTAATATCCAACCTAGACCTCCCCTACTGTGACTTGAGACCATTGCTCCTTGTTCTGTTATCTGCCACCACTGAGAAAAGCCAAGCTCCATCCTCTTTGGAACCCACCTTCAAGTAGTTGAAGACTGCTATCAAATCCCCCCTCATTCTTATCTTCTGCAGACTAAATAAGCTGTTTCCTCAGCCTTTCCTCATAAGTCATGTGCTCCAGCCCCCTAATCATTTTTGTTGCCCTCCACTGGATTCTCTCCAATTTGTACACATCCTTTCTGTAGTGGGGTACACAAAACTGGATGCAATGCTCCAAATGTGGCTTCACCAGGGCCATATAGAGGGGAATAATCACTTCCCTCGAACTGCTGGCAATGCTCCTACTAATTTAGCCCAATATGCCGTTAGCATTCTTGTCAACAAGGGCACACTGTTGAGTCATATCCAGCTTCTAGTCCACTGTAATCCCCACGTTCTTTTTTTGTAGAACTACCACTTAGCCACTTTGGCCTTCCTGGTCCCCAGCATGTAGCAGTGCATGGGATTCTTCTGGCCTAAGTGCAGGACTGTGCATTTGTCCTTATTGAACCTCATCAGATTTCTTTGAGCCCAATCCTCCAATTTGTCTAGGTCATTTTTGACTTTATCCCTACTCTTCAGCGTATCTACCTCTCCCCTCAGATTAGTGACATCTGTGAGCTTGCTGAGGGTACAATCCATCCCATCTTCCAGATCATTAATGAAGATGTTGTACAAAAACAGTCCCAGGACTGACCTTTGGGGCACTCCGCTTGATACCAGCTGCCAACTAGACACTGAGCCATTGATCACTACCCGTTGAGCCCAATGATCTAACCAGCTTTTGATCCACCTTACAGTCCATTCATCCAATCCATACTTTTTTAACTTACTGGCAAGAATACTGTGAGTATCAAAAGCTTTGCTAAAGTCAAGATATTTAACATCCACTGCTTTCCTCATATCCACAGAGTCAGTTATTTCATCATAGGAGGCAATCAGGTTGGCAAGGCATGACTTGCCCTTGGTGAATCTATGTTGACTGTTCCTGATCACCTTCCTCTCCTCCAAGTGTTTCAAAATAGATTCCTCGAGGACCCACTCCATGATTTTTCCAGGGACTGAGGTGAGGCTGATCGGCCTGTAATTCCTCGCATTCTCATTCTTCCCTTTCTAAAAGATGAGCACTATATTTGCCTTTTTCCAATCGTCTGGGACCTCCCCCAGTCACCACGAGTTTTCAAAGTAATGGCCAATGGTTCTGCAATCACAACAGCCAACTACCTCAGCACCCTCAGATGCAATGCATCTGGCCCCATGGATTTGTGCATGTCCAGATTTTCTAAGCAGTCCTTAACCTGTTCTTTCACCACTGAGGGATGCACACCTCCTCCCCATACTGTGCTGCCCAGTGCAGCAGTCTGGGAGTTGACCTTGTTGGTGAAGACCGAGGCAAAAAAAGCACTGAATACTTCAGCTTTTTCCACATCATCTGTCACTAGGTTGCCTCCCCATTCAGTAAGGATCCCACACTTTCCCTGACCTTCTTCTTGTTGCTAACATACCCATAGAAACCTCTCTCGTTACCCTTCACATCCCTTGCTAGCTGCAACTCCAGTTGTGTTTTGGCCTTCCCGATTGCACTCCTGCATACTCAAGCAATATTTTTATACTCCTCCATAGTCATCTGTCCAAGTTTCCACTTCTTATAAGCTTCCTTTTTGTGTTTAAGCTCACCGAAGATTTTTCTGTTAAGCCAAGCTGGTCGCCTGCCATATTTACTATTCTTTCTGCACATAGGGATGGTTTGTTCCTGCACCCTCAATGAGGCTTCTTTAAAACACAGCCAGCTCCCTGGACTCCTTTCCCTCTCATATCAGTCTCCCAGGGGATCCTGCCCATCAGTTCCCTGAAGGAGTCAAAGTCTGCTTTTCTGAAGTATAAGGTCCATATTCTGCTGCTCTCCTTTCTTCTTTTTGTCTGGGTCCTGAACTCGATCATTTCATGGTCACTTCTGCCCAGGTTGCCACCCACCTCTACTTCCTCTACCAATTCTTCCTTGTTGGTGAGCAGCAGGTCAAGAGGAGCATGGCCTCTAGTTGATTCCTCCAGCACTTGCACCAGGAAGTTGTCACAAACACTCTCTAAAAACTTCCTGGATTGTCTGTGCACTGCTGTATTGCTCTCCCAGCAGATGTCAGGGTGACTGAAGTCCCCCATGAGAACCAGTGCCTGTGATCTGGAAACTTCTGTTAATTGTCCGAAGGAAGTCTCATCTACATCATTCTCCTAGTCCAGTGATCTATAACAGACACTCACCATGACATCATCTTTGTTGTTCTGGCCTCTAAACTTAATTTAAAGCCTCTCAACAGGCTTTTCTCCAGTTTCATATTGGAGCTCTGAGCAATCATACTGCTCCATTACATACAGGTCAACTCCTCCACCTTTTCTCCCCCACCTGCCCTTCCTGAACACTTTATACCCATCCCTGACAGTGCTCCAGTTGTGTGAGTTATCCCATCAAGTCTCTGTTATTCCAATCACATCACAGGTCCTTGATTGTGTCAGAACTTCCAGTTCTTCCTGCTTGTTTCCCAGGCTTGTGTTCTTGTACAGGCACTTAAGATAACTAGCTGATTGCCCTACTTTCTCAGTATGAATCAAGAGGCCTCCTCTGTTGCACCTTCCTCCTTGTGTTTTCTCCCGGAATCCCACTTCCCCACTTACCTCTGGGCTTAAGTCATCATCCCCGATGAACCTAGTTAAAGCCCTCCTCACTAGGTTAGCAAGCCTGCCTGAGAAGATGCTCTTCCCTCTCTTCGTTAGGTGGATTCCATCTCTTCCTAACAATACTTTCTGGAGCAACATATCATGGTTGAAGAATCCAAAGCCCTCTCTCCAACATCACCTGGATAACCAGACATTTATTTCCACTATTCGATGGTCCCTACCTGGGTCTTTTCCTTGAACAGGGAGGACGGACAAGAACACGACTTGCATCTCAAACTCCTTTATCCTTCTTCCCAGAGCCATGTTGCCTGCAGTCACATGCTTAAGGTCATTCTTGGCAGTGTCATTGGTGCCCACCTGGAGAAGTAGGAAGGGGTAGCGGTCCGAGCTCTTCATCATTCTCGGTAGGCACTCAGTCACATCCTGAATTCGAGCTGCAGGCATGCAACACTCTTCTCAAGTTCCCCGGTCTGGACACAGATGGATGACTCCATTCCCCTGAGGAGGGAGGCCCTGACTATCACAACCAGTCTCCTCCTCTTGGGAGTGGTGGTCATGGAACCGCCATCCCTAGGACTATGCATCCCATGCCTTATAGTTGATGGGCTCTCCTTCTGATCCCTTTCCTCAAATGACTCTTCCAAACTGCTCTCTGCCATAGTACCTGTGCAGAGAGCCTGAAAACAGTGTCTTACCTGTATCTGTACTGGGGGTACATGGGTTCTCTTCCTTCTTCTTCTAGAGGTCACATAGTGCCAATTTTCTTCCCTGTTCTGCATTGCCATCTCAGGTTCTTCAGCATGCTGTGCCTGCAGTACCAAATGTTGATTTCTAATGCAGCATTCTCCGCAGTTCCTCCCGGACGGTTCTCAGGCAAACTCCCTCTGTTTGCCTGTCCCCTGTTTGCTGCATTTTTTGTTTACAGTATCACCTGAAAATGAGAATGGGCGTTTGCATGGCAATGTTGTAGCCAGCGTCGCAAGATATTTATGTGCCAGATGCACTAAAGATTCCTATGTCCCTTCATGCTTCAGCTACCATCCCAGAGGACATGCACTCATGGTGATGATGGGTTCTGCTTGATAATGATTCAGAGCAGATCGACGCATGTTCACTTTCATCATCTGAGTCAGATGCCACCAGCAGATGGTTGATTTTCTTTTTTGGTGGTTCGGGTTCTGTAGTTTCCACATCTGAGTGTTGCTCTTTTAAGACTTCTGAAAGCATGCTCGTCCCTGTCAGATTTTGGATGGTTTGCTATTTTTTTTTAAATATTCACACTACTATGTGTTTATGTCAGAGAAATGCCTTACACTTAGAGTTGTAGTGGGAGGACGAGGGAGGTTGGAAAGCAGGCCGAGGAAAAGACTGCACATGTGGCTGAGCGTACACAAGGAAGTGTAGTTGTAGCTGTGTCATTTCCAGGATAATAAAGAGACATGATGGGCAAGCTTTGCGTGCCTTGAAAGCTTGTCTCTCTCACTAACAGAAATTGGTCCAATAAAAGATATTGTCTCACCCCCTTGTCTCTCATACAGAAGGAAAACAGTCTTAAATACCATGGAACACTGGCCTCAATACCTGTGGAGTCAGCTACTTCACACATATGATCCAAGCCAGCCTGTCGGAGGTAGGAAATGAGGGAGAATACAGAATACCTAAAAGCTGCTTATCTTAGGGTTTAGTTGTTCCCCTACATGTTTTTATGCTAATGTTGGTTCTTAGTTACTTGACTAACTAATCCTAAAGATTTGTACAGTTTTGCAAAAATCTCCAGTATAATTATTCAGTGGCATTGCAAATGCATTCCTGTTAAAGAAGAGTTGTTAGGATAGTCTCTGAAAATAATCTCAGTTGATTTCAGCTGAATTGAATGAAATAGGCATTTAACAAAACAGAAAGCTCTATTTACATAACATAGAGATGATGACAAACTGGTAAAATTTGTGAAATTCAAAAGTAAAATTTACACTCTCTCCTTAAAGTGACACAGTCACTTTGGGCAAATTGTTCCTTCAGATACATACCTGTGTGGCTCCCACTAATATTAGTGGGAGTCGTGTGTGAGTGCATCTGAGAAGAGAAGACCTTTAGTTTATTTATAGTGCTCACTAATATTTTAATTTCCCCTCCTCCATATGACAACAGCCACTTGAGTCACTGGATATGGTCCTCTGCCATGTTGGACCTTTGTAACCCTGATCCATCGTATGTGTCTAGAGCTAGGCATAAAGACTGTTTATAGCACTTATGTGTGTCAAACCCATATTACAGAGAGTCAAAAGAAAACTGAAATTTCATCAAAAGCAAAGCAAATTACTCCCTCACCTTGGAAAACAACCTGGCAAAGAACTAGAGGAGGTGGTTGCAGAGCCTCCAAATTGTCCTGAAATTGTATTGCAGAGAGAACTAGGAGTGTGAAATCCTCCACAATAACAAAAGGGGCAGACTCAGAAGCCTTGGAGATCTACAGTATAATCCATTAGAGCAAGAGGCAGACAGCAAACTGCTAGATAAAGTAATCCAAAAATGTTATAAATATTGTCATGCATGCAGGAATGTCACTTGGGAAAATAACATTTTCTTTACAAGAAATTAACTGCCAGATGAGACTGTTGACCATTATATTGCAGATTTATAAATTAAAGATAAATTGTGTGAATCTGAATCATCAGCAGGTGGACCAATCAGAAAATAAATTATTTGTAGTACAGCTAAATATGAGGTCAACACAAAATTGCTACAAAAATGGATTAGATTTTGCAAAGAACAGTGGATATTTGCAGAGCTAGAGAAAACTGTTTCTCAAATTAATGTGATATGAGGAAATGAAAGAACTAACATGTATATTAAGGCATAAAAACAGAATACAAGGGTACACAAATTGCAGACGCCGGATTTGTTTGCAGGGAATTGGAGGCAGTCACAATGTAAAAGTGACTAGCACAAGCCTTTTGAAAACCTCCAGTGAAGAAGCTTCCACAACCTCTCGAGACAAACTGTTCCTTGTCCTACTGTTCTTACAGTTAAGAAGTTTTTCTTCATATTCAATCTAAATCTGATATACTGTAGTTTGAACCATTTGCTTCTATGGCAAAAGAGAATAACTTTTCTCCATCTTTTTTGTGGCAGCCTTTCATGTATCTGGAGATTGTTATCATGTCCCCCCTAATCGCCTCTTTCCAAACTAAACATACCCAGTTCCATCTACCTTTGCTCATAGGAGTTGCATTCCATCCCTTTGATCATCTTTGGCACTCACCTCAGAAGCCTTTCCAGTTTTTCCACATCCTTTCTATACACTGGTGATCAAAATTGGACACAGTACTCCAGCTGAGGCCTAACCAGTGCCGAGTGGTAGTATCATCTGCAGTGCCTCTATTAACGCAACTTAAAATTGTATTTTCTTTTTTTTTGCAACAGCATTGCATTGCTGACTGATGTTAAGGCTATGATCCACCACAACTCCCAGATCTTCCTCATACCCACTGTGCTAGCTGAAAGAAAAATAGGCTGTGGGGGCTCTATGCCATCTGAGAATCCCCCTATTCAGGGGCAAGCCCATGGAAACTAGATCTGCTGTGCAGACTTGAGCCAAAGTTCCCCTTATGCAGCCCCAGATTTGAGGTAATGTGTTTTCCACCTCAAACAGAAAATACCTGTGGTTCTTTTTTTTAAATCAAAGGTAATCTAGGTTTTCTTCCTTCTTTCTGCACCAGCTTGCATTTGCTTACATTCTTAGTTTACATTCCAACCTTGTTTATGTTATGAGCCATTTTTATGCACCAAATTTCTTGTTTATGTATCACTGATGATGGCCACATACCAGAGAGAATAGAGTTTATTTTATTTTATTTTGTTTTATAAAACCCAGATATGACATACACTATATTTAATATGCTTTCAATTCTTATGCAAGTGTAATAGGTCTCTAATTAAATGTCCTTCGCTGTGGCACCCAACTAGCAAAAGACAAACATTTATATGAGACCTGGCATGCAAATCACAAAAATAGAATTTAGAATGCTGTATAGAAAGACAGTAAAGAGAAAAGCTTGCACAATGAGAAGAGAGAGTTGTATTTGTTAGTCAACTATTACAAAGGAAAGCTATAGAATACTAACATTAAAATACTGAAATTGCAGAAAATTAATATTTCAGAGTCTATATATTGACTTACCCAGTTTTTTTAAATATTTAACATGCTTGAACCATATTCTAGATTAATAGTCAAAAATGAAGCACTAGGAGCGTCAACTGCTATCTTTTATATTCTATGCCCAATAACTCATAGTTTTAAAATCTAAAGCTAACTCTCCACAGTATTTGAAAGGCAGAAGAAGGAAAATGATGGCATGCACTGCCTTCACCAAAATGTGATGTTAGGGTTGCCAACTGGGATAATTTTACTGGGAGTCTAGTGATCTTTGCTGTTTTCCCTAAAGCCCCAGTTCCTGGAATTATTTGAATATAAAAAAATTCCAGTTTTCATTAAAAAAAGGTTCTAGCCATCATGGTTGCAGAAAAAAAGGTTGAAAACATGAATTCCAAGGGCTCAAAAATGAGAAGGAAAATAAAATAAACCGCATATTTATTGTGATTTTTTAAAATCACATTATTTTGGGGGCCTGGCTCATGATTTTCATGATGCTTAGGGTTGGGAATACTCTAGTATATTTCAATTAGCAGCAGTGAGAAGAGAGGAATGATTCAAAAACCTATAACCCCCTCTCCATGTTAGCACTGGCTGCTTCGCAGACCCTTTGTATGTATGCCAAAGTTTTGCCTTGAGAAAAATTTTACAGCTGAGTTACTCAAATCTCTGAAATGATAGTTTCTAGTAGAATGGGAACAGTACAACTTTAACTAGTGGGAAGAGATTTAAAAGAACATGCTGCTTTTGTGTATAATTAAATTATGGTGGGAGATTTGCAGTCAATATGCTAATGTTTTTACAAAACTGCAAATAATGTAATACTTCATAAAACCACTACATATACTTATTAATTTTTAATTCAGACCTAAGTAGCAAGGGGCCAGGCCATTCTGTCTCATAAAAAAAAATCTATGGAAGGACTTTGGGAGAGCAAATTTCTTCAAGGATCTTATTGGAGACCTCTGTGGTTCAGGTTGGCATGGAAGGCAGAGGCATGAGTTCTGTAAAAAAAACAACTGTTACTAACCTTCCGTAACTGCTGTTCTTCAAGATGTGTTGCACATGTTCATTTCAGTCTGGATGTGTGCATGCCTGCATGGTCATTCCCTAAGTGGTACCCATCAAGGTGGCTTGAGCACCCTCTGCTGCCACATTCCACTGAGTGCCAGTATAAAGGGCACAGCCAACCCTGAGCCCTCTCAGTTCCTTCTTGCCAGACAACTCAGATTCCGAGTAGAAAGGCATGTTGTGGAATGGACATATGCAATACATCATGAAGAATAACAGTTACAGAAGGCTAATAAAAATTTTTTTCTTCTTCAAAATGATTATACAAGTCCATTTCACTCTTGATAACCCACAAGCTATAAAGTAGGAGGAGGGATTGGAGTTTATGTGCACACAGAATGGAGTACAATTTGTCCAAATGTAGCTTCGTCTCTAGAGCACTGAGTGATGGCACAATGCAGAGAATGGCAACCATTGGCCCACGGCCCACCAGAGTAAGCACCCTGGTGGGCCAGGCCGGTTTGTTTACCTGTGCATCTGCAAGTTCGGCTGATTGTGGTTCCCACTGGCTGCCGTTCACCACTCCAGGCCAATGGGGGTGATGGGAAGCGGTGGCCATCACATCTCTCAGCTGGCGCTGCTTCCCACCGCCCCCATTGGCTTGGGACAGCGAACCGTGGCCAGTGCGAGCCGCGATTGGCCGAACCTGTGGACGCGGCAGGTAAACAAACTGGCCCAACAAATGGAGGAGGTTAGACTAAATTCTTTGCAAAGAGATTGGGAGACCTATAATTGTGCCGGTGATGGCCCAAATAGTTGGGTTGACAAATTGAACTGTTCAGTTCTGTCTGTGTAGAATGACACAACTCTTCTAACATCTAAGGTATGCAAGCATTGCTCCTCTCTATTGGTATGTGGTTTGGGGGTAAAACATAGGTAAGTGAATTGACTGGTTAACATGAACACTAGACACTACTTTGGAGAGAAATCTCAGATGAGAGTGCAAATATACTTTAAAGAATCTAAAGAAGATTGCATAAGGCAGTTCAGAGATCAGAGCATACAGCTCAGTCACCCACCTTCAGTGATAGGTGCAGCAAGAAGCAATTTGTTAGAAGCTCAAAAAGATGCCCCATGAGCCTTGACAAAACAAGGTCTAGCAAGGTTCCCCTGAACTGCCTGTTGCCACAGAAACTCCTTATGTATGATGTACAAAACAGGGGGGAATCCTCACAGGTTCCAAAAAGGCCACTGGGCTGGTGGTGGGCTTCAGTGTCTTCCAGTGCTGTGATGGCTGGTCCCCACTTGATAACATAAGAATGACCATATTGGGTGAGACCAGTTGTTCATGTAGCCCAATATTGTGTATTCTCACAGGGGTCAGAGTCAGATGGTTCAGAGATAATGACTGGAACAGAGAAATTTTGAGTGATCCATCCGTGGTTCTCCCACCCCAGTTTCTGGCAGTTGGAGGTTTATGGACACCCAGAGCAGGGGTGGCTCCAGGCATCAGCACACCAAGCACGTGCCTGGGGCGGCAAGCCATGGGAGGCGCTCTGCTGGTCGCCGTAAGGGTGGCAGGCAGGTTGCCTTCGGCGGCATGCCTGTGGAAGGTCCCCTGGTCCCACGGCTTCGGAAGACCTCCCGCAGGCGTGCCGCCGAATCTGCAGGACCGGGGACCTCCTGCAGGCAAGCAGCTGAAGGCAGCCTGCCTGCCATGCTTGAGGTGGCAAAAACCTAGAGCTGCCCCTGATCCAGAGCATGGGGTTGCAACCATGAAAATTTTAGCTAATAGCCATTGATGAACCTATCCTCTATGAACATATCTAATTATTTTTTGAACCCAGCTATACTTTTCACCATCACAACATCCTCAGGCAATGAGTTCCACAGGCTGACTGTGTGTTTGTGAAGAAGTACTTCCTTTTGTTTTTTTAAATCTTCTGCCTATTCATTTTAATGTGTGACCCCTAGTTCTTGTGTTATCTGAAGGAGTAAATAACACTGCCCTATTCTCTTTCTCCACACCATTCATGATTTTATAGACCTCAACTATATCACTCCTTAGTCATCTCTTTGCAAAGCTAAAAGGTCCCAGTCTTTTTAATTTCTCCTCATACGGAAGCTGTTTCAATATCCCTAATAATTTTGGTTGCCCTTCTCTGCACCTTTAGAAATTTTAATACATGTTTTTGGAGACAGTGCAACCTGACTGCACAAGGTATTCAAGATGTAGGTATACAATGGCATTATAATAGTTTCTGTCTAATTATCTATCCCTTTCCTAATGTTGACTAATGGTTAGCTTTTTGACAGCCACTGAACATTGTGTAGTTGTTCTCTGAGACGTATCCACAATTACTCCCTCTTGATCTCTTTCTTGAGTGGGAACAGAGAAGTTAGACTCCATCATTTGGTGTGTATACTTGATATTATTTTTTTCCAATGGGTATTACATTGCACTTATCAAAATGGAATTTTATCTGCCATTTTGTTGCACAGACATTCCATTTAGTGAAATCCCTTTGTAAATCTTTACAGTCAGCTTTGGACTTTCCTATCTTAAGTAATTTTGTATTGCCTGCAAATGTTGCCACTTCACTGTTCACCCCCTTTTCCAGATCACTTATGAATGATCAGCAAAGGTCCCACTAAAGATCCTCAGGGGACTCTGCTATTTCCTTCTCTTCATCATGAAAACTGACCGTTTATTCCTTTCCTTTGTTTCCTATCTTTTAACCAGTTACTGATCCATAAGGGGACCTTCCTTCTTAACCCATGACTGCTTACTTTGCTTAACAGTTTTGGTATGGGAGCTTTTCAAAAGTTTTCTGAAACTCCAAGTACACTAGAATCGACTGGATCACCCTTGTCCACATCTTGTTGAGACCCTTAAAGAACTGGTGAGACATGATTTCCCTTTACAAAAGCCGTTTACAGGATACAGGTTTCTCTTTCACCAGCAACTGAGGACGTGCCAACTATCATTAATCCAATGCTGGAATGGTGTTACGCACGGAGATACCCATACTGTTTGCTGACAAGGTTCTGAAGTGTTTGGTAAAGAACTGAGATACTACCATTCTTCTCAAGCTCTAAAGAGTCTAAGTTACACATCCTACATATTATAGCCATTTGATAAAGACTGGAAAATCTTCTCTGACAGAAGATTAGAGGGAAATGTTTCTGTGTGTGTGTGTTTTCACTGAAGTACAGAAGTCTAAATAGTATGTTGCAGTCTCACTTTTACATATATGTAACAGCAAGAAAAAAAAGTGGGGGGGGCGAGGGAGAGAAGCCTGTACAAGGAAAACTAATAGGTTTACTGCCTAATAATTTATGTGCTTACAAGTTATTCTTAGTATTCCAAACACTATTTATAATGGTTTATAACTATTTACAATGTTTTATCTGTGCATTCTGGGGAACTATTAACACCCACTTACCTGGGTTTTACACAGAACAGCCCTGAGGTTTAATTTTGTAATCCTTTCTGAAAAGTCCTGAAAAGACAGAACTCTGGCCTATGCTTCAGCAAAGAGTTAAGAGGTGTAGGAAAAAGGGGAATGTAATACATAATGTTACCTCAGCATCTTCCCAACCCATTACTTGAGCAGGCCCTGTAGAACAGCTAGTAATAAGCACGGCTGCCTCCTACACTGCATGGCTCCACTGGGACTCCTCATAATAGCCGTTCCTGAACTCAATAGACTACAGCTTTCTCCTTCCTGTTCCCTCATAGAAGAAACAGTATTCCAAACAAGGAGGCTGGGAGGAAGGACAGAGGTCACAGCACTGGTTTGTTTTCTCACCAGCCCACAGAGCAGGGTCACAAAGAAGAGTGTGTGTGTGTTTGTGTGTGTGTGTTCCACATTTTTGACTCCCCCCTCTTAGCACATAAGGAATTGCTGCAGCAGAGATTGTGCCACAGAGAAATAGCACAGAAACCTCTTCATTCTTCTCTTCCTTTTGGTCACTGTGGAATGCCTTTTATCCACTGACAGCCCTACTTGCTTAACTGCAACTCAGTCCTTTCCCTTCCTTTCTCAAAACAATGAACAGGTTTTCACAATATGCTGCATGGTTTTAGTATGTACAACTAATACTACGTTCTATATTTTGCATCCTGAAATGGATTCTGGCAATTGAAAAATAAATCCCTTTATCCTCCAGCATTTTGATTTGAATAGGAGAAGAACTCTGCAGTTTATTGAAGTAAAGCTGAAAATAATATGTTGGCTGAAAAACAGAAAAATCTGTAGCAAAGCTCTCATATAATTTCAAGTTGGGCCTATGTACCATTAAAACCAGTAAGGTAATAAAGAAAACTCTGGGGAAATTTAACAGGGAAGTAAAAAAACCAAAACAATGCAGAACCTCTGCAAATCAAAATCATGAAGGAGATCGATTTCCCTTGAGGAGAAGATACACAGCTAAAAAAAAAAAATGTTGAAACACAGGATGGGAGTTCTTCTTTGAGTAGTCACACTCATTGCAGAAGGTTTACACTGTACAGGAATATGTGAGACTGTTAGAAGTGTCTAACACGCTGTTTGGCATAGACATATTTTTAAAAATGTAATGTCAGAACTGTAGGAGTTTAGTAGATATAGCTATGGTACAACCAGAAGCAAAGGAGAAGATACTAATTCCATGAACAATAAGATCTATCTCTAAAGCAAATGCACAATCCAGACAAAGCTGGTCTGTTTTAGGACCATATACTAAAAGGCATGCAAAGTAATGTGTAATTGCAATGTGTGTAAGGGCGTCAGAAACTGGTTCTCTGATAATTTTGCCGTTGAAATAAATTGTACTGCTAAACTTCTTCTTAGTGGAAGTGTTGCAGACTAAGACCCGCTTTTTCAAATGCATAGGGAAAGGTGCAGATCTAGTATATGGTCATTAGGTGGTCGAGTGTATATTTAAAACTGTTTAATTATGTATTTGTATTCCCCGGTCCTAATCTGTTTACCTATCAACAATGAACTTTAGTTCACTTTTCCTAGACTTGCAGTAACTGGTGTGTTCCTGCGTAACCTTGATGCTATATTATTATTTAAATAATAAAAAGGACTAAGACAGGGGTAGGCAACCTATGGCACAGGTGCCGAAGGCGGCATGCAAGCCGATTTTCAGTGGCACTCACACTGCCCGGGCCTTGGCCACCAGTCCGGGGAGCTCTGCATTTTAATTTAATTTAAATGAAGCTTCTTAAACATTTTAAAAACCTTATTTACTTTACATACAACAATAGTTTAGTTATATAGTATAGACATTCAAAAAGACCTTCTAAAAAGGTTAAAATGTAATATTGGCATGCGAAACCTTAAATTAGAGTGAATAAATGAAGACTTGGCACACCACTTCTGAAAGGTTGTCGACCCCTGGACTAAGACATGAAGATATAACAAACAGAACCACTGAGCAGCAACACTCACCATACTTGGATACAGCAAGCCATTTGATTGCCTAGTAGAAGTTTGTTCATGACAGATTAAACATTTAGATCAAGATTACAAATAAACTAGACAGTGCATATAATATAACCAATGCATACTTCCACAAAAGATAAGAAAAATAGGATGTTTTAAATTCCCAATTATTTTCTATTTCTGAAATTTAGTGGATTTATACAATATGAACTGGGAACTTGTCATTTCAAATGTCGGGAAGCAAGGGTGGTGAAATGAGTTTTATGTTGGTTCCACTGTTCACAGGGGAATGTATTGTATTTTATCAAAAGGACACTACTTCAGCAAGATAAATGGCAATATCTGTTCAAATATGTTCCAGCAGTGAAAGAACATTAAAAAGGAGGTTGAAGGTGCAGTGCAATTTAGTTTAAAGATAAATTGATAGTGACAACTGCCTTCTTTCTCGATGTATTGTTATGAGAAAGTTTCTTGACTAATGAGGAAAGAGACTCACAAAAAAGGATATGATTTTAACATCATTTCTGCCCCACCCACTTCCCCAAAGAAAACACTAATAACTCATTATTTTGCAACTTTAAACTCATATGGCAACAAGCGCATGGATGTTCAATGGTCTTCTATAACTTATTACGCCATCAGGTCACATAATTCAATAATATCTCAATCCAATTCTTAAACTCAATTAGAGGCATTGCTTGTGATTACATATGTTTCTATTAAGAAGATACATTTTGGCCAAATTATGACTTGGGGTGCATGTGCTATAAGTCAGGGCAGAATTTAGCTGTACTGGTTAAGTTTAGAGTCATCTCTTTGGCAGTTCAGGCCTCAAATACCCCCCCATCTTTTTATCCCCCCAAAAAGCAGCAGCCCAAAATTTAGCTCTGATTAAAACTATCTCAGTATCCCTAATTGAACGGAAAGGGGAAAAAAGGGGTGGGATGTGTGATGTACTCTCCATTAATTATCATCCAGCACCTTCTTTTAGCCATATGGTGTATGGTTTGATCCCAGGCAATATATACAGTAGGTTGACCTCAGGTTGACCTACAATTTAACAGTTATGGAAATGGATATGCAACAAGGGACAACTTAAACCTAGACTGAAAAAACACCAGGGAAGGAGGCAAAGAAACAGAGCCCATTAACATGTACAGTAGAATCAAGCTGGCTGAATAAACTGCACAGTGTGAGCAAACTAATGACATCTTTCCCCTCCTCTTTACACTTCATACAAACTTTCATCATTCTTTCACATGCTGGGCACATAGGCAGGCATCTCTGTTTACTTAAAAGGTATAGAAATTGCATCAGGGTTTTTGTCCCATTAGTGCACTGTGCAATATTTACACAGGATTTGACCATTGTCCCTGAATCCTGCACAGTACTGAGTAGCTGCAAGTCATTGTTTTCAATGTGAAGAGACTAATGTATGGTATGAGAAGTCTCTGAAAAGTCTTCAAGAAAACAATGATTATCCATTTCGTGTCTCTATACTTGAAGTATATGTCATATGAAGAAAACAGTGGATGGAGTATTGTCACTGGAACAGTTGGATTCTAATATATGATTTTTATAGGAAAACTGGGCAAAATACAGTGCAGGGTCCAAAAGAGCTGGTGTAGATTATGGCCAGTTCTATTTACAAATTCTTCTTTCTCATCCAACTGTCTCAGGATCGCAACAAGGGCAGTTAGGACCAATGTTCAAAGCAGAGTCAAACCTGAGGCCGAGATTAGCAGGGGAGCCTGTAGTCAAGTTCCAGGCGAGTGTCAATAATAAGGATTAGGATCTGGGTCAGGATGTTATACCTATATAATAAAAACCAGCAGGATCTTATTAAGAGGGATAAGGCAAAGATGCCACATTTATTTAAATACAATAATAAAACAGATAAAAATAAACAACATTTAACCACTTATTCCTATTACTACTTATTCCTTATACACACACATATATATTCATTCACACAATCATTCATTCAGGTTCTGTATAGGTGTTATAGTTACCAGCAAAAGCAGCAAAGAATCCTGTGGTACCTTATAGACTAACAGACGTCAGTCTATAAGGTGCCACAGGATTCTTTGCTGCTTTTACAGATCCAGACTAACATGGCTACCCGTCTGATAGTTACCAGCCTAGAAGTTGCTCATGCCAAGTTACTGGCCAGGTAACTTGGTCATGAGGATGGAGCCGAGTCTGTGTCAGATGCACCTGGTGCTCCTGGAGGTTGGCAGCAGAACCAGAGACTCAAAGTTCTTAGTTTTTAGAGTCCATTTTTATAGGAATTAATTCCTGTGTTAGTCTATGGGAGCTGTCACATTCATGGTGGCTCCACACTGTTTAAAGTGGCACATTCCTTCCAGGTGTTTGGGATGGATCCCAGTTCACCCTCCGGGGGTTGTCTGGTGGTCCACTTGACACATTCTTCAGCCGATGGATCCTTTCTAGGCTGGCACCTCCCTAACCATTCACGTACCTCAAGCATTCATCAACATACATTCCATGTTTTAGGCAGAGTCAGTTAACGGCTTAAGGCTCACAGCAGGGGTGGTAACATAGTGTCCACTTCAAGAACAAAGTCAATTAACTTGTTTGTAAGTTTTACATAGTAACAGAGTATCTTTCACAGGACAGATACAATCAATGTTTTCTGCAGACAGGAGCTTACACGTTTTAACAGAAGAACTAAAAGATTTTTGTACTTGGTGAAACTGGGGGGGGTGTCACTGTCCCTTTGGGGAATCACTGTTAGTACCTTCTTTGATATCCCTACAAGGAGGCAAGTTCCAAATCAAACCAAGGTCAAAGACAGGAGTCCATGAGCAGCAAAACAGGAATGAGCAAAAGAAGATCTGCACTGTAGCCTGGAGATTTCCTAGAATGCCCCTTGGATTTTTAGGGGAGGGGGGCAATCAGTCAAGTGCCTTATGAGACTGCAATTCATAAAGGATGAGAAGACACAAACAAATACTCATGATTCCCCTGTCCCCTAACAGTATCACCTTCATGGTGCTTTCAGGTCCATTTGGCCAAGGAGTTATGCCTCTGAAATGGCTTTTAAACTCTTACTCAGCCTCTCGTGTAATTCAGAAATGCCCCAAACTTCTTTATTCAATGAGCCAGGCCTGCACAACATGCGGCCCGCAGAGGCTCGCTGTGCGGCCCGCGGCGGGATTCAAAAAGGTCTGAGCTGCCCGCAGCGGCGGGGAGCTCAGACCTCTTTAAATCCCAGCCACGGCCGGGATTCAAAAGGTTCTGGGCTGCCCGCAGCGGTGGGGAGCCCAGAGCTCTTTAAATCCCAGCCATGGCTGGGATTCAAAAGGCTCTGGGCTGCCCGCAGTGGTGAGGAGCCCAGAGCCATTTAAATCTCAGCCGCAGCAGGGATTCAAAAGGCTCTGAGCTGCCCGCAGCGGCGGGGAGCTCAGACCTCTTTAAATCTCAGCCGCGGCCGGGATTCAAAAGGCTCTGGGCTGCCCGCAGTGGTGAGGAGCCCAGAGCCATTTAGATCTCAGCCGCGGCCGGGATTCAAAAGGCTCTGGGCTGCCCGCTGCGGCGGGGAGCCCAGAGCCATTTAAATCCCAGCCCCGGCCGTGCTCTGGGCTGCTCTCAGTGGCAGGGAGCTCAGAGCTCTTTAAATCCCAGCCGCGGCCGAGATTCAAAAAGCTCTGGGCTGCCCCCAGTGGTGGGGAGCCCAGAGCCATTTAAATCTCAGCCACAGCCAGGATTCATAGGGCTCTGGGCTGCCCGCAGAGCAGGGAGCTCAGACCTCTTTAAATCTCAGCCCCGGCCCGGATTCAAAGGGCTCTGGGCTGCCCGCAGCCACAGAGAGCCCAGAGCCCTTTAAATCTCAGCCGCCAGGGACGGCTTTAGGCCAATTCATCCAATTCCCCTGAATCAGCCTGCACCTAAGAGGGCCGCATGCCCAAGCCCCAGTACAGTGTACCGGTAAAAGCCAGTGCGCTGTAGCGGGGTGGCCCAGCTTCCCCAGGGGGCAATTTAAAAGGTCTGTGGCTCCCAGGCCCTTTAAATTGCCACCAGAGCACCACTGCTGGAGCCCTGGGGTAGGGCTGTGGGGCTCTGGGGGCTATTTAAAAAGTCCGGGGTTCCCGTCGCTTCTACCGCCCCGGTCCTTTAAATAGCCACCGGAGCCCCACCACTTCCCCAGGGTTCCCGTGGCTATTTAAAGGGCTGGGGCGGTAGAAGAAGGGGAGCCGCGGGCTCTTTAAATAGCCCCCAGAGCCCTGCGGTAGCAGGGGAGGGTCTCCAGATGCCTTTGATGCCCTGGTCCTTTAAATAGCCCCTGGAGCCCCACCACTTCCCCAGGGCTCCTGCAGCTATTTACAGGACTGGGACAGTGGAAGCAGGGAAGCCCCAGGCCCTTTAAATAGCTCCTGAGCCACGGGCTGCTACTGCTACCCTGGTGGGGGAGGCAGGAGGAGGGGGCACTCACCATACAGGATGGGCTGTACCCCCTGTACCTGCACCAGTTGCCCGCAGTCAACCCCTGCCGCACCTCCTGCCCTGCCTGCACCAGTTCCTGTCTGCAGCCAGCCTTGCACCCGCTGGCCACAGCCAGCCTGTCTCCAGCCAGCCACTTACCCCCTGCCTTGCCTTCAGCCCTGCATCAACCCCTGTGTCCAGCCAGCCCTGTACCCACTTCCCTGTTTCCAGCCAACCCCTATCGCACCCCCCTGCCTGAAGCCAGCCAGTCCTGCACTCCTTTGTCTCCAGCCCTGCCAATCCATGCCGCACCCCCCCCCGTGGCCCTGCCTGAAGCCAGCCAACCTATCCCAGACTCCGTCTCCAGCCTGCCCCACACCCCTTGCCCAGCCTGCAGCCAGACCCTACCTCCAGCCACCTCCCCCCCACCTCCAGCCAGCTCCATGTGCACTGGTGCCCAGTAGTTCCCAGGGAAGTAACCCTGCACACCTGCTTCAATGAGGTGGGCAGGGAGCAGCTGGGACCCACACGTGCACACTAGCACACCCTCAGGGAGTGGCGGAGCTCATTTCTAGTTCAGACACATCTTTTTAAAAAAGAACTTTAGGTAGGGTTAACATACATCTGTACTTTCCCGGACATGTCAGGCTTTTTGGATCTTAAATCGCCATCCAGGAGGAAAATACGGACCTATGGTAACCCTACTGGTACAAAAAATACATACTGTGGCAGAACTTTTTATAGGGAACCGGTTGCTAAGAAATGAAAGGCTTTTTTTTTACATGTGTTTTTTTTTCAGTCATCCCTGCCGGGGCCCTGCCGAAAATGTTCGAATTGGGGCCCACTCTTCCTAAAGCCGGCCCCACCAGCTGCAGACGGGATTCAAAGGCTCTGGGCTGCCCACAGCCGCGGGGAGCCCAGAGCCCTTTGAATCCCGGCGGCGGCTCCAGCGGATGTGCTGGGGCTGTGATTTAAAGGGCTCGGGCTCCCCTCAGCAGCAGGAGCTCTGGGCCCTTTAAATCCCTGCCCCAGCCCCACATAGCTCCGGGTTCCTGCAGCCGCCGGAGCCCCACGCCCTTTAATTTGACCCTGAGGGCTCCCAGCCAGCTCTTCAGCTGGGAGCCCCGGTTGATTTAAAATCAAGTATCACCTCCCCACCCCCAACCTTCCTTTTTGGCCCACAGCTGTTTTGGTGGGGTGGCACTGGGAAAGGAGGGTTTGTTTCTGCAGGGCTGGGCGGTGCTGGGGCGGAGTGTTTCCGCTGGGCTGGGGGGCGTGTTTCCGCGGGGCTGGGGGGTTTCGGCCCTCAGCTGTTTTCTTTGGAGTAATGTGGCCCTCGCCGCTTTACAAGTTGTGCAGGCCTGCAATGAGCCATCAGATCATTCTTCCTAGTCCTTTTAAATTGATAGCATTAGATCCCTATTAACAGCAGAACTGGAAAGTTACATGGCAAGCTTTAAAGAGGGTGAGATAACTGAATGGGACTCCGGCCTTACAATCATGATCCAAAACATCTGACAAATGAGGGAGGAAAATCTGTTGTACTACATTTTCAAATGTGTTTATTTGTTTGTAAATCAACAGAAAGAAAAAGAGAATTGAGCAGCAGGGAATTTGTAGTGCACAACAGGATCATCTTGCAGTATATTGCCATCAGCAATAAAAAGGGAATAAAACTGCTATAATATGATAAAAAGAAATAAAATCAGTGTGTGTGTGTGTGTGTGTTCTATTTATTTATTTTTCCTAGTGTGTGTATGGAAAATATCATCAGATTTTTCACTTTTTTCATTGATACCTCAAGAAAGTACAAGGTATTTGCCCTTCATGTCAAAACTTATCCTTCCCCCAATATATATATATCTTACAGATCCTGATAGATGTTTAATTGGCTACAGTGTGTAGCATATTATGCTTTGTTCATTTTACTAAACAAAGATGTTTCTGCTTCACTGAAATTATATTTCTATGTAATAGAGAGAGAGAGAGAGATCTTCCAATGGCATTTCATAGGAAAGACTGCTTTTTTTACCCTTGACGTATGTTAAGTATTCCACTCAGGTTAGAGAAGATGATTGTCTGATTGCCTGCCCTGTTTTTTTTTGCCAGAACAGATAGAGTACGCTTATCTATTAAAAGCACTCCAGAGCAACATTAAGCCTGGACACCTGTGGAGCTTGTCAGCACAGGTTCTCAAACAGGTCACTGGTTGCTGGGTCAGCGTCAAGAACAGAATAATAAGCATTATTTGGTCTGAAAAACAGACATTTCTGTGCCTTTTTGCAGTCATCATGTTAAAAAAAAAGCTTCTGGGGAAGGAAATAAGAGAGCACGCTAAAAATATTAAATAGGGTTCAGGACTCACCCCCTCCCATTTTTATTGATTATTGATACATTTCTATATATTCTTGAATTATAAGAAATTGTCGAAAATTTGGAAGTGATAAGGGCACTGAAACAACAGATTTTAATATTCTGTTATTTATAAGAATGTCTTGCTTTTGCCTTATGGTTTAAAAAAGCACTTCTGTCAAAATCCAGAGTTTAAAGCAGGCATCAAAATTTTAGCAACTGTTCCTATAATTTTAATCCCTAGCCTCAATTTTCGAAAGAACTAACTGACATCTCATGAGCTAAGTCTTCTGGTATTATCCCATTGTTAAAGGTCCTGATCCAGCATTGATCTCACTGGAACTTCTCATATGCTTACATTTATGCATGTGCTCAAGTGCTTTGCTGGATTGGAGGATTAATGCATTGGAATCTTTGACTCATCCTAGATACATATATTAATAGATGGTTCTTTAAACTTTAGCAAGAAGACTAAAATAAACAATTGATTGTGTGATAAAGTACTAAAGCAATAATACTTTGTATTTAAATGCATTACTAAGTAGATAATAACCATCCAGAAGAAATAAATGGTGAGTTAACTTAATAGCAAACATCCAATATAGACTTGAACCATGAATATCGTTGTTAGTGTTATAAAGCATTTTCCTGTTACTGGTGGAACGAAAATCCCAAGAGGTACTGAGCATCTGCAAATGGGAGTAGCAGGTGCTGAGCAAAATTCAAGATCTTCCCTAACCAAACACATTTAGTTTAGAACAGTATCATTTTATGACTCTTTAATGTATGTTCTTTGGTTCTTCCAATAAGCCTAAATCATGTTTGGCTTTCCACCAAAAAGCTGAGGAGCTGATAACCGGCCAATCAAATTATCTGAGAGGATTAATGGTTCCACAGTAGGAGACCACCATTTTGTTGGTTCAGGTAATTCCTGTTTATAGTGTGTGCATGATGTCCTTTAACAATCTGAAATAATAGCCGCCAACAAATATATCCTACTAGATCCATTTCCCAGGATCTGTGATCATATGGATTTCTTTTTAACTAAACTCATTTTAGAGTCTTCTGTAAAATCATTCTCATTGGATAACCATAACCATTGTATTTGGATTTTAATATTAGCATATAAGTATTATTATTATTGATAGATACATAATATCCCTGTTCATTTTTGTTTGATATGTAGACACTGTTTTAAATTTAATAGCTTTTAAACTAGAAAAAGTATTAAACACTTTTATTCCTAACTTCTTTAAAAATAAAGTGTGATTCCATGTTATTACTGATAACTCCAGGTTATTCATGATCTAACACAAAGTATAACAAAATTTCTTTATATATAATATTTAGCCATATACCAGTAAGCCACAAGAATGTCCATACTATTAGGCTATTGGTGAATGGCTTGGGTGCAGTGCTTTGGCCTCATATGATCAACTGTCAGGGAGCGTCTACGTATATTTGTTCCTGACTCAGGATGAGGGGCTGGTCCAGATGACCTCTCAAGGTTCCTTCCATCCCTATATTTCTATGATCAACCACCCCAGAAGTGCATCATAGCTTACTAATGTATATTATGCAGTGGTTGGTTGCTATCTGAATGTGGCTCCTTGATTTTACATGTCATTTTTAATTACTCCCTTAAAAATGTTCTTAATTTCTTTTCACAAAGTATCCTTCCACGATGAAAAGTAGAGCCTAGTAAACTGATGATAAAATAGAAACACATTGATCATCGTTCAAGTATCAGAGGGGTAGCCGCGTTAGTCTGTATCCACAAAAACAATGAGGAGTCTGGTGGCACCTTAAAGACTAACAGATTTATTTGGGCATAAACTTTCGTGGGCAAAAATCTCACTACTTCACATGCATGGAGTGAAAATTACAGATGCAGGCATAAATAAACTGACATATGAAGAAAAGGGAGTTACCTTACAAGTCAATCTCCTTATTATTCTGAGCCCACATAATGATTTCATTTTTAAATTTTAACTCCTTCTCCTATTTTAAGGAACTGGTGTACTTGGACTCTATCGTCCCCCTCCTATACCACAGATGTTGGGATAAATATGTATTACATTATATACTAATGTTAGATGTGTAAAAAGTGTGAATAGAAAGGAGTACTTAAACGATTGGATGTGTGCCTGCCTTTTTAGCTTTGCTGTAAATTGTTATAACAATTTCTGTAACTAACCCAAGAACAAAAACACTAAGGCCATGTCTACATCTAAAATTTTGCAGCGCTGGTTGTTACAGCTGTATTAGTACAGCTGTATAGGGCCAGCGCTGCAGAGTGGCCACACTTACAGCAACCAGCGCTGCAAGTGGTGTTAGATGTGGCCACACTGCAGCGCTGTTGGGCGGCTTCAAGGGAGGTTCGGGGAACGCGAGAGCAAACCACGGGGAAGCTGGTCTCCTTTCCCGGTTTGCTCTCTCGTTCCCCGAACCCCCGAGCAAGCAGGTCTCCTTCCCTGCGGTTTGCAGGGTGGTTCGGCGAACGCGAGAGCAAACCGGGAAAGGAGACCAGCTTCGCCGCGGTTTGCTCTCGCGTTCCTCGAACAAGCAGGTCTCCTTCCCTGCGGTTTGCAGGGGGGTTCGGCGAACGCGAGAGCAAACCGGGAAAGGAGACCAGCTTCGCCGCGGTTTGCTCTCGCGTTCCCCGAACAAGCAGGTCTCCTTCCCTGCGGTTTGCAGGGTGGTTCGGGGAACGCGAGAGCAAACCGCGGCGAAGCTGGTCTCCTTCCCCGGTTTGCTCTCGCGTTCCCCGAACCCCCCAGCAAACCGCAGGGAAGGAGACCTGCTTGTTCGGGGAACGCGAGAGCAAACCGGGGAAGGAGACCAGCTTCGCCGCGGTTTGCTCTCGCGTTCCCGGAACCCCCCTGCAAACCGCAGGGAAGGAGACCTGCTTGCTCGGGGTTCGGGGAACGCGAGAGCAAACCGGGGAAGGAGACCAGCTTCGCCGCGGTTTGCTCTCGCGTTCCCGGAACCCCCCTGCAAACTGCAGGGAAGGAGACCTGCTTGCTCGGGGTTCGGGGAACGCGAGAGCAAACCGGGGAAGGAGACCAGCTTCGCCGCGGTTTGCTCTCGCGTTCACCGAACCACCCTGCAAACCGCAGGGAAGGAGACCTGCTTGCTCGGGGTTTGGGGAACGCGAGAGCAAACCGGGGAAGGAGACCAGCTTGATTACCAGAGGCTTCCTCAGGTATGCTGGGATACCTGCTTATTCCACGGAGGTCAAGAAAAGCGCTGGTAAGTGTCTATACTTGATTACCAGCGCTGGATCACCAGCGCTGGATCCTCTACACCCGAGACAAAACGGGAGTACGGCCAGCGCTGCAAACAGGGAGTTGCAGCGCTGGTGGTGCCCTGCAGATGTGTACACCTCCTAAGTTGCAGCGCTGTAACTCCCTCACCAGCGCTGCAACTTTCTGATGTAGACAAGCCCTAATTATTTGAGGCCTAGAGAAACAAGACAGAAAGTCTGTATGAGGGGGTGATAAGGACTTTGGGAAACAGTGTTGTTTTACCACTAACCCTTTCATCCCTTGGAATTTTTATTATGCCTATGTAAATCTTGTAATCATGTTCTTTAGCAATGTAAAGGGGGAGAGAAAACAGAATAACATGTAAATCAAACGCGTTAAGCTGGAATGTGAGAACGCTGAAATGTGAGCATGCTGGGTGAGTGGAAGTGAGTGTCTGTGACAGGTAAATGATTGATCAGCAAATAGTACCAGCCAAACTCAAGAAAGATTCACACCTATCTGCTGGCTGAAGATAACGCAGGAAACCAGATGACCCCCCGAGGGCAAGCCGGAATCTGCCCAGGGCACATCAAGAAGAAATAAAAGATAACATATGCGTAACACTTGCCCGTCATGAATGTACCATCCGCAGATCAAGCTGATTGATGGTTATCTCAATCATGACAGAGCAATTCCCATAGACTTACATTGAACCAAAGCCTATAAGAATAGAGCCAGGGGACTGTGATCTTTTCTGGTTCTGCGACCACCCTCTAGGAACATCGGATGCACATCTGACAATGGCTCGGCTCCTGCCTCGTGTCCAGTGCACCTGGCCAGTGACTTGGCATGAGCAACTGAAGGCTGGTAACTATAACTGATCATTGCAGAACTTGTATGAGTGAATGATTTTAACAACTGTCAGTTCTATCCTGTTGTATTTGCAATAAATGTGGCGATTTGCCTTATCCCTCTTATAAGATCCTGCTGGTATTATTTTATTAGTGTAACACAGAAACCTAGCTGCCTTTTCACCACTGAGCAGTTACCAGTTTCATTTTTACTTCAGAGAGAGAAAGTATAAAAAGAAGTTAAAGAATCACAAACTTTTATGAAATGGAATCTTGTCACTTTGAGTGGAGGAAGGCTGTTTCAAACTGTTCATTTTTCTCTTTTATCCCCTCTCATACCTCTCCCACAACTGCCTCCCCTCAAACCTTACTACCACCATTCCTTCATTATTTATATTGCTCCTTTGTAATTTAGGGATTGTTGCTTGTTTCATCAGAGAGATCATAGGTATGGTCCACTGCCATTGGTGCAAAGGTGTGACACCAAAAAAGTCAAACCAGGGTCCCTAGGCAGACTCTATTTTGTCATTAGGTATGACCTCAGATTGTTGCCATCAGTGATATCCTAATTTTTAATTGTAAACTATAGAATGAAAGAGGTTATTTCATAAACTGCTATGCTAGAAATGTTCAGAGATAGGTGTCTGACAATAAAACTTCCAATGGACGATTTATTGATTATCTGGTAGAAAATGTAGTTTCCAGAAAATCAAAATTTTCCATAGGAAAATTTAAATTTTGCTAAAATTTAGGAATTTAGGAATTAGGAAAACCTAAACAAAACATTTCAATTTTGGTCATTTTACCCAAATCAGAATATTTTGCTTTGTTGAATTGACACAAAACATGTATTTTTGAGTTGGTTGAACAATAAACAGCATTTCTCATTCTCTCATGAGAGTTGTAGTTTGGTCTCCCATTCTCTGGGCTTCCTTGCTGCACTACATCTCCCATAACGGAGTGTGGACCCCCCCTCTGATGAAGCTGCATGGTGCATCATGGGAGTCCAATGGCTCATGGTATATAAGGGGAGATGTGGTATGGCCTGGGAGCCTGGCCCACAGGGCACAATGGAGGCATAACGCGCTCAAGGTACAACTCCAATGAGGTACAAGAGAAAAGTGCAGTTTAATGTTGAATTGACTGGAAAGAAAGCATTTGGGGTAAGTTCTACAAGGACTAAAGGAAACATTTCCATGCAGGAATTATAAAATGCTTTATTTCAATTCAAAATTTTTGAAACGTTTCATTTCAACATTTCCAAATCAAAAGTTTTCAGAGTGTTTGGCAAAAAATTGGGTATTTTAACTTTTCATCTTGATTTTGGACAAATATAAAGGGGGAAATATTGGAATTTCCTATGTGACACAAATTCCAAATATCACTCAGTTCTAGTATAGAGTTCCTTTAAATAACAGGAAGATTAGCTTGTAAATAAAACTTTAGGGAGGGTGCAACACCCACATACTGTGGCAGAGTAGAAGAATTTGAGAATCTGAGAATTTCTTTCTCAAGTCATAAAGAACATGACACTCCCATCTGCAAATATGAAGAGGGATAACAGGAAATCCCAACGCACTTCTGAAAATACTTTCCAGGTGGAGAAATCTTTCACAATGTTTAATAGGATTGGCACCTGGCCAATATTGGCCTGAGGAAGGAGGAGCTACATATGGAGTATTTCAATATAGAGGACACAATTCTCAGATGCACTGGACTCATAGACTTTAAGGTCAGAAGGTACCATTATGATCATCTAGTCTGACCTCCTGCACAACGCAGGCCACAGAATGTCACCCACCCACTCCTGTAACAAACCCCTAACCTATGCCTGAGTTGTTGAAGTCTTCATACTCATATTCAGTAAGTTGAAGGGCAAAGGAAGCAAAAGTGACCCTAAGCCACTTTTCTCTCTCCTGGACCTGGAGTTGCCAATTGGCTGGTTAGAGCAACTAAAGAACTGTACTTGGCACTCTGGCCACACCATCTCTTGCCCCAGCTCATTCTGGAATACACCAGGTGTGGACAGAAAAGTGGAAAGGGATGTTGTAAAGCTGGATATGACATCTTTGTGCCTTGAGGGGCTCCCCTATGACAGGAGAATGTCCAGCTGCACCTTTAGGGCTGCTTTAAGTCAATTTTGTGCCTCTGGAGCAGCACAAGGAGGACTTAGTGTGGGCTAGATCTTTGGTCCAGGCTATCTGATCCAGCCAAAGTAGATCTTCAGAGGATGGAACTGGACACTTTCTTCATAATGACAACCACAGGATGATCTAGCGTATGTCCTAAGCATTCAGATTTAATTCTTGATTGTTAGCAATTTGTGAATGAAACTCAAAATTGAGAGTTCCTAAAGAAAGACACTTCCTTTCAATGTGATATAGGTTCTTCTCAATAGTGAATATCTGTAGTACATCCTATTAACACACACAGAAAGGGTTTAATATTTATACAAGAGGCAGCTAAGTGAATTACTTTAGGATACTGCCTTATTCTGGCTTTGTTCACTATATGAATGAGAGATGAGCCATGGTGGAGCTGAGCCAAGGGAGGATATTCTGTCATTTCTTCCTGCCCATAATAGTAATCACATTAAGTACAGTATTATTTTGAATATATTTTTCACCTGTTTATAATCTGTTTAATTTTGCTTTTTGGACCTCCATAAGGCCTTCTGCTTTGATTGCCTATGCTTGGTTATAATTTATAAACAATGAAGTCATTAAATGTCAATTTAATAAGAGCATTGTTCATTATTATGAAATATTAAACAGTGACCATGTCCTTCACATTGTAAATGAAGATCTCTGTTCAGTTACATTTATTCTCAGGTTTCTGCTAAAATATATTCACAATTTATAAAGAAAAAAATAATGTATTTCGTATCTTTAATAATATGCAATATAGAACATTGTGAACACAGATGTTAATATGCCATTGCTACTCCTTTCTGGACATAATCCTACTATTATACTTGTTTTAGTTGTTTTGTAACCTTCCTCTCTGGATAACTTTTCTTCTTTGCCTACAGACTTCAAGGTCAGCTGGAGGCCAGTCACTCTCTGCACAATATATAAAGCAATTTTACAGGTCAATTGTTAGTATGATGAATTAAGGATATCTAATGGTTTTATTATAGTTTAGACTCATAGACTAAATACATTAAAATATCTTTAAGAAATCTCCACAATCTCATTTCAGACAGTGAACCTACAGTCTCTCAACTGACCATGAGGTTACCATGGACTTCTAAAATTCAGTTTTTGCTGGGATGAGCGTTCCTTCCTCATTGCTCCTTCTTGACCTGGCTTTTTCCACACTAGCTGGATGCATGAACTGATTTATGCCTCTGGCTAGAATGACAGAGCATGAGCCAGTTTGAGCCATCAATGATAATCTGTGAATTGTTTGTTAAGGAATGTAAAATTAGTATGACAGACATCTGACAACACAATTTGCATCCAAATAGCACCTCCACAAAAAGCCTGGACGCTAAAGCACTGCAAAGCCCCCATCTGCCTCATGGAAATTAGGAAGTTCTCCCAGTCTATGCTGCTGGACCAATATGTGCAAAGAATATGAAGATCATGGGCCTGATGCTCCATTGCTCTTTTTCTTGTGTAATTATGTATATATCACTGCAAAGTGTGTGCAAAATGCTACCAAATAAGAACAGCAGTATCTGCAATGAGTCTCTATGAATACTTAGAAAGGTAGCTTTGACAAAGTCTTGCTTAAAGCATTAATATGAAGTTTATGGTGGGTAAATTTGACAAGCTCTTTATATGTACAGAAGGTTATAACACTATTTTAAAAGCCTTAAATTCTAATGAATGGATTTGAACTGCAAAAAGTTAGGCAAAAATTTGTATGACCTTATTAGCAGAGGCTATTTTCACATGTATTCCCATTGCTTCCCTCAATATGTCCTTTTGGTTCTTTAGGGCCTGGATTTCGCAAATGCCAGGTCATGATTTCTGATGCTCTCTTGTCAGTATTTGTTCACCTTCTGTGATATTGTTCAAAAGTACTTAATACGCAAATACAGCAGTGTTCATATCAAATGGGATTTTGTGAATAATTCATATAGTCCAATTTATTTTTTTTCTGAGTATCAGATGATAGTTTAGAATGGAGCACAATTAGTGCTTTTTAAGATATAGTCTTTCAAGCTTGTACCTGGACAGCCACTTTAAAAAAAAATGGAAATCAGATTTTCATAACTTAATTGCATGCTGTGAATAGCTTTTGGTGCATTTTTGGTATCTCACTAATATGGAAATAAAAAATGCAATGCTTCCTTTTATACCATTAGCAAATTTAATCAAAATTTTGCCTCTCTATGCTGGTTGTAGGGAGAATACCAGACTGGTACGCTCCTTTTATGTCTCAGAACAATGACATTTTCTTTTTGTTTCAGTCCTTTGCTTGAGAAATGGATGGTCTTAGAGTTAAGGTGCAGGATTTATGGTCTTATAGTTAAGGTGCAGATAAAAGGACACCTGAAGTAAAATGTTGGCACCATTGAAGTCAGTGGTAAAACTCCCATTGACTTCAGAAGAGCCAGGATTTCACCCCGGGTTCTGCCCCTGGTTCTGCCATTTTTTCTGCAGGGCATTAGGCAAGCCACTTCGGATCCAACTCTCCACTGCCTTGCACTGTGACATATTTATTTACGCCTGTGCAAAGTGGTTGTAAAATACTCTTTACTTATATGGTAATATTTTGCACCCATGTTGAACTCATTTTTCAGATTTAAAGAGCCACCCACTGTGTAAATGCCCACACAAGTCACAAAGATGTTGAATATCAGCTCTTTTGCACCTATTTCCTCTTCTGGAAAATAGTGGTAACAATTCCTTATCTTTTTGATAGTGTGAGGCTAAATGCTCAAGATGGATGCTCAATATTCAGGATGCTTAAATGCTTCATTCTCCTTGCTCTTCCACTAGTTTTATTAGTCTAACTCCATTGACGTTAGTGGGGTTACTCCTGATTCCCATTGGTGAGATGGTAGAATCAAACCCAGAAATGCAAAGCATTATAATTTCCTAAACCTTTCTTATTTTAGTGATGGGCAATAGGCAGAAAAATTCCTCAAAGATTCATCCCAGTTGTACTCCACAGATCAGCCAACAAAGTTTGTTTGGGGAGTGATGTATAGCTGCTGGCCTTCCTTTTAGAGACCCAGTTCATGGGAGTCAGAATCTTTTTCTGAACTAGGGTCTTCACATTAGTGATTGCCATCAGTGCCGTGCTGAGCTGGCTAAGTTCTGTTATGCAGTTGTTTCGCAAACTACGATGATTGTAACATGCTCAACTACCCTAAATCGAATGATTTAGCACTGGAACTGCCACAGAGTTTTCAAAAGGAATTAGCCTGTAAATTGATCTAAGCTATCATAAATTTTAAAATTTCATAATTCATCTGGTGCCAAATCCACCTTTCTCAGAAAAAAAATAAAACTTACCATTTACACAGCATTTTTCATAGTTCTCTCATGGCATTATAGGGATGTGTAACTAAGAATAATGTGATCACTTCATTGTTGTTGACAGGAAAACTGAGGAGAGTGGTTCAATGACATGCCCAACTTTATACAGCAAGTCAAAAACGGAGCTGGAAACTCAGAACTCTTAACTTTCAGTCCTGAGCCTAACTTATTCAGTGGACTCCACTGTTTCTTTCAAAGAGAGTTTTAGGGCCTGGCCAATAAACAACATAGTCGACCAAGGGATATTTAGTTATTTTTATGGTATTTAAACATGGTGCTGTTTGTTGCATTCTAAGAAATTCCTCATGGTGACTTGATGCTCAAAATAGAATAATGAAATTACAATGTCATAGCATATTTGCTTCGCTCTCCAAGACACGTGCTACAGAGGGATCAAAGAACCATGAGCAAAACTCAGTGGAGAACAGCTCTAGCCACCTTAACAGATTCACTCTTGCACATGTGTACATTTGCTGACATTTATTCTGCAGAACTACAGAAAATATGTAACAAATATAAACTAAGGATATTGTGACAATGTGCTGAAAACAGAAACAGATTCTGCCTCCAAGGGTATGTCTACACCGCATCTGGAAGCATGCTGCCCAATGCAGGTAGATAGACACTTGCTAACTGTGCTCAAGCTAGTGCACTAAAAATAGCAGCGTAGCCAGGGGGAGCATGGACAGTGGCTTGGGATAGCCACTCTAGGTTGTAGGCAGGGGATCCAGGTGGGTTTGTACTCAAAGTGCTAGCCCAAGCTGCTGCCCATGCTACCCCGGCTACAATGCTGTGTTTCTTATGCTAGCTTGAGCAGAGCTAGCACATCTGTCTACCCTCCCAGCTGCAGTGCATATATATCCTAGGAGATTAATATACTAGAAATGAGCCTGAAGAGAAGATGATGTGTTGACGACTGGGGGGTGAAACCCTGTCCTAGTTAATGTGAAGGAGAATTTTGCCACTGTCAATTTTTCATCTGTGGATTTGGAAGAGCATTCTATATGTTGTCAAAAGGGTAGAAGAAAGCACAGAGATGGGAGTAGCAGAAGTTGATGCACAAGACGTTAAAACAGCTAAACGCCAATTTATTTTTCACTGGAAAAGTGCAGGCTGATATCGGATTAATTGTATTTAGAGCTGTCTACAAATTAATGTTGCCTTTGAAAACTTAATTTTAGCATTACCTGATATTGTGATTTTAACTGTGCAGCCAAAATATTTTACTGGAACCCAGGGCTTTTTTGTTCGTTGAGCATTTTTATAACAGAAAGCTGGTTTTGCTATTGACAACTTAATTTAGAATTCTAACTAAGTAGCAAGTAGGCTTCCAATATCTTTTTTGCTGAAAATATCAATCTACAATCTTCTAAAATACAGGAAAAAGCAGAGGGTTTTTTCAAAATTTGTTGGGAGAAAATCCTCAGTCCCTTCTGCATTATTTTCTTTCCTTTCCTTCCTATAGTATCATTGATTTAATTGTTCTTAATTATGGGTCTGTGTCACAGATATACTGTGGTACATGCCTTCTCCACATTGTCCTTTGGCAAATCCATATATTTCTCCCAGTCTCTGTTGTTCCTCCTGCTCTTTTGCCTGCCAAGCTGTTCCAGAGCAGCTGGAAAAACAGCAGGGCAAACAGATTATTGGAAAAGAAAGGATATTGGCAAAAGGAAGGAGATTGAGTTTCATGCACAAGGGTGTGCAAGCAGTCCCTGTTCACCTTGAAACAGTCTATTTTCTTCTCGAACCTGCAGGAATTTACTATTTTTACGGAGATACCATAGGCAAGAGAGTAGTTATATTATGAGATGACCAATGTAACTATTAGGCTGAAGGGAGATCATAGAAAAGAGCAAAGTGAACCCCGAAAAAAAAGTGATTTGATCGCTACATGTGTCTGTCCAGGCATTTATTGACGTTCTACAGGTCCGGTGACTGGATCAATCAGGAGCTAGACTTGTAAAGCTCTCAATTTTGGCACAGCCCAAGTGTGCTCATGCTTAACTATTAAGATGTTATGTCACTATTATTTAATTGTAGAATGGAAATGACTAAGAGAGGAGCCATACAAGTACATTTAATTTTGTTTATCAATACAAATCAGGCCTCAAACAGAGAACCATTCATTACAGCAAATTATAGTACCTGGAACTGAGTACTTTCATAAGTGACAAAAGAGGTAATTGCTATTTATGTTTAATAAGTTATTCACAAAATATAAACCCATGCCATGAACTGGAGGTCAGAAAAACACGTAGGGGTAAAGTTTGAAAGGAGCCTGTGGGGTTTTTGATCACACCACTCCAATTTACATTAATGGGAGATGCACAGCTAAAACCCTGCAGGCACTGAGAATTTAGTGGTAAGAGACCGAGACTGCACAGGGATTTTCCAGAGCCCTTTGCAAAGTGTCTGCTGCTGCTTCTTCTTTTTTTAAGCTTAAGCAGAATAGTGGAACTAAAATTGCTCAGCAGGTATCATGAAGGACATTTCACACTCTGATAAACATTATATGCTTCTACATCAAGCCATAGGTGAAAGAAAAAGGAGAAAGTATTCTATTAGATAAGGAAGTGCCATAGTACAAAATATTCTTCCAGACATTTGTTTTCTCATATTATGTATCAATTGAAGGAAATACTTTAATTTATTTAGTAGATCAATAAAGATAAAATACTTTTTATATTGCTTGGTATTTGTTTATCTGTTTTCTAATGTACTCCTAGTAGCTTTTTCTAGGCACACACACAAAAAGATTATTTAAAATCATTCATCATAATAATTTAGCTTGACAAAAGAAGAAAAAAATACACTACATGAATCCCTAATCTACCAGAAATCTTCCTACTCAACTCACTCCCTCTAAAAAAAGTGTGAGTGAATATATAGACATCGCAGCTAACCCAGAAGTTCAACACACTTGACCTCTGTTGTATCAACAAGGAAAATGAATTGCTTGGTCCCTTCCCTAAGAATAACTTGCCACCAGACCCCTCACATTTAAATTAAATATAGGGACTGCCACTTTGAATATCCCAGATGATCACAGCTCTTGACATACAGCATGAAGACAGAAGAGGTCTCTTGTCTACACAGGGTTTTAAATCAAATTGAGTAAATCTGGTTTGAAAACGCTTGCATACACATGACAACCCATCACCGTGCACTAATTCTGCATTTATTGGGAAGTCTGGAGTCCTCTTGCAAAGTGATCTAGGTTTGCACTGAATTGATTGAGTTCAGTGTTTTGCTCATATGAACGCAATTGCTGCGCACCACTTTGTACATTCTCCTAGAAGCTATCCCACAGCATTTTGCAAGTTGACCATTACAGATCAGTCTGTTCATTTGTGTGCTCTCACTGCCCTGGTGTCATGTTTGGAGGATGAACCTTCCCTGACCCCCTGTCAGAGATGGCACAGAGCCAGGTTTTGCTATATGTGCCTGGATCCCAGTATATCACTATTCTGGTGATACAACCTCAATAGCACTCTGAAAGCTCCATAACATTGAAGGGTTTTATATAATTTATAATTCTTCCTGTATGAAACACGATTAATAAGCAGACAACTGCATCCTGCGCCAGTTGAAATTTCTGAATGCTTTTCAAATATAGACAATGGAGTATCTGCTTTTTTTTTTCTGTAAAAAGAACTACCATACTTGGCACCAGCACCATACACATTTTTGCGAAAGCCCGTCCATACCTTAAGGGACTACATCAGTTAATAAAGGTAATCAGAAATAGTAACACTAAAATCCTCTTACACGTTATTTGAGTTTGTGATGCAGTTAGGGCTGTTTCTGGGGCAATGTGCTGTCATACACAAGGCATGTGACAAAACCACAATTTAGCACATAATAAGTTTGCCACATGATACTCCCTGTAGTCTCACATGTATTCCAACTGCTGTTATTGAATTATTGAAAATTTAAATATCTTCTCATGATTTAATTTGCATGACTGGATATGCAAAAAAACTGCATGTGCAATTAGAGAAATGCACTTTTGTACATCTTTCTGAAATTCAAAAATATAATGTGGAATGCAGTCATAATGAGCTATTTTAAAGCCTCCAAAACTTAATTTCTAAAACAAAATCTCTAGAAATAAGGCAAAGACATTAGTCTCATTCAGGATTTTGTATAGCGCATCCTAATTAACATCTTTTTTTTTTTAATAGTAGTTCCTATGAAGACTTTCCAGACATTCATGAGGGATGGACTATGTACCCAGCAGCACAGATTCTAGGGCAGTGACGCTCAGACTAAGGCTTGGGAGCCACAAGTGGCTCTTTAAAGTGGGTCCTGTGGCTCTTTGCAGCATATCATATTATAACACTGTGTGATTTAATTATTCACCCCAGTCTAAGTTATTAACCTGTGAGGATGCTTTTACTATGTTATTAACCAATTAAGTTATCAATGTTCACTAAGCTAACTTATTCTGCTGTTAGAATTTAGGTAGACAGATAAACAAACTAAATATTTTCCTTTCATGCTGTTTACGTATGAATATATAGTACTATAGCCAGCTACTGCTGTGGCTCTTTTGGGTAATATTGACCTTTAATTTGGCTCCTTAATCACTGAGGTCTGAAAATCACTGTGCTAGGAGCAAATGTTAGGAGAAAGGGAACTACAAATAGGGATCTTTTATATAAAAGTGAACTAGATTCACTGTAGGCAGTAAAAGAGAAGTGAGTTTTTTAAGAGGCACTTAGGTATGAACAGGAAGGGGCCTTGCCGATAAGCTCAGAGAGGTTGTAGCAGGACTAAGGGACCACAACTGAAGAAGCTCTGGAGAGAGAGAAAATTCTAAGGCCTTCACTGAGTCATGGTCACCCAAATTACAAAGTTTAAAAAATTAACAGTGGAACCTTGTATTTTATGCAACATTCAGATAAATGTAAAAGATTATACATGAAATTTCCCCTGTCCTCTTCCTCTCCCCTAAAAATAATTAAATAAATAAATATATATCACTGCTGGAATAAGACTGACCCTGAGAAATTTCAATCCAAAGGATATTTTCTGAGAAAACAATAGGCAAGTGAAAACAGAAGTTTTGAGGTTTAGGATGAAAGCGCCTTTCAGTTTTAACACCAGCACAGCCGCAATGCTAGAAAGAAATTCAGATGAATTGATCTGTTACATAACTTGCCTATTTATTTTTCTGGTATCAAATCTTCAAAAGACATCTCTAATTTGCAGCAGAGTCCTGTGGCTGAGGCTAAGCTTCAGTTCATCTGCAAATTTGACACCATCAGCTCAGGATTAAACAAAGACTGTGAATGGCTAGCCAACTACAAAAGCAGTTTCTCCTCCCTTGGTGTTCACACCTCAACTGCTAGAAAAGGGCCTCATCCTCCTTGATTGAACTAACCTTGTTATCTCCAGCCTGATTCTTGCTTGCATATATATACACCTGCCTCTGGAAATTTCCACTATAGGCATCCGACGAAGTAGGTATTCACCCATGAAAACTCATGCTCCAAAACATCTGTTAGTCTATAAGGTGCCACAGGACACTTTGCTGCTTTTACAGATCCAGACTAACAAGGCTACCCCTCTGATACTTGATCTCTAATTTGTAAGTTTTAAACATAATTGGTTGGGGGAAAGCAGCTGAATTATACTTTCATTAAAATGACTCATATTCATCTGATCTATTACACATAGAGCACCACATGCCATAATGAAACATCATTATTTTATATGCAACTATGAAAGGGAGCAGGATTCCAAATGTCGTCGTTGTTATATGCAGTCAAAAAAGCAGTGAACTGAGCCAAACACAGAAAAGTTAAAAAAGTGTGCTTCCCTCCCCACAAATTTCATTGTGGAGAATTGGGTATTTCCAATTATCTACTCAACAGGTAAATGGAGGGTTTCATTCCCCATTCTCTAATGAACAAGTAAAGTCACAGAGAAGGAAACCCTCCTTTTTTCTCTTGAAGAGGTAAAGCAAGGCTTGGAGCAGCAACAGCTTTCCTACAGTGGCCCAGCTCCCTTATGGAGACACTATCTCAGAATGTGAGAAACTAGTTAAGTCTCTAAGGCCTTATACTCATAATTTTAGGCAACATTCTTTCTGTTAGCATTTCAATAACTCAGGGCAGACTGTGGTAGCACCAGAGAGAGCACTCCAGGCAGAGTTAGATGTCACAGAGGTAAGAACACCTGTCATCACTCAAAACCAGCACTCCCATCATTTCTACCAGAGCTGGAGCCGCACCAGTGTTAGTATAATCACAGCCTCAGAGACGTAAGTACCCTCTCACCTTTAGAGGACTACCCAGAACCAAAACTATCCATAAGGGGACTGAGGAAATGGAATTAACATCAGCAGACAATTTGGCCCATTCTCTGAAGAATGAAATCAATGGGATTTAGGTACCTCAGGGCTTTTGAAAATCCCCCTTCTGTGTACTCGCACCTTTAGGCACCTAAATACCTTTAAAACTCTGTCCTTGCATGTACTGCCTTAGCATGTGGTTATCAAGAAGTGACAGTTAATTTCCATGTCTATAGCATCATTCACTACAATGTGCTTAACAGAGCTGTTAAGAATTATCATCCCAATTTTATAGATGAGGAAACTGAAGCATGCATAAATATTTCCCCCAGGATTATGTTGGCTGAAATGCAATTAGGTACGTCAGCAAATCTCCGTCTCCTGAAATCTCTGTTAAAAAGCAGTACAGACTTCTAGCCATTGTTCAATGGCATGTTTAAGTCATAGATGCAGTAAATTATTTTGTTTGGTCTGTTGGTTACCACAGCTCATTCTATTCAGGTGACTGAAGGTCATTGACGTGCTTCTTCCTCCCCAGAATTAATGTAATCTCTCTTCACAGAGTAATTCATGTTAATTCATGGTGCATTGGCCTTGCAATCCACTAATTAAATTAATGAGACATCACTGCATATACTCATGCAGCCTGAATTTAAAAAAGGGGGTGGAGGGAACCAGCATATGGCATTATCAGTGTCATGCCCCAGAGAATTATTTAATGGAAGCTCAAGATAATTCACTGTTAATAAAATCAAGCCACTCTCCCAAAATGCATATGGTAATAGGGACAATTTGTGAAAATTATATCTTACAAAATGTTTTCCTCTATTCTCTATAGCAACCCTGATGACTAATGAGCCAAACCTATAAATGACAAGAAGGTGTTACATTCAACTAAATAAACTAAATCTGGTGACTTCAGGAGTATCTTCTGAACAGAATTCATGTTTAGCTGCCCCTCATTACTGCTAATGGGGGTTATAGAGCTATAGCTCTGCACACTGAGTTATGCATACGCTCCCAAAAGTTTGTCTTGAGCCTATTAAAGCCAGCATTTATAATTAAATCTGTAATTTATCCATTGCGTATCTAGTCAAATCCTGGTGGCGCTGAGGTAACCCAAACACAGTGAGTTTATACACCAAAAGGAAGGGGTTAAGGACAAAGAGCACATGCTTTCCTGTGTTACACAGCTTAGAGGGAAGTAAAGTTGTGGATACAAGAGCAAAAGGAGCCTTAAGCCCAGGGGAATGAAGGGAGCCGATTTCAAAAGGGAAAGTTTCCACTTCCCTCAAGCCCTTGGAAGTCTATTCCGCAGCCCAGGACTCTCTGAATCTTCAGGAGCAACTACATTTTGTGACATGCTAATCTCAGAACCCTGAATATTTCCTCTTGGAAAGCCACAGGGGAGTTAATACTGCCAAAAGCACCATTACAGCTACAGCAGACATCCTTCGGTAACACCTATTGTACAGCCATGGGTAGCATCCAATGGCAGCACTGCTCCACAGAGACCTATGTAGCTGGGGATACAGTGGGCCATGAAGAGCAAACTGAGAGGGCAAGCTTTTTATTTAGATATAAGTCCAATGCCTGATCCAGAAAGTGGCTCTGCATATGCAATTCTTTCTAAAGTAACTGTTAAATTCCACGCAGAGGGCAAAACTCTGATCTTTGCCATCTCACAGCTCTGTTTACGAATTGTCAGCCCCTCTTTTTTATGGGCAGCCTGGCTTACATTCTGTCTCTCTAGTTATCACTCACTAAGGAAGACTTCAACCCCTGTGCTAGGGCAGCAGCAGAGGCTCCAGCTCCTCCTCTGCAATTTAAGTGCCATAGATGACAGAGGAGAGAGGGGTGGCAGGATGTGTCACTACTTTAGAGGACTGGGTGTGATTAGATGTCCACAATGCAGGTCTGAGTGGCTGAGGATATGTGTTCTTCCCCTTTAGGATCTAATTAGTGCTCTGCAGGTGCATCAATCTGGCCCAGTCCCATGCTCACAGCACTCAGTTCATCAGAGTAAATCGTTCATTTCAGTGATTTCCATGCACTGAATTCCTGTAGAAGCTCTATCCTGTGTTACATTGCTACAAAACTCACAAGGCTCCAAACAGCCCATATAAATTAAAAATAAATACGTTAGACTGTGGAACCAGTGATAGACATTTCTTATTAAATGTACAGCACCTAGCATGCTGGAGCACTGGTCCATGAGTGGGATGTCTATGTGCTACAGCAATACAAATAGTAAGGAAATAATAACAATAATACAAGGCCTTTTCTCCCCTCACAAATATTTATGGCACTGCCACTTTGCTGAAGACTGATCTTGCATATGATAAACTACAGGTTGTTTCATCGCTATTTTTCTTTCACTTTCTACTTTTTTTCCCCTCTAGTCCCACTCAAAAGTAACTGAAACAAAAACAAGAGCTTTAAACGTAAGAGAAAATGAAAACAAAATCTCACTTCAAAAATTTTTTTTCATAGTTTTCCAGTGGAAAAAATTAAAATGTTTTCCCTATTTGCTTTATTAGCAAAGTAGGGTTTTTAATCACAATTATAGATAAGAATTTTTTTAAAAATGTGTTTTTATTTTGTTTTTTCCCCCTCCAAAAAAAGAAAAATTGCTAAAAATTAATTATTTCCTACAATGTTTGATGAAATTCCAGTTTGCCAGGGGATGATTTATTTATTTATTTTATTTTGACCAACTCTTATATTGGGTCATCTTGTGCATTCCACTCAGCTAGTGCAGGATTTTTTCCCTCTTGCTTTGCTCAGTCCAATTTAAAGTTATCCAGTTGATGGGACTTCCACCATTTTCCTTAAGAAACTTCATCGTGCTAGTAGATCTTACCATTAGGAAAATGTTCCTAAAATTAAGCATACAATTTCATTTGTTTCATTTCATCTGATTACTCAGACTTTTACCAGTCCTTAACAACATTTGCCCCTTTTTTGGTTTCTGAACTATATCCCAGACTTGCACATATTCATAATACCCCCCCCCGTTAATTATCATTTGGCTTAGCTAAGCACATTTAGTTATTTTAATCTTTTATTAAAAGCAATTCCTCTAGCCTCTTAAGAAAAGAATAATACAAATAATTAACAGAAATGTACTGCTTCCAGGTAACCGTTACTTCTAAAGTGCAGAGAAATGTTTGGAATTGACAACTGGGCAACCTTTCATTATGAAAAACTTTAGACCAGGAATCAGTCTCTTTTCTACTCTGCAAAACACTCACAATGGAACATTGCATCACGTGGTTTTAGACCAACTCTCTCTGTGTTAAATTAGGAAAGCAAAAGAGAGAAAAAGTAACTCAGCCAAATGTACATTCTTTGCTGCTCTGGAGCTTTAGGTGTAGCTCATATTGTTCACACACTACCCTTGACTTATTTATTTGTCCATTTTCTTGGCACAAAGAATTTCATATTCATCATTAGCTTGAAAATTTATAACATTTTGGGGTAGATGCCTTCTTCTTCTTCTCCCCCTCCCCCCAACATCTGTTTTAAAGTAATACTTGTCATTTAATGCAAAATAAATCTGGTGATAGTCCAGAAACACAGAACTTTGAATAAAATGGCACCATCTGCTTTGGAGACCTAGGGCAGTAGTTTTACGAAAGAACTCATGCTGTACTGCGAAAGCTCAAAATAATCTTCCTGACAAATACATATGGTAAATGTTCAGCGAAGCAATATACGGTGAAGACAGCAGCCATTTCTAGCAAACATCAACCAGGCAGTCCCAGAAACACCTCCTGCTTTACCATGGAATTAGGCCAGAATCCTGCTGCTTGGCTATCTCTGTTTTCTCCCCCATAAAACACAGACACACACACCCAGCAGTTTACTGTCACAGGGACTTTCACTAAAATAATTATTTGCCAAGTAAACTAGATGATTCCGTTAGAGCTCCAGTTTCTTGGAACATTGTCTATTTGGCTGGAAATACCTTTTGGTCTCATGTGTTTATACTATTTAAAAAAAAACAACAACACAGAAAACTTACAAAAGCAAGCTGGTCTTAAGCATTAAAGAGGATGTCTTGGGATCTCTGTTTTATTCCCAGCTTTAAGCTTTTTTTTATCAGTGTAAACACTACATACATATATCTAATTGTGAATTTAATAACTAATGAAACAAAACTGGGAAGAGTCTTAAATCCAGCCCAACAAAAACAATACTTGAAAAGTTTGGAGCTACTTTCTAAAGTGTGACACACTTGGATGATTAAACTCAACACAGACAAAAGTAAAATAGATTTTGCTTACAAACGGCCAAATCCTTCAACCCTTAACACATACAAAAATAATGCTTATCCATGCAAGTATTCCGAACGTAGTCAATGGAATTGACAGCTCACATAAATAAGAGTGGCAGGATCAGGCTCCAGCGCATCACACATAAATAGAAAAACTGAATGTAAAGCATGTAGGATATAAAGCAAAGGAGCTGCAATGACAAAGGAGTTGCTACCTCTATTGGGAACAGCCTGGGAGTCAAGAGACCCCAATCAATTTTCTACTCAACCACAGACTTTCTTGGGCAAGTCGCTCAGTATTTCTGTGCCTCAATTCTCCTTCTGTAAAATGGGGGCAATACCACTGACCTCCCTCACAGGGGTGCTGTGAGGATTACAGGATAAAGACTGGAGGCACTCAAACAATATGGGAATGGAGCATATATAATTACCTAACACATAATAAAAATTATAGACAAAAGGCCCTGATTCAAAGCTCACTGGGAGTCTTTCTATTCACCTCACTGGGTTTTGGATCAAGCCCTGAAGAAAGAATGTGTCTTGACCAATGGTTTGACCAAGAAAAACAAAAGAGTAAGAAGGAAAAATGCAGTTATTTAGTGCGCTATGTATTTTTCTAGTTTAAAATTGTTTTTCTTTTAAATTAATACATATTTTTCACAGTAAATGCCAACATGCTTATTACTTTTCCTATGTGCTGTTAAGTGTTAAAGTTGCAATGGACATCAATTTGTTCTTTCACTTTATTATTCATTGACAGCAACACAAAAGAAATCAATAACATTACATTACAATACCCCCAAGTGAAAGTTCGCAAGAGTGCTTGACTACAAATTTGGATTCATAAGCAGAATACATATGAAAATAAAAAGGTAAGCTATGTTAAAATACAACAAAATAAAAAAGACATTTAAGCCTGATTTTTCAAAAGTTGGGGGCTCTGTGGACTATATTTTGCCTTTAGTTATATTTGTGTAACAGAGCAGAAACTGGATTTCAAAAACAAGGTAGCTAAAAACATTGCTATAAGGAGTATAATAGGCAAACAGACCAAACATGTAATGGAAATATGTTGCCCTTACAGGAAGTCCTCTGCTGGCAACTCAGCTGAAAAGTGGTATTTTTGCTCACTCTCCTCTTCTGTATAATTCTACCATTTCTTTCTATTTTTCAGGTTGAGAGCTGCATGCAATTGGACAAAATGTCTTGTCAGTCTGTCTTTGTGACGTGAAAGGTGTAATCAGCATTGAACTACTTTTGGACAATGAAGTCCTGGCCCCTGGTATGTTTAGCCTTTGAGAGTGTTCTAATGATCTCATGCTTCTTTCTGGTGTTTCACTGGTTAAGTATGTTATCCCTTAATCTCCTACAGTATATTTTCTTTACAGTATAACACCAAGAGCTGGCCCTGTGTCAACTGATGGGCTTGTGGGCTTCAGGTTATGGGCTATAAAATTGCAGTGTAGACATTTGGGCTCAAGCTGCAGCCTGGCTCTAGGATGCTCCCCATTCTATTTCCAGCCTGAGCCCAAACATCAACACTGCAATTCTATAGCCCCTCGGCCTGATCCTCACAAGCCTGAGTCAGTTGACACAAGCCAGTCACAGGTGGTTTGTGGCCATCTAGACACTAGAGCTCTCCTTTGAGAATCTCAGAGAACTTAAATCTTGAGTGTGTGATTGTGAACTAATCTCTTAAAACCTAATGTTTTTCTAATTTACTTTCCAGCTCTTTAACACTTAGTTTTCCAAAGAATAGCCTCCCACCCTATTGCTACAGAGAAAGTGACAGAGAGAAACAGGTTTTAATTGCTTTTATGTACTGCCAGTGAGGATCTCCTTCTGAAGATATTTGACTTTAAAGTCCTGATCCTGCAAAGATCTGAATGCATTCTAAATGGTGGTCAGCGCTCATGAATTCATTGGGAATTGATCACACTCACACCTTCTTGTCAACTGTTTGAAATGGGCCACACTAATTACCACTACAAAAGTGATTTTTCCTCCTGTTGATAATAGCTCACTTTAATTGAATTGTCTCGTTAGAACAGACCCTCCACTTGGTAAGGCAACTCCCATCTTTTCATGTACTATGTATATATATCTTCCTGTATTTCATGTACTATATATATATATCTTCCTATTGTATTTCCCACTCCATGCGTCTGATGAAGTGGGTTTTAGCCCACGAAAGCTTATGCCCAATAAATTTGTTAGTCTCTAAGGTTCCACAAGTACTCCTTGTTGTTTCAACTGTATTAGTATCTTACAGGATCAATTCTTTTTTTTTAAAAAGCCAAATAATGAAGCATGAACCCAAAACAGCACGAGGAGTGGATTTAAAAACTCTACAGCTGCATTGCTTAGTGCTGCTTTCCCCACGTCTTACATTGGGTTCACAGAGTTTGTGCTGTCTTTCAGTTTGGAGTAAGACAGGGACTATTCTGCAGTTCAGGCTCTTCACACATCAGAGAGAGATTATGATTTTGTATTTAAAAGGTAATTATGTATTTCTCAACCCCAAATGTATTTCTTTTCTCCTAGCTTGAGATGACAAAGCAGGAGATTTTATTTCATTTTTTTTTAAATTAAAACATTAGTGGGTCACCTTTTAATTGATATATCCACATCCCAGGGATTTCATACACCTAACCAGGCAATCAAATATGCAGTAAAGACCAAAAAAAGGACAAAAAGTGTGAAGATAGAAATTATGAGGTACCCCATGGGACATTATCATGCAATGGAAGAAAAAAGGCTGAAGATCCCACTCCTGAGAAAAGCAGAATGCTTCCAGCTGAGGTGTTGAACACACTTAACTCCAACCAATGTAAATGGGTGTTGTCAGAACCAAGCAGTTCCCAGGAAGAGTTCTGCACTATGCAGCTTTGGCTGCTTGATGGGCTGATTAACTTTTTCATGTCTGAAATGTCACTTAATTCTTCAAAAGGCTGCTAAAAAATTAGCATTGTACATGGAAAACTGTACAAAAGGGAAATGGCTCAAAAAAGGAATTTTATTTCCACTTCCAGTACCTGGTTAAAAGGCAAGATTGCTGGCACTGTGGTCAGAGTTTGGTCCTGGCACAAGGACAAGCATATTGCACCCAGGAAACACCATGGTGTGGTAGAAATTTAGAAGAGATGAGTAGCATAGCTGGTCATGTGCCCCACAATCAGATGTCTCACATGGTGAGTGGCCCAAAGTTGGATCAAGGTCTCAACTAGTCCAAGATGGAATGGCCCAGCACTAAAAGAGGGCCAAAGCTCACAGGAGAATGGATTTGACTAGATTGATAGATTACTGTAATCAGAAATTTAAAACAAACTAGACTAGTACTAGTCAGCAAAATTCTATTTTTCTCATACTCTTATCTTTCAGTTCTATCTAGTTCTTACAAATCACCTTTTGTAAACATACTGTACAATACATCAGACAGTGCAAGTGACAAGAGGATAGTTGACTCTTACAGCAACTGTGATTTGAGGAATGGAAAGTGATTTGTCATCCAGCGAAAAGCTACTGTATCATAGGTGAATGGTTCTTCCAATCTGAGAATTAATTTGGCCACTGCTACACCTGTTTAGTTATACAAGTAATTCATTTCAATTGGATCTTTCAGATAAATAAAGGTTTAATGTCAAAATTCAGTTACACCTTTTATCATTACCATTAGAATCCAATAGTACTATACATATGTGTTAGAGCTGCAGGACTGGCCCTCCCACAAGAGGAAAACTTTACTTTAAATTTGGGTTACCATAAAAACCAACAAGCCTAAGTAATGAAATTATTTTCTCATACCAGCTGTTTTCTTTATTTCCTTACTGTTGGCCTCAGCCTGATTCTCTGTTTGGAAAATCCTTGTTTTGTACTGTTTATGTCTCTACATAAATGTTTTTTGGCATGCTGTGATTGCTTCAATATCCTTCTCAAAAGTTAATTACGCAAACCAATTCACCCTTTGACAACCAACTGTTTTCATATTCCAGATAAGATTTTTGGATTTGGCAAGATTTCTGAAATACTTTTGAACAAGAAATAATGAGTATGTTAAAGAATTGTTGAGGGCAGTGGTACATATATAACGAGAGATTCCATCGCTGTGAAAGGTACATCCAGGCATTACTTTCTGGATGTTTTAAGAGGAGTTGAGTTCAATTACACAGCATTAGATACAATTGATCATCATGATCCTCCATTCATATGGGGATAAATCAAGAGTTACTTCAATTAAGTCAGAGTTACACTAGGACAAAAATGGTGTGATAGTAGAATCAGGCTCATTTTTTTTAAGGATCAGTTGCTTCCAGGAATTGCAGATGCCGGAATATAAGAATTACCATAATGATCATATCAAGTCTAAACCACTCATGTCATGAGAGGAGCCGATGATTGCTGGATTGACCACCACACTGGTGAAGTCAGTCATGTGCATAGAAAGCAATCCAAATTACACAGATGGCAATACAGCATCCAAAGATTTTAATCCTCAGTGCACCAAGAGGATTTCCAAATACTCCTCAGTGAAAAACTGGCCATATGCACCCCTGGACATGACAACACAAGTGTTGAAGACGACTGGGAAGCCCTAAAACAGACCATCCATGAGGTTTGTGAGGAATCCATTGGCCTTGCTATCTGCCACCATCAGGACTGGTTTGACAACAACAACACTGAAATTACAGCCCTTTTGGACCAAAAGAGAAAAGCTTTCTGCGACTAGAAAAATGAACCACTATCCAGTCAGAAGCAGAGCCTTTTCCATCAGCTCAAAGCTGAAGTTCAAAGGAGGATCCAAGAAATCAAAAACAAATGGTGGGAGGACAAAGCAAAAAAATCCAAACATTCACTGACAGACATGATATGCAGAGCTAATTTTGTGAGACAAAGACCCTGTAGGACCAAGCTTATGTGGCCTCACATCTCTGAGATCCAAAGATGGTAGTACCCTTCTTAAAGATATCAAACCCATCAAAGTGCACTGGAAGGAACACTACTCAAAGACTCTAAATAGAGAATCAACTGTGTCTGACGACACCATCAACTCTATCTCTCAGCACCCAATCTGGGAAACTCTAGGCAACCCATGAACACCTGAGGAGGTCTGCAAAAAAATTAAACAAATGAAGGACAATAAAGCACCAGGCCCTGGTGGCATACCAGCTGAAGTACTGAAAGTGGGAGGAGAAACACTGACTAGTAAGCTTCACTTGCTGTGCCTCAAAATCTGGCACACCGAAGAAATCCCTGCTGATTTTCATAACGCTAATATTGTCACCATTTTCAAAAAGGGAGACAGGGCTGATTATGGCAACTATTGAGGCACTGTCCTCCTCTCCATCGCTGGGAAGATTCTTGCTAGAATCTTACTGAATATCCTGCTCACTCTTGCAGAGGGCATACTTCCAGAGTCCCACTGTGTCTTCAGACCACCATGAGGCACAACTGACATGATTTTCACAGACAGGCAGATCCAGAAAAAATGTCAAGAACACCAGGAGTTGTATATGCCCTTTATCGATCTGACCAAAGCCTTCGACTCAGTCAGCTGTGACACTCTATGGAAAATCATGTCAAAGTTTGGCTGCCCAAGCAAATTTATCACCATTATAAGAGTCCTCTATGACCAGATGACTGCCTCCATCTTGTGCAGTGGCTCTACCTCTAAGCCCTTTGTCAGCAGGACATGTAGGACAGAACTCTGAGGCTTTTCAATGCTATGTACTGTGAAGCTTGTGTTCGGGACAAAGAAAGTACAAGCCACATGGCAAAAGGTATAAAAGACAGCTGCACTATCTCCACTATGTCTTCATTCCTGCTTCTTACTCTGGAGTAACTTTTCTACAAACTGAAGCTCTGAACAAAGGACTTAATGACCCATCCAAACTGTGGATGTGTTCTAGAGTGACTTTCATCCAGAAAACTCACCAACACTGCTAAGTACCTGCTATATGGATTTTGTAGTCTTATGTATGTATCGATTGCTTGATGATTTAAAAATGTCCTTGTTGTTCTTTCTTTCTTTTATAATAAACTTTTAGTTTTAGGTGCTAAAGGATTGGCTGGCAGCATGGCATTTTGGTAAGATCTAAGCTAATATTGGCCTGGTAATGTGTCTGGCCCTTTGGGGTCAGAAGAATATTTTGTATAATGACCAGAGATTCTAAATGACTTCTCATTGTACTGGGCCTATGTTATGATTGGGAGCCAGAGAACTGGAATGCAATAAAGAGGAATATGTGATTTCTTTTTTAGCTTCTTGATAACCAATGTGGGGGATCAGGAGCAAAGTTTGTGACTGGTTGGTGAGTCTAAATTCAGTGTTAACCACCAGTTCTGGGTGACTCTGCTCTCCTTTTCGCAGCCTGCCCTGACGCTGGCATTTTCAATGAGAGCCACCTCAGGGACCCTGCATCCAGGGGCCGCTCCAGGCACCAGCGCACCAAGCCATGGGAGGGTGCCTGCCAGTCAGGCAGCGTTCAGCAGTGCGCCTGCAGGAGGTCTGCTGGTCCCGAGGCTTCAGTGGCAATTCGGCGGCGGGTACGCCAAAGGCGCGGGACCAGTGGACCTCCCGCAGAACCACCGCCGAATCCGTGTTACCAGCGGACCTCCTGCAGGCATGCCACCGAAGGTCGTCTGACTGCCATGCTTGGGGCGGCAAAATACATAGAGCCACCTCTGCCCGTGTCACAGGTGGTGGTTGTTTTTCCCTGGAATTTGGGATTGGTGAATCCATTTTTATAAATTAAGAACGCTTTATCCACTATTTTTGTGCAAAAAACCCACAATGGAATAAGTATACTTAGCAAAGTGATTCTTTATAAACCCATGCTTCCTACTGATCAGGACTCTGTTACCATTAAGATGTCTTTGATTCTTCTCCTATGATACCTGCTTCATTTTTACTAGGGATAGAAGTCAACTTTATGGGACTCTAATTGAGAGGGTCACTTTTCCCCCCTTCTTTTTCTTCTTCTTTAATCAGCACTGTATCTGTTTTCTTCCAGTGTTCTGGTACTGTCCCCTTATGGACTCATCAGAAATAATTGTCCATAGTTCAGTGTGTGTGTGTGTGGAGGGGTGGTCAAGAAAGGGGGGAAGACATGAAGAGAGGTTAGGCTCCAAACTCCCATCGACTTTCAATAGGAGCATGGTACCCACCTGCCCTTTGTACCTTTGAAAATCTCCTCCTGCCTATTTACTAGTTTCATTAATATCCTGGAAAGTATGTAATCTGAACTGGTTGATTTGCATAGGTTCAAATGTCCCCTATCCCTTAGTGTTCTTCATTAAGTTATTTTTACAGGGTTTTCTTACCTTACTAATTAGCCATACTACTGGTCTACACTTTCCTTTTTGAAGTAGATTTAAAAATGGAAATAGCATGTTAGATATTATGAGTCACCACTCAATCATTGCCTGGTCCCCCTTTTTATCTATTTACTAGATCTGCTTTCTCCTTAGTGATTCATTTTCCATTGATATATTTATAAATGACCCTTTTCACCTTGACCATTATGGCTAGCATTAAGTCATTTGGTGCTTTTGCTACCTTTATCTTTTCTTCAACAATTATAATATGCATATTAGTTATTGGGAATCCAGATAGTATTGTTGCAAATGTTTATTATTACCATCACAAGTCAATGCATGCTTTCACCTTAAATAACAGTTTTTGCTGGGGAAACTCAAAGATAAGTGTGTTATGAATAAATGATTTTGCTTGAAGCCTCAGTAGTTACTGAATCACAACCCTTTAATCTTTTATATACTCCTCTGCAAAAACAATTAATATCTAATGATAAGGAATCTATAAAAAGAACTCAGGTGATGTTAGCTGGTAATTTTTTTTTTAAAAACCCACAACTTTGGAACATTTTCAATTAATCTTTCAAATTACCAATGATTGTAGGTCAAGCATATTTAAGTATTGGTATCTAGACCTAAAATGGGCACTGCACAGAGGCTAAACATAATTTTCATTAACAAAACATAATTTGCTTTCAATTATGTGTAGTGTCACTAAAGAGCTAATCATAACTGTGAGCTTAATTCACTCTGCAGTTACCCCATGTTTACACTGGTATAATGCCACTGAAATCAGTGGATTTATGCTGACATAAATCTGTAGCAATATAGTGGTGAATCAGGTCCCCTGTATTGATAACATTCTAAATAAGAAAATATACAGCCAATGCTTCTAGCTCAGGAAATGTGACTTTTCACCACTTTTGACTTAGCACCTTATCAAAGAAAGAGGATTTAATCTTACAACACATCTCAATAGCTCTGAAAAATCTCACCACAATTTCTTGTTTAATAAGCTTTTTCATAAAATCCAAATGACATGGTAAGTCAGTGCTGGATGGACAGTGAACTCTGTGCACCAAATTATTCTTGGATAACTTGAGTTAACTATTGGAAAAAAAAAAGTTAAACAGTGTGAAATGGCCATTTTTATTACAAACTACGCTGAAAATTTATAATTATTTGTACAAATACGTTTAGTCTGATCCACAAATTCAACTGAATTTCATATCCACCTGTTGCAAATAAAAGAGCAACAGAACTATTATAAAGTGTGTGCTGGAATGAAACATTGACATTTATTTTTGTGGTTTTTATCTTAATTAAACTTTTGGAAAAAGAGAAAATTGAGTCCTTGTTGTGTCTAATTTTATCTCTTAATTGAACTTGTAATACATACACATGGTATCAGCATGAAGAAGGAGATGAGTTCCAATGGCTCATAAGCTGATTTGATTCAATACAAAGTTTAGTTTATTTCAGTGACAATAAGTAGTTCAGAAGGGACAGTAATCAGTGTTCAAAGGGAAAAGAGTGGAGCTCTCTGGGGTGGAGGTCCAGCACTTTTCCCCAGCAGCACAGGGATAAATCTCCTGAACTTTTTACAAAAATATTTATTACTGTTTCAACTGAAGTAGAAAAAAATGCAAAGAAAAAAACTGAAGGCTAAAGGGAAATGATTTCAAAGGCAGATATTCGTAAAGGAAATCCTGACTCATGTCCCGTTCTCTGACGTACAAGTTATGGCTGTGCAGAAAAGTGGAAACTCTAAGTTTCAACTTAAAGAATTTTCCTGCATTTCTTCTAGGAAGTCACTGCAAAGTCACTGAAATCTATGGAAAGACTCTGACATCAGAGGGGTTTGGATCAGACCCATATTGAGGGGTGGAGATAGTAGTTTTCCCCCCTATTAAGGTGGCCGGAAGGTCCAAACCTAAAACCTGTGAAGACTTTGGGTCCTTTGCATTGCTGCCTGCCACATTCCTGGGCCCCTGGATAGTACAGCTTCTGCTAACTCCTAAAGGAGTCACATTGTCAGGGACTCTTTATACCGCAGCTGTGCTCACAGCCAAGCTCAGAGGGGAGTGGAGACGACTTAGCATAGCATAGTTGGGGAGGTCACAAAAATAAAATTGATCTGGTTTGCTATGTGAGCTGGGGAGTGGATGAGGAATCTAACAGAGCATGGCTACCACCCTTTCCAGCACTGCCCACTCATGGAATTGGGACCACAAAAAATAGGGGTTCTTTTTCACTAGCCTTAATCTACGTAGCATAGTTAAAAGTAGCAGTAAAGCTGTGGAGACAGAGGCTTCAGTGCATGATAGCAACACGAGTATGTACCCAGGGTTCTGGGTACATTGTACAGGTCATGCCTAAGCCACTGTGGGTTCACTGCTAATTTTAGCAGTGCTAGGTAGGTTAAAACTAGTGCCAGTATGTCTACCCAAGCTACAATCACACCTTCGATGGCAGTGTAGACATACCCTAACAATGTTACTTTCCCTGCCCCAGAGCTGAGCACTTTATGGGAAGGGGCAGGAGGAAGAGGCACAATTCCATTATAATTTGGTCAGAGATGGCAAGGCGAGGGGATGGTGGTAACAAAAGTTAAAGGGATCGAGAGAAAATTGTTCCTTTAGTCCCTGCTACAGCAAGTGACCATGGGATTCTGCTGATTTTTATTTTAGTTTAGTTAGTGAGTGACCCACCTGGGAATCACATCCAGAGAAACAGTGATGACTGAAATGTGGAGACAAAGAGGGTGTGAACGCAAGTCAGGCAAATTTATTAACAAAAAATTGAATGAGTATTTCCAGACCTCTCCCGTCTCCACACAAGTATTTTCCTACCTCTAACTGAGACATACAGAGCCAAAATCACCCTCTCTTACACCTGACTAATGTCATCAAATGAAATTTCAGTGAATTCCCTGGGCGTAGCAAACGGCAGAAACTCAGTGGCCTTGCTTAATTTTTCTGCATTCTTTTGTTTCACAACTGTGTTTCTAAAATGCTCAGTGAAGCACTGCATCATAATTTCTTTTCTGCAGAGTCGGCACATGGATTTCAGTCTTCTGCTGCTGACAGACCTTCTGTTAATCCAGGTTAAACCCAAGTTACACCATGAGTTAAAACAAAAGGAATAAATTTATGCCAATAGAGAATAATATAAACAGCTGCAGTTTTGTGTTACTAATCAGTTTTGTAAATGTTTCATTTTTCTATGAAAAGTTTATTGAATCATCTACAAAGAGGAACTGGAAACAATTATTCTATTTAAAAACTGATTTATTTTCATGTAGCTTTAACCTATTTACCTTTGTTTGAGTCATATTTTCCATAATATTTTCTATTCATCTTCTTTCATCTGGAGGCACAACTTTTTTAAAAAAAAATCAATATCTGGGGTTTATTAATGACTGTATATACTGCATAAAACTCATGAACTAACATAAGGCATTAATATGAGCAGCACACAAAACATTACTAGAAAAGGTGCTTTCCACATTTAGTTATGGGGAACTCACCATGTTTTTAATGCCTAATTGAATAGCTGTCTGAATTTTAATTGTTATCTTTAAAAATAATAAAATTGTTATTTGCTGGTTATTTCTCAACTCTTCTGTGAGTAGTGTTGTGACACAAGAATATTAAACAGAGGTCACAGAATTCTAACAATTACTCAACAGGGTAATTTTGGAGGTTTTTTTTTTTAAATGGCATCAAATTTATTTTTTACTTGCACGTTGCTTCTCTTTCAAATTTTCCGAGGCCATTGGGATATGCTTAAAGAGACTCTTGGACTCTTTTTAAAAATTGCTCTTCACTTTTTGTAAAGTGAGAATCAAGATGAATAGATTAATCTTGGATAAATCTTGGTCTTTAAAATACAAATGCTCATAGAAGGCAAAATACACACACAGGTAGAAGCCCGCTTTCTGTTCAGGAAAGTGTGTGCACCAATAAGACAAACACATCTACTTTCTGTCCCTTTCTCTGCCACTAGCTTAGTATGTAACCTTGGGCAAATCACTTAACAACTTTGTGCTGCTGTAAAATGGAGAAAATGATATTCACACATTTTCGAAAAGCACTTTGATATCCATGGACAAGATGTGCTATATAAGTGCTAATTATTATTAATATAACTGTATAATGCTCAACAGGGCTGGGGCCAATAACACTTCATATTGGGTTCGTCTATGATACCCGCCAGATCGGCGGGTAGTGATCGATCTATTGGGGATCGATTTATCGCATGTAGTGTCGATCCCCGATCGCTCTCCCGTCGACTGCTGAATTCCAGCTTGGCAAGAGGTCGAAGCAAAGTCGACGGGGAAGCCACGGCACGCCGCAAGGACGTGAAGTAAGTAATTTAAATCTGATCTAAGATATGTCAACTTCAGCTACGCTATTCTGGTAGCTGAAGTTGCGTATCTTACATCGATCTCCCCCCAGTGTAGACCAGGCCACTGAGGCTGTTGCTAGTCTTTGAGAACAGCAGGGTGGAGAGACCAGAAGGTCAGCTGGTAACAGGGAAAATATACTCCCGCAAAGAATCTGGGTCACCCTGGATGATGATAACTACCCCAGAAGTATACAGCTGGGAGGTAAAAGTAGGAGGCAGAAGCATTGCAAAGTAGGTCAGTGGACAAGTTACAAGTTTAATCCAGAGTTTCTCAAACAGGGGTCGCCGCTTCTGTAGGGAAAGCCCCTGGCAGGCCGGGCCGGTGTGTTTACCTGCCCCGTCCGCAGGTCTGGCCAATCGCAGCTCTCACTGGCCGTGGATCGCTGCTCCGGGCCAATGGGAGCTGCTGGAAGCAGCGGCCAGTAAGTCCCTCGGCCCACGCATCTTCCAGCAGCTCCCATTGGCCCGGAACCGCGATCAGCTGGACCTGTGGATGGGGCAGGTAAACACACCGGCCTGGCCCAGCAGGGGCTTTCCCTACAGAAGCAGCGACCCCTGTTTGAGAAATCCTGCTTTAATCCTTGTCCCCATCCCCCAGGCTACCTCATACTTCTGCAATGCTACAAGTGCTCCTGCCCACCCCTAGATGACTGTCTTGGATGTGGGCACAACATTGTGGCTAGTTACTCCACCCCAACTGACTTGGCTATTTCAGGGAGAAGTAACAATGCCAATGCTCCCCTCCCCAATGCCAGTTCTCTTGGATATGGGTTACTTTCCTGAACCTCCACACCAAGATGTCTCAAATGCTTTGAGTGGGAGCAAGGCACTAGTGCTCCCTCCCTCCAACTCCCACACATTAGAACAGCAAGTTATAACTTCTTCAGGCAGCTACTACTGACTTAGGCTCTGCCCCTAATAAAACAAATCTATCTAAGTATGAGGAGGACTTCTACATGTGAAAATTCAGAGGCTCAGTAAGGGCTCCTAAACATCCAAAATTAACACAGATTACATTATTTTTACAAAAATAGTTGATAAAAAGGTATTGACCACTTAATAAACAATAATATCTAGCACATATATAATGATTTTCATATGGAGATCTCAAACCATGTTACAAATGTATCATTATTTCCATTTTACAAATGAGGAAATTGAGGTACAGACAGGTGAAGTGATTTATCCCAGGCAGAGTTAGAAATAGAACCCAGGTCTCCTGAATCCCCGTGCTAGCACACACTGATCTTGGCAGTGAAAAAAACTGCAGATTAATCAGAAAACCCATTTAACTGGACTATTTCTCCAGTAACCAATTTCACTATCCTTAAACGAAGGGCAATAACTGCTACTCAGTCCTGATATAAATAACAAAATCACGCTTCGTGGAAATGCATTTGGCTGGCACCAATGTGTTAAATAGTGAGTAGCCATTTGGAAATATATGTAAACTCTAACCTCCGATGTCTATTTTTATTTACTATGAAAAATAAATACAAAATACAGAGAATATCATTTTTACTCTTATGCTTTCATTCTGCCTTGTATTTAATTGCCTGTTAGATATTTTTAGACTTAATCGGGACAGGCACTTAATTGGAAAATATATGCAAACCAATGGGATTCCCCAAATATGACAATTCTACTGTAGTTTGCTGCAAAATTTAATATTATCCAGCATTTCCAACAGAATTGCAATAGTCTAGGGACATTTAACCCCAAGTTTTCATAAGCCCTGTGACTAAAGAGGAGGGGAAATTGAAGACATATCAGCTGGCATGTGAACAATAGCTAAAGTAAGATGAAAGAAAATTAAACACATGTGGACATTTTCAAGGGGAACAGGGGTATATTGTGTATATTCCCAAGCATACTGCTTTGACAAGTTATCCTAGAGAGAGACTGTCTTCCTGTCACAGTCCTGTTTTTTTCACTTATTCTAAGCTTTTATATGCCTTAATACTGTGAAAATAGAGTTTCTTTTGATATGTTTGTTTTTCAGTTACCTGTTAGCAAGATCCATTTCGGACCTAACCTAAACAAATTCCATGTGGGCTATAAAAGAAAGCAATCCCTTGGTGAATCCCATTTGTAGAAGTGTTCTTTGAGCTACTGTCTGTCTGTCCCAGTTCTATGGAACTCTACTGATCAAACAAGGACAGGATCACGCAAGCCTAAAGGGAAAAACAATTGAAGACAGTTGGCAGTTTTTCAAAGAGACATTATTAAGGGCACAAGAGCAAACTATCCCACTGCGTAGGAAATATAGGAAGAGACCACCCTCGCTTAACTAGCAGATCTTCAATGATCTGAAACTGAAAAAAGAGTCCTACAAAAAGTGGAAACAAGGTCAAATTACAAAGGATGAATATAAATAAATAACACAAATATGTAGGGATAAAATTAGAATGGCCCAGACACAAAATAAGATTGAACTAGCTAGAGACATAAAGAGTAACAAGAAAACATTCTACAAATATATTAGAAGCAAGAGGAAGACCAAGGACAGGGTATGCCCATTACTCAATGAGAGGGCAAAAACAATAATTAAATGTGGAAATACCAGAGGTGCTTAATGACTTCTTTGTTTCGGTTTTCACCAAGAAGGTTGGTGGTGATTGGATGTCTAACATAGTGAATACCAGTGAAAATGAAGTGGGCTTAGAGGCTAAAATAGGGAAAGAACAAGTGAAAAATTACTTAGACAAGTTAGATGTCTTCAAGGCACTAGGGCCTGATGAAATGATTCCTAGAATACTCAAGGGGATGACTGAGGAAATATCTGAGTCATTAGCGATTATCTCTGAAAAGTCATGGAAGACGGGAGAGATTCCAGAAGACTGGAAAAGGGCAAATATAGTGCCAATCAATAAAAAGGGAAATAAGAACAACCCAGGGAAATACAGACCAGTCAGCTTAACTTCTGTACCCAGAAAGATAATGGAACACATAATTAAGTAGTCAATTTGCAAACATCTAGAAGATAATAAGGTGATAAGTAACAGTCAGCACGGATTTGTCAAGAACAAATTGTGTCAAACTAACCTATTGGGGGGAAGTGGTAGATGTGATATATCTTGACTCTAGTAAGGCTTTTGATATTGTATCACATGACCTTCTCATAAACAAACTAGAGAAATACAACCTAGATGGAGCTACTATAAGGCAGGGGCATAATTGGTTAGAAAACCATTCCCAGAGAGCAGTTATCAGTGGTTCACAGTCATGCTGGAAGGGCATAACGAATGGTGTCCCCCAGAGATCAGTTCTGGGTCTGATTCTGTTCAATATCTTCATCAATGATTTAGATAATGGCATAGAGAGTACGCTTTTAAAGTTTGTGGATGATACCAAGCTGGGAGAGGTTGCAAGTGCTTTGGAGGATAGGATTATAATTCAAAATGATCTGGACAAACTAGAGAAATGGTGTGAAGTAAATAGGATGAAATTCAATAAGGACAAATGCAAAATACTCCACTTAGGAAGGAACAATCATTTGCACACATACAACATGGGAAATTACTATCTAGGAAGCAGTACTGTGGAAAGGGATCTGCGGGTCACAGACTAAATTTGAGTCAACAGTGTAACGCTGTTGCCAAAAAAGGAAACATCATTCTGGGTTGTATTAGCAGGAATGCTGTAAGCAAGACACGAGAATTAATTCTTCTGCTCTGCTCCACACTGATTAGGCCTAAACTGGAGTATTTTGTCCAGTTTTGGGCGTCACATTTCAGGACAGATGTGGACAAAGTGGAGAAAGCCCAGAGAAGAACAACAATAATGATTAAAGGTCTAGAAAACATGATCTATGAGGGAAGATGAAAAAAATGGGTTTGTTTAGTCTGGAGAAGAAATGACTGAAAGGAGACATAACAGTTTTCAAGTACATAAAAGTTTGGGGGAGAGGAGGAGGGAGAAAAATTGTTCTTCTTAACCTCTGAGGATAGAACAAGAAGCAATGGGCTCAAATTGCAACAAAAGAGGCTTAGTTTGGACATTAGGAAAAACTTGCCAACTGTCAGAGTGGTTAAGCACTGGAATAAATTGCCTAGGGAGGTTGTGGAATCTCCATCTCTTCCAGTCCTATGATTCTATGTCAGTGAGGTGCTGAACTCCTCCTGTGAAATTCTGAGAGCCCTCAACTTCCATTTTATTTCAGTTGGAGTTACAGATGCTCAACATTTTGCTGGAAAACAGGTAAGAAATAAATTGACCCAAGACTACGGCATAGCTTGCCACTCCAGTTACAAATGTAAGCTCCATTGGTGAAGTTTACTGGTGAAGCACCATGAAAAAAGTCTGCTTTAAATACAACCACAAGAGGTAGGGAGGACCCAGGGTATAACACAGACTTCACTTACACATATCTGATGGCTCTAATGTACCCATGGTCTGGAATAGAGGCCTGGGAGTGGGGGAGAGGAATACAGCAGCCTCACACTCAAGTCCTTAGTTGGGGTTTTGGATTTCACTTCCCTAACCACTTGGTTCCTCATCTGTATAGAGACCTAATAATCATGCTACATGAGGGTGGAGAGAATTACACCCTAAATGCATAATTCTTTGACTTCAGGCAGATGGTTACAGAAGCAAGCACATGTGAACTCGCATCAAACTTATCCAACACCTTTAATATTTTGTGATTGATCGAATGTATCAATTATACTCATATTATACACCCACAGTGAGAGGTTCTGATGTTGCACAAACCAAAATAGTTATGGCAAAAGATGCTATATATGAATCTTTGATGTACAAGTACTAAGGATGAAACTCTTCAGGAAAAGTCTTAGTTACACCATGCTTTAACCACCAATCAGCCATTAAGGAGATTCTGCAGGTTAAAATACTCTCCTTGTTTGATTGAGGAGTGTCAAGAATATGCTGCACAAAAGCAAGATCAACACCCAAACTAACTTTTGAGATATTGTGGTCCAATGTAAGCAGTTCTGCACTAGAGGGTTTGTCCAGGTAAATGTCCAGGTGCTAAGGAAGAGAAAAGAGAAGAAACAAAAGAGTCCAAAAAAGGCAGAGGCACAAAACAGCTGCTTCTTAGTGACTGGGCAATGGTGTCTTAGCTGAGGTTTCTGCGAGAAGGAAATTACCAGTGTGCAGTTGGCAAACGTCAGTTCAAGGAAACAGGACCCTTATACAAATAAATGCTAGACAATACCCTGGCTCTGAAGCCACCCTCCTGAGTGACGTAAGTTATATCAACCTAAGTGCCAATGTGGACAGCTTCTCCCACTGACATAGCTGCTGCCGGTCCTTGGGGGTCTATTAATTAAGTTGACAGGAGAGCTTTCTCCCATCGTCTTAGAGTGGCTACATTGGAGAGCTTACAACCACACAGCTGCATCAGTGCAGCTGCACTGTTGTGAGTGTTTTAGTGTAGCCATAAGACTAAGTCACCCATATCTGCTACAACAGATTTTACTGCTCAGCAAAAGGACAATTCCATCAAACTTCTGGATTTCAGGTATTTGCATTTTTAAATTGCCAACACTAGCTATTTGGTCATATAGCAAACAATGTTAATGTTTGTGGTATATGTGACTGTCTTGCAAAACAACAAATATGCTTCAGTACACTGGCATCCAAAATTACGCAATTACACGTTGATCAACAAAACACAGAAACACACAGCTTTGATTATGAATATATTAGTATCTTCTGTTAAATATTTGGGATTTGAAGTCCTAGTATCAAGAAACGTTCCAACTGGTTGAGTAGAAATATTTTCAGATTATGCTACATGTCTTACTAGAAGAGTGAAACAAAAAGAAAAAGAAAGTAATCAGTCCATATTTAGGCTTTGGTTATTATAATATATTTTTTAAAAAGTAAAAACAAATTAGACTGTATTTTATGGAGAGAAAACAAGCATACATATATAATTTTTAAAAGGCAGGGGCTCTTTTTTGGCCCTTGAAACTTCTAGTGCCATTCAAGAATATTGTATGTTTGTATGCAGTGATAATACAATTGTCAGAATACAGTTCACTTTTTCCTCTAAGTTGATGCACTGAAGTGGCATTATCTACTGTAGAGAGTACTGTACTCTATTAACTGCTTCACTTAGTGAAAAATAAACCTTATTATTTGTTAATTATATTGCAGTAATACTCAAAAGATGCTAGGTGCCATCCAGCTACACATGAAGAGAGAGTCCATGCCCCAAAGACCTCACAATTAACAATTAATGCTGTGACCTCCCAGGACAAAGTCTGGGACAAATACACTCTGTGCTGGCTTACACTCCATGCAGTTTAAGTAGAGTCAATGGAGTAACACAGGGTGTAATAAATATAATTTAAATGTTCTACCTATTCAGAAAACTGTGTGTAGCTACTAATTACCCCCGATATAAATTGACTTGGTTGTCAACAGCCGCATCTACTCCTCTACATTAATTAAAAAAAAAAAATTAATGGGCCTGTTACTGAAGTAACCAAATGACCTTTCTTCAGTGACTTTTGACATTATTTTTAGAAAACAAGTTTGGCTATAGAGTTTGCTTCAAAAATGTCCACATATCCAGATGCTCTTGAGGGACCAAAGTCCTGCTGACTGGCACAAGAAGCATCTGGCTAGCTGTCAGTATTGATTTGGCTCAATAGAAACTCGCAGTATTAACAGAATAGAGAGAGGCTGCAATTACAATACCTAGTAACCCCGCACATACCAACTAGGTGGGAAGGTAACCTAATTCATTTTTTCCCTAAAAAGTGATATGGTGTTTGATTCCTGTGTTAGTCAAAAAGAGTGGCCTGTATTATCAGCATCTCACACCAGTGCTATGGACAAAGGTGTTATAAAAGTAAACCTGAGGAAGAGAAGAGAAGAAAGGGAGAAATATCAAATACTCAGCTGTGCTTTGGACTTAGGCCCAAATCCACAAAGGGATTAAGACACAGCAGTGCCTAACTCTAAGGTGCTTAGCCACCCAGTGAAATCCACGAAGCCTGAGTTAAGTGCCTAGGCTCCGAATATCATGCACGCAAATAGAGAGGTGCCTGAAAATGTGATTCGCAAAAGAAAGCATGCTAGGCAGGGAGCCACCTAAGCTAGACAATTGCAGCTACTAAGGAGAGGGATAGGTCCTAAGCCCTGCCCCTCTCAGGGAGTTAGGTCCCAAGTCTAGACTAGAGGGAGGTGCCTACCTCTGCTTGGGATTCACAGCTGGGAGCCCCTCTCCTGGAGTCTGACACCTAACCCGTTTCTTGCACATGTATAACTCCACATAAACCGGTAGGCGAAACAAAAAAAGCAGCCTCCCTTATAACCTTGAGTCCAGTGGTTAGGGCACTGTTCCAGGGTGCAGGAGACTCCAGTTTAATTTCCAATCTGTGCCCAATAAATAGAATAGTTTTGAACATGGATATTCCAGCTATTACGGGCTATTCTGTTGTGGGTCACTCTCAGTCTCACCTGTTGAAACTATAACACTGTGTCAAAATAATTGAATATGCACGGGGCCAAAGAAAGAGTGAAAATGACTTTACAGTCTAGTGCAGGGATCAGCAACCTTCGGCATACGGCTCGCCAGGGTAAGCAACCTGGCGGGCTGGGCCGGTTTGAATTTTAGGCATCTCCAGAATTAGGCAACAGCTTAGCTGGTGTTTTGAGGCTCTCAGTGGTACTTAAATTTTGGACTTAGGCATCTACGTCCTTTTGTGAATCTACCGTTTAGTCTCATTTACTAGATTCTTCATGTATGTATGCTACCTACAAAAGCTTTTAGGGTTTTTTTTTATAATTAAAATAGATCTGTTCTCAATTGTGGGAAAGATAAATGCCATTAAACAAGCCTTCAGAAATATCTGTATCTTCATGCCCCAATATGAATTGAACTATATAATGGTCACAACATTTATCCAGATCCTTCAGTGTGTCCCAGAGCCAGAGCCAGCATTGTAGATATGTGGAGAGTAAACGTTCTACAGTGAAGGAGACTGCTAATTCCTCCAGTCCTGCAGGAAGGGAGTGTTAGGGTATGGCTACACTTGCACGTGGCAGCGCTTTGAAATTTCGAATGTGGTCACAGCGCCATCGCTGGGAGAGAGCTCTCCTAGCACTGCACGTACTCCACATCCTCTACAGGTGTAGCTTGCAGCGCTCGGAGCCGTGCTCCCAGCGCCACAGCACTGTTTACACTGAGGCTTTACAGTGCTGTATCTTGCAGCACTCAGGGGTGTGTTTTTTTCACACTCCTGAGCGCGAAAGTTGCAGCGCTGTAAAGCGCCAGTGTAGCCATGGCCCTCAGTCCTTCATTACAGGAACTAACATTAATTCAGTGGAATTTACTCTGCAGGGCAGGAAATCCCTTGTAGGACAGGTGGAATTTTAAAACTTCAGAAGTCTCGGTAATTGACATCTTAGGTAAAGAACAGAATTTTTTCCTCAGATAGCTTTGCCACAGTTTACACCTGTTTTAAATACATTTCACAGCTTCCATATCTATAGGTTTTTCATCATAGAGATCGGTATCTCCTGCTACAGATGCAGACTGATTTCCCTTTAATAGTTTCATTGCTGACATATTAACAGCAAAACGTATCTATATACTCCACTGAATGTGGAAATAGTGAACTAACATTTTTCACTGCTTCTATGAGTATTAATATTTCCCTGTACTCTCTCACCCTGGGCTGTTCCACAGCTTTTCCATGCAGTAAATGCATGTATCATTTCAGAAGATTTCTTTGGCAGTCACACAGGAGCAGGTGTAAACAACAAGAAGGCGGAGGCAAGTGAAACAGCTTGCAGCACTGTGGTCATGTAAATATGATTCCATTGATCATTGTCAGCTTCCACGGAGAGCTAAGGTGCTGCCCTAGCATATTCAAGTTATGTACAAAGTCAGCGATTAGTAACTCAAGCGGTGTGCAAAGTATGTGCTTTGTTGGTGCAAATACCAGTGTCATAAACTGTCAGTCTTCCAACAGCCTCTCCTTCATTCCAGACACTGCATACAAACCTCATTATGTTTATTAACAGATATTAAAAAATGCAAGTAAAAAGTATATATAATATTAAACTCACCCTGTCTCATGATCTTTCCTCCCCTCTTGCCCGTACTCCCTGCTTGTTGTTTACTGTCATCCCTTCCTGTTCATGTTGATTACATCTTCTAAAATACTCTAGACCGGAAACTATCCTTTTATTTGTCTATAAAGTGCTTTGCACATTAGTTGGAATTGATTCTTCTTTGTCTTGCACCACTGTAGTCAGTCATGCCTGCAGAAAGTAGGTGTAAAAGGCTACAACCATTCCAATCCTCATAGTCTATGTGGATTAAATTGCAAGACTGGGGCCTCTGTTTTAATTTACCCAACTGCCAAAAGGGATCATTAATACATATTTGGATTTTGTAAGACTGAACTTCTGTAAATTACTTGCGATCCTCAGATGAAAGGCTTCCCTGTCTTTAAAATGGGGATAATGATACTGTTCTCCTTGGTAAAGTGCTTTGAAATCTACAGATGAAAAGCATTGTATAAGTGCTGGATATTATTATTATAAACTGTATGTGTAAAGCGTTATTATATCCTATCATAGCTGTTTTCAGATACATTGTACTATACAGAAGGACCCAATGCTACAGCATTCCCATTTAACTTAATGGAAGTTTTGAGTATGCAACGAACGTAGAGTGAGCCTTAAAACACTGTACATTTTTAGGAAAAATTAAGTATAGAATAATAGGAAAAATATGAAATACAATCATATTTGTATTTAAAAGTTAAGTGAAAATGTAAAGAGCTTTCTTTTTTGGCCTAAGATATCACTGATAAATAACAGGGGTGTAGACAAAGACTAAATATTATGGCCTCACCTTTTCTAAAGTGGATTTTACTAAGCAAAGAACAAAGTATCTGCTCACACTCTCCTAATGGATTTAAACTATAGGATCAATAGTAAAGGATAAAACTAAATCACTTAAAAGGTACTGCATTAATAAAATTCCTTCCACTTGTCTCTGCAAAGCAGGATAAATGGAAGAGTGTTTAGGGGGGTGATCAAGAGAGCATCAGGTCACAGTGAAAGGTTTTGTGTGTGTGGTGGCAGGGGGGGAGTTAGCCTTTGCTGCACATGGAGATAAGGCAAAGGGCTGGGAGGCTGAGTCACATTTAATATGTTTTATGGGAAGATGCAAAGGTTCTTTTTGTTTTTTTGACAAAGTATCTTGAGGCTGTATATATAGCTAATCAAAAGATGGTGCATTGGTGTGTGGGAGCAATCTTTAGGGCTGTTTGTTTAGCTCATTTATTGTAGCCACAATTACATTTGATTCCTAGCTGTTCTTTTATTCATCCTGAAAGATGCCTGTGGGGACATGTGGGTAAAACTGTGAAGATTCAGTATGATTTTATTGCATTTTAATAATAAACCGTACAAGTTGTAATACTTTTATGAGCCTGTTTGTTTGTAAGCATGAGCCACCCCTACACAAGTTCAAAGACTAATACATTTACTCTCATATCTCTCATACTCTAATTCACTGTCAAATTCACTATACTTTTCTGAAGCTGGCTTTCACACTGTTACGTGCAAGACACTCATCAGTCTGCTGCCTTTGGCTCTCACACACTGGGCTCCATGTTCTGAAGCTTCTCTTGGTCTGAGTAGGTTGCAGCACTGCCTCTCCAACACATTTCCTGGACATAGGATCTATGTCTGTTACCCCTTCAGCAAAATGGAATCTGGCAGCCCAGCTGCCCTTGACTCCCAGATCAGTATAAATTCTCCAGTGACGTAAGCACACCCTTTCCCAGAGCTCCAAATTTGTGGATATGACAGGTTGGATGCTCCATCTGGGATGCCATCTGATAAGCTGGGGTTTCACTGAGCCTGCCTGCTCCACTAACCAGGGCTCCCTCTCCCTATTTTGCTGAATTAGGCTATCCAGCCTCTGGAAGCATACACACACAGGTAGGGACGTACCAGTTGTAGAATCACACACAGTCTACAAACAGGTCTCTATGGCAAGACTCAGCTAGGAAATTGCCACGCACCGAAGTACAGCTCCCCTCTGGAAAGTACACCCAAAATAATATTGTCTTGCATTGTAGAGAAATATATACAATGTAAGCTCATAAATTTGCCCCCTTCCTCAATGTGGAAGAAGATATGCACAACCTCTTGCCTCCCTCCATTTATATATTGCACAAACTGGGTTTTATAATAAACAAAAATCAAGTTTATTAATGACAAAAGGCAGATTTTAATTGATAGAATCATAGACTATTAGGGTGGGAAGGGACCTCAGGAGGTCATCTAGTCCAGCCCCCTGCTCAAAGCAGGACCAATCCCCAGACAGATTTTTGCCCTGGATCATAAATGGCCCCCTCAAGGATTGAACTTACAAACCCTGGGTTTAGCAGGCTAATGCTCAAACCACTGAGCTATCCCTCCCTCCCAAGCAGATTACTGAGCAAATAAAACAAAACATGCATAGTAAGTTTAAGATCTTAAAGAGACTGGTTCCAAGAAGTAATTTCTCACCCCAAATGTTGCTTTGGGCTGGTTGCAGAAATTCTTGAAGGTTAGCTACCCTGCTTGCAGTTTAAATCTTCAGACATGTTCATAGATCAGATCCCCTTTCCAGCCTGGGCTTCACTCTTCCCACTCCCTGTGCCTTTGATTCTCAGATCTTTCCAGCTGTCATCCTGGGTGGGGATTCAGTGTAGGGTGAACCAAGATCAGCTTACTCCCCAGCCTTAAATAGAATTTACATACAGTGGGAACCTTTTGTTTTCCAGTCTTGACCTTCCTCTCCTTTTAGTGGAAAATCATTAGAAGTCCAGGATGGTGTTTAGTACCAGGTGAAATGACCACCTAACCTTGTAGTGTCAAAGCAACATCCCAGGATGCTTCTCAGAAAGGAGAGATATTAGTATCTTCAAAGTCCTATTTTTATTTCCTAATGGCCCATCAAGGCTGATGGCCTGCTGTCTGGTGGGTGTTTCTCAAGTATGCACACTGTTGTAATTGTTACATAGCCAATATTCCTAACTTTAGAGGCACAAATGATACAGGCATACAAACTGGATAATCACATTCAGTAAATCATAACCCTTCCAATGATATTTCTCCTGACCCATTTTGCATAAAACATCTTAATTATGTCATATTTATATTATAATAATATATCTATGAAGAATATGGAGTGTAACATCACAGGGGTACTCTGGGTTTCTATTTCACCTCTTCAGAGATATGTGACAGTAAAAGCAAACAAGTATGTAGGCTCTGCAAAGGTTTCTAAACACACCTACTCTTTACTTTAGATAGCACAAAAGATCTACAGATCCAGATAAAAACATAATACAACTCTACACACATTTCCTGACCTCAGTTTCGTCACTACCCTGCAGAATTCTCTGGGGTTAAGCCAGAGTCTTCTGGGATATCTAGGATCCTTCTCCTGCAGCTCATTTCTTCTCCAAGTCATCTTCGTTTGACCAATGGGAGAGGCGGGAAGCAGCGTGGGTGAGGAATGTGCTGGCCTCGGCTTCCTGCCACCCCCATTGGCCTGGGATGACGAATCGCAGCCAGTGGGAGCCATGAGCAGCCGAACTTGCCAACGCAGCAGGTAAATAAACTGGCCCGGGCCATCAGTGTGCTTACCTGGTGAGCCGCATGCCAGAGGTTGAGAACCCCTGGCACAGAAAGTTAAAATCAAACAAAAAAACCCAACAACAAAAGAAGTTCCTGAGCTCAACAGCTGCTCTGTCCCTTGCCCCTGTCCTTGACAGGATTTCAAGGAGAAAAGATAGGAGATGTTACCATCTCTCTCACCCATTTTTCCTTTTTTGTTGTTGTTGGGGGTTATTTTTCCCTTTTTTTTTTTTAATGTTTCACTTGGTGGACATTTGAGCTCTAGTAAATAAGCTAAGCAGTGACCTCTGGAAGTCTATAGATCCTCTATTCTACTTAGCTACTACAATGATCTTTTTTATGCTATTTGTCTGTGTCTAAAAGTCAAAAGGAGTCTGGCCCTGAATTCTTGTCTCCGAGCAAACAGTGCTAATGGATGGCGCTTTGTGATTAAATCATTTCATGGTGGGAGAACAAAACATAGCCAACATTTTTCAGAGTTCAACCGAGCCAGGACATTTCGTGGTATGACAGACAACCATTTTTTATTTCCAGCAGCACATTCATAGGCAATCACTCCTCATGCGCTAGGCCTAACAGCACAAGAAGCTACAACCAGAATATACACCACCTTTCACTCCCCTTCTGGTTCCTGAGTCTCCTTCAGTGAAGCAGCAGTTCTGACACTGAATTAGCTGCTGCTATCTCCTAGCCAGGCATGAGGGAAGCCTTTAAGATCAGGCTCCATGAGTCACTTTCACAGTTAAGTTTATTCTCACATATATTTGTTGAAACATCTAACCACTATAGGAAACCTAGCCCCACTGTCTGCAGTATCCACTCTCCAAAATCCACCACCAGGAACAGCTATGCAGACACCAGCAAGGGAGGAAGAAGAAAGTGAATGCATTTAAAGAAAAGACAACAAAAATTCTAGCCCCCCTAATCCTCTCCTCTCCTCCCACGTTACAGAACATCTTGCAAAACAAGCCTCATTCCAGTCCCTTCTAGCATTACCTACAAATTCACTCATTCCTATAGTTTTCACACCTACTCTAAGGAATAAATGTGTGGCTGTATATAAAACAAAAATATCCCTAGCCCCACATTCGGTCACATCAGCTATTCTCATTTGTGGATAACCCTACTAGCCTCAACCTAGAGTGTCCATCAACAATGTTATACTCTAGGAATTAGAGAGAGTGAAGATGCAATAACGTCGGGGGACGAGGGGAAGGTAAAGAAGCAAAGCACACACTAATCTATCTAATCTCAGTTGATACCATTCCAGTAAACCAACAGCTAGGAACAGATCTAGTGACAGTCCATAGCTGTCAGTCTCACTGATCTAAGCTCTAACCATTGTCCCGATGTTAAGAGCAACAGGGATCCATATCAAGAACAAGGTTATCTGTCAATATAACTATTCCCATTCGTGCTCCACTTTCAGATGGGGCACCCAAATTCACATGCACTGCAGAGGCTCAACAAATCAGTTCCGAGATCATTTTCCCTGTCACCGATCCATGTAATCAGCAATATCTCCATGGCAATTTGCAAGGGTTTTTTGGAGACTATCAGGAAATACAACCCATATTGGTTACTGTGATAATTCTGGAATTATGTCTGTCCCCTCAGCCTGATTTTGTGAAAACCATGATGTATGTCACTCTCCATTTTGAATGTAACTTGATTATATTCTTCAATGTATACTGCAGCTGTCATGTTGGATTGCTTCATCCCTCTCCTGTGTTGGGGTGGGAGGGATCCGGTGGGAGGGTGTCTGACTCTGCATGAGAGAGAGTTGCAAGGACCATCAACAATTGAATAGCCTTTCCCTAGTGGGACAATGGGGGATACTAGCAAATCCATTTATTGTTAACTACCTTCTATACCCGGCAGTCCATGGGAGGTTGGAGAATGGAAATGCAAAACACCCCCCGCCCTAGTAGGAGGAAAGAAAGAAAAAAGGTGTGTCAGGCTGTTTTTAAAAAGAAACAGTCTGTCTAGCAAGAGGACCCATTCTACAGCCAGCTGCAAAAGCAAGGGCAGGAAGGACTGGGCCCTCATGAAGGACACTGACCAAACCTCAAAGGACTCCAAGGAGTGGTAAGAACTCTGGAGGATGGGAGTTGCATTCAGGTTTTTGTGGTTTTTCCATAGACACATAAATCTCTTGTGCTTTCAAAGCCTGTGTGCTCCTTACTTTATCTACCACACAGAGTTGTACTATACACTGGAGTGCCCATGAAGGTGAGAGGGTGCCTAGGCTCCTGAGGAGACTTGGGGGATTCAGCACTGGTCTTGGGCCTCCTTCAGCATTCCACATCCCAAGCCAGGAGTGCTAGATAGGGGCTCTGCATCCCAAGATGTGCCTAATTGGAGACAGAGCTGGAGACAGTATCTAGGATTAAAAACACGTGGGATTCAAAGGTTGGGTCCAGTTATAACAGCCTGGTGACCATTCACAGGTCGGGGGACTCTCATAAGAACATAAGAACGGCTATACTGGGTCAGACCAAAGGTCCATCTAGCCCAGTCTTCTGACAGTAGCCAATGGCAGGTGCTTCAGAGACAATTAACAGAAAAGATAATCACCAAGTGATCCATCCCCATTCCCAGCTTCTGGCAAATGGAGGCTAGGGACTCCAGCCCTGCCCATCCTGGCTAATAGCCATTGATGGACCTATCCCCCATGAATTTATCTAGTTCTCTTTTGAACCCTGTTATAGTCTTGGCCTTCACAATATCCTCTGGCAAAGAGTTCCACAGGTGGACTGTGGGTGGTGTGAAGATGTCATAAACAGATAGTTAAGGGTTAATGCCTCTTTTACCTGTAAAAGGTTAAGAAGCTCAGTAAACCTGGCTGACACCTGACCAGAGGACCAATAAGGGGACAAGATACTTTCAAATCTTGGTGGGGGGAAGTTTTTTGTTTGTGCTCTTTGTTCTGGGGGTTGTTCGCTCTTGGGACCAGACGTCAATCCAGGCTCTCCAAATCTTTCTGAATCAGTCTCTCATGTTTCAAACTTGTAAGTAACAGCCAGGCAAGGCGTGTTAGTCTTATTTTTGTTTTCTCAACTTGTAAATGTTCCTTTTTGCTGAGAAGATTTTACCTCTGTTTGCTGTAACTTTGAACCTAAGGCTAGAGGGTGTTCCTCTGACTTATATGAATCTGATTACCCTGTAAAGTATTTTCCATTCTGATTTTACAGAGATGATTTTTACCTTTCCTTCTTTAATAAAAAGTTTTCTTTTTAAGAACCTGATTGATTTTTCCTTGTTTTAAGATCCAAGGGGATTGGATCTAGACTCACCAGGAATTGGTGGGGGAAAGGAGGGGGAGATGGTTAAATTCTCCTTTTGTTAAGATCCAAGGGGTTGGATCAGTGTTCACCAGGGGCTTGGTGAAAAAGCCTCTCAAGGCTGCCCAGGGAGGGGAAGGTTTTGGGGGGACAGGAAGTGTTCCAGACACTGAAATTTCTGGACAGTGGCAGTGTTACCAGATCTAAGCTAGTAATTAAGCTTAGAAGTGTCCATGCAGGTCCCCACATCTGTACCCTAAAGTTCAGAGTGGGGGAGGAACCTTAACAGAAGAAATACTTCTTTTTGTTTGTTTTAAACTCGCTGCCTATTAATTTCATTTGGTGAACCCTAGTCCTGATGTTCTGAGAAGGAGTAAACAACACTTTCCCAAAATCAGTCATGATTTTATAGACAGCTCTCATATCCCCCCCTTAGTCGCCTCTTTTCCAAGCTGAAAAGTCCTAGCCTTATTAATCTCTCCTCATATGGAAGCTGTTCCATACTCTTAATCTTTTTTGTTGCCCTTTCTGATGCTTTTCCAATTTCAATATATCTTTTCAGAGATGGGGTGACCACATCTGCACGCAGTATTCAAGATGTGGGCATACCATGGATTTATATAGAGGAAATATGATAATTTTTTTGCCTTCTTATCTATCCCTTTCTTAATGAGTCCCAATATTCTGTTAGCCTTTTTTGACTCAGCAAGGAATGTAAAAGTTATCTGTTGAAATTGCAGCTCAAAATATTAATTGGGCCTGCTTAGAATCTATAATAAATTAAGATTACCAGTTGCTGTGCTCTGCAAATCATTCAAATCTACTAATGTAGCCCTGGTCCCATCTTCTGCACATTAAAATGTATAGAAGAGAAAATGTACTAAACATTTTGTCTGAGCCACCACTGTGATAATTAAAAAATAACCAAGTTTGAAACACTCATAAAGGAATGGAGAAAGTTGTTGAGCAATACCAGAGTCTCATAATAATAAACACCACACTGCCTTTAGATAAGTGGATCTCAACACTGATTGATCATTATTAGCCCCATTGTACATATGAGGAAACTGAGGCACAAGCTAAGTGAGTCAGTTGCAAAGCCAGGCATTGAATCAAAATCTCTTGTCTCCCACCTCTGTCCCTATTCATTGCATCATGCTAACTCCATGCTGAAACTGAGGCTAAAGAGAAAGTGGCTATCTTAAGGCTGTATAAATATTCAGAAAGTTAGAAAATTTTAAAAATGAGAATTATAAATATCTATAAAGCACTTATGACTGATGAACATGTCTTCATCGACTGTGAATACATGCAATATATTTTCAGACTGCATAGTTCATTACAAATAGCTTCAGTACATTTTAGAAGCTACTTGTAATGAATCAGGCATGGCTGAAAACAAAGTAAAGAGAGGTGTAGTGATTGTTGACTACTTAGAACTAATCTATAACCCAGTCACAATGAAATAAAAGCAGACATAAATGCTATCTCACTTTTTAATAAGTCATTTATAATGAAATATGCATCTTTTAAATAAAGGGAATGCATTAGCAGTGGTTAATGTGTTAATATTATTCTGTGCTGTAAATCTGTTGTAAGTTATGCATGTTTATAAATCAATTAGCTTTTCATAACACTGTGGCAGGCAACCCTTGAAAATACTGGAACAAACTCATTCCTGGTTTAGCTTAATTGTCTTCCAGACTAAAGCGAGAATGATTTAGGCCTATTGCCTTTAAAAAGAGAGGAATTATTTGGAATTAGTTTCATTTATCAGAGAATATGATGTAACATGGAAATTTTAATAGTATTTTCAATTATTTGTAATACAGGATCTTACTGTACTTGTGAATTTTAAAAATATATATTTGCAGTGGGAAGCATGCTATGACTCAAATTCTGATAGTTAGGAACACTCAAAACAAAGTAATGCGTGTTGGAATCTGGATCTTGAGATATTTGATGATTTCTCCATACAATACACATTCTCTTGAGTCATGATGGTTTCTATTGCTGGACAAATCATCCACCCTCACCAAAATGATAAAAATACTTACATTGCAAAGCCTGTAAAGCACTTTGATATCCTCAGATAAAGGGTGATAGAGAATTTCAACATGTAATGAACATGAATTATAAAATATTATGTTTGTTACTCACAATGCACTTCCCTGAACTTCTAACAGCCAGGCTGCAGCATCATGCTGCCCTTCAGCAGAAAAGATTGTGGCTAAAAGTCCATCACTAGCAGAGACTACCTTACTGGTGTCAAGACTGAAGAGGTTATATAACAACATGGCCTGAGGCAACCACTGTCCCTTTCCCAGGTAGGAGCCTACTGCAGGTGGGGTGCAAGATCACCATGCTTCTCCATGGTTTCCACAGTGAGAAAGGAAAGAAGATTGGAGGAGTAGAACTGATTGTGAGGAAAATGTTACTTTTCTTAGTCTCCTTGGTTCAACTAAGTATAGCCATGACAGAAGTTTGGAGTGGGCAAAAAAGGGGATGTCTGACAAATTCCACTTTCCACTCTTTTCATATGTTGCTGATTCTTTCAGTTTTGCACTGCATTAAACTGCCAAGGCTGAGTCCTGCTTGATTAATTGTTACATATGTTTAAGATAATTTTAAAGAAGTAATTTACATGTCTTTTTAATTTGCAGTAGTGATAAGACTCTTTAATGTTGTACCCTTGTGTTTGCCATTACTAATTCATACCCCTGCTCTTGTTTTTACATATCACTTCACTTCTGTTAATTTATCTTTTGCTTAATCAAGATTTCCCCTACTTGCAGCTTAGTTAAAGAAAGACCACTGAATAGGGTAAGGGAGTTTGTTACTTTGCCCATAGCCTGTTGGAAAACATTAGAGGAACTCACTCCAGTGGTAAATTTTTGTTTTGTATAGTGTGTAATTAGGGCATGTGGGGAAATGTGCTTTAGTTTCCAGCCTTCCTTCAGTAGAAGAATCAAAAACAAAAGGCAGTGAGTGGGTAGCCAAGATTTTTATTTCTAGTTCCTCTTTGCATGAGAAGTTCTCATTAATTAATAGCAGTGTAGGAAGAACACTCCATACTTTTGTATCTCTTAGGACAGGTTGAACTAGCTGTGTAACACAGCAGTTCTGAGTTACGGGTTTTTTACTTTTGTTGCTCTGTTTAATTGGAAGACATAATAAATACTGCAAATGTACATTTGTCTTGCTTGGTCTGAAGCTCCTCGGGTTCTGGAGATGGGTGGATCAATGTTACTTTGTCAGACCCTAATCACGAACATTTTTTTTGTGGTACTATTTTAGTATCAGACACATTGCTGTGACCACATTACATTCCTTTTATTATATGTGCGGTCTGAAGCTAGAAACAGAAAATCAAGATCCCTTTGTATATTTCTATTACATGTGATGTTTTTCTTGTTAGAGAAAAAAAGCATTTGAAAGGTGTCTTAACTGAATGTTCTTTCCTAATTGTAGATTGTGCTCACCACTGCAGAGAACCTAGTGTGTTGAAACACTTATTCACAACAATTTACAATGTAAGAAGAGAAACCAAGATGACTAAGAAAAAAAAACTATCGAAATCCATGTGGTGGAGATGCATAATCGTTTTTAATTTTCAATATTGTATTCTGGGTTCATTCCTTATATCATTTCAAGTTTGAGCTGAAGGCAACTTATAGTGATGATTGCCAGACCCATAAGGGATTGCCATATCCATATGGAGAGTCAATGTGGAAGATTGTATGGAGATAAAAGTGGGAGAAGGAAAAGGTGGAAAAAGCAAGGGTTGTATTATTATTAGATTACTATTACATGAGACTAATTACATAGGCCAGAGCCTTGAAGATCAGGATAAGGAGCTTAATTTGATGCAGGGATCAAGAGGAATATAGAGGAGGAGTTGGAAGAGGTGGGCAATATGGTCAAAGTGATGGGTAAGGAAAAAGCAGCAATTTGGAAACCTACAGAGAATAACATAGGAATTGGGAAGTACAGTGTAGCAGAAGTTGCAGCAACTTAGACAGGAGTTAAACAAGGACAAAACAAAGGTTTTAGCTATTGGCATGGAAAGGAAAAGAGAGTTTAGAGTTTTTGTGGAGGAAAGACGACAGAATTCAATCACAAATTTGGATATGGCATGGAGAAGGTTGATGTGCAAAGGAGAATAACACCAATGCTGGGAACTTGAATGACGGAGGGATTTTACAGTTGAGGAGAAGGAAAGGAGAGTGGAAAGTTTGAAAGAGAATAGAAAGAGCTCTTTTATTTTTTCCAATGCCAGTCTCAGTTTAAGCCAGAAGTATCAAGGAAGACATGTCAGACAGGGAAGCAGAGATATGTGACCAAAAATCAGGGACAAGATTATGAGTACTGAAACTGATTTGTAAGCTATTAGGATAAAAATGGTAATTAGAGCTTTATATGAAAGCAAATGAGGTCAGCCTTGAACAGAGTAAAGGGAAAAGATGAAATGGCTAAGGAATGAACACGGAAGATTTTTTTCATATGGAGAATGGAAGAAAGGTGGAGGAGACAGCCAAAAGAAGAGATACTAAAAGAGAAATAAGAGGAGAAGAATCAGGAGCATATACTGTCACAGAAACACAAGGAGAAGAGAAGGTCCAAGACGACTAAAGAAAACTGGGAGGGTAGAGTGGATGTTGTAGAAAGAGGGTGAGAATGGAGCAGAGGTCTTTAGATTTGACCAAGAAGATCCATTGGTGACACTGCCAGAAGTGGTTTCAGTGATTAAGAGGACACAGAAACCAGACTGTAGGGGAATGTAGGAGAGAAAGTCAAGGTGGAGGGACCAAGCTACATACTTCAGAAGTTGGGAGGCAAATGGAAGGCGAGAGTTGGACTGATAGTTGGCAAAGCAGGTGGGATCAAAGGAACGTTTTTTGAAAAGATGGGAGGTAATAGAGGTGGTGATTGGGAGAATGAAGAAGCAAGGGGAGCTAGAAGTGAGGAGGAAATATGGTTGGGAGGTTGGAAGGTTAGAAAAGTTGAGTCACTTCCAATTTAGAGATGAGAACAAAGGAGGAGATGATACTAGGAGCACTTTAAGAAAAAGGGAAATGGTCTCTCTATATTGTATCTTTTTTTTCCCTTTAAAGAATATGTTTATCATGCCTGCCTCCTCTACTGCCAAGCCATTACCCTCTACTTATTTAAAAACTTTCTAGGAACTTACTTTTCCCAAGTTTACAAGTGAGTCAATAATATATATATTTTTTAAATGTACAGAAGCACTAAGAAGTGCACATACATAAACTGAGTATACCTTGATTATATTGCTTTATCCTTTGACCTCCCTCTTCATTGTTTGTCTCTCCTTCAGTTGCTGTCTGATGGTCATATTACAGCATTAACCTAGTCAGGATATTACTATCTGCATCTGGCTATGAGATTGCCACCTTTCCTTTTGGATGCAGACCAAGCCACTGTCATCCATGCTTTTGTTACTGTGCCCTTTCTGTGCACTGGAGATGCTCCCAACCTCTGTCAAGTTCTTCACATGAAGCACAGGTATTTGGGTTTTGTGTAAGGTGTTTGGGAAAGTTAGATTTCATTGCACCACAAGGTGGCAATAAAGTGTACTGCAATAGGCTACCCCTCTTCCATTAGCTGGTAGGTGTAGTTTGAGAGAGGCTAGGGGAACTGGTGAGGGGGCTTGTTGTCATCTCTGGGGAAAGCAGGAGCTGCTGTTCAAGAGTGTGGGCTGCATTAAAAAACTCTGGATTTGTAGACAATGTGGTCATTCCTTCAGTTACACCTGAGCCTAAAGTATTTAATTTTATTTCCATTGACCATACTTGGCAATTTACCTCACTTCTTTGGCCAGAATCATTAAAAAGATACCAGGCAGATGTTTGGGGGGGGGGTTTTAATGACTAAATGGCATTTCCATTTGTTCAGATATGAAAGCAGATAAGTAAGAAACAGTGCTAGAGATAATTACCAAATTTCAATATTTATAGAAACCTGGCCCTTGTGTAGATAATAAGACAATTCTCAGTGTGCTTTGATGATGATGAAGTGCCAGTTTTCTGTAAATATTGAAATAAGGTAATTATCACTTGAACTATTCATTAATTACCTGCTTTCAAATCACAATGAATACAGTGGAAATACCATTTATTCATTAAAATTGAAAAAGTTAAAATAAGCACACTTTTAATCTTTTGAATATCCTCTTGTTGTAAATGTTTTGACAGGCATACTGCAGAACACAGAGTGATAGATTCTGTGGACATATAAACCAGGACTAACCTGTCAATTTGTTCTCAAAGCTTAGAGACAAGCCTTGTTATAAAATAGCTATCCAATAACTATTTAGACCCTGATCCTTCAACACTTACACATGTGAATAGCTCTATTTGTTTCAACAGGGCTACTTGTGTACAGAAAGTTGTGCAAATGTTTTGTAATATTCACATATAGAAAAAAAAAAGGATTTATTGAACAGTGCAAGTAACAATTCCAGCACACACAAGCAGGACTTAACTTCCTCCAAATCAACACATCAAAACAAGACAACTTAATGCTAAGATAAAGATATAGCACCACCTGCTGGTGAAGGTGCTAACTGCTCTGCTCAATACAATTTGCAAGATCAGGGCCTTAGATTGTAAGGGGCAGCCCCACTTTAACCCATGTACACTCTGCACTTGTGCAGGGCCCCCAGTCTTAAGAGGACCATCTGACCAGGTTTGGGCCTAGGGTTATCTGGCCATTTTTTCTCCTACATTGCTGATTGAACTGTGCAAGCTTGTTCCTTCTCCCACCCCATCCATTTGTAACTTACAAGTAACTTCTAAGTTAAAGTGGAAAAACAGCTGAGCAAATTGCAACCACTGTGAGGCTCAGGTAACATCTGGGGGTACTACTGGTGCAGCACCTGGGTTTAGTCCTTGCAGTGGGCCCTCGACGTGCCAGTGCAGCAGCTGAGGCTCCTGCATCTCTCAGCACTAAAAAGCAGGACTTCTTGCAAGTCATCTTCAGAGAAGGATAACAAAAGACTCTCTGGACTGAGACTCCTTGATTGAGGGGGTGGGTGTGCAGGCTTATGAGCTGGTAGGGAACAGGCTGGTGGTGAAGATATCTGGGATGGAAAAAGAAGAGAGTCAAGCTGGAGGGAGGAAGTGGGGGGAAGAGAATCTCTGGAAGGGGAAGAGGAGGGCAGGGTGGAAAGAGAAGAGGAGGGTCATGCTGGTGGGGAGGGGCAGTGGATATTTTTTCTGTCTCTAATAGGTGGCAAACATATTTGGGTCCTGAACCGGCTTGGCCCAGGTGCCCCTCTGTCATGACTCATGATGTGGGAGGAGGAACCAAATGTCACTGAGTGACACTGCAACTGGCACAAGGGGATCAAAGCAGTGCTCAGATTTGGCATTGTGGGCAGGTCACAGGTAGGTTTTGCCACATAAGTGTAAAGGGGCTTCTGGGAAGGGTCTGGTTTCTCACGTTCCTTAACGAAGATGGGGAGACCCCAATTTTCTCAGTTCATAGGGCCAAGAAATTCTTTAATCTGGTCCTGGTATGGGCCAAGGATCAAATATTCTTCTGCTTTTTGAGCATACTGTTAGTACTTAATAAATACAGCCTGGCTTACAGAGGTGCTGAGCAGTCATTGAAGAATTGTACTTATTTGTTTTCAGAACTTCTGAAAAGGAATCCAATAATAAATTGAATATAAAGGAGCATCCTGGGTACTGACATGCAAATTAGCACAACTGTATATTGGAACTGCTGTCAAGCCTTTTAACATTTCAGCTGCATCAGAGCATAGCCCTCTGTAGGGCATTTTTATTCATTTGAAACTTTTCTAAGGCCAGACCATGTTTTCTCAGCCCTGCATCCAGCTTTCTACACATGCAACTATATTGTCCTGGCTTTATTACTAAACAGGACTGGGAGATCCTACTCTGGATACAAGGGTATTTTGATAACAGAAAGATCTTGACCCTTTCCCCAAAATAATCTATTGTTTTTATGCTCACAAAATACTAGACAGCAAAAGAAGGCTGTATCTTGAGCTTAAATACTGAATGATGAATTCCTATAAATTTAATATATTCATAGAAGTTTCCAGATTAATAGTAAAGCTTTGTTTAATATGAAAGTATCAAAACACTAAAACAAATTGTTTTGGAAATGAAAATAATATAGCCTTAAAAGCCACTTAAAGATTTCATTACAGAACTCCTGAAGACAAATTAATCAGGGCCAGTTCATGTGAACAAACCTGGCAACTAATCCTGCAACAGGTAACTATCATTGTGAGTACTCCCATTGGTGTCTATAAAATACAACATGTGAATAAAGCAGGGGTCGGCAACCTCTGGCATGTGGCTCGCCAAGGGAAGCACCCTGGGCAGGTTCGTCATACTGAGGCTCGCACTGGCCGTGGTTCGCCATCCCAGGCCAATGGGGGTGGCAGGAAGCTGCGGCTAGAACATCCCTCGGCCAGCACCACTTCGCGCAGCACTCACTTGCCTGGGACGGCGAACCGCAGCCAGTGGGAGCCTCAGGAGGCCGAACCTGCCAACGCGGCAGGTAAACAAACTGGCCCAGCCCACCAGGATCTTACCCTGGTGAGCCGCATGCCAGAGGTTGCCAACCCCTGGAATAAAGGCTTCTATTGGATTGTGTGTGGAGCAGCTGTTATTGTATAAGGATGAAGGGTCTGACTACAGACAGCAAAAGTCAGCCTCCATCTTGAAAGGTGCAGCCCTGGACTACAGAGAGAGAGAGAGAGAGAGAGAGAGAGGACACTGCAGGCTGCAATGAAAAGAGTGCTCTGCTTTTTGCTGTTTTAGAGCTGTATAATCTTTTTAGGTGTAACCCCCCAGGGAGATGACATAGATTCTTGGGACTCTGTCTGCTGATGGTTCAGGGAGAGACACTGTCCCTGGTAGGGAGGGAAGCCAAGGCAGACTCAGAGTCTGCTCAGCAACCAATAGGGAGTGACAGGCCTTCCCAGGGAGAAGCCATTTTGTAGTGTCTGGAGCCAGCCAGGGCAAGGGCAGGACTGGTTGTGTGGGAAGCTGGTGAGTCCCAGGTCTGCAAGCAGGGTTCCCCCTGAGACCTGGCCTCTAGGGACCTGACAGCAGATCCCTCAGCTGGGTTTTTCCTTCCCCATTGATGATTCCCAATTTATAGCATTCGTTGGGAAATTTCCCCAGCCAGGTTGGTTTTGCCATCCAGCTCCCTAGGTGAGACCAGTAACCACATGGTCAGCTCTGCTAGTCCAGGGAAGCTGCCTGCTGAGTGTGTGACTGGAGGCTGGGCTAGGAGGTTAGAGTAGCTGTATAACCTACACCTCAAGCCCTGCACCCTTTGTGATGAGGGTAAATCCTGGGACCGACGGCACCTGATTCCTGCCTGAGGAGGATCCCCGCCAGCAGACAGCAGCCCCTCTGCAGTGACTGAGGAGTCCAGCATCATCTTCAAACCTGAGGATCATTCATGGAGTTTGTGAGTGCACTAGCTTTTAGTCAGTCAGGGAATTTGTTTTGGGGACCCCCTACTCCCTGAACTGTGTCCTCAAGCCAGGGAGTAAGAGTTTGAGGACTTTATAACCTGCTGCATATTACACCTGTGGAGGGATTTACCACCTCCTCCCACTTGTGAGTCCTTTGGGCTGTACAGAACCCAGTCAGCCAGATGGCTAAACCATCGCAGAGAAGAATTTAGTGGTTATAGGTCATCAGGGGCCCCAGCAAAGTACGTGTACCAACAGGACACTAATTTTACATTTGCTACATCAAGTCACGGATATTTTCAGTGTGGGCACCAGTGACGCTAAAAATAGTGTTTCACCCTGTTATGGTGTATTTGTCTCCTGTTTTATATAATTATTGTATTGAATATATTTTTATGTGTTTGTGTTATTTCTTGGAAGTCTCCAACTATCTGGCAAGTAAGTGGGGATTACTCTGTAGTCAGAATTTTCCACCTAAGCTGCCTTGGTGATCCTGCCAGGAAGGAGCAAAGGGGTGGAGGCATCACCAAACAATTTCATAGAAAGAAAAGAAAGAAGATACACCCTGCTGAGTGGGTGGCGGGATACAAAAGAACCCAGACCTGTCCATCAAAGCCTGTAAGCGGATTGGCATTAGAGGAGGTAACCAGGTGGAGAGGGGTCCTACATAAATAAAAACAATTGAGTTATTAAAGACAAGTTCTTGCAGCTTTAATACAAAAAACACCCCAGCTAACTCATCTGAATAACATTATTCACATGCATAAGTGTTGGAAAGATTGAGCTCTTGCAGCTATTTATTGTTCATATGTAAATACTGAATGCTGGCAATTATCACAATTTTTATTTTATACTGCAGATTATATATAATATACACCTCTACCTCAATATAACACTGTCCTCGGGAGCCAAAAAATCTTACCACATATAAACTGTGTTATATCGAACTTGCTTTGATCAGCCAGACTGCGCAGCCCCTCCTCCCCCGAAGCACTGCTTTATCGCGTTATATTCAAATTTGTGTTATATTGGGCCACGTTATATCGGGGTAGAGGTGTACTTTGAAAAAGTACTTTCTTTCTTTATAACAACGGATTGCCCTTTGAATGCTACAAAGCATACAGTGATAAATGGACAAGCGCATTTTAATGTTAATTCTATTTTAAAGCTACAGAATGTTATATTGGTTTGTATGGTTATGTTTCCAATGAAAAACTGAATTACAGTAAGTGATCCAGTAAGGTTACTTTATACTGAACTTTAATATTTCTTGAGCATTAGTGCATTGCAAGGAATCAGAATTTTGTTTTCTATTATCGGTGACTTCAATAAACACATCTGAAGTTCAACAGCCTGTGTCTCAGTTTGGTATTTTCATGCATGAAAGCTGGTTGAATTAGCAGAAGTACATACTTCTTTAATGAGACTGCTACAGTTCAGGTCCATTACACTAGCTGGCCTAATCTCCATGCTCTTATTTTTACTTCATGGTCATTGTGGTAGACTGAGGCCAAACTAAGTTCATCTAGCTAAGTCATATGATGGGAACATCTCTGGCTCTGCATTGCTTCCACCATCTTTCATGCATTTTCAGGGTTTGTGGTAGCAGAATTTAATGCTGACTTCTGAAGTTGGTTAGCGACCTTACAAAGCTATTTCATGGATGCAGAGACCTATGGCTTCTAACCAAAGCAGATGTTAAGGAAGCTAGAGTAGGATAGCCATGTGAGTAAATTAAGTGAGTCAGGACAATGTTCACATGTGAGACTTCTCCATAACACTCTCAGGCATGGTACTGCAGGCACTTTCTGCCTCAATGCACCATTTGTACCCATGAGCTTGGACTCAATCTATATGAAACGAAGTAACAATAACAAAGCACATATTCTAAGGGGACCATTCAAGGTAGAGTGGACTGTTAACACCTCTTCAATCGTAGGACAAAAGGGGGGATTAGTGGGTTACTAAGATTTATTGTTGTAATAAACCATAAATCCAGTGTGTCTACTACCATGTCCATGATTTTTAGTGTCTATCAGAGTTATAAATTTAAGTTCCCAGGATCATCCATTAGAATATATGCCAATTTCTTATGCTAAACAATCTGTTCCATCTTGCACTCAGGCTATGTCTACATTAGAGGGGTAGGTCAACCTAAATTATGCTACTCCAGCTACATGAATAACATAGCTGGAGTCAAAGTAGCTTACTGCAGTGTCTACACTGCGCTGGGTCAATGGGAAGCATACCTTAGTCCTCTCATTGCTGGTGGAGTAACAGTCAACCAGAGAGCGCTCTGCTATTGATTTGGTGGGACTTCACTCCACCTGCTAACCTGACCTCTGGTGCATCGATTGCAGCAGCGTCGATCCCATGGTAGTATAGACATAACCTCAGAATATCTGTCTCAGACCTGAAGAAGACCTTTTTGTGGCTCAAGAACTTGTCTCTCTCACCAGTGGTGATATTTTAGGCCACGATCCTGAAAATCATTCCATGTGATGTTTTACCCACCATGGAATGAACTCGAAACCATCATTTCCTCATAAACTTTGCAATTAGGGTTTCCATAATCTGCCATTCTAATTAGTCTCCAAACTGTTAGAAATCTCAGTAATAAAGACTTTAAGAAGACTCACATTGTATTGTGATCATTTATGCTTATAATGTTCCCTGAGTCTATGCATTGAGAACATATTTGTAAGAATATATATAAATAAATTGTGCTCAAACAGCACAGCTTATAAAGATAAATATGTCATAGTAAACATCTGCTTCCAGGTTTTTTTTTGTCTTGCAGTATTCCTATTCCTGACAGCATCTTTTGCTGTCAACACAGAATTTTCCTTGAGATGTGATATATTTATTGTCACTGTGCATCCCTCAGAAGACATCACTGCCACCTCTTCCTCTCCGGATTTTTATGAAAGAAGAAATAAATATATTATCCTGAAAAGAGACAAGACCCAAACTGCACCCTGTAATCCTTCCAACACACACAGGGTTTCCTTAATATCCTTTCACACTATCTCTTCACAGCTTGAGCACATCAGAGGATTATCTCATTACAGATAATCCTGTTTACGGAATATCCTCCTTGCATGACAATCTCTTCAACAGTATCCCCTTCCCCTAAGGGATTTGTCAATTTAGATTTCTCTATAACTTTTTGAGCTTGCATCTCATGAGAATGTTTCATCTGTAGGATCCCTCACCTTGTACCAAACATGTTTTTTCTCCTTGGAAATTAAAATGTCTTTCAAAAGGTTTCCAGTTTGGAGAAGCAAGTGTTTAAAAACTATTCTACCTAATATATTTCTTATATGTGTCTTATATACATATTTTATGTATTTTACACACACACACACACACACACACACGACAAAGCCTCATTTTTTTACAAGCTTCTGATACAGTGAAATTATGTTATCCCTATTGGAGATAAAAACTACAGAATGGATAAAGCGACATGGTAGCCATATTTCATCATCGATTAAAATCAGATAAAATATTTCGTTTTCATCTTTGTTCTTCTGCATTTTGAAATTTCAGAGTTGCTGCTCTGTTCCCTTATTGTCTCGATAGCACAGTTCTGCAAAACTTTACAATTAGTGGAGATACAGTTGCTCATTTGTTTTGCAAGCCTCTCTGATAAAGAAATGGTTTAGAAGGATACGTCACAGCACAAATTGTAATTTTACTATTTGTGAAGTATCACTGCCTTGCCAGAACAGATTGAACTTCAAAGCCCGACTAAAAACACTATACATCATTTATTTATCTGGAAGATACAAAATAAAAGCCAGAGCTGTGGCTGCAACAATAGTATTTTAAAGAAACCATCCTGACAGCCAAATATTTGTCAAGGGCTTAATACACTTTTCATTAAACTATTTCTAGTTTGCTAAATCTAGTAATTGATTGATGGCTAATTTGCAGGTTTACTGCTCCCCAAACCGTCACACTGTATCTAGTACATGGACAAGAATGAATGTTTATGCACCCCATCAACATACCTTTTTCTTTAATAAACTATGCATTTAATAGCTTCCAAATTATATATTCCAGTCACACTGTTTTAATTGGTTTTTAACCTACATACTATTATGGGGCTGATTAACAATTCTCTAATCAAGGTTGCAAATTATTTGTCTGCATGTTCAATAATTTAGAGATTCATTTGGGAAATTTATTGTTGCTCATGGTCTTAATCTGCATTTACTGAATTCCACACATGCAGTTCTGAGACGCAGTGTGCCAAAACTAATTCAAAATTCCACAGCAAAAAGTCAGCATGTGTCCAAGCGTCTATTTAGTTTTATACTGTGTTTTCCTTTCACTGCTAAGCAGATCTGCAAATAAAATTGGTGAGTACATTACTAATTAATATAATGCCACATTTGCTGTGCCCTCTCTGAGCATATTAAATATATATATAAAACCCCCGGGCCTAAATCCTCCTTTGTCATGTGGCTACTTTGTGCCACACTACAGGTAAGAATTTGCCATAGAGCCATAGTGTACAGCGCCAGAAGGAACATTCCTGTCGAAGAAGGCATAAAGGCTTGTTTGGCACCCATCCTCTCCTTTGCCAGTGCACGGGGGATTGAGAGGAACTGGTTTGAGGCCTGACACCTATACACTGTTCTTATTCACAGCTATATTTCAGGGCCATGAATAATCATCCTACATAAGAGTAGCCCACAGTCCTCTCTAATATATGCTGAGGGCCCAGCACTGCACACACTGGCCCTAGTGAGATTTATGCAATATTTTCACCTATAAACCTGTGCTACTCAGCCATAGCAGAGGACCTGGCTCCTACACCAAAACAAATCAGAATAGTTCTCTCAATACACAGAAAATCCATTGGAAGTATTCAGTTTCTGAAAGGTATGTAGATAAATTAACAAAAGCCAGTCAGTATTTCCTACTTGTGATTATCAGATGATCTATTTTCATCACTGAGAAGGTTTAGAAAATATTTCTAGAAGGTTGATTTTTCATACTTCACCATTAAATGATGTGTGTATGCTAACATAATTTGACTAAAGTTCAGTATCTTTAAAACTGTGTTCAGTACAGCGTGTGATAGTTGGAAAAAGACTATTGTGGCCTCAGTTGTTTCACATTCTTTATTTTGTCCAGATGTTTATACGTGTTTGTATCCTATTGTGTAATTTTGTAGAATCTGCTAATACTGCAAGGGACCTGGTTTCTAATGTCATTTCCCTACATTCTAGCAGATAAGAGTTTGCCAAGTTTTTAACTAAATTGAACCCCACTCCCATCTATGACACACCAGGATTCTGGTGCTATTCGTAGCCTTACTAGAGACACAAAATAACTGAGATTAAAACTGATATTGCTTTTCATAACTTTGCAGAAAAGCTCCAATCAGACAAATGAGGTGGAAATGATAAACAAAAGAGCTATTGGGATATTATTTTGAATTATCATAGTCAAACACAAAAATTGCATTACAATTATTAAGAGCGTTAGAGAAAACACAAGAAACCTAGCATGACAAGTGTTTGTGCATTTAGCTGATAGCAATTATATTGATTATGCTATATAATTTGATTAAAAAGATGGATGGAGTATTATATGCTGTAATTTCTAAAATTAATTACCTCGAAGGGTCAGTATAAAAACTGCTTAAAGGGCACTACGAATTTTAAAAAGGCAGGAGCAAATGATAATTGCGTTTAATTATTTTAAATCATTATCTAGATCTCTATCTCCAGAAAAGATTGTAAATCTGCAAAAAATAGTAATGTTGGATTTTTGTCAATGTGAGTTACTAAGAAGATAGTTGCAGTAGATTACCAGGGTGTTGAAATCATGTAGTGGTTAACATTGCATAGGCATCACCTTTATCTGTGCATTTCCTTACTTTTATTATTTTCTGTATTATTTTAAGCTGTTGCATTAGTGGGGATGGGAGGAGGGAGAATTGCTACTATTGGCAAAAGCAACACAAAGCTCTGACTTCCACTAGATTCTCAAAAACCACAAAATGTGATGGTATCACATGGCAAGGCAGATTTTGTAGGTAAAGATCAGCGTCTGCCTGTTAGTACTATTGAAAAACTACACAAGGGACTGATCTCGCACCATTAAAAGATTTGGGAGCAGTTTCAAGGTCTAAATACTCAGAACCCTTAGGAATAGCCTAACTGGATCTCACTATATCTCTTAACCTGGAGAAAAACATAACTGAAAAACCTCCTCCAAAGAAGTTTGTCTCCACTTTCGCCCACATACCTAGTTCTACCATTCTTATTGTTGGAATCATGACTCCCTGGAAAGCTAATAGGTGGTCATGCTACAGCCCCTTCCAGACTATGGTCGTATTGTAGTCCCTTGCAGTAGACATAGACGCCATAGTGAAATTTGTTTCAACACGTGTATAAAGGCTTGTTTAAACTTTGTTTCTAAAGCTTCAATCAACACTCATGGCTTTTGGGACATGAAGTAAGAGGTGAGTGTATAAAGCCCATTTTTGTGCTGAGGTTTAAAAACTATTTTTTCATTGCAGGCAGGGACAAAGTAGTCTTTCCCTTAAAAATGTTTTTGTTTTTTATAAAGAGCAGGATATGAAGGACCATCAAGGATTTGTCTCTATATATGGGAGCCAGAAGCTGCAGGGAATGCAGCCATTTAGATAAAAAGTGATACTGAAATGTTCTAGGTTCCACAAGGGGTAGTGGGTAACATTGACCCCAATGATAAATGCACTTGAATTCAGGTTGGGACAATCTTCACTGTTTAAAAGATTTATTGTTTTATTTTTAAAGTCAATGAACGGTATCTCACCTCAAATATTTTGGGGAACTGAAAAGATTTCCATTCAGTCTATCCATGCTACCGTTTCAGTGATGGTGTAATTCCTATTGATTTAGCAAGTAATGCTGTCAAATTTCACATACATATAGAAATGATGAATAGAAAAATCTCCTTAGCTTTCAGGAAGATTAAATCATAACTCTGCTTGGACTGTTCTTTAGTTCCAGCTATTTCACACTAATAGCCACATTTTATTAACTCCCAGCAGTCCTGATAGGATAACTTGTATCTGCTACTGGGATGAAATTACCCATGGAGTATAATATGACTGTCTATTATATTCAGAGAAATGTTTGCTGTTTATGATTAGTAGACATTTGTCATCAGCCACGAGTCTGCATGGGAAATGTATCAATATTTAAATTTTGTTTTCCACTCAGTCTAACAGATCTTGTATTCTAAAAAGAAGGAATCACCTCTTAGATGGTAAAGTGACAAAACTAAGATAGCATAAGAAGTCTAGGCTATCAAAGATCAGCAGCTGAGTCTGATTTTACAGAGAAATGGCGTAAAACTGATTTTTAGTATAATAAGAAAATCTCACAGACCTTTAAGTGGTACCATAAAATGTAAACATTTGAAAAAAAAAGCACATCAGTTTTGTTCACTGAGCTTAACTAGATATTATCTATTTATTAAAGAGTTATTACAGCAAGTAGGTCCAAACATTATATTAAACCATGAGCATTTTTATTATTAAGGATTCAATAACCTGTCTGAAGAAATGTGTGTTTTCCTACTCAATTTAATGAGATTTCCTCCATGCCCAATCCTTCAGTGCATCCAACATTTCCTTGCCTTGAGACAGAGATGGAGCTAGGGTCAACCACACTAGGAGTATTGGGATTCCAGCAGCACAGAGGATAGGGAGATGGTCAATGTCCTTCCTGATAAGAGTTGAAGGCTGCAGGAAATTTTAAATATTATAGCCCGAATAAACAAACAGCTGTTTCAAAGTTTAAACATTAAAAGGAAAAGCTGCTCAATGTTGTGGTTTAGTGCATTAGATCACAGAGTGCATATGCAGCTGGACTATAAAAGTGCTGGGGACGCACAAAACTGTGATACACATGGTTGTCTTCAATGATAGATTCTATGACAAAAGGAGCTGTGAATGTCAGAGAGCTTTGTGTTCACTGTGAGTGTTTTATTCCATGGGCAGATTTGTTTATAGAGCATCTTTCAGTTTATTAAGAGAACACTCAATGGCTTGTGCACAGAAGATAGAGATAAAGCAACATAAAGAATGACATGTATACATTTATTACAAAAAAATCTTTCTCCAAATTTCTCCAAAGAGAATCCAATCCCCCTGAAATTTCACAGGAGCTCTCTCTCTACCTAGGTTAGAATTTTTCTGTGAAGTATTGGGGGTGTGGGGGGAATCAAAAAAGGAATTTTAAAGTTATGGGGTGAAGTTCATCACTCTGATTTGGAGTCCCCTTATGCAGTGAAAGACAGCCATAAAGATGACACCTGATGATCCCAACAAGGGGCCATGCTAGGTATAGGAGAGGTGTGTTAGGAGCATGATCACAGCATGCAGTGATGCGGAAGTTTAGAGGCTGACATGAGGTAGCTCAGGATGCTTCAATAACTTAGGTCCCAAGGTGTCTAAATTATCCCAGCATTCTCTTAGGTCCCCACAGCAGCCTAGAACCAGGAAGTGCAAAGGCAGCTTAAAGCCACCATATTTCCCCTCCCAGTAGGTGTGCCCCTAGGAGGCTCAGCAAATAATCTCACCTGCTGTGTTTAAAAATATTCCCTTTCAACCATATCAGGTATTCTCTCCTTCCTAGGAGGACCTGTTGCCCTTCTACCTCAGTCCAGCATCTTTGTTCATAAGTGATCATCAGGCACAGCCACTGACTCCCTGAATAGTCATAAGGCTAAGGTGAAAGGTAGTCTTCTTTCCACTTGGGAAGTATGTCAGGCTCTTGAGGTCACAATCTTTTCCAACAGCACTATAAGAACTATCATATTTGAAAGCTTTACTACTCAGTCAGTTTCACTTAGTCAACATTGACTAACACAATGACATATTTTGATAACTATTTCTTTCAGTGCTGCTGCTATCTGTTCCATAAGAACCATTAACTCTAAAGTTCCAGTCCTGGTTCCACCACTAGTTCCCTGTGAGCTTGATTCAAAGCCCATCAAAGTCAATAGGTTTCCCAATGACTTCAGTTGGCTCTGGATAAGCGTCATTGTGGCCTTTGGCATATCACTTAAACTCTCTTTCACCACTAGTAAAACTGGAATAACATTTACTTACCAGATGGATGTACAATGAGGATTCATCAGTTAGATGTTGTTATAACAGTTGAAATTATAAAGGGAAATTTAAGTGTTGCATATCAATGATTATGAGCATATGACTCCCATACTCCCATATTTAGCAATATACACAGTTACTCAAAATAGGTAGGTCCGCCTCTTGTTGATTGCCTAGATTAATAAAAAAATGATATGTATTACTGGACTGATCTTTATCATTAACTACATGGATTAGAAACTTTTTGCTTCAGGTGCATTTTATTAAAGGAAAAAATGTAGTAGCCTATCATTAGACAAATTCTTATTATTTGTATTTGTAGCCGCATAATCCCTACAAAAAATAAAATGCCAATGCAAGCTAAAAACATTGGAAAGAAATGATGTGACTTTAAATGATAAAAGCTTTATAAAATAAAGTTTTTAATTACTATTATTCTTTCTTTGCTCATTCAAAGACTGTTCCTTTAATCAATAAAATTAATGATGTCACCACATTGGTTATTTATCCAGTGTCTTACATACATCTAGAAACATTATAATGTAATTCAGCAACAACTGATGCATCTTAAATAAAGTATTACCAGTGAGTGTAAATCAAGCTTCTTTATTTCTAGCCACTAGTCTGCTTTGTTTTTTTAAATAATTATAGGAAAGAAATTGATTTGCATGAGGTATTTAGGTGGCTATATAAAAATGGTAATTCATTTATAAAAGACTAACAAAGAAATTCTGAAAAGGCAAATCATGTTTATCTTGTTCTAAGAGTCCACATTAACCTTTTAGCAGTTTTGCAATAAGAGGAAAAAAGCGTGTTATTCAGAGAACCAATGTGTCACACACATCCAGCATACTGGAAATGCAATTGCAAAGCTAATTTAACAACAAAATTCTCCAACAGATGTGACATTTTAAAGGACTAATTTAATTTAGTAAATATCCGCTGGAAATGTAATTTAAGATGTGAGAATTTTTCCTGCTGTATTTAGCGACAGATTGAGACAGCTGAGGTTACTCAAGTTTACTGTAACTATCTTTCTAGTGGAAACTCATTTTCACTCTGTCATAAAATAGTAAAATAATTAATGTCTGTGGAATTATCTTTCACAGATAAATATGTCTTCAGTACCAAAGGCAAATCATTTATATAAGCAACAGGTAGGACAAGAGAAAATGTGGAAATTTGAATATAATGGATCAAATTTATCTCTTTGTAACTTCAGTAAGCTTATCTCAGTGCTGACTTTGGCTCAGTAGCTACAAATATTTCCAAGATGAACACCAAGATAGAAGCAGAATTATTCTGGGTGATAGAGATACATATTGTACACCCAAAAAGGAATGGGATAAAAAGGAAAATTTAGTCTTATGAGGTGGTGGTGAGGCACAGGAAGCAATTGATGTATAGGAAATCTGGATTTAAAAAAACAAATACAATATTGTAGAACAACTGAAATATTATCTCAAAACACACTAAGCTTCATTTCTGAAAAATCTCAAACTGTCTTTCTACCTGATCGGTAGACAGTTCCCTAAAAACTGGCTGTTTGTGATAGACTGACTATAGTCTGTCAAATTAATATTTCCTAACCAAGAGATGTGAGTTATAGCTGTAGAAAAAACTCCACCCAGTTAGATGGAATTACTCTCCTCAAGAACAAAGGGCTGGCCCATCAGAAACCAATGAACTTGATAGGTCAGGTAGATATTCAAAGGACAACCTGTGAAGTTTTATGTTTAAGGCTTGCAAATAGGAAAACTCACATTATGCTGGAGGTGATCTACCTCCTGGGGTTAGCCAGATCTGGGGTTGGGGAAAATTTACCACCATATTAGGTGGGGTCAGATAAAGCTTGAAAAAGAGAGTGAATACATGGAGGGAGGAGCTCTCTCCTCTCCATTCCTCTCTGGATAACACAGGGTGGGGGAACTCTCACAGGAGAGTTCAGAGCCAGGATTTGCTATTTGATCATTAAAGATTTTTCTTTCCTTTTCTGTGACTAAGATGAGAATGCTGTATCTAGTTTAGCTTATAAGAAGCATCAACCTAGATATGCTAAGCAAATCACCTGGGTTTTTTAATATATTGTCTTGGATTTTAATATTATTTTAAGGAATTCTGCTGTTGTGTGGGTGTTTCAACAGTTCATCCCCAGGTAGAAAAGACCTTTGTATCCTCAAAGGAAAGATACTAAGGTCTGGTCTACACTAAAAAGTTAGGTTGACCCTGCCACATTGCTTAGGGGTGTGAAAAATCCACACCTATGAAGGATGTAGTTAAGGTGATCTAACCCCCATGTAGAGAGTGCCAGGCCCACAGAAGAATATTTCTGTTAATTTAGCTACAGGATCTCGGGAAGGTGTATTACTTACGCCAAAGGGAAAACCCCACTCATCAGCACAGGTAGTGGCTACACAGAAGCACTGCAGCTGTGCTGCTGTAGCACTTCAAGTGTAGACAGCCCTGAATGATTAATGGTACCTACACAACCCACTCAGTAAAGGTCAAATTAAAGACAGGCAGATTTGTGCTCAGCCAGGGGAGTGCGTTGCAAAAGGCTACTGTGGTTTGCACACTAAGGGAGATGCCAACAGGACCAAAGGGGAAATGTGTGTTGAAGGGTGACTAGGTCATATGGGCCATAATTTAACTTTCCTGCTTGGGTTCACCCTTTCCCAGCAAGCTCTCCTGTTAGCAGAGGAGAAACAACCAGTCACAACCCTAAGAGGGCTATTTTATTATCATTGTGTGTATTACTGTAGAGCCTAGGAACCCCAGACATGGACCATTGTTCACGGCACCACATAAACAGAACAAAAACACAGACCCTGCCCCAAGGATCAAAGTATAGGACAAGAGACAACAAACGGATATAGACAAATCGGGGAGTACAAGAAAACAATAAGACAGCACTGTCTACCATAGACAAGACAGTACTACTATAGACAAGTACAGTCTACTATAGACAAGACAGACATGAAGGAGGGAAAAGATGGAACACACAAGCAGAGCGAACAATGTGATGACAGCAAACCTTGTGTTAGTTCCATCAGCTAAATGGAAAGAACAGGGAAGGGGCTGAGGGAATCGCGACAGGAAAGGAGTGGAGAAGGAAAGAGAGGCAGGTGTGGAGAGATGCTAAGGTGAAGAGACTGAGGGATGGATTGGAGCAAACAGTCAGTCAGCAGAGGGAGGTGTAATAACCTTAGTCCCAGATTTGGACCTTAGCGTCCAAAATATGGGGGTTAGCATGAAAACCTCCAAGCTTAGCCACCAGCCTGGACCTGGTACCTGCTGCCACCACCCAAAAAATTAGAGTGTTTTGGGGCACTCTGGTCCCCCTGAAAAACCTTCCCTGGGGACCCCAAGACCCAAATCCCTTGAGTCTCACAACAAAGGGAAATAATCCTTTTTCCCTTCCCCCCTCCAGGTGCTCCTGGAGAGATACACAGACACAAGCTCTGTGAATCCAAACAGAGTGAATCTCCCTCTCTGTTCCCAATCCTGGAAACAAAAAGTACTTTCCTCTTCACCCAGAGGGAATGCAAAATCAGGCTAGCCACTTCAACACACACAGATCTCCCCTGATTTCTTCCTCCCACCAATTCCCTGGTGAGTACAGACTCAATTTCCCTGCAGTAAAGAAAAACTCCAACAGGTCTTAAAGAAAGCTTTATATAAAAAGAAAGAAAAATAAGTACAAATGTTCTCTCTGTATTTAGATGATACAACACAGGGTCAATTGCTTAAAAGAATATTGAATAAACAGCCTTATTCAAAAAGAATACAAATCAAAGCACTCCAGCACTTATATTCATGCAAATACCAAAGAAAGAAAACCATAGAACTTACTATCTGATCTCTTTGTCCTTACACTTAGAAACAGAAGACTAGAAAGTAGAGCTACTTCTCCAAAGCTCAGAGAAGGCAGGCAGACGGAAAACAAAGACCTTAGACACTCAATTCCCTCCACCCAAAGTTGAAAAAATCCGGTTTCCTGATTGGTCCTCTGGTCAGGTGCTTCAGGTGAAAGAGACATTAACCCTTAGCTATCTGTTTATGACACGCCCCCCAAATTGCAGACAGTGGGGAATCTCACTGGCGGCGATTTCCTTCTAGAACTTGAAAATAAACAGATTAATACAACACATACACCTTTACATATACTCCTAAGTATATAACTAACAGACTTCTACATTTTAAGAACACTTTTTAACTACTGAATTTTGGGAAACTCTCACGGGAGAGTGCATCAGCAACTTTATTAGAAGCTCCTGTGATGTGTTGAATTTCAAAATCAAAATCTTGGAGAGCTAAACTGCAACGAAGAAGTTTCTTGTTGTTCCCCTTGGCAGTATGAAGCCACTTTAGTGCAGCATGGTCAGTTTGTAGTTGGAACCGCCGTCCCCAAACATATGGGCGTAGCTTTTCCAGGGCGTACACAATGGCATAGCATTCCTTTTCACTGACTGACCAGTGACTTTCCCTCTCAGACAGTTTCTTGCTGAGAAACACGACAGGATGGAAGTTGTGATCTGTTGCTTCCTGCATGAGCACTGCTCCTATACCACGCTCAGATGCATCCGTGGTTACTAGGAATGGCTTGTCAAAATCCGGGGCCCTGAGCACAGGGTCAGACATGAGCGTTGCCTTAAGTTGGGTAAAGGCCTTTTGACACTCATCAGTCCACTTAACTGCATTTGGCTGGGTCTTTTTGGTCAGGTCGGTCAGTGGGGCAGCGATTTGGCTGTAGTGTGGTACAAATCGCCTGTAGTATCCGGCCAAGCCTAAGAAGGATTGGACCTGCTTCTTTGACTTTGGGACAGGCCACTTTTGGATAGCATCCACCTTGGCCTGTAGGGGGTTTATGGTTCCTCGACCCACCTGGTGCCCCAGGTAAGTCACTCTGTTTTGGCCTATTTGACACTTTTTGGCCTTAACAGTTAGTCCTGCCTGCCTGATGCGCTCAAAGACCTTTTCCAGGTGTAGTAGGTGTTCGGGCCAGGAGTCTGAAAAAATGGCCACATCATCGAGGTAGGCAACTGCAAATTCTCCCAGTCCAGCTAGTAGACCATCTACCAGCCTCTGGAAGGTGGCGGGTGCATTTCGAAGGCCGAAAGGAAGGACATTGAATTCATACACCCCCGCATGGGTGACGAATGCTGACCTCTCCTTGGCAGGTTCATCTAGCGGTACTTGCCAGTACCCCTTGGTTAAGTCTATTGTAGAGATGAACTGGGCACGTCCCAACTTTTCCAATAGCTCATCGGTACGTGGCATTGGATAGTTGTCCGGACGAGTTACAGCATTTAGCTTACGGTAGTCCACGCAAAAGCGTATTTCCCCATCTGGTTTGGGTACCAGAACCACTGGAGATGCCCATGCACTGGTAGATGAGCGGATTATACCCATCTGTAGCATGTTTTGGATCTCCCGTTCTATAGCAGCTTGGGCATGAGGAGACACTCGGTAGGGTGGGGTTCTGATTGGGTGAGCATTACCTGTATCAATGGAGTGGTATGCCCGTTCAGTCCGTCCTGGGGTGGCTGAGAACAATGGGGCGAAGCTAGTGCACAGCTCCTTGATTTGTTGCCGCTGCAGACGTTCCAGGGTGGTTGAGAGGTTCACCTCTTCCACGCCACCGTCTTTTTTCCCGTCGTAGTAGACACCTTCAGGCCACTCAGCATCATCTCCCTGGACTGTAAACTGACAAACCTGTAAGTCTCTGGAATAGAAAGGCTTGAGAGAATTAACATGGTACACTTTAGGCTTTAGTGAGGAATTGGGAAATGCTATGAGGTAGTTTACAGCTCCCAGGCGCTCTTGGACCGTGAAGGGCCCTTCCCATGATGCTTCCATCTTATGGGCCTGTTGCGCCTTCAAGACCATAACCTGGTCTCCTACCTTGAAGGACCGATCTCTGGCATGTCTGTCATACCAGGCCTTTTGCTCTTCCTGAGCATCCTTTAGATTCTCTCTAGCAAGGGCTAAAGAGTGTCGGAGGGTGCTTTGTAGGTTGCTTACAAAGTCCAGAATGTTAGTTCCTGGAGAAGGCGTAAACCCCTCCCATTGCTGCTTCACCAACTGTAATGGCCCCTTAACCTCGTGACCATACACAAGTTCAAATGGTGAAAACCCTAAACTGGGATGTGGTACAGCCCTGTAGGCAAACAGCAACTGCTGCAACACTAGGTCCCAATTATTGGAGAATTCGTTGATGAATTTTCGTATCATGGCCCCCAAAGTTCCATTGAACCTTTCAACCAGGCCATTGGTTTGATGGTGGTACGGGGTGGCAACCAAGTGATTCACCCCATGAGTTTCCCACAGTTTTTCCATGGTCCCTGCCAGGAAATTAGACCCTGAATCTGTAAGGATGTCAGAGGGCCAACCTACCCTGGCAAAGATGTCTGTTAGGGCCAGGCACACAGTGTTAGCCCTGGTGTTGCCTAGAGCGACTGCTTCTGGCCATCGGGTAGCAAAGTCCACTAAAGTCAGTACGTACTGCTTTCCTCTGGGCGTCTTTTTTGGGAAAGGGCCCAGAATATCCACAGCTACTCGCTGAAATGGGACCTCAATTATGGGGAGTGGCTGGAGAGGGGCCTTGACCTGGTCTTGAGGCTTTCCCACTCTTTGGCATACCTCACAAGACCGGACATACTTGGCAACGTCCTTGCCCATCCCCTCCCAGTGGAAGGACTTCCCCAACCGGTCCTTGGTTCGGTTCACCCCAGCATGGCCACTGGGATGATCATGGGCTAAGCTTAAGAGCTTCCCCCGGTACTTAGTTGGAACCACCAACTGTTTTTTGCGGCTGCCATTCTTCCCGGTGTCCACCAGAAAGAATTTCCTTGTATAAAAGTCCTTGGTCTATAACAAACCGGGATCGATTAGAAGAGCTGAGAGGCGGTGGGGTGCTCCGTGCCGCCGCCCAAGCTTTCTGAAGGCTGTCATCTGCTTCCTGCTCAGTCTGGAACTGTTCCCTTGAGGCTGGGGTCACCAGTTCTTCCTCAGACTGTGGACTTGGGCTTGGTCCCTCTGGAAGCGATGTAGGTGATGGGGTTGTTTCCGTTGCTGGTGAACCGCTCTCCGCTGGTGCACCTGAGGGTATTTCAGGCTCTGGCTGAGCCTTTTGGGTATGGCTGTCTTTTGCTTCTGCCAGTTTTGGCTTGCTGGCGCCCTCTGGCGTTGAGTTTGAAGATGTGGTTGCACTTGCTGGTGCTGGTTGCTGTTCCAGTTCCGGGCCTGGGACTGTAGATGCTGTGGAATCCGGGTCCACTGCCTCTGTCTGGGTCTCTGGTAACACAGACGGGGCCTCTGTGGACGGCTCAGGAACAGGAATGGGTCTGGAAGCTTGCCTGGTTTGGCTACGTGTAACCATTCCCACTCTCTTGGCCCGCCTCACCTGGTTGGCCAAGTCTTCCCCCAGTAGCATGGGGATAGGATAATTGTCATAGACTGCAAAAGTCCACATTCCTGACCAGCCTTTGTACTGGACAGGCAGTTGAGCTGTAGGCAAGTCTACAGCTTGTGACATGAAGGGGTAAATTGTAACTTTGGCCTTTGGGTTGATGAATTTGGGGTCAACGAAGGATTGGTGGATAGCTGACACTTGTGCCCCCGTGTCTCTCCACGCAGTAACCTTCTTTCCGCCCACTCTCAAATTTTCCCTTCGCTCCAAGGGTATTTGAGAGGCATCCGGGCCTGGGGATCTTTGGTGTGATGGTGGTGTAATGAATTGCACTCGCATGGTGTTCTTGGGACACTTGGCCTTGATATGTCCCAGTTCATTACACTTAAAGCATCTTCCATCTGATGGGTCACTGGGCCGAGGTGAGTTACTGGAGACTGGTGAGGTTGAAGGGTAGGGTATCTGTGGCTTTACTTGGGTGGTATGTGGGGTCTTTGGCTGTCCTCGGTTGTAGGGTTTATGGTCTGTGTGCCCCCTGGGGTAATCGTTCCCCTTGACAGTAGCTTTCTTGCTTTCTGCCAGTTCCATCCATTTGGCTCCAATCTCCCCCGCCTCAGCGATATCTTTGGGATTTCCATCTTGTATGTACCGTGTGATGTCTTCAGGAACACCATCCAAGAACTGCTCCATTTGTATGAGGAGGTTCAGTTCTTCCAAGGTTTGAATGTTGTTTCCTGTTAGCCAGGCCTCATAGTTTTTTGCAATGTAGTAGGCGTGTTTGGGAAATAACACCTCTGGTTTCCACTTTTGGGTTCTGAAGCGCCGACGGGCATGATCTGGGGTTATCCCCATCCTGTATCTGGCCTTGGTTAGAAAAAGTTTATAGTCATTCATTTGGTGCTTAGGCATTTCAGCTGCCACCTCTGCTAAAGGTCCACTGAGCTGTGACCTCAATTCTACCATGTACTGGTCTTCGGGGATGCTGTACCCAAGACAGGCTCTTTCAAAATTTTCCAAGAAGGCCTCGGTGTCATCACCTGCCTTGTAGGTGGGAAATTTCCTGTGCTGTGGAGCAATAATGGGCGCCGGGTTGTTAGGGTTGGCTGGAGTCTGTTGCTTAGCCTTTTCTAATTCCATGGCCTGTTGGTGGGCTTCCCTTTGGAGTTCTATCTGTCTCCTGTGGGCTGCCTCTTCTTCTGCTTGCTTCCTTCTATGGGCCACCTCTTCTTCTTCTATTTTTCTTTTGTGTGCTGCCTCTTTGATTTGTTCTTCTCTTTCTTTCATCTCCATTTGTCGCCTGTGTTCAGCTTCTTTGAATTGCTCTTCGGCCTTAATTTTTGCCTTAGAAGTCATGGTTCCTGTTTTCTTGTGTTGGGGTGCCCTCCGGTGTTTATCTTCTGAACTGCAGGTTCTGTTGCCTCCTGGAGTCTGCCTAGCAACAGTGCTTTTTTCCTTTTCTCTCTCTAGCTAATGTTCAATGAAAGGAAACCAGAAAAACCACTTTATTTGCATGCCTATAAGTGCTGGTACGACTCTCAATGGGAGAGCTATTGTGTGACAAAAGACTGTTAATAGTCCTTAACGACTTCTGCTTAACATGCAAGCCACAAACTGCCAGAGAGAGCAGAAAAAAAAATTTCTCTCTGGTTCCCTTTAAAAACCAAACTGTTTCTCTCTGCTAAAAAGCCCTTAGCAGAGAAAAGAAAAATATAATATTCCTACTGGCTTCTGGATTCTAGTCCCACCAGCTGCACACCATGTAATAACCTTAGTCCCAGATTTGGACCTTAGCGTCCAAAATATGGGGGTTAGCATGAAAACCTCCAAGCTTAGCCACCAGCCTGGACCTGGTACCTGCTGCCACCACCCAAAAAATTAGAGTGTTTTGGGGCACTCTGGTCCCCCTGAAAAACCTTCCCTGGGGACCCCAAGACCCAAATCCCTTGAGTCTCACAACAAAGGGAAATAATCCTTTTTCCCTTCCCCCCTCCAGGTGCTCCTGGAGAGATACACAGACACAAGCTCTGTGAATCCAAACAGAGTGAATCTCCCTCTCTGTTCCCAATCCTGGAAACAAAAAGTACTTTCCTCTTCACCCAGAGGGAATGCAAAATCAGGCTAGCCACTTCAACACACACAGATCTCCCCTGATTTCTTCCTCCCACCAATTCCCTGGTGAGTACAGACTCAATTTCCCTGCAGTAAAGAAAAACTCCAACAGGTCTTAAAAGAAAGCTTTATATAAAAAGAAAGAAAAATAAGTACAAATGTTCTCTCTGTATTTAGATGATACAACACAGGGTCAATTGCTTAAAAGAATATTGAATAAACAGCCTTATTCAAAAAGAATACAAATCAAAGCACTCCAGCACTTATATTCATGCAAATACCAAAGAAAAGAAAACCATAGAACTTACTATCTGATCTCTTTGTCCTTACACTTAGAAACAGAAGACTAGAAAGTAGAGCTACTTCTCCAAAGCTCAGAGAAGGCAGGCAGACGGAAAACAAAGACCTTAGACACTCAATTCCCTCCACCCAAAGTTGAAAAAATCCGGTTTCCTGATTGGTCCTCTGGTCAGGTGCTTCAGGTGAAAGAGACATTAACCCTTAGCTATCTGTTTATGACAGGAGGAGAAAGTCAGAGAAATTTTTTAACAGTTTTTACTGGAGTATCCAGAGGTCCCTGCTTTGGCTGCTTCTGAGCCTACCAGCTGCAGTCTCTGGCTGATTGCTCTCTCAGTTCTCCCCCAAGCCACAGGTCAGGTGAAGGGGAGGCACAACCTGGGTCCTAGAGACACCATAATGTGTGTAGGGTCTACTCTGCACAGGTCTGAGTACAGGGAGCAATGCTAAGAGGAGTGGGCCCTGGCTGGGCCCCATTTTACCCCTTTACTCCCTGTGCAACAATCCCTGCTTTGGCTGTTCCTGTTCCTACCAGCTGTTTTACATCTGACTTCTGCACCTCCTTCCTTTCTGGGTGAGAAATTTGTAGCTCCTACGTTTTCCCTTTCTCTTATGTCTGAGGAGATGAAATACCCTCACAAGACTGAATAGAGGAAAACTTCCTGATAGTGAAATCTATTATATTGTGGCATAGTCTCTGAAGAGAAGTAGCAGAAGCCTAATTGCAAAGGACATTTAAAACTAGACTAGGTGAAGCACTAGAAAATATACTTTAGGGAAGCCTCTGGCACATTCATGAACTAGATGACCAAACAGCATTTTCTATCTCTAATTGCTGCAATTAACACCTCAGAGACATCCAAAGGTTAATGGTCTATATAGCTGCTGGACCGCACAATCTTTATGTAAAAATACTAAGAAGTTTTATAACATTTGAGGTCATTACTATAACTTATGTTATTTTAATAGGGCTAATTATTACTGAATCTTATTCTTAAAGTACTATATGTTAAGAAGGGGTATGCAGCAGCAGAAAATGCATCTTATTCTAAAAGGATACTTCTCATATTGCAGCTACAGAATGCAACATATAACCCAGACCTCACCCCACAGGTGGCGTCACAGACTCAGCATGCTAATGGCTATCCAAACAATCGCTGAATCACAGAATTGTAGGACTAAAAGGGACCTCAATAGGTCATCTAGTCCAGACCCCTGCACTCATGTCAGTACTATTATCTAGACCAGTGGTGGCCAACCTGTGGCCCATGGGCAGCATGTTCCTATGGCCCATGCCTCTTCCCGCATCTCCCACTGGCCGGGAATGGTGAACCATGGCCACGGGGAGCTGCGGGCAGCTGTGCCTGCAGACGGTCAATGTAAACAGTGTCTGGCGGCCCACCAGTAGATTACCCTGATGAGTGATGTGTGGCCCACGGGCCGTAAGTTGCCCACCACTGATTTAGACCATCTCAGATCGATGTTTGTCTAACCACTCTACTCTCTTACAACAGTTTTCTAACCAGTTATGCACCCATCTTATAATAGCTCCATCTAGGTTGTATTTGCTTAGTTTATTTATAAGGAGGTCATGTAAGATAGTATCAAAAGCCTTACTAAAGTCAAGATATACGACATCTGTCGCCTGCCCCCACCCAAAGGCTTGTTAACCTGTCAAATGTAGCTATTAGGTTAGTTTGACACGATTTGTTCTTCACAAATCCATGCCGACTGTTACTTATCACCTTATTATCTTCTAGGTGTCTGCAAATTGATTGCTTAATTATTTGCTTCATTATATTTCAGGGTACTGGACTTAAGCTGACTGGTCTGTAATTCTCCAGGTTGTTCTTATTTCCCTTTTTATAAATTGGCACCATATTTGCCCTTTTCCAGTACCCTGGAATTGCTCCTGTTTTCCATGACTTTTCAAAGATAATTGCTAATGGCTCAGATATCTCCTCCGTCAGCATCTTGAGCATTCTAGGATACATTTCATCACATCCTGGTACCTTCAAGATATCTAACTTGTCTAAGTAATTTTTCACTTGTTCTTTCCCTATTTTTGCTTCTGATCCTACCTTATTTTCACTGGAATTCACTAGGTTAGATATCCAAGTGCTCCTAACCTTTTTGGTGAAAACTGAAACAAAAAAGTCATTTAACACTTCTGCCATTTCCACATTATCTATTATTGTTTTTCCGCCTTCATTAAGTAACAGGCCTGCCATGTCCATGGTCTTCCTCTTGCTTCTAATGCATTTGTAGAATATTTTGTTGTTCTTCTTTAGGTCTCTAGCTAGTTAAATCTTATTTTGTGCCTTGGGCTTTCTAATTTTGTCCTTACGTACTTGCGTTATTTGTTTTTATTCGCTCTTTGGAATTTGACCTAGTTTCCATTTTTTGTAGGATTCTTTTTTTGAGTTTCTGATCATTGAAAATTCCTGGTTAATCCGGAAAACAATGTTTCCCTTAATGCATCCTCTGACATCATAGGGGTTGGGGATGGAGAATAGGGTTGCCAAGTTTGGTTGGATGTATTCCTGGAGGTTTTATCACATGACATAATCATTAATTAAAAATTAATGTTGAGTTCCTGGAGACTCCAGGACAATTCTGGAGGATTGGCAACCCTAGTGGGGATGGCAGAAAGAATTTATTAATATCTATCAGACAGAACAGATTTTTAAAAGGGTTCTGTGGTGCAAAATACCTCTGGCTAGCAGCCTAAAAATACAGCTAAGATAGGCTATTGAAAAGGTAACACTTGGCCTGGAAGATTCCACTTCACACAGGGCATTTAGCCCCACCTCAGTTAGAATCCCTCCACTTATCTCCGTCCACTCAGTCGGAGGCCCAGTACACCATTCCCACCTCTGGCAGAAAAGAAAAATGAGTTCAAGCCACAAAGTTCAGATCCAGATCTGGATACAAACTTTCCCAGTCTTGGAACCTGTTTGGTTCTGATGTTTGATTCAGGTCATTATTAAAATGGGGGCAACCTGTGGCCCGCAGGCCACATGCGGCCTGTCAGGATAATCCACTGGCAGGCTGCAAGACAGTTTGTTTACTTTTGCACAGCCGCCCCCAGCTCCCAGTGGCCACAGTTTGCCGTTCCCAGCCAAGGGGAGCTTCAGGAAGTGGAAGCCAGCATATCCCTGTGGCCCATGTCACCCCCCGCAGCTCCCATTGACTGGGAATGGCAAAGCGCAGCCATTGGGAGCTGTGGACGGCCATGCAAATATAAACAAACTGTCTGGTGGCCTGCCAGCAGATTACCCTGATGGGCCACAAATTGCCCACCACTGATCCCAGACTTTGGGGCTGTTTAAATGCAGAGTTTTCCTTTGGACCCATTCTCTTGCTAAATGATATTATTTTTTAATTAATACATATAGAAAATGGTCTCCAAGAAGATCTATCTTCTCCTCCCAGGGAACATGTAGTCAGGATTACTGTATTTTAAGGCTAGTAGTAATTCATAAGAATGCAGGGAGAAGAGACAGATAAGCAGAAAGCAGGGTGGAATTTATGCAAGCTGTGGGAGTGCTCAGGGTCTGTGAAGCCAGTTTAACGGCCACCTAGGTAGTCAATCTCAAATTTATGGGGATCCATAGTTGGTAAGGCCTACTCTGCCCATTATAGATACGTATTCCCAGTGCAGGGAGTTTGCTGGCAAGGTATCAAAGACAAGATTGGAGGTGATGTGGCCACAGCATTCCCACATGCTGGCTATTGCCAGTTGGTGCAATGGCATGTAAATTAGGGAAGTCTTCAGTCTCTTACAGCCTGTACTGGGGGCCATTTCAGCCACCAGGAGCCACAGCATGGGGGAAAGCCTAAAGTAATCTTTGCACCGCCACCTTGATCGCTGCACTGAACTCAGTCAGGCATAAAGATGGTTTGCCCCCATAGCACACAGGGGACAGGGAGATAACTTGTAGGGCTTTTACAATCTTTGTCACAACTTGACCTTGCCCCGATGCAACATGACCTGGCTTTTGGACAGATCAAACCAAGATACTGCTCCAGCAGTTGGCACTCCCTATACCAATGTACATTTCCAGCAGGAAAAAGCAATCAAATAGCAAGAATGTGGTATTGGTTATGTTTTAGCTCCCAGGACTATAGAACGTATGTAGTTAAAACAGGGTTTGTGAGTGAGGTTGGGAATTTTATTAAACAAGCTCTAGCAATAAAATTATTTAAACTACAATGAAATTTTATGTTTCATTTACTATCATTTTTCTTACAGTGTGGGGGTTATTCATTTTTAATGCCTAATTTGCAGGACCTAACATCAAAGGCTATATAAAAGAAATCTTTTGTACCCTTTGTACTAACCAACCTTGGTAGTTTTGAAGCTCCCACATCTTCTCATTTGTAAAACTCTCTCCATTAACAGGTCACTTATGACTCCCGTAGGAAGGAACCAAAAATCTTTCAATTTAAATAAGGTTCTTACTGAAGACTAAACCTTAAAGTGTCTTAATGAAAAATAGGCTCTATTATCATTCCCTCCCTCTCTCCCTGGATGGCCTCTCCTTTCAAATATAATATCTCGATTTACCAATCCAGTCCTTTACTGGCAGAAAAAATAATGTTGTTCCATAGTGCATGAAGGAAAAAACTGGAATGAGCTCTGTCAAAAACATATGGATTTTATCCTGAGAGAATCAATGTTTAAAGGTAGCCTTACAATGAGGTCTTATCCATTTTACTGATTTTGTGATTATCAGTTGAATTTAGAGTTAAGGTCTGGGGTGTATTGACTGTAGGGATTCATGTCAACTTGCATATAATAAGGCTATGTTACACATACTAGATGGAAAGAAGAAGGGAGTGAGTGTGTGGGGGAGGGCGTGGAACGGGGGGAACGGGTCACCAGAGATGTTCACCAGTTCATTAGATGCAGCTATGTTCAAAGCCAGTTAAGGTGGACTAATCAGACTGCCCAACTAGTGTTTCTTTACGTGTTTATTTTAGATAGACTGCCCCCAGTTATGGCTCTGATTCAACTCCAGCTCCTTTCAACTCATACTTCCTCTGCCTTGTAGTCCCTATTCCCATTAAGCATCCCATCTGAAAAGAACCACCATCTCCTAGTGCTTTTCTATCTGTCCCTAGTGCCACATATTTCACATGTCTATATCCTGCAGCATATTTGAGCATGCATAGTGGAGACAACTTGAAACATTCTGCTCCAGAAAAATACAGGCCTGCACAAATTGAGTGACCGGAGAAAATATTAGCTGCCATTACTAGTATGGGTTTTAATCTCTATTTATGACACTAGGATGCATCAAAATAAACAAAACCCAGGCACTATATTCTAATAACTCCCAGCCATGAGGTAGTAAAGTGAGCCACGTAAGGTAACTCAGATTCTATGTTTGTTCCCTGTCCAAATACCACTTTTTTAATACATTGGAACAAGATTCTTGTGAATATAGGAAAATAACTTGGAGTCCACTACCTGAAGTCTGTCAGATATTTCTACACATACCATCCTCTGAGATTACTAGCTTTGCCTCACAGGACAAAATGGAGCAAAGCCAAACTTCTTATATTACCAAAATTTCAGAAGTTGATACATACCCTGAATCTTGTACAAGAGTCCATCCTCATTAAGATGTCATCCCCAAGCATATTCAGTACCATTCTGCTTCATCTTTGTTAGAAGGCCACCTCTATTAAATTAATTTTTGTTGTCCCCTAGAGTGATTTTTTTTAAAAGAAGAGTTTCATATTTTTAAAAGAGTTTTACTCTACACAAAAGCCATTGTCATAATGGAGGGCATGTGAAATTGCTGGTAGTAATTGAAGTATTAGGGAAACAGGTTGCACAGGAACATGCATTTATTTTAAACTAATCTTCTGTAAACTTCATGGAAACTTTTTAAAGACATTATAATGGAGGTGTATTTAAATGTATACCCCTAATTAAAATAAAACATAGTAAGGGTACCAAAAAAGTGCCACCATGGCTAAATAACAAAGTTAAAGAAGCAGTTAGAGGCAAAAAGGCATGCTTTAAAAAATGGAAGTTAAATTTTTTTAAAGTAAATAGAAAGAATAAACTATGGCAAGTGAAGTGTAAAAATATAATTAGGAAGGCCAAAAAAGAATCTGAAGAACAGCTAGCCAAAGACACAAAAAATAACAGCAAAAAAAATGTTTAAGTACATCAGAAGCGGGAAGCCTGCTAAACAACCAGTGGGGTCACTGGATGATCAAAACGCTAAAGGAGCAACAAGTATGTGGACGAGGGGAATCCAGTGGATATAGTGTTCTTATATTTTCAGAAAGCCTGTGACAAGGTCCCTCACCAAAGGCTCTTAAGCAAAGTAAGCTGTCATGGGAAGGTCCTCTCATGGATCAGCAACTGGTTAAAAGATAGGAAACAAAGCATAGGAATAAATGGTCAGTTTTCAGAATGGAGAGAGGTAAATAGTGGTGTCCCCTGGAGGTCTGTACTAGGACCTGTACCTGTCAACATTTTCATAAATCATCTGAAAAAAAGGGATAAATAGTGAGGTAGCAAAATTTGAAGATGATACAAAACTACTCAAGATAGTTAAGTCCAAAGAAAACTGCATGCAGTTACAAAGGGATCTCACAAAACTGGGTGACTGGGTACAAAATGGCAGATGAAATTCAATGTTGATAAATGCAAAGTAATGCACATTGAAAAACATAATCCCAATTATACATATAAAATGATGGGGTCTAAATTAGTTGTTCCCACTCAAGAAAGTCATTGTGGAGTCATTGTGGACAGTTCTCTGAAAACATCCACTCGATATGCAGTGGCAGTCCAAAAAGCAAAGAGAATGTTGGGAATCATTAGGAAAGGGATAATAAGACAGAAAATATATTGCCGCTATATAAATCCATAATAAGGCTGCATCTTGAATACCACGTGCAGATCCGCTCAACCCATCTAAAAAAAATTGGAATTGGAAAAGATATAGAAGTGGGCAACACAAATGATTAGGGGTAAGGAACAGCTTCCATATGAGGAGAGATTAATAAGACTGGGAATCATCAGCTTGGAAAAGAGACGACTAAGGGTGGATATGATGAAAGTCTACAAAATCACAACTGGTGTGGAACAAGTAACTGAGGAAGTTTTATTTATTTCGTATCATAACAAAAGAACTAGGGGTCACCAACTGAAAGTAATAGACAGCAAGTTTAAAACAAACAAAAGGAAATATATTTCACACAGTGCACAGTCAACCTGTGAAACTCTTTGCCAGAGGATGTTGTGAAGGCCAAGTCTATGACAGGGTTCAAAAAAGAAATAGATAAGTTCATGGAGCATAGGTCCATCAATCGTTATTAGCCAGAATGGGAAGGGATGGTGTCCCTATCCTCTGTTTTCCAGAAACTGGCAGTGGGTGACAGGGGATCGATCACTTGATGATTACCTGTTCTGTTCATTCCCTCTGAAACACCTGGCACTGGCCTCTGTCGGAAGACAAGATACTAAGCTAGATGGACCATTGGTCTGACCTAATATGGCTGTTCTTTTGTTCTTATTGGATGCAGAATTTGCGGCAGCCTCATCAGACTAGGACAGTTGCCAGTGATGTGTGACATTGTCTGTCTTTGGCCAGAGCCACACATGGGATCCTCTCATTGGCCCCAGATGCGAAAGATGACTGCACATTGACCCTGGTCTGCTTGAAATCAGTTAGGAAGGGCTCAAGAACAGCATGGCAGATCAAAGCTGGGTACGTGCCTGGTTCGGTCAGTTATAAGAGATTAGGTTCTGATATCATCCTTCACACCATTTTTCATGGTGCACTGATGTCACAGAGAAGTCATCCAATGCACTAAATGCCCCAACAACTACTATGTGGGTGAAATCAAACAATCACTACACTCTCGAATATACACACAAGGAAAAATGATAAAAGACAAAAATACCCTACCATCTGTGGGTGAACATTTTTCACAAAGTGATTATTCTGTTATTCTGACCTATCAGTTCTCATCCTCAAAGGAAACCTGCACAATACTTTCAAATGACAAGTCTGGGTGCTTAAATTCATAACTTTGCTAGACAATAAAAGCCATAGTCTTATATTAATGAGCCACTTCACCTTGAATGGTCCCTTAGAATATGTGCTAACTACTTATGCTAAACTATCTGCTCAACTGTGACAACCTGAGCACCTTTCCCAGACCTGAGGAAGAGCTCTGTGTAGCTCAAAAGCTTGTGTCTCTTACCAACAGAAGTTGGTCCAATAAAAGATATTACTTCATCCACCTTGTCTCTAATATTCTGGGACTGACAAAGCTATAACAACAATCCATACACAAATGTAAAGGTGCCTTACTATCCCACTGAAATGTAGGTAGAGGCTGGTTTTTGGGGATGAGAAGGCCCATGAGTTAAAGACATATCATCACTGCAGAATGGGACAGATCCTCCCTGTGATGGCTATAAAATAAAATGTTTTATCATTGGGATTCTTCTTGCATTCTCCCTACTTGGCATTTGAATTTTCATGGGTTCCTTGTGAGACTACTATTTGTTCACTTTCAGCTATTTGTTAGCATCTTTGGGAAGATTGTTAACTTCTAAAAGGCTACATAGAACTTACTTGATTAAAAATAAGCTGGCCATTTTTCATTTACATTTTGTATTCCATGTACCTGCAAAGTATCTAGATTTGTTCTTTGGTGCTCTGGGAGACCCCAGATTGCCTTGAGGTTGGGTGTGAGCAATTCAGACTTATGAAGGATAATTTATGTTCATTTTCCCTGTTTTTTTAATGAGCCATTCACGAAGCCCAATAGAGAAATATATTCAAAATCATTATTATTCCTGACATGAATCTTTTTGAACTTTTTTTTTTTATTTAAAGCTACATGGTTACTCATAAGCAATGAATAACCTCTACTGAGAAGCTATCTATTTTACAGTCCTTGGAATATTTGCAAAAGTGGATTTAAATCTCTTTGGGAATGATAGGAACTACATGCTATAAATTCCTGTAATGCTAGAGCTATAAATATTGTTTTATGAAGCCTGCTTCTGCCTGTGCTTTATCACATACTCTGATTCTGCTTTTCTGTTACAGTTTTCAAATATTACCTGCATCAATAGGTGAAAGACATTGGCTCTTTCTTCCTAAGCACAGCTGCTGAAAATCACTCCAAAAAGGTTGTTATAAGCAGTCTTTAATAAATGAAGCCCATGTTAATAACTCAAATGAGGAGTAAAATTAAATGAGAAATTTTAGACTGAAACTTCTGTATTAGAAAATAGAAATATCAGAATAATGTCATCTGGAAAACAAATACGGAATATAGTGGTTTTGCTAAAAGAAATGACTTCTGAGACTCTGCACAACTTCAGTTTTGGCAAGTCTAGTCTACTATTACACAATATAAATTAAGGGCCCAATCAAGACAATACACTGCATGGAGAAACAGGTGGAGGAAAGGACACTCTGCAAATGCAATAGTCATCAATGTTATCAAGCATAGGGATTGCTCTCTCCCTGTCTGCTAGCACTGCCTGGGGTGTTAGCCACCCCAAATCAGATGGAAGGAGGCCAGGACATGCTGTTCTCTCCATTACATCCCTCACAGGGTGGGAAAATGCATTCCAGCTGCCTAGCTCAGGGGTTATCTGCAAGCACTGGTGAGATATTTCTGTCCTGGTCCCCACCATCTGCCCGCTGTTCCCAGATCCTCACAATGCCCGAGTCCAACCTTTGTCTTTCCCGGGGTTGGGCAATGCAGCCCAATGCCTAGCATGTGGGCTGGACCTTTATAGCCTTTTTCAAACTTTGGTGATTTGTTTGTTTATTTAATATTTTCAAAATCAGGCTCTTCAAATATTCCCTCACTTCCTTGCCAGCATCTCCTCCTGCCTTCTGATGCTGGGTTTTCAGCTCCATCCAACTCTCTCTCTGGCTGCTGCCATCATCCAGCTCCTGTGAACACTAAACTGTCCCCGGAGCACTTCACAACTACTCCTCCTCACCCCTGCCACCATCTGCTCACTGCAGCTACCCCCTTCACAGACCTGTCTGCTAAGGTAACTAGGTCACCTCATGGCTCATGGGACCGATATCTTATTGGCTCATTGTTATTGGTCTTAGTGGTTCCCATTTATTGATCTATTGCTGATTTCTTTTTAAATCATGTCCATAAACCTATGGCTCTCATTACAGCCCTCTTCTGCATTGCAGCATCTGCCATCCGCCTCCTTATTCCATCTCCATCCTCCGCCTATTGCTTTCATTTCCCCTTCCTTGTCACCCTCACCATTATACAATTCCCACCAGTTCTAGCTTGTTTTCTTATCTTCTCCACCCTGATCTTCCTCTCCTCCTGCCAGCACAAATTCAGTTCCCACAGCAGCATCCTCACCTCTACCGACATTTGCTCCAAATCTGGTCATCCTTCCAACTCTCCCACACCCATCCCCACCCCGCTTTGTGACATTATTCCTAACCTCATGCCCATCCCCCTACCGCCTCACTTCTCATTGTCTTTGAATGTCCATTCCATCTCTAAAAAGACCTCAACTATCCATGGCCATCCATATCTTGATCTCTCTGTCACCTGGCTCTCAGAGAGGCCTGGATTCCTTCATTTGACACTATCTCTGCAGCTACCTTCTCTTAGAGAGATCTCTCTTTCTCTCACACTCCCTGCACTGAGTCAGATTGTAGTATGGGTGTTGGACTTCTCTTCTCATGTACTTGCTACTTTCAGACCTCTCTCACTTTTTTTCCTTTACTGAACATCAGTTCATCTGACTGTTCTCTCCTCTCTGCCATCATCTACTATCCACCCAACTCCTTCCCATCAGCCTTCCTCTCTGATTTTAAATCCCTTTTCCTCTCCTCACTAGCAGTGACTTTGATGTCCATGTTGATTGCCCATCTTACTCCTTAAATTGCACATTTCCTTATCCTTACATCTTCATTCAACCTGCAGCTGTGATTCAATTCTCCCACTCACCAAAAAGGTCGTTCCCTTGGCTTGCTCTTCACCAAGCACTTCTCTCTCTCTGATCCCTCTGTTGCTGAGTTCCCCCTCTCCAGCAATCACCTGGCCTCTTTCAGCATTGTCCATCTTCCCCTTCCCTCTTGCCCTATCACCTGGTCATTGCATGGTTTCCAGTTAATATTGATGATTTCTTGTCTGCTCTCATCCCATTCCTCACTGCCCTTTCTTCCAAAATGGTGTTCTCTCCATACTTCACTGTCCTCCATCCTTGACTCTTTTGCCTCTCCACCTAGCACAGGGTCTATTCTGTCAACCTCAGCCCTGGCTCACTCCCAACATACACTTCCTCCTCTACTGCTTTAACACTGAGGAACATCTCTGGCAGAATTCCCCATCATGCTGTCTGGAGTGGCTTATGACCATGAGTGACTAACTCAGGGCAGACTGTCAAAAAAAGGGCAGACACCCCAAACTGGTGATATGTTCTATTAGATTTCACCAACACAGTAAGAAATATGAACTCCTGGATCATGTACTAGTCTTACCATAGAGTCACAGACAGTCCCCTTGGGCTCTCCAGTTTATCTTGCCACTCAGGCAAGCTGCTCTTAGTGACAAATGGTTACTTATACTAAAATCCACAAAATATTCAGGTTGCTTCTATTCCTGAGCCCAGTCACTTACCCAGATCAATTGGCATCCTAGATCTTACACCAAAGACAACACCTGTAGCCAGTCCTGTAATAAGCTATTTAAAGGTTTATTAACTAGTGTGACAGATCCAAACCCATGGGGTAAAGGAGTCTGGTAGAGGGCAAATATACTGGTCACTGGATGAGTAGTTTTCTGTTCCATGAGTGACCAGAGCAGGGGTTGCACTAGAGTAATCAGGAACCTGCTAGAACCAATGAAGGTAAACAAGCTGATTAGAACACCTGCAGCCAATCGAGGCAGGCTAATCAAGGCACCTGGGTTTAAAAAGGAGCTCACTCCAGTCAGGTGGGGAGGAGCTAGAGGAGAGGAAGTGTGTATGAGGAGCTGGGAGCAAGAGGCACAAGGAGCTGAGAGTGAGAGGGTGTGCTGCCGGAGGACTATGGAGTACAAGCGTTATCAGACACCAGGAGGGAGGTCCTCTGGTGAGGATAAAGAAGGTGTTTGGAGGAGGCCATGGGGAAGTAGCCCAGGGAGTTGTAGCTGTCATGCAGCTGTTACAGGAGGCACTATAGACAGCCGCAATCCACAGGGCCCTGGGCTGGAACCCAGAGTAGAGGGAGGGCCCGGGTTCCCCCCAAACCTCCCAACTCCTGATCAGACACAGGAAGAGTTGACCCAGACTGTGGGGAAGATCACTGAGGTAAGCAAATCTGCCAATAAGCGCAGGACCGGAACTTTGTCACAACTGGTGTTAGAAGTGGGATTTGGTGTGCACTGCGCAGCAGAAGAAGGAGGATGATTTAAAAACAAAGGCAGAGGGTTTATTTTTTTTCCACCACAATGCATGACTTAGTACGGGCATTGATACAAGCTACGGCGACCCAGCAGGAGGCTACCTGTGTCCAGGCAGCTGCCCAACAGGAGCAAGTGCAGCTGCAGCCAGAGACTAATTGCCTGCTGATGGACCAGGCTTCTCAAGACTGAGCTATGTTGCGGGAACTGGTAAATCAGGTAAAGACCCTTACAGAGCTGAACCGCGGCCATGATGGGAAGCAGATCATACGGGCCAGCCATTGGCTGCAGAAAATGACGTGGCAGGATGATGTAGAGGCATACCATCTGGCCTTTGAGAGGACAGACCAATGGGAGGCCTGGCCTCAAGATCAGTGGTCTGGCATCCTTGCCCCATTCCTGTGTGGGAAGGCCCAGAAGGCTTACTATGATCTGCCTGAAGAGGCTGCAGCAGACTACCTCCAGCTGAAAGCAGAGATCCTGGCCGGATTTGGGGTAACAACTGCAATGCGGGCCCAGTGGTATCACGAGTGGAGGTACCAGGAAAACAAAACCCCGCGGTCCCAATTGTATGACCTCATCCATCTCGCACGGAAGTGGTTGCGAACGGAGTCCCGGAATCCGGAAGAGATACTAGAGGTTGTATCCCCCGATACATGAGGGGACTACTGCCAGACCTTCATGCCTGGGTAACCCTCCACCTATGATGAGGTTGTTGCACTGGTAGAGAGGCGAAGGAGCTGACCCGACCAGTTAAAGAAGAGGCACCCCGGGTTAAACTAGCAGCACCAAGCCCTAGAGCTCGGGTGACTGGGCAACCAGGAGATCACAGGTGGAAAAAGAGAGGGGATGAAGGCCCACCAGAAGCCACAAAGAGTCAGAGCACTGAGGGAGAAGAGAATCGTGATGTTAGACTGCCCAAATCAAGAGACTGGGGAATGCCTAGGGCCTCATACAGATGTTATGCCTGCGGGGAGTGGGGACATAATAGCTGCACAGTGTCCCAATGTGTAGGAGCCTATGCAGTTTAACCTGGGGAACTGGGCAGACCCATGCTCCCTAATTCACCTTGTGGGGGTCTCACTAAGCCCACATATGTACACCAGACCAGTAAAGCTAAATGGGTGAGAGACCACGGCACTGGTTGATTCGGGGAGTGCTATCACGCTTGTCTCAGGGAAGCTTGTGAAGTGTAGTCAGTTGCTATGGGCTAAGTGTACGGGTATAACATGTGTCCATGGGACAGCTGGTTATTACCCCATCATCCCAGGAAAAATTGAGATTCAGGGGAACACTACTGAGGTAGCAGGAGGTGTAGTCCCTGAACTCCCATACCTGGTGCTCATAGGGAGGGACTTCCCAGGGTTTGGAAACTTACTCCCAGTAGGAGGATTGGAGAAAGAGGGGAACCCTGAAGTTAGTGAGGCATCCACAGTAGACTGTCAACCCCCAGTCTTCTCTGAAATATTCCAGATTTATTTTCTATATCCAGACAGGGTAGAAAGTTGAAAAGGGAAAGGAGGGCAGCTAAGGCCTTGGGAACCCAAATACTGACTCAAAGCCAGAGGGTCACTCTCGTAGGTAGGCGGACCCGAGCAGCTGAAAAGGAGGCCACCCAGGAGGGAGAAGAACCCGAGTCTGACCCCCACCCTAACGCTTCTGAACCAGTAGAGGCAACAGAGACTGGGCCCCTCGTTTTTGGGTAGATTAGCCCCAGGAGAGGAAATTTTGGATGAGACCAGGCTGAAGACCCAAGGTACGACAACATTAGGAAGGAGGTGACAGAAATAGATGGGGTCCCCAGGGAAGGGAAAACCCAGGGACCAGGACCCTACTTCATAATGAAGAAGAATCTCTTATACCAGGTTGCACCAGTACAGGGGAAGAAGGTACAGCAGATCCTAGTACCTCAAAAACACCAGAGCGCTGTATTAAGTATTGCTCATAGTCATCTTTTTAGGGGGCATTTGGGGGTAGAGAAGACCCTGGCACGAATCCTACAACATTTCTTCTGGCCCAGAGTACATGAAGAAGTGCGGAAGTACTGTGCGTCCTGCCTGGAGTGTCAGCTGCACAGTCCCTGTCCCCATCTGAGGGCACCTTTAGTACCCTTCCCATCACAGAAGTCCCCTTTGAGCGAATAGCCATGAACCTAGTGGGATCCCTGGAGAAGTTGGCTCGGGGCCACCAATATATACTTGTTGTTTTGGACTATGCTACTGGCTACCCAGAAGCCGTCCCCTGCCTCTAAAACTATAGCCAAAGAGCTGGTGGGGATCTTTGCCCGAGTGGGAGTACCAAAGGAGATATTAACAGACCAAGGAATCCCATTTATGTCAAAGCTAATGAAGGGCCTCTGTACGCTGCTTCATAAGCATACCCTGAGAACATCAGTCTACCATCCACAGACTGATGGGTTGGTATAAAGGTTTAACCGAATCCTCAAGGCTATGATACGGAAGGTGGTAAGTCGAGACGGGAAGGATTGGGAAACCCTACTACCCTATTTTATGTTAGCTATCCGGGAGTAACTCAGGCCTCAAGTGGGTTTTCCCCCTTCGAGTTATTATATGGGCCTCACCCCCATGGCATACTAGATATTGCCAAAGAGATCTGGGAAGAGTTACCCAATGAGGGGAGAAATATAATAGAACATGTAATACAGATGCGAGATCAGATAGCCCAGGTCACCCCTATTGTACGGGAACATTTGGAAAAGGCACAAGAGGCCCAGAGAACCCATTACAATCGCCAGGCAAAAGTCCGACAGTTCCAACCAGCGGACAGGGTGATGGTGTTGGTACTCACGGCGGAAAGCAAGCTACTGGCCCAATGGAAAGGGCCCTATCAGGTGGTTGAACCCGTGGGGGAAGTAACCTACAAGGTACGGCAGTTAGGAAGCCGAAAACAAGAACAGATTTATCACATCAACTTTCTGAAACCCTGGCATGCACAAGAGGCATGCATAACTGTCCGAAAAGACCTAACCCAGGCATCCAAGCCTTCCCTACAGGTGAGAGTGTCTCCCAATTTAACACCAGACCAGAAGAAGGAGGTGTCTGAGATGATCTTCCGGAACCAAGATGTGTCCTCGACAAAACCGGGTCAAACAACCGAGGCATATCACCACATCGTCACGAACCCTGGGGTCAGAATAACAATGAGGCCCTATCGGGTACCAGCGGCCAAAAGGGAGGAAATAAAAGCAGAAGTAAAAAAAATGCTAGAGTTGCGGATCATCGAAGAATCCCACAGTCAGTGGTCCAGCCCAATCGTGCTAGTGCCCAAACCTGATGGCACCACAAGGTTTTACAACGACTTCCGGCGACTAAACCAAGTATCCCAGTTCGACGCATACCCCATAACTCGCATAGATGAGCTAGTGGACCATCTGGGGAATGCCTGGTACTTGACTACCCTAGACTTGACAAAGGGGTATTGGCAGATTCCCCTTGCGGAAGACGCAAAGGAAAATACTGCATTCTCTACACCAGAGGGTCTTTTCCAATATACTGTCCTCTCTTTTGGACTACATGGGAGGAGGAACACCCAATTCTCTACCGCACTAGGAAACTCCTTCAAAGGGAACAAAAATATGCAGTGGTGGAAAGAGAGTGCCTCGCCGTAAAATGAGCCAGGGAAGCATGCCCCTCATCAATCGATGTAGTGGAACAAGGAGAAGAACAAAAAGGTGACCAGGTGGTTCTTATCCTTCCAACCATTCCAGTTCCATGTGCAACACAGAGCAGGGAGCTGTCACGGCAATGTTGATGGCTTGTCCCATGTCTGGCATCCCAAGCTGCCCAACCCCTTGGTGTTGAGCAGCGGGGAGGGATATGTGACAGATCCAAACCAGTGGGGTACAGGAGTCTGGTAGAGGGCAAATATACTGGTCACTGGATGAGTAGTTTTCTGTTCCATGAGTGACCAGAGCAGGGGCTGCACTAGAGTAATCAGGAACCTGCTAGAACCAATGAAGGCAGACAGGCTGATTAGAACACTTGCAGCCAATCAAGGAAGGCTAATCAGGGAACCTGGGTTTTAAAAAGGAGCTCACTCCAGTCAGGTGGGGAGGAGCTAGAGGAGAGGAAGTGCGTGTGAGAAGCTGGGAGCAAGAGACACAAGGAGCTGAGAGTGAGAGGCTGTGCTGCTGGAGGACTAAGGAGTACAAGCATTATCAGAAACCAGGAGGATGGTCCTGTGGTGAGGATAAAGAAGGTGTTTGGAGGAGGCCATGGGGAAGTAGCCCAGGGAGTTGTAGCTGTCATGCAGCTGTTACAGGAGGCACTATAGACAGCTGAAATCCACAGGACCTTGGGCTGGAACCTGGAGTAGAGGGCAGGCTCGGGTTCCCCCTAAACCTCCCAACTCCTGATCAGACACAGGAGGAGTTGACTCAGACTGTGGGGAAGATCACTGAAGTGAGCAAATCTGCCAATAAGCACAGGACCCACCAAGGTAGAGGAGGAACTTTGTCACACTAGGAAAAAGAAATAAGGGTTATTTACAGGTTAAAGCAAGCAGACATATACACAAAATTAATTACCATTTTTGGTTCCTAAAGGTGATAATGATGTAGTAATCTGTCTGTTCAAAATGTCTTTCAGGCTGGACCCAGGTTGACCCTGGGGATCTCTGTTTTATTTTAGTGTCTCTAGCCCTGTGAGTGTCCAAAAAGCAGAGATGAAAAATTTTCTTGTGACCCTGTTTTATCCTTTTCATTTGGCCATCCAGTCCATGAGACAAGTTTCCTCGAAAGTAGCATTTCCAAGGTATGATAGGGCCATTTTCCAGTCCTTTGTGATTGTAATGTTCCTTAATGGCTCGTTTAATATTGATAGGCCTCCTAAATAGGTGGGGTGGAGGAGAGGTAATGATTTCCACACCTTAGTTCACAAGTTCAGAGCAAACATTTGCAAAGTTATAAAGCAAAACATACATTTTCCCTTATAGCATGGAATATGGACATGACAAGTGAGATTATTGCATGAAGCTACTTACAACCATTTCATAGAGTCCAACTACTAAATATATTCTTATAAGACTAGTACCTATTTTGAATAAAACTAACATACATGTGTGGTTTGGTTGGTCAATTCTTAGCTAACACCTATGGCCTTGGCCAGAGATGGCACTCAGTTTAGTAGAGTCACACTCCCACCATCAGGCTGACTTCCTCTATTATAAACTCATTCTCTCCTCATTCAGTTCTGCCATCTTTCTAGCTAACAACTCTACTTCTCCATCATAATTGATGCCTGCAATTCCAATTTCCCCTCATTTCCTGCCTCCTCTTCTCTGCCTGCATGGGATCTCCATTTCTTCAAAGAGAAAATGGACAAACTATGACCTGACCTTCTCCCTCCTCTCTGCTCACCTTCCCTACTCTTACAATTCGTTCCCTTTCTCCCAACTCTCCCCTTTTTCCTATAAGTTACTTGTCTTCACTTTCAAAGACTTTATGGCCTATCTCTATGCTACCTATAATCTTTCTTACATTATTGAACTGTTGAATCCTGTCTCTTATTAGCAAGTCATGTCGGTCTTCATTCCCCACTTGTTAAATCTTCAAATGCACATCTTTGCCCTTTGTCCTATGCTGCCATTCATGCCCAGGAGGAGCTCCCTATAGACATCTTCAAAGCTATCTCATTATCCTCCTTCAAATCACTCCTTAAAACTCTCCTGTATCATGATGCCTACAAAATAACTTGGTAACTGTTAGGCAGCTTGCGTGCTGAGACCACAGACCATCATGTTAGTGATACCATTTCATTGCTCCCTTGTGCTTCTCTGTCCATGTGTCTGTCTTATACTTAAGGCTAGTCTACACTGGCAATGCTAAAGCATTGCCATGGCAGCACTTTAACATGGCCTGTGTGGTTGCCACACAAAAAGAAAAGTCTCCACAAGGGGTGTAGCTCCGAGTGCTGGGAGCATGGCTACCAGCGCTGGTACACTGCCTACAGTGGTGCTTTATAGCGCCAAAACTTGCTGTGCTCATGGGGGTATTTTTTTCACACCTCTGAGTGAGAAAGTTGCAGCGCTGTAAATTGCCAGTGTAGAAAATGCCTTAGATTGTCTCTTGTCTTGTCTTTTGATTGTAAGCTCCTTGGGGCCAGGGCCATCTCTTTGTTTTGCATTTGAACAGTGCCTAGTACAATGGAATTCTGGTTATAAGTGGAGCTTGTAGGTGTTATTGCAATGGTACTTGATATAATATATTGTGCCCTTGAGGAGCTGTCAAAGCATAAACATTCTTCCTGCATAAATGGGAGATATGAGAGACATTAAGTCTTCTTGAGGCACAATAAACCTTAACTAGCCACTTAAGTGGAGCGGCATTGCACTACACCCAGTGTGGTACCCTAATTATATACTGAAGAGCTGAACAATTCTTTGCATACATTCTTTGGCCTTATTTTTGTAGAGGCTTAGGGTCATGTCTACATGTATAGTTACAGCATGGCAAGCTGAGGTGTAAAGACACAGCTCTCCAGCAAGCTGCACAATAAGTGTCCATGTGGACCCTGCTATTGAATATTGAAAGTTCCCCAGTGCTTTGACCTACTGCAAAGTGTACTAGGGAACTTTTAGTGTGCATCAACAGGGTCCACATGGACAACCACTTCACAGTACACTGGAGAGCTTAGATGTATATCCCAGCTTGCTGCACAGTAAGTATCAATGTCGATATGTCCTAGGACAGGGGTCGGCAACCTCTGGCATGCAGCTCACCAGGGTAAACACCCTGGCGGGCCAGACCAGTTTCTTACCTGCCGCATCGGCAGGTTTGGCCAATCACAGCTCCCAATGGCCGCGGTTCCCTATCCCAGGCCCATGCGGGAGGTGGGAAGCCGCGGCCAGCTCATCCCTTGGCCTGCGGCGCTTCCCGCCGCCCCATTGGCCTGGGACAGTGAAGCCAGTGAGAGCCGCGATCGGCCAAACCTGCCGACGTGGCAGGTAAACAAACTGGCCCAGCCCACCAGGGTGCTTACCCTGGTGAGCCGCGTGCCAGAGGTTGCCGACCTCTGATTTAGAACAATGCAGAAGAAGAGAAAACATCCTGTGGTCTCTAGATTTTGTTTCTCTTTCTTGAAAAAAGCAGTCCGGGTTTTCCGATTATGCTACCAGTTATTTTTTTAAGAAGGAGTGGGAGGGTGGATGTATTTTTTAAAAAACAACTATAATTCTATAAAGCTGAACTTTTGTCCCAGAACTAAATCTGAATTTGAATTATTTTCAGCGGTTTATTTTATAATTGTAACATATAGGCTCTGATTCAGTACCCACTGTGGTCAATGGAAAGCTTCCCACAGTGGGCTGTGGATAAAGCCCTTATTTGATAGTAAATGCTACAGCAAAACTTGCAACACAGTTTCAGTTATAACCCCGTGCCTACACTCATTTATAACTTGCCTCTCACTAAATTCCATTTTCCTCTGTAATTTTCCGTGTTTGGACCTAGCCGAAATGTAGATTTCTTTTTGAATAATCTGAATTTTTAAGATGTCTTTTATCTAGGACACTGAAGATGCTTTACTATCTGCATATTAGGTAGCCTTACTTCAGTCCCCAGCAAAATCATGGAGCACACCTTCAAGGAATCTATTTTGAAGCACTTGGAGGAGAGGAAGGTGATCAGGAACAGTCAGCATGGATTCACCAAGGACAAGTCATGTCTGACCAACCTGATTGCTTTCTATGATGAGATAACTGGCTCTGTGGATATGGGGAAAGCAGTGGATGTGATATATCTTGACTTTAGCAAGGCTTTTGATATGGTCTCCCACAGTATTCTTACCAGCAAGTTAAAGAAGTATGGATTGGATGAATGGACTATAAGGTGGTGTGAAAAAGTTCCTCCGCCACCTTAGTGGGTCCTGCGCTTATTGGCAGATTTACTCACCTCAGTGATCTTCCTCGCAGTCTGGGTCAACTCCTCCTGTGTCTGATCAGGAGGTGGCAGGTTTGGGAGGAACCCAGGCCCACCCTCTACTCCGAGTTCCAGCCCAGGGCCCTGTGGATTGCAGCTGTCTATAGTGCCTCCTGTAACAGCTGCATGACAGCTACAACTCCCTGGGCTACTTCCCCATGGCCTCCTCCAAACACCTTCTTTATCCTCACCACAGGATCTTCCTCCTGGTGTCTGATAACGCTTGTACTCCAGCAGCACACCCTCTCACTCTCAGCTCCTTGTGCCTCTTGCTCCCAGCTCCTCACACACATTTCCTCTCCTCTAGCTCCTCCCCACCTGCCTGGAGTGAGCTCTTTTTTAAACCCAGGTGCCCTGATTAGCCTGCCTTGATTGGCTGCAGGTGTTCTAATCAGCTTGTCTGCCTTCATTGGTTCTAGCAGGTTCCTGATTACTCTAGTGCAGCCCTTGCTCTGGTCACTCAGGGAACAGAAAACTACTCATCCAGCGACCAGTATATTTGCCCTCTACCAGACTCCTGTACCCCACTGGCTTGGTCTGTCACAGTGGATAGAAAGCTGGATAGATTGTCGGGCCCAATGGGTAGTGATCAATGGCTCGATGTCTAGCTGTCAGCTGATATCAAGTGGAGTGCCCCAGGGGTTGGTCCTGGGTCTGGTTTTGTTCAACATCTTTATTAATGATCTGGATGATGGGATTAATTACACCGTCAGCAAGTTTGCAGATGACACTAAGATGAGGGGAGAGGTAGGTATGCTGGAGGATAGGAATAGGGTCCAGAGTGACCTAGACAAATTGGAGGATTGGGCCAAAAGAAATCTGATAAGGTTCAACAAGGACAAGTGCAGAATCCTGCACTTAGGAAGGAAGAATCCCATGCACTGCTACAGGCTGGGGACTGACTGGCTAAGCAGCAGTTCTACAGAAAAGGACCTGTGGATTAAGTGGATGAGAAGCTGGATATAAATCAGCAGTGTGCCCTTGATGACAAGAAGGCCAATGGCATATTGGTCTGCATTAGTAGGAGCATTGCCAGCAGACTGAGGGAAGTGATTATTCCCTTCTATTTGGGACTCGTGAGGCCACACCTGGAGTATTGCATCCAGTTTTGGACCCCCTACTACAGAAGGGATATGGACATATTGGAAAGAGTCCAGCGGAGGACAATGAAAATGCTCAGGGGGCTGGGAGCACAAGACCTATGAGGAGAGGCTGAGGGAACTGGGGTTATTTAGTCTGCTTTGATAGCAGCCTTCAACTAGCTGAAGAGAGGTTCCAAAGAGGATGGAGCTAGGCTGTTCTGAGTGGTGGCAGATAACAGAACAAGGAGCAATGGTCTCAAGTTGCAGTGAGGGAGGTCTAGGCTGGATATTAGGAAACACTATTTCACTAGGAGGGTGATAAAGCACTGGAATGGGTTACCTAGGGAGGTGGTGGAATCTTCATCCTTAGAGGTTGTTAAGGTCAGGCTTGACAAAGCCCTGGCTGGGATGATTTAGTTGGTATTGGTCCTGCTTTGAGCAGGGGATTGGACTAGATGACCTCCTGAGGTCTCTTCCAAACCTAATATTCTATAATTCTATGACCTGCTTTTCCCTTGATGAGTACAAGGAAACAATGAGACAATATTGGTCAGCCTGACAGGCAGTGCTCTCAGCACTCCAGCTGCCTGAGAAAGACAATTGCTTGCTGTACTAAATAAAGAATAAACTTAATCAACAAGGACCTGAGATTTTGCTACTCCTATTCACATTCAGTAGTAAGCCAAGTGAAGTCAGTGGGACTACTCCCATGACAGCAGAATTTGGGCTCATAGAGCTTTCCTTTTTATAATACAGTTATGAAGTATATAGTATCGTAATTGGACATGGTAATTTACAAATAGTAAAGAACAAAATACCTGCCCCAAAGATCTTCCAGTCTGAAGAAAGAGCATGCAATCAGTAAACAGAGGATAGATGAGTTTATGAATGTTCACTTTATACTGATGTCTGTCCTTTAAAATGCCTTTGCTGCCTGGTGATTTTCCTGAACAATAAGGGATTTGTTCACTGTGGTGAAGATTATGAGCTTTTCAAATACACTGGAATCTTTGGTATATGAGGGGATTCATAACAACACAGATCCATTTAGTTAATACTGTATTACACTGGAAATACTATCAAAGTACTTATGACATTCACATTAATACCATATGAATCATCAAAAGTAATGTTATCACAAGAAATACTAAAGGAATTAATAATGATTAGATCATTATTGTACAGAGTTGTTGAATCCACTTTAACAGAAGTCATTTTAATCGAACTGAACAATAGAGAAAAGTAGCTAAAACCAGGGGTTGTCAACCTCTTCTGAGTAGGGGAGGTTGAATAACATTTAAAATTATGGTCTATGAGCCAGAGTATAAATTTAGTGTATATATTATACTACCTTCAATCCATGCCAGAACACCCAAGACTTCTCAAGGGAGGTTAGCACAAATATCCAGAAATCCAGGATAGAAACTGGTCTTTATGTAGGGTCATCATTTTAAATGTGGGTGTATAAAATTAGTTTATTACTAGATAAATAACTACTCTGATTTTCAGCCTGGGAACCTAGCAGATCCCACTTTTGAAAACACATGGGTATGTTTACACTGCAGCTGGGAGTGTGCTTCCCAGCTTGAGTAGAAAGAGAAGCACTAGCTCGGCTTCATCTAGCATGCTAAAATAGCCATATAGTCAGGAATAGCACAGGTGGTGGCTCAGTCAGGCCATGCACCCAAATACATACCTAGGGGTTCCAGGCAGGTTTTATTCAGACAGCTAGCCCAAGATGCTGCCTGTGTTACCCCATGCTACAGAGCTATTGTTAGCGCACTAGCTAGAGCAGAGCTAGGGCATGTCTGTCTACTCAGGCAGGGAACCATGCTCTTGTCTGCAGTGTAGATGTAGCCTAAATGAGAGGGAAAGCAACTGGAGCTGCATGAAACGAAGTAGCGGTAAAGTAATGCTGGCTTCTGCCCAATACATAGGGAGCTCCGGAGGAGGCAGGAGCTTTGATGGAGATACTGCCTCAACAGGCATTGTAATGGAACTTTAAACGCTATCATACTGTTCAACCGCTAGGTGGCAATGTGTGTAAAATAACTCATTTAAAGCTAACCTTACCTATACCTGGCAGAACATTAAAAGATCTTATGATGAACACATCTGGTGTGTATAAGCAAGCTCTGTAGCCAGTCCATATCTGGTACAAGGACATGGCACTGTGCCAGATGTAAACTAAGAACAGAAACAGAAAGAAAACAGCAACAGAGGTTGCAGACAGAAGGAACAGCAACCAAGTTTGCAGTATCTCATCAACATGCCAATCTTCAATGCCCCAGAGAATTTCAGTCTTGACAAACCTTCACAAAGGACAGACTGGAAGCAGTATTTTGCAAGATTTAGAATTGGAAACAAATTCCACAAAGAAACTGGAAATATACAGGTATCTTCTTTAATTTAGATATGGGGAAGCAGACAGAGTATTTTTTTAATCCTTTTATTTTATTGAAGACAGTCACAAAGATTACTATGAAAGGGTTCTGTCTATGTCTGATGCATACTCTATACCTCAGAGAAATGTGGCTTATAAAAGAGCATGATTTCACCAGAGAATTCAAGAATGGGGGAATATGTTGAATATTTTATAAGAGCTCTGCATACATTGGCTGAAAACTGTGAACTTTGGATACAAAACATGAAAATATCAGAGACAGGTTGGTTCTTGGGTTAACAGATAAAAACCTTTCACAGCAGCTACTAGAGAAACTTGACAAACTTTAAAAACCTGAAGTTAACTTAAAAACTGTAAACAGATACTTAAGTGTCTAAAGTTATTATCATAAAAACACTGAGGCAAGGAGAAAGAACCCCCAGGTAAGAGGGCTAAATTCTAGCATATATGCACAAGGTATGGAAAAAATTCTTATGTCAAGAGATCATGCATTTGTAGCTAGGGGCACACACTGTAATAAATATATGAAATATGGACATTTTGCAGCTGTTTGCTGCACCAAAGCAGTCAGCGAGATGACTCATATTAGAGACAATCAAGAGCCATTGTTTCTGAGATCTATCATTTGTGATAACATAGAGCCTGCCTGGAGACTGAAACTGAATATTTGTGGCAAGACTATTATAGACTTTAAAAGTGATTCAGGATCTGACATCATAGTCATCTAAGAAGGGACTGAAAATAACCCTCAACCCCTCCCAGAACTGAAATCACCTGACATAGCTCTGACTAGCCCTGGAGGTATTCTGAACTGCATGGGCCAATTCACCACAGAAACAATCTATCAAGACAAAATCAGTGCATTAATTCAGAGTGTATGTGATCAAAGGGCCACAGGCCAACTTCCTTCTCTGCAGTGTAACAGCCATTATGGGCCTAGTGAAAAAGGTGGAAGAACTCGATGTATTTGGTGATACTGGACTTTTGAAAGGAGATCCAGTACAAATAAGTTCCAAGACAGTGCTGATCCATCCAGTGTACATCCACCTCACAGGATTCATATCCCATTACTTCATAAAGTAGAAACTGAGTTAAAAAGAATGGAGTGGATTGGCATAGTCAAGAAAATGTCTGAGCCAATAGCATGGTGTGCCCCAATGGCAACAGTTATAAAGAAAATGGAAAAATACAAATCTGTGTGTATCTTTATCAAGCAGCTGTGAGAGAAAAATATATCCTCCCAACACTGGAAGACTTCTTCCCCAAAGTGAAAGGAGCTACAGTATTATATAAGCTGGATGGCTTGAGCAGATTCTGGCAAATCCCTTTAACCAAAAAAAAATGTTAAACTGACTACATTTATTAGAAAAATTGGGAGATTTTGCTTTTGAAGATTACCTTTTGGGATTACCTGTACACCTGTAATTTTCCAAAAAAATATGGCATAACTGTTAATAAACACAAATTAAGCTGTAGTTTTCATGGATGATATTTTAATGTATGGATCTTTGATAGAAGAATATAACAAAACCCTCAATGAAGTCCTAAGAGTAATCAGTCAGTTTGTACCAAAGCAAAACAAGGACAAATGTGTTTTCTGCCTATCCCAAATCAAGTTTTTGGGACAGACAATATGCAAAGATGGAATCAGTCCTATCCTTGAAAAAGCAAAAACAATTAAAAAATTGAATGCACCAACTAATGTACCAGAATTGAGCCTTATACTGGGAATGGTAAATTACCTTAGTTGATGTCTACAAGAGCTTTCTACAATGGCAAAATCACTGAATGAACTGTTAAAGTCCAACAGATCTTGGCTATGGGAGCCAAATCAAGAAATAGCCTTCAAAAAGGTAAAACAAAATGATCTCAACAGCTCCAGTTCTCAAATACTGTGATATGAACAAAGTCACAATGATCAGTGCAGATGCAAACAGCTATGACCTGGGTGGTGTATTGTTGCAACAACATGGATCTGAGTGGAAGACAGTTGCATTTTGTTCTCGCACAGTCAGAGAAGCAGAAACACAATAGGCACAGATTGAAAAGGAGTGCATGGGCAAGTGTATGGTATGTGAGAACTTTTACAAACATCTGTGTGGACTGGATTTATTTATGCTGATAAACAACTTGTAACTCTCATCAATGGAAAAGACCTCGATCCAGCACTGCTGAAATGCCAACATCTATTACCAAAGTTAATGCAATTTAACCCAATTGGTAAATATTCTCCTGGGAAAAATCTGACAGTAGCAGACAGTCTGTCATAGAAGCCAGCATCACCCTCAACTACCCATGATCTCGAAGATGACAAAGGCATACATGGATGCTGTGGACACATAGAGACCAGTGTCAGAAAAGAGACTACTCCAGCTACAAAAAGCAACCTCAACAGACATGCAACTTCAGGAAGTTCTAAGGCCATGGCTACACTCACACTTTACAGCGCTGCAACTTTCGCGCTCAGGGGTGTGAAAAAACACCCCCCTGAGCGCTGCAAGATACAGCGCTGTAAAGCGTCAGTGTAATCAGGGCGGCAGCACTGGGAACGCGGCTCCCAGCGCTGCACGCTACACCTGTAAAGGATGTGGTTTACATGCAGCGCTGGGAGAGCTCTCTGCCAGCGCTGCCGCTCCGACTACACTCACACTTCAAAGCGCTGCTGCGGCAGCGCTCCCGCAGCGCTGTCGGGGCAGCGCTTTGAAATTCCAAATGTAGCCATACCCTTAGTTACATTACGGGAGGCTAGCCCAAGTATTTAAAGGCCACTAAGAAAGTCATAAGAGACTAGTTTATGGTGCCTGGACAATTAAGCAAGTCAATAAACCCATGATTAAAAGCAATTGCATCATAAATCCAAATAAAATTGGAAGAGAAATCCTAAAACTCATATATGAAGTACATCAAGGATTAACTAAATGCCAAGAATGGGCCAAGACAGTCAATTTGGTGACTGGGCATCAGGAAGGATGAAGGAAAAAGTATCTGCATGTGAACATTGCAGAACTAACAGACCAGCACAAAGAATTTTTAATAACAATACCTCTATCAGTCAGACCTTGGAAGAGACGAGCTACAGCTTTATACCAATTCAGAGGACATCATTGCCTGATCATCATGGACTATTTTTCTGGGTACTTCAAAATAATATGCATGAAAGAAACAACATGTCACAGTATTACTGGAAAAGTGAAGTGCACTTTTGCTCACTTCAGCATTCCAGAATGCCTGACAGATGATGGACAACAATTAAATGCAGCATAATTTAAGTAATTCCAAATGAAATATGATTTTTGATCATATTACTAGCAGACCACTTTACCCACAAGTGAATGGCAAGGCCAGCAGAGCTCTACTGACAGCCATGAAATCCTGCAGCAGGAAAAGCCATTCCTTTCTCTTCTGAGTGACAGATCAACACCAATACCAGCTACTGGACATAGTCCAACACAACTCCTGATGGGAAGACAACTCAGAATTACTGTTCCAACTTTGGAAAAGAATCTATCTCCAAAGTGGCCAGACATGAAAAGAGTAGACAAATCGGATAAAAAGGCTAAAGAACTTATGGACACTTTTACAACAGATGTTAGAGACCTGCCAGGTTTAGAACCTGGTGACCACGTTCATGTCAAATTGGATGAAGAAAGGAATACACAGCTCCAGTTGTTGTAAAGTAAAAGAATTCAGTGCCCAGATCATATGTGATCGATACTGACAGCGGAGAGTTCAACAGAAACCATCATCATCTATAGTTTGTTCCTCAGAAAGAACAATCAAAAGAGAAAACACTACCAATGGTGTATGCAGAATAAGATAACTCAAGAATTCCAGACTGACCACAGACCGTGATTGTAACTAACGGACAGCCAGATGACCAAGTGGTTACACATTCAGCTTGTGTAATTAGAACAAAATGTATGATTCAGAGACACTTAACAGACTGATCTGTACTGAACTTCAAAGATAGTGCATATTTTGTAAATGGTAGGAATGTAGATGAGGATATGTAATGGAATCTAAACTGTATCATGTTGTTCAGCCACTAGGTGATGTTGTGTATAAAATAACTTATTTAAAGCTAACCTTAGCCATACATGGTGGAGTATTACAGGATTTTATGATGGAAGGGGTTAAAGCAAGCCAGAGAGTCTGCACAGAGCCCCAGCCAATCATGAAAGGGCTTATTGGGAGCCAATCAAATGGAGGCTTGAAATCAACCAATCAGGGCCAAGCAGGACCCTGGACCTATGTAGCCAGTCCATATCTGGTACAGCGACATGACAGGCAGTGAATGGACTGAAGGGGCCATGCATTATGGTGCCTGAACATCTGAAGGTACCTAATCAAGTGGCGGTGGTGGTGCGGCAGGGAGGGCGGAGCTTGTAACCATTTATCCTTCATTGGGAAGGGTTAAGGAGAAAGAGGAGAATACTGGTCTGCAGTGATGAAGCGGGCTGGAAAATAGCCACATAATGTGGGATGTACCAGCACAATGTAATGGGACTTTTTGGGGTTTCTTTAAATAACAAGTCTTGCTTTTTTATGTTGTTTGTCTATTATTCATAGAATCATAGATTATTAGGGTTGGAAGGGACCTCAAGATATCATCTAGTCCAACCCCCTGCTCAAAGCAGGACCAATCCCCAAATGGCCTCCTCAGGGATTGAGCTCACAACCCTAGGTTTAGCAGGCCAATGCTTAAACCACTTTGTTTGGGGGTCTAAACAGACAAATGTCTTTTGAGGTAGTATTCTAAGGTATCTTTGTACAATGTCTAGCACAATGGGGCCTCATCTCTGTTGGGGTCTTTAGGCAATACCACAATATAAATAATAAAATACACAAAACATTCAGTTGTGAAGCAGTTAGGAGTGCTACTCATACAACATGCCTGACACAAACGCACAAAAGCAAGGAAATAAATTGTTAAGCCATCTAACAGTCAAATTCTTTACTCCTCCACCGACAAGCCATACACATTATTATTAGCACAACTCATGTGCACCACAGACCAGGGACAACAACCTTACTTCTGCCCCATTTCACCCTTCTGGACATACCCCTTTACCAGATTATATTTTACCCAACACTAGGGGCTTGTCTTCACTACCAGGGAGATCAATGGGGCTGCAATTGATGCAGTAGGTGTTGATTTAGTGGGTCAAGTGAAGACCTGCTAAATCATCGGCAGAGCGCTCTCCGGTCAACTGCGGTACTCCAGCATCCCAAGAAGAGTAAAGTAACTTGACCAGAGTGTGTCTCCCATTGACGCAGCGCAGTGAAGATGTAACGCTGACAGATCCTGGCTGTCGGTGGGCAGGATCGGACCTGGGACTTCTGGAGCTTAGTGCATGAGCCTCTACTGCATGAGCTAAAAGCCACTGGCTGTTAGCTAAGGCTGTAGAGCAGACTCATTAATCTCTCTCTACATATGTGGTCTCGGTGCCACTAGATGGGATGGAACACAGGACCCAGGAGATGTGTGGGTTACATACTTCCCCCAGCTGAGGAAACGTAACGTCGACAGGGATTGAACCGGGGACTTCTAGATCTTAGTGCCTAAGCCTTTACCGCATGAGCTAAAAGCCATATGGTGCTTAGCTAAAGCTGTAGAGCAGACTCATTAATCTCTCTCTCTATGTGGGCTTGCTGCTATTAGATGAGAGACAACACTACACCCAGGAGGTGTGTGGGTTACAAAGACACCGGGATACATTGACCTAAATTACATCGACTCCAGTTAAATTATTCACGTACCTGGAGAAGTATAACTTAGGTCGATTTACCCCGGTAGTAAAGACAAGTCCTAACAGCGTGGAGGTTAGAGTAGCAGCTGCTCATTTTGGGAGAAGGTAATTTGCTAAAGAGTTGTATGGTGAAAAGTGTTTAAATGTACTGGATGGCTGGCATCCATGGAGCAGAGGTAAGGTTGCAGTGTGTGAGCTGTGGCATACGGTAGCTGTAAGATATAAGTTGTGTTGCCTGCCCTCCACTTTCAGTCGGGTTTGCATACAGCACAAACTTTCTTTTACAATTTGAACAACAGCAAAAAAAAATTACTTTAAAACCAACAAAAAAAAAACAACAAAAAAACCCTCCCTGTTGCACCAATTCTCCCCAACAGCCACCTCTCAATCAACTTTTCTGCAGAGACACAATGATTTTTAAGAGAGATCTATTGACAGTGTAAAGCAGGACTGCCAGCGGACAATTTCAGCCAGTGCACAATTTCAAAGGAAACCAAACCAAACTACAGAGAAATTTAAAGGGCATAAAAAACTAACCTTGTGTGAATTTGCACACCAACTAGCCACCTACTTTTTATAGCAAAATAAGGAATACATGCCTAATTTTAAGTCAATTTAAGAAAGCAGCCCTATCAATTCATTACCTTCTATGTCCATAACAGTAGTATTCATAATAATTTATTTAGGTGCCTAATTGTGGACTAACATTTTTAGTTATTACAAAAATCAAAAACAAAAAAAAATTAAATGAAAGTTAGATTTCTTAGAACTTAATATGTCATGCAGAACACAAAAATGTATGTGGCAAGCTGGATCCAGTCTATAGGATGGATCTTTGACACAACTAAAGTAGAATATACTTTGTAATTTGATGTTAAATTTTTTCTTTAGAATTTATATATATATAAATATATATATAAAGCAGCTCACACTAGGGAAAAAAGATGGACCAAAGATGGTAAGAAAGAAGAGCAGACCATATTTGGCTGAGACATGGAGAATTATGAGAATTCCATCACTTTTCCCATACTTAGGTATTATCCATTTTAGTAAACCACCCAATAAGTGGGAATATCAATATATCTTCTCTAATTTACTGTGAAGTTTACTTGATTTATTTAGTATCAGAGGGGTAGCCATGTTAGTCTGGATCTGTAAAAGCAGCAAAGAATCCTTTGGCACCTTATAGACTAACAGAAGTTTTGGAGCATGAGCTTTCGTGGGTGAATACCCACTTCATCAGATGCATGTAGTGGAAATTTCCAGGGGCAGGTATATATATGCAAGCAAGCTAGAGATAATGAGGTTAGTTCAATCAGGGAGGATGAGGCCCTGTTCTAGCAGTTGAGTGTGAAAACCAAGGGAGGAGAAATGAGTCTGCTCTACAGCCTTAGCTAAGAACCAGTGGCTTTTAGCTCATGCAGTAGAGGCTCATGCACGAACTGCTCATTTTGGGAGAAGGTAATTTGCTAAAGAGTTGTATGGTGAAAAGTGTTTAAATGTACTGGATGGCAGGCATCCATGGAGCAGAGGTAAGGTTGCAGTGTGTGAGCTGTGGCATACGGTAGCTGTAAGTTATAAGTTGTGTTGCCTGCCCTCCACTTTCAATCGGGAGATACTATAGCAGACCTTAAGGTGGCCATCCTGCAGCAAAAAAACTTCAGGACCAGACTCCAAAGAGAAACTGCTGAGCTTCAGTTCATCTGCAAATTTGACACCATCAGCTCAGGATTAAACAAAGACTGTGAATGGCTTGCCAACTACAGAACCAGTTTCTCCTCCCTTGGTTTTCACACCTCAACTCCTAGAACAGGGCCTCATCCTCCCTGATTGAACTAACCTCATTATCTCTAGCTTGCCTGCATATATATATATCTGCCCCTGGAAATTTCCACTACATGCATCTGATGAAGTGGGTATTCACCCACGAAAGCTCATGCTCCAAAACGTCTGTTAGTCTCTAAGGTGCCACAGGATTCTTTGATTTATCTAATAATTTTAACATGAGCAGCTTTACCTATCATGCACTCTCTCAAAATGTAATGAAATAGTATTTTCTTCTCAATTATTTTGCAGAAACAGATTGCATAATACGAATATACCAATTAAATAGGCAATTCTAAGCCAACACCCCAGGTATTCCCAGATAACGAGGACAACTGAAAAGAGTTGCTCAGGTCATTCACAATGTGACATACTTTTCTTATCAAACAGGATCTATTTCAATCAAACTGACTGACATTACTCAAAGGGGAAATATTGACTTTTAATAGTCTTTTCACGCTTTTAGCTTTTTCTCTCACTCTCAAAGTCTTCAGATAAATTGCTTCAGCAGACATAGGGAGAAAGAAATAGAAGTCCTTTGACTTTTGTTGGAGCCTTTGCTACAAACAACATTAACCGTAGAGAGACATAGGTGAAATAATATTTTTTATTGGATCAACTTCTGTTGGTGAGAGAGACCAGTTTTCGAGTTTACACAAAGCTCTTCTTCAGGTCTCTCACTAACAGAAGTTGGTCCAGTGAAAGATATTACCTCATCCTCATCTCTCTAATATCCTGAAGACCAGAAGAAGAGCTCTGTGTAAGCTCAAAAGCTTGTTTCTTTCACCAACAGAAGTTGGTCCAGTGAAAGATATTACCCCACTCGGTCTCTCCGATGCCCTGAGACCGACAAAGCTACAGCAACACTGCATACAACATTCACCATAATCATGATGTGGAGATTCCAGCCGAGGAACAGTTCACATTGAAGCACTCACAAGAATGAAAATGTCTAAATAAGAAATATAAAAAAGGGCCAGAGCGAAAACTGCACAAGTTGCATATAGCCACGAACAAAGACATGTCGAGGTTTCAACATCAGCTCCATTTTTCCCCAAATGCAGAAGCAGAAAAATTATATAGCTTGCTAACATAGGTAGATTAATCAGCGCTATTGATGAAGATTTTCATTTAAATGTTAAACCATTTGAAAGCAGCATTACTGAAGTGACTTTCAGCTGTCTGGCTGTCTTTCTGAAGCATCACTTGCATCAATATAGCACAATTTTAGTGTGATATTATGGGGAATTACATAATCACCTGATGCCTCCTAACCATTCAAAGTCAAGGTTTGCTTTAAAAAACAGATAAGAAGACAGTTTAAATATTTTTATCATAATTAATAGGATCTTTTTCATAGCTCAAAAACAAATTGGCCTATTAAAGCTTCCACAGGGTCAGATTCTGATACTCTTACGCATGCTGAATAGTATCTTAACTCCACAAATAGTCCCATTGACTTCAACAGTGACTTCAGTAGGACTGCTTGTCAAGTAAAGTACTATTCAGCATAAGTAAAGGTCTCAGAATACAGTTCCATCAGCAAGAACTATAGATATGTATAAGCAGGTCCCACATGAATATACAGAATTTACTTTGAGAGGGGGTGTTGATTTGTAAAGACAAATGGGGTTCCTTTAAATTTATTTACTTCTGGTTGTTTTCTTACATTTTATTATCAGATATCAATGTAAGATCCAGTAGAAGTGAACCCAATGACAGTAGACAAAAGAAATACTACTATTTTAACTGAAAAAAGAGTGCAAGGGTGAAAAGACGACAGGAAGAAATGACCTTAGCAGGAATGTAAGAGGAGCAACAAGGTGGTGTGTTCACAGCTGCTTTTTGTATTAGCTGGAGTGTTTTCCTAATCATAAATTTCAAGAATAGATCATAAAACCACAGAAACATACACTGGAGTACAGTGGGGCTGAACCAGTGCTCTGCACTGTCATGAGCAAAATGCAAGTTCAGTTCCCAGTGCCTTGATTCCTGGACTATCCAGGCATGGGAGAACTCCAGAGTCAGATTCAGGAGAGAAATTGTAACACAAAGTCTGTCATTGATCCTTCTATATCAGTGGTGGGTAATCTGCGGCCTGCAAGCTGCATGTGGCCATCAGGGTAAGCTGACTACGGGCCACGGGACATTTTGTTGACATTGACCATGGGCAGGCACTGCATCCCCACATCTCCCAGTGGCCACAGTTCTCCGTTCCCAGCCAATGGGAGCTGAGGGAAGCAGCGGGCTGCAGGGATGTGCTGGCGGCCACTTCTCGCAGTTCCCATGGGCTGAGAATGGCAAACTGTGGCCACTGGGAGCTGCAGGGGGCCATGCCCATGGACAGTCCACATCAGTAAAATGTCTCGCGGCCCACAATCAGATTACTCTGATGGGCCACAAGTTGCTCACCACTGCTCTTAAACATGAAGATACTTCTATTTTCCATATATCTTCTTTCACAGGAGGCACCTATTTTTTTAATTACTAATTTATTTTATAAAGCTACACAATGAGGTTTAAAGTTCTTGGCAGATGATGGTGTAAGTGTTCAGTTACAGTTATTTCTTGTTACTTAATTTTTTTTTTCATTGAGAAGTTCTGGAGCTGCTGCTGCTGTGTTGGACGTTGAAGTCTCCCTCTGGATAATCTCTACCTGTCATCGTAAGAGTACCATATAGTTATACAAATATTGCTATATGCCTTGCTTTATAATATAATAAAGAACCTGCTCCTGTAAAGCAGAGAGAAACACACATATCAGCGTCAAGGGGTTGATATCAGCCAAAGCAACCACAGCAGCAAACAGCATTCCTGCAATGACAAAAACTAAGCAATAGGTCAGGCCAAAGGCAGCAACACAGGCAGTGTTTTGCAATTGCTTTAAAAAAATGTCCCTATAGACAAATTACTGTTCCTGAAAAACAAGGAAAAACAATACCATGAGTCAGCTGTGCTATTTATTTTTGTAAAAACTCTCCTTTATTTTTCTTTGCAGTTTTTCTTTCTGCTCTCTCACCCCATTCTCTTGCTCTTTCCTGCCTCAGCGGTCAGGGCTGGGTTCACCTACTATACAAGTGCAGCTGTTGCTTCCCTCAAATTCTTCCCCTGAGCTTTAATTCTAATTCAAGCCAGTAAAGAGCCTTACCAATAACTGAAACCCACGTTGACCCTCATCACTGATACATATTTTTGAAATGAGATCAGAGAGCTGGCCCAAGTACATGAGAGGAGAAAATGAAATTCAAAATTTATATATATATATATATATGTATATATATGTTTTTCCTCTTCCATAAGCAATAGATCTGGAATCAGAACCCATACTGTACTATACCTGATTCAAGATCCATCTTTGCAGATCCTGGGGATGTCTGGATTTTTAGTGAAACAGTCTGCCCTTTCCTATTGTAGTCACAACACTTAATATGACAAAGACAATTAGGCAACTACAATTACTATAAGATCTTCCATTATTTGTTGACCAAAGCCATAAAACGTTGGGGAGCTGAAGACTTACAGTCTGAACTTTGAATTTTCTTGGTTTTCTATATTTATTAATTTTTCACCAACTCCAGTTGAAGCTGCACCATTAAAATCCCAACCACTGCTTTGAAAATAAGGAGGTAATATTGTTGTAAAACTGAACATACTGTGTTCTATTTTTGTGTCTGCTTAACAAAATAAAAACATTTCTCATGGACATATAGAACAGTCGACTTCTTTCAGTGCTGTCATAGCCCATAATGGCTATGTGCTGTCATAGCCTGTAATGCTATCTCTGTGTAATGGCAGACACCTAAAAGGAGACAAGTTTTTAAAGTGCTTATATACTAATGCTATAAGTCTAAATAATAAAATGGGAGAACTAGGGTGCCTCGTATTAAATGAGGAAATTGATATAATAGGCATCACGGAAACTTGGTGCAATGAGGATAATCAATGGGATACAGTAATATCAGGGTACAAAATATATCGGAAGGACAGAACCAGGGCCGGCTCCAGGCCACAGCATGCCAAGTGCGTGCTTGGGGCGGCATGCCGCGGGGGGCGCTCTGCCAGTTGCCGGGAGGGCGGCAGGCAGCTCTGGTGGATCTCCCGCAGGCATTCCTGCGGAGGGTCCGCTGGTCCCGCGGCTCCGGTGGAGCATCCGCAGGTACGCCTGCGGGAGGTCCACCGGAGCCGCGGGACCAGCGAACCCTCCACAGGAACGCCTGCGGGAGATCCACTGGAGCTGCAGGACCGGCGAGCGGCAGAGCGCCCCCAGCGGCGTACTGCCGTGCTTGGGGCGGCGAAATGGCTAGAGCGGGCCCTGGACAGAACAGGTCGTGCTGGTGGCAGAGTGGCATTATATGTGAAAGAAATCGTAGAATCAAATGAAGTAAAAATTGTAAATGAATCAAACTGTACCATAGAATCTCTATGGATAGAAATTTCATGCACTAATAATATGAATATAGTGGTAGGGATATATTACCAACCACCTGACCAGGATGGTGATAGCGACTGTGAAATGCTCAGGGAGATTAGATTAAAATAAAAAATCTCAATAATAATGGAGAATTTCAATTATCCCCATATTGACTGGATACATGTCACCTCAGGATGGGAGACAGAGATAAAGTTTCTTGACACCTTAAATGACTGTTTCTTGGAGCAGCTGGTCCTAGAACCCAGCAGAGGAGAGGCAATTCTGGATTTAGTCCTAAGTGGAGCACAGGATCTGGTCCAAGAGGTGAATATAGCTGGACTGCTTGGTAATAGTGACAATAATATAATTAAATTTAATATCTCTGTGGCAGTAAAAACACCACAGCGGCCCAATACTGTAATATTTAATTTCCAATGGGGAACTACACAAAAATGTTGAGGAGATTAGTTAAACAGGAATTAAAGGTGCAGTTTGGTACAGTGCCAAAAGTGAAATCTCTGCAAGCTGCATGGAAACGTTTTAAAGACCCCATAATAGAGGCTCAACTTTAATGTATACCTCAAATTAAAAAACATAGTAAGAGAACCAAAAAAAGAGCCACCGTGGCTAAACAGCAAAGTAAAAGAAGCAGTGAGAGGCGAAAAGACATCTTTTAAAAAGTGGAAGTTAAATCCTAGTGAGGAAGATAGAAAGGAGCATAAAGACTGGCAAATGAAGTGTAAAAATACAATTAGGAAGTCCAAAAAAAGAATTTGAGGAACAGCTAGCCAAAGACTCAAAAAGTAATATCAATTTTTTTATTAAGTACATCAGAAGCAGGAAGCCTGCTAAACAACCAGTGGGGCCACTGGATGATCGAGGTGCTAAAGGAGCACTCAAGGACAATAAGGCCATTGGGGAGAAAAGAAATGAATTCTTTGCATTAGTCTTCACGGCTGAGGATGTGATGGAGATTCCCAAACCTAAGCCATTCTTTTTAGGTGACAAATCTGAGGAACTGTCCCAAATTGAGGTATCATTAGAGGATGTTTTGGAATAATTTGATAAATTAAACAGCAATAAGTCGCCAGGACCATATGGTATTCATCCAAGAGTTCTGAAGGAACTCATATGTGAAATTTCAGGACTACTAACTGTAGTCTGAAACTTATTATATAAATCAGCTTCTGTATCAGATGACTTGTGGATAGCTGATGTGATGCCAATTTTTTAAAAGGGCTCCAGAGGCGATCCTGGGAATTACAGGCCTGTAAACCTGACTTCAGTACTGGGCAAACTGGTTGAAACTATAATAAAGAATAATATTGTCAGATGTAGAGATGAACATAATTTGTTGAAGAAGAATCAACATGGTTTTAGTAAAGGGAAATCATGCCTCACCAATCTACTAGAATTCTTTGGTGAGGACCATGTGGACCAAGGGGATCCAGTAGATATAACGTTCTTAGATTTTCAAAAAGCTTTTGACAAGGTCCCTCACCAAAGGCTCTTACACAAAGTAAGCTCCCACGGGATAAGAGGAAAGGTGCTCTCTTGGATTGGTAACTGGGTAAAAGATAGGAAACAAAAGATAGGTATAATTATCAGTTTTCAGAATGGAGACAGGTAAATAGTGGTGTCCCTGAGTGGTCTGTTCTGGGATCAGTTCCATTCAACACATTCATAAATTATCTCAAAAAGGGGTTAAACAGTGAGGTGGCAAAATTTTCAGATGATACAAAATCACTAAAGATAGTTAAGACCCAGGGAAAAGGATCCAAAGGGATCTCTCAAAACTGGGTGACTGGGCAACAAAGCGGCAGATGAAATGTAATGTTGATAAATGCAAAGTAATGCACATTGGAAGGCATAATCCCAGCTATATGATGGGATCTAAAATGATGGAGTCTAAATTAGCTGTTACCACTCAAGAAAGAGAGATCCTGTAGTCATTGTGGATAGTTCTCTGGAAACATCCACTCAGAGTGCAGTGACAGTTAAAGTGAACAGAATGCTGGGAATAATTAAAAAAGGGATAGATAATCAAACAGAAAATATCATGTTCCTCTATATAAATCCATGGTACACCCAAATCTTGAATAATGTGTGCAGATGTGGTCACCCCATTTCAAAAAAGATATATTAGAATTGGAAAAAGTCCAGAAAAGGTCAACAAAAATTATTATGGGTATGGAATGGCTTCCGTATGAGGAGAGATTAATAAGACTGGGACTTTTCAACTTGGAAAAGAGATGGCTAAGGAGAGATATGATTGAGGTCTATAAAATCATGACTGGCGTAGAGAAAGTAGATAAGGAAGTGTTGTTTACTACTTCTCATAACACAAGAACTAGGGGTCGCCAAATGAAACTAATAGGCAGCCAGCTTAAAACAAGTAAAAGGAAGTATTTCTTCACACAATGCACAGTCAACCTGTGGAACTCCTTGCCAGAGGATGTTGTGAAGGCCAAGACCATAACTGGGTTCAAAAAAGAACTAGATAAATTCATGGACGATTGGTCCATCAATGGCTATTAACCAGGATGGGCAGGATTGATGTCCCTAGCCTCTGTTTGCCAGAAGTTGGGAATGAGCAATAGGGGCATCTGGGCCAATTGGCACTGTCTGAAGACAGAATACTGGGCTAGATGGACGTTTGGTCTGACCCAGTAGGGCCATTCATATGTTCTTATTTATATTATGTAAGAATATATGTATATTAGTCACATTTTAAGCTGGTTAAAGGCAAATTCAACGGATTTGAAACATGAGGCTCAAAAGTAAATGCTAAATCTTTGAAAAATCAAAGGTCATTACACAACAAAGTGTGAATGGAGGGCATGTGAGTTTTGCATAAGGTCAGATTTCCAAGTAAAACTTAAGAAACGACACTCGGAGTAACTAACCTGAATCAGAAAACAAAGTAGAAAAAGGAAATACAGCCTCATTTTATAAATTAACAAACCACATTCCCAGTTTCTCATCGCAATGTGGGAATCAAGCATAAGAATCATAAATCAGGAAATAATCAGCATAACAAAGTGTGACTGGGTATAGAAAGTCAATCCTTGACAACAAGTGGTTAAGGAGTTGCTCTGGGCTCAGGCAGCTCCGCCCCACCATACCTGCTACAGTGTTTTGGCTGGATGTATAATGGCCTCAATTATAGGCAGGGTTACCTTTCCTGCTGCAGTGGGATGGAGAATATCAAACTTTTTATGGCTATTTTCCTCTGCTAGCTAAACTTGAATGTCCAGAGAAGGTTCTATTCTTCTGAGGCACTCCTGTTATGCCTTAAAGTCACCTGGTACCAGTGAGGATACCTCTGGTATTAGAGCGTCATCAGGTGATGAGGGGGATGCGTGAAGAGCAGTCAAAGGAGAGAGCTCCCAGTGTTATTGCTGAGGCACGAGGGTAGGCTATGGCTTCAAAGCAGGTTGAGGCAAAATCCTGTTCTTGAGAGTTCAAAGGCGGATCATTACTGAACCGCAGCCAATGGGAGCTGCAGGGCCAATGCCTGCGGATGAAGCAGAGTGCAGAGCTGCCTGGCTGGGCTCGACATAGGAGCCAGAGAAGGAACATGCCACTGTTTCTGGGAGCTGCTTGAGGTAAGCGCCACCCGGAGCATGCACCCCTGAGACTCCCCTGATGCCCCAACCCCCTTGCCCCAGCCCATATCCTCCTATTGTCCTCCAAACCCCTCGATCCCAGGCCAGAGTACCCTCCTACAGCCAAACTCCTCATTCCCAGCTCCACCCCAGAGCCCGCAACTCCAGCTGGATCCCTCCCCCCCCGGCACTACACTCCTCTGCCCCAGCTTGGAGCCTCCTCCCACAGCCTGAACTCCTCATTTCTGGCCCCATCCCAGAGCCTGCACTCCCAGCCAGAGCCCTCACCCCCTCACACACCCCAACCTCAATTTTGTGACCATTGTTGGCCCGCCATACAATTTCTATTCTCATATGTGGTCCTCGAGCCAAAAAGTTTGCCCATTCCTGCTCTACAGAATACGTTCTCCCTGGTCACATTCAGGAGTATAGCATGTTGTTGCTGGGATTGTTTGAACACAGGAGATTGTGAATATTTCATTTACATATTAGGGCTGTCAAGAGATTAATTGCGCTGTTAAACAAGGATAGAATATCATTTATTTAAATATTTTTGGATGTTTTCTACATTTTCGAATATATATTGATTTCAATTACAATAAAGAATACAAAGTGTACAGTGCTCACTTTATTTTTTTATTACAAATATTTTCACTGTAAAAAAAACAAAATAAATTGTATTTTTCAATTCACCTAATACAAATACGTAGTGCAATCTCTTTATCATAAAAGTTGAACTTACAAATGTAGAATTATGTACAAAAACCCCGCTGCATTAAATGTCATCTGAAAGTGAGAACAGGTGTTGCATTATATTTACATGCCTAATGCGCTAAAGATTCATATGTCCCTTCATGCTTCAACAATCATTCCAGAAGACATGCATCCATGCTGGTGACAGGCTTTGCAGTGTGGACTGATGCGTGTTCATTTTCATCATCTGAGTTAGATGCCACCAGCAGAAGGCTGATTTCCTTTTTGGTGATTTGGGTTCAGTAGTTTCTGCATCAAAGTGTTGCTCTTTTAAGACTTCTGAAAGCTTGCTCTACACCTCAGATTTTGGAACATATTTCTGATTCTTAAATCTTGGGCCAAGTGGTGTAGCTATCTTTAGAAATTTCACATTGGTATATTTTTTGCATTTTGTTAAATCTGCAGTGAAAGTGTTCTTAAAATGAACAACATGTGCTGGGTCATCAACAAGACTGCTATCACATGAAATATATGGCAGAATTCAGGTAAAACAGAGCAGGACACATACAATTCTCCCCCAAGGAGTTCAGTCAAAAATTTAATTAATGCATTATTTTTTTGATGAGAATCTTCAGCATGGAAGCATGTCCTTTGGAATGATGGCCAAAGCATGTGAGGCATATGAATATTTAGCTCATCTGGCACACAAATATCTTGCAACAACAGCTACAACGCCATGCAAACGCCTGTTCTCACTTTCAGGTGACATTGTAATTAAGAAGCGGGCAGCATTATCTCTTGTAAATGTAAACAAATGTGTTTCTCTTAGCGACTGGTTTAAGAAGAAAGTGGAGTTGTAGGCTCTAAAGTTTTACATTGCTTTGTTTTTGAATGAAGTTATGTAACACAAAAATACATTTGTAAGTTGCACTTTCATGATAAAGAGATTACGCTACAGTACTTGTATGAGATGAACTGAAAAATACTATTTATTTTGTTTATCATTTTTACTGTGCAAGTATTTGTAATAAAATAAAATACGAAGTGAGCACTAGAACACAGAATACAAAGTGTACAATTGAAATTGATATATTTGAAAATATAGAAAAACATCCAAAAATATTTAATAAATTTCAATTGGTATTCTATTGGTTAACAGTGCGATTAATTTTTTGAGTTAATCGTGTTAACTGTGATTAATCAACAGCTCTATTACATATATCTCAAAATCCTCAAAAACATGCAAAAAGAAAAAGAAATAGCAAATACAAAAAGGAATAAATAGTTTGCCTTAACATCAGGGATGGGAGAATAATGCAGAAAAAATATCACAGAGCCTACATTTTAAGTTCTTGACATAATTTTTACTCTTTTCTACAATATTCTGTAACCTCTAAACTTTCACTTAAAATGTTACTATTTGTAAAATTGTTCAGTGTATCACAGCTACCCACAGTGGCATGGACCATGGCACCAAATAGGCAGAAAGTGCAACCGCTCTGGTCCTTTTTCAGTGTATTTGGCTCCACTGGGTTAGTGGACCGCTTTTTCTCTGCTGCAAGTAGAGCCTTTTTTTATGCCCAGGGATATGCTGATAGCAGCTTATACACCACCTCCAAATCAACAGGCAGTTATAGCTGCTCTTAGACAATGTTCTTTTTATCTGTTTTTTGTCTTTATTTTGTAAACAAAGATGAATTCTAGGTTCACTCAATGTCTTGACAATGGAAAAAAAGTATAGCAACAAAAAGGGAAGTTCCCACTCTTACACATCTGCACGCACACAATATAATTCAAAACATAGGGTTAACATAAAGCAGACAAAAGAAGTCAATTGTGGCATCATTATTGCTTGGTTCTTTATTCTGCCAGTTAGCTTTCCCCTGCTGAAGTGTATTAAAGGCTTTGATGCTGTTGTGTGCCATTAAGTTAAGGGCTGTCGATTAATTGCTGTTAACGCACGCAATTAGCTCAAAAAATTAATTGCAATTAACAAAACTAATCATGATTAATCACAGTTTTAATCACATTTGTAAACAATGTAATACAAATTGAAATGTATTTAATATTTTGGATGTTTTTCTACATTTTCAAATATATTGATTTCAATTACAACACAGAGTGTACAGTGTACAGTGCTCACTTTATATTTATTTTTTATTACAAATATTTGCACTGTAAAAAAAAGGTAACAGTATTTTCCAATTCACCCCATACGAGTACTGTAGTTCAATCTTTTTATCATGAAAGTATAATTTACAAATGTAGATTTTTTTTGTTGTGACATAACTGCACTCAAAAACAAAACAATGTAAAGTTTTAGAGCCTTCAAGTCCACTGAATCCTCCTCCTTGTTCAGCTAATCGCTAAGACAAACACATTTGTTTACACTTACAGGAGATAATATTGACCACTTCTTATGTACAATGTCACCTGAAAGTGAGAACAGGCATTCACATGGCACTTTTGTAGCTGGCACTGCAAGGTATTTACGTGCCAGATGTGCTAAACGTTCATATGTCCTTTCATGTTTCGGCCACCATTCCAGAAGACATGCTTCCACGCTGATGACGCTTGTTAAAAAAATAATGTGTCAATTAAATTTTTGACTCATTGGGGGAGAATTGTATGTCTCTGGCTCTATTTTATCCACATTCTACCATATATTTCATGTTATAGTAGTCTCGGATGATGACCCAGCGCATGTTGTTCATTTTAAGAACACTTTCGCTGCAGATTTGACAAACGCAAAGAAGGTACCAATGTGAGATTTCTAAAGAGAGCTTCTGCACTTGACCCCAGGTTTAAGAATCTGAAGTGCCATCCAAAATCTGAGCAGGACAAGGTGTGGAGCATGCTTTCAGGAATCTTAGAAGAGCAACACTCCAATGTGAAAACTATAGAACTCAAACCACCAAAACAGAAAATCAGCCTTCTGCTGGTAGCATCTGACACTGCTTTGGATTGTTTTTCAGCAGAACCTGTTATCATCATGGATTAATGTCCTCTGGAACGGTGGCTGAAGCACGAAGGGACATATAAATCTTTAGTGCATCTGGCTGTAAATATCTTGCGATGCTGGCTACAACAGTGCCATGAGAACACCTGTTCTCACGTTCAGGTGACATTGTGAACAAGAAGCAAACAGCATTATCTCCTGCAAATGTAAACAAACTTGTTTGTCTGAGTGATTGTCTGAACAAGAAATAGGACTGACTGGACTTGTAGGCTCTAAAGCAGTGGTCGGCAATCTGCGGCCCTCCTGCAGCCCATCGGGGTAAGCTGATTGTGGGCCATGAGACATTTTGCGGACATTGACCACCCGCCAGCATGGCCCCCCGCAGCTCCTAGTGTCCTCAGTTCACCCACCACTGCTCTAAAGTTTTACATTATTTTATTTTTAATGCATTTTTTGTACATCATTCTACATTTGTATGTTCAACATGCATGATAAAGAGATTGCACTACAGTACTTCTATGAGGTGAATTGAAAAATACTATTTCTTTTGTTTTTTACAGTGCAAATATTTGCAATAAAAATAAATATAAGTGAGCATTATACACTTTGTATTCTGTGTTATAACTGAAATCAATATATTTGAAAATGTAGAAAACATCCAAAATATTTAAAATATTATTGTTTAACAATGTGATTAATTGCATGATTAATTTTTTAATCTCTTGACAGCCCTAATAATTATACAGGTACCTTATCCCATCTTCTCTCATCCCGAGAGAAAAAGTATCCTGATGGTATTCAGTTACAAGGGACACCTTGTAGAATCAGAATAGGTTGATTTTCAGTTTCGTGTGATGGGATTTGTGGTGTCTTATCTTTGTAAAAGAGGTCAATAATTTGTCAGGATATTCTGGTGCTGGGATCTTAATTTCTAACAAGTTCTAACTATTTCTAACTGCTCCTTCACGACTTATCTTAAATTAAAAGCTAAATTGCACAGGTGGGGATACGATAGGCTGAGAATCTCAGACAGGTGGGAGATGGTTGCTACTTAAGTGACATCCTGGGCTTTTTCTCATCCCATAAAATAGTTTTTAATAGCATGATCAACAAACAAAATATGTTTTCAAGTTTTTAAGGTCAATATATAATATTTATGACATTGTTATTTGGGTATAACATTTAGATAAGTAGTATTTATTCTCCACAATAAAAAAGATTCTCCCCCCTGTTCGTGTCTCTCCATCTTATGTTAGATTCTGATCTGATTCTATAATTTTATTAATGGATATGTAGCAGTACAAAGTTATAGCCATTTTTAATTGTTCAAGTATTTGAATGTGCAGAATTTAAAGTATTCACCTTAATTTACAGAAATGTTTATCATTAGAATTAGCAATCAGATTAATTGCTTGGCCCTTGTTCTCTTTCATACATAGCCTAAGAAAACATGTAACTTCCCTTGAGACTTGTTCACTACAGCATACTGAACAAAGCTGTCAACATTTAATAGGATGATAGTAACACCTCATTTCTGGTTAAGTTTAAGATGTCTAGCAGTTCTCACTAATAATCATTATACAATATCCTCCATTTCAGCTACAGTTCAAGGGTTCACAGTGCTCCAGAGACTCTCTTTGATATGCAAATTATGCCACAACAGTAAACATCACATCATGGAAACATTAGCATTTCTTCAGATATAGTATGTTTAACCATACTATATGTCACAATAATTTACTGTGCTCTTCAATGTGACAGGAGCTTTTCTGGTGACCTGTTGAAGACATGCTGTTAGCAAAGACAGCTTGCACACTTCCAATAACAACTACTATATGTATAGGTAATGTCTCTAAGTGATATGATCTCTGAGAGCTATGAATAACAAATACAACAAACATGTGAAACACTGATTGCATGAACAAAAAGACATATTAGTCCTTTCATCCATGAGACACAACCCTGGAACTGATGCTATTCTCACACTGCTCCTAGTACAAGAAGTGATTGCATTTTCCCAATAGAAAGCTGCAGAGCTTTTTGCACAGCAGAAATCTGCAGGGTGAGCAGACAGACTCCACTTTCCAAAATAATGTATGGCATTCAGTGGAAGCTGAACAAACAAGATTTTTTTCCCATTGTTTACAGAAAATAGAAGCCAAACATTATTAATTCTTGGAATAACATTAACAACAACACTAATCATACTTGGCTGCAGTTACAAAACAATGTTCCATTAGCTAATGTCCTACACTTGCACTGACTGCACAATGGGAATGCAACTGACACTGTATCACAAAATGGTAGAGCAGTCAGGGATACAAGCTGGGGAACCCTCTGATTAAAATGAAGGGCCAGGCTGTGAAAGTTAAATGGCAGAGTATTTTATGAGTCTGCTGCAGAGGTGTACTGTACAGCAACAGCATCCAGAGGCACTGTGCCTGAGAAAGTAATAATACTTCCAGGAACAAAAGGGGAGTGCAATCACTGCTACACGTTTTGGCTGGGCACAGCAGGTGCTCCCCTCACCATGTAGACCCCAACCCTACCTACTATGGTGGTGCAAGATTTACAGAATCCTTGCTCTTGGCCACAAAGGCCTGGATTTTGCTTGACTCTGCAGCAAGGGGCACAATGGGAGGGAAAGTTCCTTGCAGGATGGCTACTGAAGCATCACCCAGAATACCAGACATTCCGGTACTTCCAGAATGGTCTGGGCCTGCCCACACCTGTGTGACCCCACCTGTGCATGAAAGGTCATGCCAGCAGGGATGAAGTACCAAGCTCTGCAAAATGGCATCATTCATGATGATACTGGACAAATCCATATTTGGTATTGGATAGGGACAAACGTTTCCAAAACCAGGACTGTGTGGCTTAAGACTGGATGAATAGCCTACTTAGTTCCTTGAGCCCTTCACTGTTTTTGTGTGTCTAGCCATAATCTGTTCCTTGACGGGCAGTTTATGTATTTTCCTATAATATCTTAGCCCATTAATTCCCACGTAGTGTTGCTGACTCTCATTGTACCATTGTGATTCCTGCAGCTAATTGGTGTTTTTCTTAAAGCCCCAGCTCCTGGAGTTAAATGATTCTGTAAATATTGTCAGCTGCTTTCATAGGGAAAAAAAGAAGAAAAAGAAAAAATAAGTTTCTAACCCTCATAGTTGGGGAAAAAAGCTTGAGAATGTGACCTGAGTCATTCCTAATAATAATAATAATGATATTAATTTAGCTCTTATGTAGTGTTTTTCATCAGTAGATCTCAAGCATTTTACAAAGGTGGTAAGTATCCTTATCTCCATTTACAGATGGGCAAACTAAGGCACAGAGAGGTGAAGTGACTTCCCTAAGGTCACCTAACAGGCCAAGGAACAGAATCCAGGTCTTCTGAGTTCCAGTCCAGTGCTCTATTCACTAGCTCACACCATCTCCCCCTGAAGGGCAGCCAGTTCCCCCTTCCACTAGGCCATTTCCCCTGAATGTAAGTCAGTGCTTCCACCACCTCCTCCTCAGGGCTTGGCCTGGTGAGGGCTTTCTACTCCCTACACCTTGTGCCTGCTCTCCATTTCTGGTTGCCCCCTGCCCGTGGGGTCAGTGGAGCAGCAGCTGCATGCCCTCCCCGGCTGACAGCGTCCATTGCCTCGCTGCACTGTGGAGTGAGGGGTGCTGTGCCTTCTCGGCACTCAGTGAAGCAAGGTAGAGGTATCGGCAGGACCAGGGCATACAGCCATTCCACACTGAACCCATGGGGAGGAGGAGATCAGAGACTACCCAACCCAGGAATGTCATACCCAACCTGATCCTGATAGTCTGGTCCCATTGGCCTATGCTGGTTGGGATGAAAGGTTGCAGAACAGAGTGGCTGCCAAACCTGCTGGGTTTCCATTTAAAACATGTAGGTCTGAGAAAGCAGAAGGGGACAGAATCCAAAAAGAAGTCAGTCCACTTAAGAAAAGTCTACAAGGAAGAAGCTCTTATCTGAGCTTATTCAAATAGGAAACAAAATTCCAGACTCAATTTGAGTATTGGCTAAAATGTAGACCAATTTTTATTTGATCTGAGCCAGTTTAGCCAAGCATATTAAATCCTTCACAAACAGGACTGGCATGTAAAAAATTGGTAGAGTGAAGAGAATAGTATTGCTACTTGATAATAGAGGATCATCTTAGATTGATTTTGTTCTTGAAGAATTTGAAAAATGTAGTGACTAAACCTCTTGATGCTAAAATGACAGGATGCGCAGCTTGTGGCAAATTACAGAATCTGCAATTGGAAGAAAATGTTTAAAACGGCAAGCCAGAACTACTAGGCCAATTGGCTAATCTCTGCTAGGAACTGATTAGAAAGTGATATAAAAACAGGACATTTTCTTGAGTATTTCTTGGGTATTTCAAAGATTTGTTATCTGAGGCCTTCAGAAGTAACCCTTTAGGAACCAGTCCCAAGGTCTGTTCTAACTAAAATTTCCCCCTTTCCCCTCCAATATTAGAGAATCTGTCAAATGACCAATTAACAGTAATTTTATTAATATAGTCACACCCACACACAGAATACATATATAGCAAAGTGTGTGTGTGTGTGTGTGTGTGTGTGTGTGTGTGTGTGTGTGTGTGTGTGTGTGTGTGTAAAATATATAAGTTATAGTGTTTCCTTTCCAGTCATCTGAATACAATCACTTCCTTTAACTCTTGTAAGAATCATACTGGAACAAGTCACATTTTGTGTACCAACAAGAGAAATCTATATTGTCCTCATCATTATGCTCATCATTAATTACATTTGAGGCTTTTATTTTTTTATTTTATGTTACCAGAAGTGAGAGAAAGCATTATTCTCCATACATTCCTTTATACATACAAGTGGTATTTCTGTAACTTCCCCATACATTTATTATGGAGCGCAAAATTAAGTCCTCTACGTACCTACAGGGTAAGCTAAAAATATGTAATACAATGATTAGTGAAGTGTAGGTACATATTTGAAGTATGGCAACTTAGCAGTTTGCTTCCTGTGTGCAAAGACTCCTTTTATCAGGTGAAGAGAGTCCAAAGCACAGAGGAATCATCACAGTACTGTAAATGAGCGGTTCAGGCCATGTAAAACCTGCACAGGGAAAACTTCACATATGACCTAAGTCATGAAACAGAGCTCTGCAGTGATGCTATATGCAACACCACAAAGGTTAGTTTTGAGGAACGGCAAAGACAAAAGCACATCAGTGGATCCACTTGCCAAAACCCTCATGAGGGAAGAGTGCAGAAGCTACTGCAGTAGCCTTGGTGCAGCTATGGTGATGCTTTGATGTCTGGAGCTAGAAGGGATTCTATCATTCTATGCCCCTGTAGGAAACACATGCATAAGTACTCAGGCTTTGCACATGGACGAAGAATTTGACATAGAGTATATTTGTGAATGAGAAAGAAAGAGCTCATTTCCACTTAATTAGTTTGCATCCCACAAAGCTTCCCAGATTAAATTCTATCAGACAGCTGCAGCAGCACAGGAGCCAGCAAACAGAGCTGTAAACACGGGAGTTTCAGAGGGAGTTCTGTTGGAGGAGCAGGTTTTTGTAGTTTGTGGATTGTATTGTGTAGTGTGTGTGTGTGTGGAGGCTGCTAGGGGCAGTGTGTTGGGAGAGCTGCGGAGCCCTGATTAGGGGGCGGGGCTTTCCTGATTAGGGGTCCTATAAAAGTAGCCAGCCAGTCAGGCAGCAGCACAGGAGCCACCAAACAGAGCTGTAAACAGGGGAATTTCAAAGGGAGTTTACAGGGGGAGGTTGCAGGGGAGACTAGTACAGAGGGACTGACAGGCTAGGTAAAGGAGTGGGTGGTGGTCTGGTGCCTGCTGGGGGGTTGTGTTGTGTTGTGTTCCATGGAATACCATGTTTTAGGTGGGAAGGCCATGACTGATACAGAGGTAGCAGTGAAAGACACAATGAGGATGACTGGATGTGGAAGCTGCGGCATGTACATGATCCTGGAGGGGGTACCTGAAAAGAGTTTTGTCTGCATGAAGTGCCGCCTGATAGAGCTGATGGAAGAAAAGATCCGAGGACTGGAGATGCAGGTGGAAACTCTGGTTGAGTTTAGAAGAGGGTTTGAGCAGATTATGGAGCACAGACATGAGGGGGCTGAAGGGATAAGCTCAGACGTGCAGATGGAAGCAGGACCAAAGAATTCAGAGGAGAGACTGCTGGGTGAGGAAAGTGGACGGTGGAAGCATGTGACTAAGAGAACCAGGCAGAGGAAAAGACAGGCCAGTGAAGGAGAAATAGAACTCGGGAACAGGTTTGCAGAGTTGGAAAATGAAGAAGGGGCACAGCAGGTGGCCGCTGAAGGAGAGAGGGCAAGGAAAAAGAGAAGAGCTGATAGTCCTACAAGAGGAGGGGAGGAGTCAATGGAGGCAACACCAAATATAAGCCCCAGGAGGATTGCGAAGGTGAATAGGAATCGAGAGGACTTGCAGCCAGTGGGCGAAGGGGATAGACCGGAGAATCACACTGTCACCAGGAAAAGGAAGGTCTACATGATTGGAGACTCCTTACTGAGAAGAATAGACAGGCCTGTAACTAGAGCTGATCGGAAGAACAGAAGGGTGTGCTGTCTGCTGGGTGCTAAGATACAGGATGTGGATCTGAGGCTGAAAAGGATCCTGGCGGGAGCGGGAAAGAATCCATTGATTGTCCTTCATGTGGGAACAAATGATACGGCTAGATACTCTCTGGAATGTATCAAGGGAGACTATGCCAGACTGGGGAAGACGCTTAAGGAAATCAAGGCTCAGGTGATCTTCAGTGGGATTCTGTCGGTTCCCAGAGAAGGGCAACAAAGGTGTAACAAGATTATGGTGATCAACAGATGGCTCAGGCAGTGGGGCTATAAGGAGGGCTTTGGGATGTACGGCCATTGGGAAGCATTTACGGACAGAAGACTGTTCTCTCGGGATGGACTTCACCTGAGTAAGGAGGGAAATAGACTTCTAGGATGGAGGCTCACCCAACTGATTAAGAGAGCTTTAAACTAGGAATTTGGGGGAGGTGGTTGGGAGATGTCCGGGAGATCTCCACGCCGGAATTTAACCTTGAGAGGGAAGTAAACAAAGTAAGAGGGAATACAGTCGTGGACAGAAGAATTGGCATAAGGAGGAAGGGTAGTGTAGATAGCAGACTAACAGGTGACACTGGTGGTAGAATGTCTGTGCCTAACAGGGTAAAGAATGTCAGTGAAGCCAAACGGCAAAAATTAAGATGTCTGTACACTAATGCGAGGAGCCTAGGGAACAAAATGGAGGAACTAGAGCTACTGGTCCAGGAACTGAAACCGGATATTATAGGGATAACAGAAACATGGTGGAATAGTAGTCATGACTGGAGTACAGGTATTGAAGGCTATGTGCTGTTTAGGAAAGACAGAAATAAAGGCAAAGGTGGTGAAGTAGCATTGTACATCAATGAGGAGGTTAACTGTAAAGAAATAAGAAGTGATGGAATGGATAAGACAGAGTCTGTCTGGGCAAAAATCACACCAGGAAAGAAAGCTACTAGAGCCTCCCCTGAGATAGTGCTTGGGGTGTGCTACAGACCGCCGGGATCTGATTTGGATATGGATAGAGACCTCTTTAATGTTTTTCATGAAGTAAACACTAATGGGAAATGTGTGATCATGGGAGACTTTAACTTTCCGGATATAGACTGGAAGATAAGTACTAGCAAGAATAATAGGGCTCAGATTTTTCTGGATGTGATAGCAGATGGATTTCTTCACCAAGTAGTTGAAGAACCAACAAGAGGGGATGCCATTTTAGTTTTGGTTTTGGTGAGTAGTGAGGACCTCATAGAAGAAATGGTTGTAGGGGACAACCTTGGTTCAAGTGATCATGAGCTAATTCAGTTCAAACTAGATGGAAGGATAAACAAAAACAGATCTGGGACTAGGGTTTTTGACTTCTCGAGGGCTAACTTTAAAGAATTAAGGAAATTAGTTAGAGAAGTGGATTGGACTGAAGAACTTGTGGATCTAAATGCGGAGGAGGCCTGGAATTACTTTAAGTCACAGCTGCAGAAACTATCGGAAGCCTGCATCCCAAGGAAGGGGAAAAAAAACACAGGCACGAGTTGCAGACCAAGCTGGATGAGCAAGCATCTCAGAGAGGTGATTAAGAAAAAGCAGAAAGCCTACAAGGAGTGGAAGAAGGGTGGGATTAGCAAGGAAAGCTACCTTAGTGAGGTCAGAACATGTAGGGATAAAGTGAGAAAGGCTAAAAGCCAAGTAGAGTTGGACCTTGCAAAGGGAATTAAAACCAAGAGTAAAAGGTTCTATAGCCATATAAATAAGAAGAAAACGAAGAAAGAAGAAGTGGGACCGCTAAACACTGAGGATGGAAAGGAGGTTAAGGATAACCTAGGCATGGCCCAATATCTAAATAAGTACTTTGCCTCAGTCTTTAAGAAGGCTAATGAGGAGCTTAGGGATAATGGAAGGATGACAAACGGGAATGAGGATATGGAGGTGGATATTACCATATCTGAGGTAGAAGCCAAACTTGAACAGCTTAATGGGACAAAATCGGAGGGCCCAGACAATCTTCATCCGAGAATATTAAAGGAACTGGTGCATGAAACTGCAAGCCTGTTAGCGAGAATTTTTAATAAATCGCTAAACTCAGGGGTTGTACCGTACGACTGGAGAATTGCTAACATATTTCCTATCTTTAAGAAAGGGAAAAAAAGTGATCCGAGTAACTATAGTTAGTTACTATAGTTAGTTACTGTTAGTTTGACATCTGTAGTATGTAAGGTCTTGGAAAAAATTTTGAAGGAGAAAGTAGTTAAGGACATTGAGGTCAATGGTAATTGGGACAAATTAAAACATGGTTTTACTAAAGGTAGATTGTGCCAAACCAACCTGATCTCCTTCTTTGAGAAGGTGACAGATTATTTAGACAAAGGAAATGCAGTAGACCTAATTTACTTCGATTTCAGTAAGGCATTTGACACGGTTCCACATGGGGAATTATTAGTCAAATTGGAAAAGATGGGGATCAATATGAAAATTGAAAGGTGGATAAGGAACTGGTTAAAGGGGAGACTACAATGGGTCGTACTGAAGGGTGAACTGTCAGGCTGGAAGGAGGTTACTAGTGGAGTTCCTCAAGGATCGGTTTTGGGACCAATCTTGTTTAAGCTTTATATTACTGATCTTGGCACAAAAAGCGGGAATGTGCTAATAAAGTTTGCGGATGACACGAAGCTGGGGGTATTGCTAACATGGAGGAGGACCGGGATATCATACAGGAAGATCTGGATGACCTTGTAAACTGGAGTAATAGTAATAGGATGAAATTTAATAGTGAAAAGTGCAAGGTCATACACTTAGGGATTAATAATAAGAATTTTAGATATACATTGGGGACATATCAGTTGGAAGCAACAGAGGAGGAGAAGGACCTTGGAGTATTGATTGATCACAGGATGACTATAAGCCGCCAATGCGATATGGCCGTTAAAAAAGCTAATGCAGTTTTAGGATGCATCAGGCGAGGTATTTCCAGCAAAGATAAGGAGGTGTTAGTACCGTTATATAAGGCGCTGGTGAGACCTCACCTGGAATACTGTGTGCAGTTCTGGTCTCCCATGTTTAAGAAGGATGAATTCAAACTGGAACAGGTTCAGAGACGGGCTACTAGGATGATCCGAGGAATGGAAAATTTGTCATATGAAAGGAGACTCAAAGAGCTTGGCTTGGTTAGTCTAGCCAAAAGAAGGCTGAGGGGGGATATGGTTGTTCTTTATAAATATATCAGAGGGATTAATATTAGGGAGGGAGAGGAATTATTTAAGCTTAGTACCAATGTAGACACAAGAACGAATGGGTATAAACTGGACACTAGGAAGTTTAGACTTGAAATTAGACGAAGGTTTCTAACCATTAGAGGAGTGAAGTTCTGGAACAGCCTTCCAAGGGGAGTAGTGGAGGCAAAAGACATATCTGGCTTTAAGACTAAGCTTGATAAGTTTATGGAAGGGATGGTATGATGGGATAGCTTAATTTTGGCAATTGATCTTTGATTACCGGCAGATAAGTATGCCCAGGGGTAGGTGATGGGATGTGGGATGGGATGAGATCTGAGTTACTGCAGAGAATTCTTTCCTGAGTGCTGGCTGGTGAGTCTTGCCCACATGCACAGGGTTTAGCTGATCGCCATAGTTGGGGTCGGGAAGGAATTTTCCTCCAGGGCAGATTGGCAGAGGCCCTGGAGGTTTTTCGCCTTACTCTGCTGCGTGGGGCATGGATCACTTGCTGGTGGATTCTCTGCAGCTTGAGGTCTTCAAACCAGAATTTGAAGACTTCAATAACTCGGACATAGGTTAGAGGTTTGTTATAGAAGTGGATGGGTAGGGTTCTGTGGCCTGTTTTGTGCAGGAGGTCAGACTAGATTATCACATTGGTCGCTTCTGACCCTAAAATCTATGAGTCTATGAGTAATGTGCACATCTCTAAAAATTATTTATCTGAGGTTTATCCAGATTCTAGGTTATCACAGGACCACAAAGAAGCCTGTATACTCCACACCAAGACATTAGGGTCCCCTCCCCTTTCTTACTGCTGGATATATCTGAAAGTCTCCCATAACTTGCCAGATACAAATACAGACACTGAAGCTTTAGAGCATTTCTAAGGCATGTCTAGAAGAGTTTTTGCTCCTGTTTTAACTCAAGGTAGCTAACACGTTTATAAATCCTAATCTAAATACATCACAAACACTGTTTAGGTCAAAAACACTCTAGACCTACCATAAACATGCTCATTTACTTCACTAGGCTGTTATAGTCAAACACTACTGGAAAAGTTGCACTAAACAGAGACAGATTTTCCACCACAAAAAAATCCAAGATTTTATAATAAAGAACAAGTTCTACAATAGTAACTGAGTAACAGACCTGTGGTTGGGGCACATTTTTATCATATAGAATCTGTGAAAGCTGACCCAGTCAGGACTTTTATCCACTGATAAAAGCATTTGTATCCTTTTGCCTTAGCCCTTAATGTTTCTTCAGTTTTTTTATTTTGTTCTGCCTCTTCTATATTCTGACATGAGGCTGATCAAGTTAAAATACTTTCTGGATCTTCCCTTGGCTTCTTCACATTGCCCTCTGTGTCTCCAAATCTGTTTACCGGCAGGCAATGCATGTTAACATTTTGTGGCTTTTGGATCTGGTTTGTGGAATTATGGGCAAATAATCATGCATCAATCAACACTGAATACCCAACAGTACAAAGAACTATTTGTATTTAGCGGCAAACAGTCATTTAACTTGTAACCTTTCCAGTTCTCTTGTTCTACATATTTATTAAGATAATTAATCATGGTTCCTTTAAAAAAAAAGTTGCATGCAATTCTATACCTAAAAAGACTTTTTTCCTAATTTTTTAAAAATTATCACAATTTGTCAAAACTTGGAAGTAATATGTCCAACATCATAGACATCAATATCACATGATCACCTTGACTAATAAAGGCCAGAGAGTGTTTGTTTTTCCCTCTCCCTCCTTCCCCATTTCAGACAAAGCTCTTTTGGAACTTGTCCCAGGGTCTGTCTATCCTAACTCTAAAGCTATGTCTACACTACAAGCTGAGGTGTGATTGCCCTGCTCATGTACACATACTCATGCTAGCTTTCAGTATAGCTGCAGAAGCACAGGCAGTGGAGGCATGGCTTAAATTACCCTAATATCAAACAATCTGTAGAACAATCTATAACCAGTATTTTATTAATCAAAGTGAAATCAATTACACAAAAGATATCTTAAAAACTATTAGACAACTCTTGACAGTCTGAAAGATCTTTTAAATACATCCATTATAAACATTATAAAAAAACATGCTTTCAAGATTAAGAGGCTCTGAATTTGACCTGTTTCTCTCTTTTGGGACCATTTGCACCTTCAACATTGGACCTGACATTTCACTGCAGTTTTGCCAATAGCTGCTGCCTAGGGAATGGTCAAGGGACATGGCACTAACAACCCTTTTTGAAAAATCCCCTCCATAGCCAAATATGTGCTAAGCCCCATTTGGAGCTCTGCTCAGGCCACTGGCACCTTTACAAGCTTTTGAACATTTCTGCATATTTGTTTTACAAAACTGCACGCTTGTCTTTAAATGCAAGAAGTATGGGTAATAAGCAGGAAGAACTGGAAGTGCTAATAAATAAATGCAGCTATGACATTGTTGGCATTACTGAAACTTGGTGGGATAATACACACGACTGGAATGTTGGTGTGGATGGGTATAGTTTGCTCAGGAAGGATAGACAGGGGAAAAAGGGAGGAGGTGTTGCCTTATATATTAAAAATGTACACACTTGGACTGAGGTGGAGATGGACATAGGAGACGGAAGTGTTGAGAGTCTCTGGGTTAGGCTAAAAGGGGTAAAAAACATGGGTGATGTCATGCTGGGAGTCTACTACAGGCCACCTAATCAGGTGGAAGAGGTGGATAAGGCTTTTTTCAAACAACTAACAAAATCATCCAAAGCCCAAGATTTGGTGGTGATGGGGGACTTCAACTATCCAGATATATGTTGGGAAAATAACACTGCGGGACACAGACTCTCCAATAAGTTCCTGGACTGCATTGCAGACAACTTTTTATTTCAGAAAGTTGAAAAAGCTACTGGGGGGAAGCTGTTCTAGACTTGATTTTAACAAATAGAGAGGAACTTGTTGAGAATTTGAAAGTAGAAGGAAGCTTGGGTGAAAGTGATCATGAAATCATAGAGTTTGCAATTCTAAGGAAGGGTAGAAGGGAGTATAGCAGAATAGAGACAATGGATTTCAGGAAGGCAGATTTTGGTAAGCTCAGAGAGCTGATAGGTAAGGTCCCATGGGAATCAAGACTGAGGGGAAAAACAACTGAGGAGAGTTGGCAGTTTTTCAAAGAAACACTATTAAGGGCCCAAAAGCAAGCTATTCCGATGGTTAGGAAAGATAGAAAATGTGGCAAAAGACCACCTTGGCTTAACCATGAGATCTTGCGTGACCTATAAAATAAAAAGGCGTCATATAAAAAATGGAAACTAGATCAGATTACAAAGGATGAATATAGGCAAATAACACAGGAATGCAGAAGCAAGATTAGAAAGGCAAAGGCACAAAATGAACTCAAACTAGCTATGGGAATAAAGGGAAACAAGAAGACTTTTTATCAATACATTAGAAGCAAGAGGAAGACCAAGGACAGGGTAGGCCCACTGCTCAGTGAGGAGGGGGGAAACAGTAACGGGAGACTTGGAAATGGCAGAGCTGCTTAATGACTTCTTTGTTTCGGTCTTCACTGAGAAGTCTGAAGGAATGTCTAATATAGTGAATGCTTACGGGAAGAGGGTAGGTTTAGAAGATAAAATAAAAAAAGAGCAAGTAAAAAATCACTAAGAACAGTTAGATGCCTGCAAGTCACCAGGGCCTGATGAAATGCATCCTAGAATACTCAAGGAGTTAATAGAAGAGGTATCTGAGCCTCTAGCTATTATCTTTGGGAAATCATGGGAGATGGGGGATATTCCAGAAGACTGGAAGGGGGCAAATATAGTGCCCATCTATAAAAAGGGAAATAAAAACAACCCAGGAAACTACAGACCAGTTAGTTTAACTTCTGTGCCAGGGAAGATAATGGAGCAGGTAATTAAAGAAATCATCTGCAAACACTTGGAAGGTGGTAAGGTGATAGGGAATAGCCAGCATGGATTTGTAAAGAACAAATCGTGTCAAACTAATCTGATAGCGTTCTTTGATAGGATAACGAGCCTTGTGGATAAGGGAGAAGCAGTGGATGTGATATACCTAGACTTTAGTAAGGCATTTGATACGGTCTCGCATGATATTCTTTTAGATAAACTAGGAAAGTACAATTTAGATGGGGCTACTATAAGGTGGGTGCATAACTGGCTGGATAACCGTACTCAGAGAGTAGTTGTTAATGGCTCCCAATCCTGCTGGAAAGCTATAACAAGTGGGGTTCCGCAGGGGTCTGTTTTGGGACCAGTTCTGTTCAATATCTTCATCAACGATTTAGATGTTGGCATAGAAAGTACGCTTATTAAGTTTGCGGACGATACCAAACTGGGAGGGATTGCAACTGCTTTGGAGGACAGGGTCAAAATTCAAAATGATCTGGACAAATTGGAGAAATGGTCTGAGGTAAACAGGATGAAGTTCAATAAAGATAAATGCAAAGTGCTCCACTTAGGAAGGAACAATCAGTTTCACACATACAGAATGGGAAGAGACTGTCTAGGAAGGAGTATGGCAGAAAGAGATCTAGGGGTCATAGTAGACCACAAGCTTAATATGAGTCAACAGTGTGATACTGTTGCAAAAAAAGCAAACATGATTCTGGGATGCATTAACAGGTGTGTTGTAAACAAGACACGAGAAGTCATTCTTCCACTTTACTCTGCGCTGGTCAGGCCTCAACTGGAGTATTGTGTCCAGTTCTGGGCACCGCATTTCAAGAAAGATGTGGAGAAATTGGAGAGGGTCCAGAGAAGAGCAACACGAATGATTAAAGGTCTTGAGAACATGACCTATGAAGGAAGGCTGAAGGAACTGGGTTTGTTTAGTTTGGAAAAGAGAAGACTGAGAGGGGACATGATAGCAGTTTTCAGGTATCTAAAAGGGTGTCATCAGGAGGAGGGAGAAAACTTGTTCACCTTAGCCTCCAATGATAGAAAAAGAAGCAATGGGCTTAAACTGCAGCAAGGGAGATTTAGGTTGGACATTAGGAAAAAGTTCCTAACTGTCAGGGTAGTTAAACACTGAAATACATTGCCTACGGAAGTTGTGGAATCTCCATCTCTGGAGATATTTAAGAGTAGGTTAGATAAATGTCTATTAGGGATGGTCTAGACAATATTTGGTCCTGCCATGAGGGCAGGGGACTGGATTCGATGACCTCTCGAGGTCCCTTCCAGTCCTAGAGTCTATGAATCTATGAAAGGCCCTGTCTACATGGGCCAAATAAATTAATCTAAACATTAGGTTTTACCATAAAGTACTCTGTCAGTTTCACAGGCCAGCATGGATTATGCCAAACTATGTTAGATCAACTGAGCTCCACCTTAGGTTTAGATCATTGTTATAACATAGTTGAGCCCTCACCTTACTGGTTGGACAAACCAATCAACCCTATGTGATCATGCCCAACTTAAAAAAACAAACAATCAGGTCTGTAAAAGTTTAATCTTCTTTTCCCCATTATTTTAAGATATCCCTGTTGTTGCACTACTAATTTCCAACCAGGGCTGCAAGTAACAGATTTTGCTAGAAATTCTACAAGTAAACCTGTTGTCATGAATGTTACAGATCAATACTAAACTCCCAAAGGGCCAGATTTTCAAGAGCGCTCAGTACTCACAGTTAGGTAACACTTTCAGGAGTGCTCAGCCCATTGTTTTCATCGGGAGCTATTAGATTTGAAAGTCCTATGAAAACCTGCCAACTTAATTTAGGTGCCTAAATGGGACATACAGGGAACTGAACTCATTTGAGAATCTCACCCAAGAGGCCCAGATAATTTACATGTGTTTCTAAAGTTTCCACTGTTGGGCCTTTTGAGATTCACTATACATTAATTATGTTAAATATAGAATCTACTTAAATTTGGATATGATTAGTAAGAAAAAAATTATTCATTTTAAAAATTAATTCAGGATAAAGAAAACACTTCTAAATGATGAATTTGGTCATCGTTCTTTTTCACTCTTGAAAATTAGCTCACAGATGGTGTTTAACTAGAGTCAATTGCTACCCGCTATCTTGTGCAGATACATCTACACAGTCACGCTACCTTAGAGGACACTTCTGCAAAGTAGAATTATTTTTAGCTGCATACACTTGGGAGCTTCAAGTCATTACTATGAATCATGTGACATTAAATACCTGTGGCAGACTGCCACCTATGACAAACTCTTTACTGTTAACCATAAGTATATGCACGATTAACATTAGATTGTACATCATTAAATTTTCTTGTCTGGCTTATGAATGAGCTCTGCCCTACAGGAGTATTAGCAAGCAACAACAATGATCCTGCTTTACAAGCCTAGGAATAGTTAACCTACTTTTGATATGTCTTCCCCTTGGACTTATAAAAAGACTGTTAATTACACTGATATATCACCACACTTTTTTTAATAGGAGTTTCAGTAAGAATGTACAGCTATTTATATCAAATATTACTTTCCCCATCACTGCCTGGAATCTATGAAATTTAATTAACTTATGCCTCAGTGATATTTTGGAAATGAAGTGGTTCTGAAGTAGATTTTGAATGGAATCTACTTAATATTCCGTCATAGTATACAGTAGCATAAATCTAATTCTCGCAATAAGATGACACTTAGAATACAAAGTAGTTTGGAAAATTGGGCCTTTTTACTTAATACTGAAAAAGCACACACATTTCAGAATTCCAAGCAAAATAATGGTGATGAAAAATAAAGACTGATGAGACAAACAAGTTTATCTGAGAGTAGATGGCTTCCAAAATGGGAGTTTTCAGTGGCAAAGGTATGTTGCATATGCCATCTAACTCATGACTGATGGGTCCTATCCATTAATTCTCATTATTCCATAGTGCATAATCAATCCTATCCTTAGATAAATTCACTGCTTTCTCATTCATCTACAAATCCAATTCAAAATATTCTGCTTGGTTTTCAAAATTCTCTATGGATTTCTCTACCCTACTTCTGTGGCCTTATGCTCACTCCATTCCACTTGCTCTCTACATTTTCAGCTCTTTCTTATCTTTATATTGCTCCATTCAAACATGGGTAACTCATTAAATCAATGGATATTTTGTATTCACAACAACTACAGAATCAACCCTTATGAAAAGGGATGGTAAATTACCATTCTGAGGGACAAATTATTGCTGTAGCTCACAAGCTGTAGTCTTCGTTCATTTCATTTGACATTTTCCAGCATATAATTTTGAGAATAGGAATGAAGATTCTTTTGTAGCTCTAGAAGTTGCAAACTGCTGGTATCTGAAACAAATATCATTATATATAGCTGCTATAAAGGCAAATTTCAAGAGATGGGCGACATATAAGAAACTAGACAGACAGCCAAATAGACCAACAAAGATGACTAAAATCACCCCAAACCAAGAAAGATGGGAAATGTAGAAAAGTTTAATATAATTTATATTGTTAGTTTTCTGAAACATCACGGAACAGATGGGTTACGCAGGGCTCTTTTGAAGGTGGTAAGGAAAGATCTTTGCATACATTAATGGCCATTTCAAGACTAGGAGCTGGCACAGAAGCAGGGGCAAAGATGGGAGCAGATGCAGCAGACAAAGCAAACAGTTGGGACTAATGCTTTAAAGGAGTGTTCCTTTGCTCTGTACCCTTTAAATATGTCACATCACTGTGTGCTTTCCACTAGTGCACTCACAATGTCATGGTTATGAGGGTGGCATAAGAACCTACAAACAATAAATGTTATCATATAAACTCTCTATCTATTAGTGAAAGGCAAATGAATAAGTCCTAAAAGAGAAAAGGGTTATATGAAGAAAGCTATGCTAACTTTGTACGCAACTGTTTGCATAATTGGGATCTAATTACCCTCACCAACCTATTCCCTAAAGCTAGTCATGCTAAGCAGTGAGCCATCTAAGCTATACAATGAAAGGTGCTGATGACAGAGGTGTGTCCTAAGCCCCAGCCCTTTGTTGGAAATAGCCACTGAAGTCCGGGCTACAGGGAGGGGCTATCATTGCTTAGCGATCCGTGAATGGGAACAGACACCTGAAGTCAGGCAGCTGAGGAATCTAAGGCATTTCTTGTGGGACTAAGTTAGACACCAGCCTCACTCCACACACAATAGCTGGAGGAGGAAGAAGCTGTGGTGCTGGTGGCCACCTTATAGCCCACTGTTCAGAATCTCACCTCTAACCACTAAGCTATTGGATATTATGATAGTAGGGACTCCCTCAATCTCCTGCTGAAGGTGTTCCACTGTGGTAAACACTTACATGGTCATTGGGCCAGAGAAAGAGAATGAACGAATTAATGGATTCTGTAGGTCAATGATTAGGGCACTGACCTGGGAGATGAAAGACCTTGAGTCCACTCACCCTTTCATTATTAAAGCACAGTCCTACAGCTTCAACAGGAGAGGAGTTGAAGGAGTCCCACCTCAGAAGAGCCCATAGCCCACTGGACAGAGCATGCTCTTGAGAGGTTAAAGACCCTACTCTTCAGATGTTTTCTCCCTCTCTAGCAGACAGGGGAGCATTGAACCTGGGTCTCCCACATCCCAGGTGAGTGCTCTAACCACTGGACTAAAAGTTATGAAGTGGGTAACACTGTTTCCTAGAGGGAGGCAGCAATGTGCATGCTCAGAGGCAGAAAAATAGGCCTATGTAGCTTTTATCCTGAAAACATGGGCACTTAAAGAGTTTAGGGGCCTACAGGAGTTTTTTAGATCACAGTGGAACATAAAATTGGAATTTAGGTGCCTAAATCTGGGCTATAGGTGCCTAAATACCTCTGTGGATCCCACCCCAAGTGTGTACAATCTGGTTTCAATTTAAGTTTGATTTTAAATAATTATAACAATATTTATTCCAAAATTATGTACACTTAAACATCCTAGGATTAGATATCTGAATGTCCCTAAAATATTTATTTCACTTGACCAACATTGGCATAAATCAAGGATACCTGAGTTCTGTATGTTAATGTGAGTCAGGATGGTGGCACTGGCTGGTATTAGAGGTGGACACATGCAGTATTGTGCTAACGGATGGTGCAATAGATGTATTCTCCTCATTTGCTCCAGAATTCCAGCACATGCTTAAGTATCATTGACTTCATTCAGGAATTAAGTGCATGCATAGAGTTATGCACATGCTTAAATTAAGTCCCGAAAAGGGATGTAGTTAAGTGATGGGTTCCAAGGGAGGTGACATATTCAGGGGGTATAAGTTGCAGCTGTGATCATTTTTACTGATTATAAGCATTCCCATGTCCGTTTCAAGGGTTAGTATTGTTTAGTTTATCTTTAAATTTAGATGTTATTTGAATTGGTTGAAAGCTAGTTTTCTTTTGCAAAATTGTGATTGCATGGTATATAGGATAACTGAAATAAAAAAGAAGACTTTAAATGGGATTTAAATAGTGCACAATCCCTGTGCTGGCCTTCTGCACAGGGTAAAACATCATCTTAAGAGAACAAATCTTTGCGTATTTCTGTGTCTTGGCATCCACTGTTCTAGTGACCCAGGTTCAGTTCATTTGAGAAAATTTAAAGAAATGAAAAAAGCGTGGCTCATATCAAATTAGAATAAACAGCTACTGATTTAGTCACTGCTAGGCTAGCTGTAGGGAGAAATAGGTGACAAACTCATTCCTGTTAAGGTTCAGTATCTGAGTAATTGATAATTCCTCTATAAACTACCAGGCACTCAAAAGGCAACATATTCTTAATTCCTGGCAGCCATTAAAGTTGTCATAAACAGATAGTTAAGGGTTAATAGAACAGGAGTACTTCATGTCTCTTTTGCCTGGAAAGGGTTAACAAGTTCAGTGAGCCTGGCTGTCACCTGACCAGAGGACCAATCAGGGGACAGGATACTTTCAAATCTTGAGGGAGGGAAGTTTCTGTGTGTGCTGTTAGTTTTTGGTTGTTCTCTCTGGGTTCTGAGAGTAACCAGACGTGCAACCAGGTTTCTCTCCAATCTCCCTGATAGAGGTTCTTATAGATTCAAAATAGTAAGTGCTAGGTGATAAGGTGAGTTAGGCTCATGTTTGTTTTCTTTATTTGCAAATGTGTATTTGGCTGGGAGGAGTTCAAATTTGTATTTGGCTCGAAGGATTTTAATTTGTACTTGTATACTTAGGTTGGGAGGGTATTCCCAGTGTCTATAGCTGAAAGATCCTGTAACATATTCCACCTTAAATTTACAAAGATAATTTTTACTGTTTTTCCTTTCTTTAATTAAAAGCTTTTCTTGTTTAAGAACTTGATTGTTTTTTTATTCTGGTGAGACCCCAGGGGACTGGGTCTGGATTCACCAGGGAATTGGTGGGGAGAAAGGTTAATTTCTCTCTGTGTTAGGATTACTTTCTCTCTCAGGGAGAGTCTGGGAGGGGGAGAGATAAGGAGGGGGGAAGGTAAATTTTCCTCTCTGTTTTAAGATTCAAGGAGTTTGAATCACAGTGATCTTCCAGGGTAACCCAGGGAGGGGAAGCCTGGGAAAGGCAACAGTGAGGGAAAGGGTTTACTTTCCTTGTGTTAAGATAGAGGGTCTGGGTCTTGGGGGTCCCTGGCCAAGGTTTTGGGGGGACCAGAGTGTACCAGGCACTGGAATTCCTGGTTGGTGGCAGCGCTACAAATACTAAGCTGGTAATTGAGCTTAGAGGAATTCATGCTGGTACCCCATCTTTTGGACGCTAAGGTTCAGAGTGGGGAATTATACCATGACAACAGCGGTAATGCTTAACGCTGGCATAAATTTGACTTCTACAAGCCAATCTATTTCATGCTACTTTTACATACTTTGGCTGAATGCTTCATGTTTTTGTTACTATTTGTGTGTGGATTGCTACTTTTCCTTTATTGTTCTGCTGTAATACGTATGCATTTTGTTTTAATTAAGTTACTACTATCTCATACATTTGCTCAGCAGTTTACATTTTTAGCTATAATCTACATCTTCACTCTTCATTTTTATAACTGATGTTATTTTTATGATAGTTTTATGTGAAATTAGACATTGTGAAAAAGCCATCCTTTAGTGTCTAATATAGGCTTTAAAGAGAGAAACTCCAAAGGCTTCAAATGACTTTGATCTTTAAGGCTTATTAACAAATGTATTACACGTCAAGTTGTACTAACATATTCAAATATTTACAAATAATCCAAATTGAGTCTCAAAGCTGTACGAATTTACATAAGTGGGTTGAATTTCCAAAAGCTCTGAGTAAATACCACTTACTTCTTGATTAAGTAATTTGAACATAAAGTGACACAGGAGAGATGAGGCTGAAATTTTAATAATTTGAAGTAAGATTTGGTAATTTTTAACCAGTGAGATGAATTATGAGTGAGGTCATGTTCTTGAATAGCATATGGATTCAGATAGCTGTCTCAGGAGTTGCAAAATAGCATTAAAGGTTAATTTTTGCTCTTGGAAAGGGAATTATTCACCTCCATATTCAATTCAAAATTTCTGTGCTGCTCATATCCATTTACTCTCCTGCTCATTCATTTCACACTCTAGGATGTGATTCTCAAGTGAAAGTAAAAGGTATGTATAATGTTAACAAGTTAGAATGATAGGATCACACATAAACACACCTCACACAGATCACTACACAAGGTGCAAGGCATTCCAGAATCAGAACTTTTCTCACCTTTTTTGTGCCCTCACTATAGTAGTAGGTTGCGTTTTCATATATTAATCTAACCCATATGTCTGGGCCTCATTTACCCTCTGTCTGAACTACTGGGAGATCCTGTTTCTGTAAATTTTATCTTAAAAATCTTCTCTCAGCCCTTAATTTTTTATGAGATTAATACTGAGCACTAAGCATGTTATATCAAAATCAAATTGCATATGTTATTGTGTAATATAATTTTAAATGATTTTATACTATCTTTGCCCAAGGCTAATTTAATCAGACCCCACTCTTCCCTTTGGAATGTAAACGTATTCTTTAATAAATAAGAACAAGAGAATATAACAGCTGCAGGTCAGCAACCTGGTCCACATCTGATTATTTTATTTATAAAGAAAGGCAACTGAGATTCTAAAGGAAATTTCTGTGGCAATTGGTAGATTTTGCTGTAAATTCCAGTAAAAGTAATTGATTAAAATGCCTAGAGTTTCAACATGGCATGCAATCCAAGGAGCTTTTTTTCTGGATCAGCCACTGACCACCTCATAAATATAATATATACGAAACAATTAAACAATTGTGTTTCTTATATTTATTCTTCCACAACTTTTTATGTTTAAATTTCATCATGGAAATTTGGCAGCTTGAATAAAAAGCAATTTTTAAAACAGCAATTTGGTTGAAATGACAGCAAGCATATTAGTAGTAAAGTGAGCATTTTGAATATAGTACTTCTCTACTATTCAGTACTGTCATATATATGAAGATATGGTTGCATTATTCATTGTAAATAATTTCATTAAATTAGCCCATTTCTATTCATGTCTTTTCTCTGACAATGCCTGGATTTTTATTAATTACAATACAATTGTAATATACAGTTCTTTGAGCAGTTTATGCAAACAAATTCAGCTCTTCATAGATTCATAGACTCTAGGACTAGAAGGGACTTCGAGAGTTCAGTCCCTTGCCCTCATGCCAGGACCAAATACTGTTTACACCATCCTGGATAGACATTTATCTAACCTACTCTTAAATATCTCCAGAGATGGACATTCCACAACCTCCCTAGGCAATTTATTCCAGTGTTTAACCACCCTGACACTTAGGAACTTTTTCCTAATATCCAACCTCAACCTCCCTTGCTGCAGTTTAAGCCCATTGCTTCTTGTTCTATCCTTAGAGGCTAAGATGAACAAGTTTTCTCCCTCCTCCTTATCACACCCTTTTAGATACCTGAAAACTGCTATCACGTCCCCTCTCAGTCTTCTCTTTTCCAAACTAAACAAACCCAATTCTTTCAGCCTTCCTTCATAGGTCATGTTCTCTAGACCTTTAATCATTCTTGTCGCTCTTCTCTGGACCCTCTCCAATTTCTCCACATCTTTCTTGAAATGCGGTGCCCAGAACTGGACACAATACTCCAGGCTGAGGCCTAACCAGCACAGAGTAGAGCGGAAGAATGACTTCTCATGTCTTGCTCACAACACACCTGTTAATACATCCCAGAATCACGTTTGCTTTTTTTGCAATAGCATCACACTGTTGACTCATATTTAGCTTGCGGTCCACTATAACTCCTAAATCCCTTTCTGCCGTACTCCTTCCTAGACAGTCTCTTCCCATTCTGTATGTGTGAAACTGATTGTTCCTTCATAAGTGGAGCACTTTGCATTTGTCTTTATTAAACTTCATCCGGTTTACCTCAGACCATTTCTCCAATTTGTCCAGACCATTTTGAATTTTGACCCTATCCTCCAAGCAGTTGCAATCCCTCCCAGTTTGGTATCGTCTGCAAACTTAATAACATACTTTCTATGCCAATATCTAAGTCATTGATGAAGATATTGAACAGAACCGGTCACAAAACAGACCCCTGTGGAACCCCACTCATTATATCTTTCCAGTAGGATTGGGAACCATTAATAACTACTCTCTGAGTACTGTTATCCAGTCAGTTATGCACCCACCTTATAGTAGCCCCATCTAATTTGTATTTGCATAGTTTATCGATAAGAATATCATGCAAGACCGTATCAAATGCCTTACTAAAGTCTAGGTATACCACATTCCCCACTTCTTCCTTATCCACAAGGCTCGTTATCCTATCAAAGAAAGCTATCAAATTAGTTTGACATGATTTGTTCTTTACAAATCCATGCTGGCTATTCCCTATCACCTTCCCACTTTCCAAGTGTTTGCAGATGATTTCCTTAACTATGGACTGTAGTTTCCAGGGTTGTTTTTATTTCCCTTTTTGTAGATAGGCACTACAAAATGTATGTTTGCCCTTTTTCAGTCTTCTGGAATCTCTCCTGTCTCCCATGATTTTCCAAAGATAATAGCTAGAGGCTCAGATACCTATTCTATTAACTCCTTGAGTATTCTAGGATGCATTTCATCAGGCCCTGGTGACTTGCAGGCATCTAACTTTTCTAAGTGATCTTTAACTTGTTCTTTTTTAAATTTTCTCTTCTAAACCTACCCCCTTCCCATTAGCATTCACTATGTTAGGCATTCCTTCAGACTTCTTGGTGAAGACCAAAACACAGAAGTCATTAAGCATCTCTGCCATTTCCAAATTCCCTGTTACTGTTTCTCCCTCCTCACTGAGTAGTGGGCCTACCCTGTCTTTGATCTTCCTCTTGCTTCTAATGTATTGATAAAAAGTCTTCTTGTTTCCCTTTATTCCCATAGCTAGTTTGAGCTCATTTTGTGCCTTTGTCTTTCTAATCTTGCCCCTGCATTCCTGTGCTGTTTGCCTATATTCATCCTTTGTAATTTGTCCTAGTTTCCATTTTTTATATGACTCCTTTTTATTTTTTAGATCACGCAAGATCTCACGGTTAAGCCAAGCTGGTCTTTTGTCACATTTTCTATCTTTCCTACCCAACGGAACAGCTTGCTTTTGGGCTCTTAATAGTGTCTCTTTGAAAAACTGTCAACTCTCCTCAGTCGTTTTTCCCCTCAGTCTTGATTCCCATGGGACCTTACATATCAGCTCTCTGAGCTTACTAAAATCTGCCTTCCTGAAATCCATTGTCTCTATTTTGCAGTACTCCCTTCTATCCTTCCTTAGAATTGTGAACTCTATGATTTCATGATCACTTTCACCCAAGCTTCCTTCCACTTTCAAATTCTCAATGAGTTTCTCCCTATTTGTTAAAATAAATCTAGAACAGCTTCCCCCCAGTAGCTTTTTCAACCTTCTGAAATAAAAAGTTGTCTGCAATGCAGTCCAAGAATTTATTGGATAGTCTGTGCCCTGCTGTGTTATTTTCTCAACATATATCTGGATAGTTGAAGTCCTCCATCACCACCAGATTTTGGGCTTTGGATGATTTTGTCATGAACTCTTCACTTCGACTAGACAACATGGGTGCAATTCACCTTCGTGCAATAGGACAGCACAAGGTCTGTGCATCTTTTCAATCATACATAAGCCTTCAGAATAGAGTTTACGTGGTACAGATGCCCTTGTGATGCCCCTCCACATAATAGTGAATTTCACCCTCATCACAGTTTATTGGTCACCCAAGTAGCATTAATGTAACATTTATTTGCAAAAACACATTCATTTCCTCATAAGAATTCAAAAAGAGGCACAAGCATGATGGAAGGAAACCACTGTTTGGAATTCAAACAAATGTTTGTTAGCACTGTTTTAAAGTATTTGGCCAGCTGTAGTGATTAGTTAGAATTCACCAAATTAGTCTGTAATAAATGTGTAATCACCAGACACTATCACTTAAGTGTTTTCATTTTAAAGCATTAATAGTAAAAAGCTGAATGTGCCCTGAAGGTTACATAGCTCAGTCTGGTTGACAGGTATTCAGATGGATAGACCTATTACAGTCTATCTAAACAGGAAGGCCAGGTCACTCATTAAACTTTAGTCAATAAAAGTGGTAAAATAGATTTTGTCCCAAGGATGGATGGATGGATAATTTGAGAAAGGGATGGAGAAGAATCATGAAACGGCACAGGATCGATAGCTATTAATTTAAGAGCAGCACATTTCCTGGAATGAAACAGTTTATGTTGTTATGTGGGATAATTACCATTTTCAATTAACTGACATTTCACATAGCTTTGGGACTATAGCAAGACAATAACCCTCAGTACCTAATCTCAGCTTTGCTGTTAGTTGAGCCTTTTGTCAATAGTCTTGTGGTATTATTTCAAAGGCAAGCCCAATACACTGCGAGCAATTACTTTCTTTGTCATAAAATACTAAGAACCACACAGACACAGTTCAAATGAAGTTCAAATGAAATGAACACTTTGACAAATCAAGTCTCTCATGCTAATATCTCTTCAATGGATGAACATCTCTGTTGTTCTTCTTTCCAGACCATTTCACTGACAAGAGTAGCTGGGTGAACTAGTACACATATAGTGTGTCACAATAAAGGGGTAGAATAAATATCAGTGAAATGGAGAGCTATCTGGTTAGATGAAAACGGAGACCATTTCACTAAACAATATATATGCTATTTGGATCAAAATTTAAACCTGTTAATTCACTAAAAAGAATTATTGTGACAATTCATGTGAAAATGTCTCAAACTTCTTCTTTCATAATTAATTTTGTAAAGTGCTTAGATACTTTGGTGACACACTATATAAAAGCCTACGAAAGAGAAGAAAGAAAGAATAACCAAAATTCATTTGTACAAACTATAATGTCAAAAGTATGCAAGTAAGATTAATTTGGCACTGTATCTGATTAATTGCCTTTGCTACAACATAACAGGGAAGCTAAAGGCAGTTCAGGGAATTATGTATGCAGTAACTCAAAGTGATTGCTTTAACCTTTAATTATTATTTTTTAATTTTGGTTTAACCTGTAATATTTTTTTTCTAAAATGTATGGATGGAACGCTCATAAAAGTGCCTCTGCTTCCAGCGGCCCCCATTGGCCCGGAGCAGCGATTCGTGGCCAGTGGGAGCCGCAATTGGCTGGGGCAGGTAAACACACCGGCCTGGCCCACCAGGGGCTTTCCCTACAGAAGCGGCGACCCCTGTTTGAGAAACCCTGCATTAGGGTGTCTGGACACGGATTGTCACAGGAAGATCTATAGCTTGTCTTATATGTGAGGTCAGACAAGATGATCACAGTGGTCCCTTCTGGCCTTGCAATCTATTAATCTATAATAAAAATCATCACAATATTTTCTGAATAAATCAACTATAAATGGTTCAATACTTCAGTACATGCTTGCTTTGGATAGCCTGATATGCCCCTTTTTCTCCCAAATAACATCCTGTTTAACACAGAAACCTACACTCACATTTATTTTTCCATCCTCAGCACACATATGAATGTCTGCCAAGTTCTGGTATCATATCATATCCATGTAAGTTTTCATTCATACCATACTCACAATAAGTTTTTCTTTAAAAAAAAGAAAAAGAAAAGAAATCCAGTTCACTTAGCTTCCATAGAACAAGACTGGCAATTCATCTAGGAAAATCAGTTTACATGACTCTTGATATTTATTCAAGGTATTTAATGATTAACCCATTGCCCTAGCATGTTAAATACTCTGCTACTTGTAGGAATTTAACAAGTAAGTAGCATAATCCAAGGTAATTTAAATGTCAATGAGGTAAGAGAAATTATAGCGGTACTATAATGGTATAAATAAAACATTGAAGTTTACAATCATAGAAATCATAGAAACTGTGTACAAAGTTTAGGCCTGACATTATTCAGATGAAAGCATAGAAAATAACTCCCATCTCACAACAAACTTTTAATAATCTTCCATATATTTAAGTTGTGTTGATGTTACAGTTGTGCTGTGAGCAACCATATTTATTTCACTATGCCCTTATAGAAATGTCCTATAGAATTTAATGGAACATTGTAAATTTCTATATATTTGTTAAACCATCATAGAAAAAATTTAAAATTATTTTTTTTCTATAGAACTCTATGAGATGGCTCAAAAAAACCCCTATAGAATGATTCTCAGTTTTTATTTAATCTACAAGATTTTTACATAAGAATAGCAGCACTGTGGCAACTGCTCTAACATTAATGATACTGAATATTCAGAAACTTGATTTCAATGCTAATTAGTCTCTCTGTCAAATCATTAAAGCACCTTCATGTTTTTGTTCACATTTTTGTTAGAAATTCTGATCATGTAAAGTTCACATTTCCTGCAACCATATCACATATCCAGTTCAGTTCATGAGAAATATAAGGATGTATGAGCATTGTGATTTATTTTGATTGAGTACTGCAAATATCTTATCTTATAAAAACAATATTTTATTCACCTGCATTTAATGTGACAGGAGCAAAAAGATAAGATCTAAAACTAAGAATTCTGAAGGATCTTAGCAAGATTCTAGTAAGTCTACCCATTCCTTGTGGAAAGTGTGGAAATGCATACTGCTATCATTTTGGGAGTGTTATTGTCCCATAAGAATTATAAACAGGGCACAAAGAGCATTTCCACCAATGGATGGTGCTGCATCTTTATCTTAGTATTAAGCTGTCTTTTTTTGATTATGTTGTCTTGGTTCAGGGCAGGGCTACAAGAAAGTTAAGCTGCCTGTTACTGTTACTTGAAGTGTACAACAAATCCTTTGAGTTGTATAAGTATGTATTATAGCTGTGGTAGTGCCTTCAGAATTTGCAAAATCATTTTGGCCTGAGAAGAAACTTACTGGTCATGCAGCTGAGACTGGAATTGATAAGCACCCGACAGACTGTGACCTATTGTTGTCTGTGAACAAGCAGTGTGAAAACAGCTCACTACCAGCAGTGTTTCTGGATGATGACAATAAGGCTTTTTACCAGCAACTTTCCAATGCAGATTGTGGACCTTATAGACAGTTACATGAATATTTACTTCTATGAGGGGGACTGGCCCTTTTGAAATACCAGAAGGAATGGCAAACCAGGAGGCATAGTGATTTGTGTGCACTGAGAAGACTGTTTGGTGTTTGCAAGTTTGCAACCCTTGCTCAAGTGCAGCTGCCATTATACCAGCTAACAGTTAATACACAAGAATTTCAAATAACACCAGATAACCAAGGTGAGGTCCTGAGAATATACAATCAATTCCTTCTCTACACGTGTGTCATAAACAGATAGCTAAGGGTTAATGTTCTTTTACCTGTAAAGGGTTAACAAAGGGAACCAAACACCTGACCAGAGGACCAATCAGGAAACAAGACTTTTTCAAATCTGGGTGGAGGGAAGTTTTGGGTGTGAGTTCTTTGTTCTTTGTCTTGGTTTAGTGACCCTCTCGGCTCTGAGAGTGATCTTTCTATCTCCAGGCTTTCTAATCTTCTGTTTCCAAGTTGTAAGTACAAGGATAGTAAGACAATAGGTTTATATTGGTTTTTTTTTGTATTTACATGTGTGTAGTTGCTGGAATGTGTTAAATTGTATTCTTTTTGGATAAGGCTGTTTATTCATTTTTTCTTTTAAGCAATTGACCCTGTATATTGTCATCTTAATACAAGACCATTTTATGTCTTTTTCTTTCTTTTTAAGACCTGTTTGAGTGTTTTTCACTGGTTAAGGCTAAGAAACGAAGGGAGGGGGAAAATCTCTTTGTGTTAGATTTACTAAGCCTGACTTTGCATAACCTCTGGGTGATGGGGGAGAGAGATTTGATCTCTCGGTACTTGTGTTTCAAGGACTTGAAGCAGGGAATCCCCCAGAGTACCCAGGGTGGGGAAATCTGGGAGGAGGTAAAAAGGGTGGAATCCCTTTGTTTAGATTCACGGAGCTTAAATCTGTATATCTCTCCAGGAACCCAGGGAGGAACACCTGGAAGGGAAGAGGGAGAAGGGAAGTGGGTTATTTCCCTTTGTGGTGAGACTCAGGGCATCTGCGTCTTGGGGGTTCCCCAGGGAAGGTTTTGGGGAGACCACAGTGAGCCAGACACTGGAATTCTGGCTGGTGGCAGTGATATCAGATCCAAGCTGGTAATTAAGTTTGGAGGTTTCATGCTAGCTTCTCATGTTCTGAACTCTAAGGTTCAGATCTGAGTAGGAGAGTTATGACATGGTGGGAGAGGTGGGATAAAATAAGAATCCAGAAGCCAGTAGGAATATTATTTTCTTTTTCTCTGCTAGGGCTTTTATGCAGAGGGAAAGGGTGGGTTTTAAAAGGAACCAGAAGAATTTTTTTTTTCTGTTCTCTCAGTTGGCTTGCATATTAAGCAAGGAACTATTAAGGTTGACAGAGGGTCTTTTGTTAAACTACAGCACTCCCATTGAGAATCAAGTACCCAGCACAACACACATGCAAATAAAGTGTTTTTTCTGGTTTACTTTACATTTAAAAGATTAGCTAGAAAAAAAAAGGCATTGTTGCTAGGCAAACCCCAGGAGACAACAGAGCCAGCAGTTCAGACAATAAACACTGGAGGGCACCCCAACACAAGAAAACAGGAACCATGACTTCCAAGGCAAAAATGGAGGCAGAGGCAGAAATCAAAGAAGCAGACCACAGGCGACAAATGGAAAAAAGAGAAAAAGAGGTAGAACTGAAAGAAAAGGAAGAAAACATCAAACAGGCAGCACATAAAAGAGAACAAGAAGCCAAAAATGCAGCCCACCACAGAAAACTAGAAGAAGAAGAGGTGGCCCACCGCCGAGAAATGGAAAAACAACAAAAAGAAAGTAAAGAGAGGAAAAAACAGAGAAAGCATGAACTGAAGTTAGCGCAGGCTGGGCAGCATGCTCCAGCCAATCCTAACAACCCTTCGCCAATTATGGTTCCACAGCACAAGAAATTTCCCACCTACAAGGCAGGTGATGACCCTGAGGCCTTCTTAGAAAATTTTGAAAGAGCCTGTCTTGGGTACAGCATCCCTGAAGACCAGCACATGGTAGAGCTGAGGTCACAGCTCAGTGGACCCTTAGCAGAGGTGGCGGCTGAAATGCCAAAGGACAGAATGAACGATTATAAACTGTTTCAAACCAAGGCCAGATTCGGAATGAGGATAACCCCGGATCATGCCCGTCGGCGTTTCAGAACCCCAAAGTGGAAACCAGATGTGTCAGTTCCCAGACACGCCTACTACGTTGGGAAAAATTATGAGGCCTGGATATCAGGAAACAATGTTAAATCCTTGGACGAACTGCACCTCCTCATACAAATGGAGCAGTTCTTGGATGGTGTTCCTGAGGACATAACACGGTACATACAAGATGGAAAACCCAAAAATCTCACCGAGGCAGGGGAGATTGGAGCCAAATGGATGGAAGTGGCAGAAAGCAAGAAAGCTACTGTCAAGGGGAATAAATACCCCAGGGGGCACACCGACAATAAACCCTACAACCGAGGGCAACCCAAGACCCCTCCTACAACCCAAGGAAAGCCACAGACACCCTATTCTTCCACCACACCAGTCTCCAGTAACCCACCTCAACCCAGCGACCAGTCAGCTGGAAGATGCTTCAAGTGTAATGAACTGGGACATATAAAGGCCAACTGCCCAAAGAACCCTAACCGAGTGCAGTTCATTACACCACCATCACACCAAAGATCCCCAGGCCCAAATGCCTCTCAAATACCCTTGGAGCGAAGGGAAACTTTGAAAGTGGGCTGAAAGAAGGTTACTGCGTGGAGAGACACGGGGGCACAAGTGTCAGCTATCCACCAATCCTTCGTCGACCCCAAATTTATCAACCCAAAGGCCCAAGTGACAATTTACCCCTTCATGTCACAAGCTGTAGACTTGCCTACAGCTGAACTGCCTGTCCAGTACAAAGGCTGGTCAGGAATGTGGACTTTTACAGTCTATGACAATTATTCCATCCCCATGCTACTGGGGGAAGACTTGGCCAACCAGGTGAAGCGGGCCAAGGGAGTGGGAATGGTTACACGTAGCCAAACCAGGCAAGCTTCCAGACCCATTCCTGTTCCTGAGCTGTCCACAGGAAACCCGTCTCTGCTACCAGAGACCCAGACAGAGGTAGTGGACCCGGATTCCCTGCCAACAACGGAAACAGCCACAGCACCTCCAGTCCCAGGCCCGGAACTGAAACAGCCCCCAAAACCAGCACCAGCGCCAGCAATCGCAACCACATCTTCAACCTCACCGCCAGAAGGCGCCAGCGAGCCAGAACTGGCAGAAGCAACAGACAACCATACTGACGAGGCTCAGCCAGAGCCTGAAATAACCCCTGGTGCACCAGCGGAGAGCGGTTCACCAGCAACGGAAACAACCCCATCACCTACATCGCTTCCAGAGGGACCAAGCCCAAGTCCACAGTCTGAGGAAGAACTGGTGTCCCCAGCCTCAAGGGAACAGTTCCAGACTGAGCAGGAAGCAGATGACAGCCTTCAAAAAGCTTGGGTGGCGGCACGGAGCACCCCACCGCCTCTCAACTCTTCTAATCGATCCCGGTTTGTTGTAGAACAAGGACTTTTATACAAGGAGACTCTTTCTGGTGGACACTAGGAAGTCTGGCATCCGCAAAAACAGTTGGTGGTTCCAACTAAGTACAGGGGAAAGCTCTTAAGCTTAGCCCATAATCATCCCAGTGGCCATGCTGGGGTGAACAGAACCAAAGACAGACTGGGGAAGTCCTTCCACAGGGAGGGGATGGGCAAGGACGTTGCCAAGTATGTCCGGTCTTGTGAGGTATGCCAAAGAGTGGGAAAACCCCAAGACCAGGTCAAGGCCCCTCTCCAGCCACTCCCCATAATTGAGGTCCCATTTCAGCGAGTAGCTGTGGATATTCTGGGTCCTTTCCCAAAAAAGACACCCAGAGGAAAGCAGTACATACTGACTTTTGTGGACTTTGCTACCCGATGGCCGGAAGCAGTAGCTCTACGCAACACCAGGGCTAAAGCTGTGTGCCAGGCCCTAACTCACATTTTTGCCAGGGTAGGTTGGCCCTCCGACATCCTTACAGATTCAGGATCTAATTTCCTGGCGGGGACCATGAAAGAACTATGGGAAACTCATGGGGTGAACCACTTGGTTGCCACCCCATACCACCATCAAACCAATGGCCTGGTCGAAAGGTTTAATGGAACTTTGGGGGCCATGATACGTAAATTCGTCAACGAACACTCCAATAATTGGGACCTAGTGTTGCAGCAGTTGCTTTTTGCCTACAGGGCTGTACCAAGTACCACGTCCAGCTGTGATATTTCCAAATCCTTTCCTGCATCCCTCTGAAATGGTTATTGAGCATCCTCAATGTTTGCCCTCTCCTGTCTTTCAATAAATGTGTGCACCAATTCTAAATCCATTGATTTCTATAAGCAAGTATTGCAGAAGTCTCCCTGCTGCTTGTTTCCCAGGGGTTGTGATAATTATATATGTTCACTACAGAATCTGCCTACATATTCTGTAACTTCTGTATTCTATGTTGCCAGATGAGTAGACAGCTTGATCCTTCTGGGGCTGACCTGCTGATATACAGATGGAGCTGTAGGTGGTTCTTGCATTTTATTGTTTCCAAGTTGGGAGCTACATAGGGAAGAAAGTGTTAGATTACCAGCCCCATTACCATGATTTCCAATAGACTGATCTTTGCTAAGGTGCAATACACAGGGCTTTTTTTCTGATGAACTCAGCTTCAGACATTGGTTCTATTCCCACAAAGGAGGTGACTGTGACTAGTGAGAAAGTGGGACTGCAGATGGGCTAGGTACTGAGACGGAAGAAGAGAATATTTTCCCCAGTTTTTCAATAAACCCAGAGTTTGAAGAATTATAAACAGATATATGTCTGCATGGTCCTTGATGAAATCACCTAGGGAGTCAAAAATTTGTGTCTTTTCTGTCTTGATGTCCACTACAAACACATTATCACCATGGGCTTGGAAAAGCCCCTGGAGCTAGCAAGCCAAAGAAATGGAGCCACATATTGTAAGTGGAGTTGTGTGAGAAAATGAAAAAATCTATGAAAGGCTAGGTGGATGGGTGTGTACAGATTAGATTTATTTCAGGACCAACAAACACCAAGAACCTTGCAGGGATATCTGAATAATATGGCAAAAGTCTCCATCATATATTTGGATTTCTTCATGCACAGATAGAAAAGGTGGTAAACCCAGAATAGGGTAACCCTCCAGCTTTTTGGGCACTGTCATAAACAAATAGTTAAGGGTTAATGCGTCTTTTACCTCTAAAGGGTTAAGAAGCTCAGTAAACCTGGCTGACACCTGACCAGAGGACCAATAAGGAGACAAGATGCTTTCAAATCTTGGTGGGGGGTAGTCTTTTTTTGTGCTCTTTGTTTTGGGGGTTGTTCGCTCTTGGGACTAAGAGGGACCAGACGTCAATCCAGGCTCTCCAAATGTTTCTGAATCAGTCTTGTAAGTAACAGCCAGGAAAGGCATGTTAGTCTTACTTTTGTTTTCTCAACTTGTAAATGTTCCTTTTTGCTGAGAGGATTTTTTGTTTGCTGTAACTTTGAACCTAAGGCTAGAGGGGGCCCCTCGGGATTATATGAATCTGATTACCCTGTAAAGTATTTTCCATCTTGATTTTATAGAGATAATTTTTACCTTTCTTTCTTTAATTAAAAGCTTTCTTTTTAAGAACCTGATTGATTTTTCCTTGTTTTAAGATCCAAGGGGATTGGATCTGGACTCACCAGAAATTGGTGGGGGAAAGGAGAGGGGGACGGTTAAATTCTCCTTGTTTTAAGATCCAAGGGGTTGGATCAGTGTTCACCAGGAACTTGATGAAAAAGCCTCTCAAGGCTGCCCAGGGAGGGGAAGGTTTTGGGGGGACAGGAAGTGTTCCAGACACTGAAATTTCTGGATGGTGGCAGTATTACCAGATCTAAGCTAGTAATTAAGCTTAGAAGTGTCCATGCAGGTCCCCACATCTGTATCCTAAAGTTCAGAGTGGGGGAGGAACCTTGACATGGTGAGCAGTGGTGAGGGATTTTTTAGGAACCAAAAGCCAGTAGGATTTTTTTTCTCCTTTCTAGCTGCTTAGAAAGCAGCCTGAAGGCAGAGGTGTTAAGTTTTTTTAACAAGGGTCTGTGTTAAGAGGAGGCTTCAAGCTGTGAGCAAGCTGCCAGCAAAAGAAATTTACAAGCTGAATTGTTTTCTTTCTTTCTACCTCTCAGGTATAGCTAGTTAGAAAGTCTCTGTTAACCAAGCAGCCCTGAGCTGAGTGCATCCCAGTTTCAGTGAACTGCAGAGGGGTGTGGCCAGCACAAGAAAGCAGGAAAATGAGTACCAGTGGAGCAACTAACAAACTAGAACTAGCTAGGCTGGAAGCAACAGAGAAAGACAATGAACATAAGAGACGGATGGAACAAAAACAATTAGAAATTACTGCAGAAATAGCCAGGGAAGAAGTGGCCCACAAGAGAGCTATGGAGATGAAACAAAAAGAGATGGAGGCAAAGGAAAAAGAGAGGGAAAGAGAGAGAAAGCATGAACTGGAATTAGCAAGGGCTAAGCAGGATGTACCAGCCAACCCTAACAACCCTTCTCCAGGTACTGTTTCCCATCCCAGAAAATTTCCCACCTACAAGGCAGGTGATGATACTGAGGCCTTCTTAGAAAATTCTGAAAGGGCCTGCCTTGGGTACAGCATCTCTACAGACCAGTACATGATAGAGCTGAGGCCACAGCTCAGTGGACCCTTAGCAGAGGTGGCAGCTGAAATGCCTAAGGAACACATGAACGATTACAAACTTTTTCAAACCAAGGTCAGAATCAGAATGGGGCTGACATCTGAGCATGCCCGTCGGCGGTTCAGAGCCCTAAGGTGGAAACCAGATTTGTCATTTACCCGACACGCCTACCACATTGGAAAGAATTGGGATGCCTAGATATCAGGAGCAAGTGCTAATTCTCTGGAAGAGCTGTCCTTCCTAATGCAAATGGAGCAGTTCTTAGAGGGTGTTCCTGAGGAAATAGAAAGGTACATCTTAGATGGGAAGCCCAAAACTGTAACCGAGGCAGGGGAGATTGGAGCCAGATGGGTGGAAGTGGCAGAAAAGAAAAAAAACTACTAACAAGGGGAGCGAATATCATAGGGGGCAAACCGAAAATAAACCCTATCACCGGGGGCAACTCAAGACCCCACCTACAACCCAAGGAAAGCCACAGACACCCTATTGTCCCACCTCACAAGTCTCCAGCAACCCAGCTCGAACCAGTAATCAGTCAGCTGGGTGATGTTTTAAATGTAATGGACTGGGACATATAAAGGCCCACTGCCCCAAGAACCCCAACTGATTACAGTTCATTACGCCACAATCACACCAAAGATCCCCAGGCCCAGATGCCTCTCAAATACCCTCGGAGCGAAGGAAAAACTTGAGAGTGGGCAGAAAGAAGGTTATCGCGTGGAGAGACACGGGGGCACAAGTGTCAGCTACCCACCAATCCTCAGTGGACCCCAAATTCATCATCCCAGAGGCCCAAGTGACAATTCACCCATTCATGTCAAAATCTGTAAACTTGCCTACAGCTGAACTGCCTGTCCAGTACAAGGGCTGGTCAGGAATGTGGCCTTTTGCAGTCTATGACAATTATCCCATCCCCATGCTACTAGGGGAAGACTTGGCCAACCAGGTGAAGCTGGCCAAGAAGGTGGGAATGGTCACACGCAGCCAGACCAAGCAAGCTTCCACACCCATCCCTGTTCCTGAGCCGTCCACAAGGGCCCCGTCTGTGTTACCAGAGACCCAGACAGAGGTGGTGGAACTGGATCCCCTGCCAATGACTGCAACAGCCATAGTGCATCCAGTCCCAGAATCGGAACTGGAAAAGCAACCAGCACCAGAACTGTTGCCAGCACTGACTCCAACGCTTACAAACCCATCTACAACTCCAACGCCAGAGGGCACCATCGGGCCTGAACTGGCAGAACCCTACCCAAGAGGCTCAGCCAGAGCCTGAAATATCACATAGTGCACCAGTGGAAAGCAGTTCAAAATCAGTGAAAACAACTCCATCACCTACATCGCTTCCAGAGGGACCAAGCCCAAGTCCACAGTCTAAGGATGAACTGATGTCTCCAGCCTCAAGGGAACAGTTCCAGACTGAGCAGGAAGCAGATGACAGCCTTCAGAAAGCTTGGGTGGTGGCACAGAGCACCCAACTGCCTCTCAGCTTTTCTAACCGATCCCGGTTTGTTGTAGAACAAGGACTTTTATACAAGGAGACTCTTTCTGGTGGACACCAGGAAGACTGGCATCCTCAAAGACAGTTGGTAGTTCCAACTAAGTACTGGGTAAAGCTCTTGAGCTTATCCCATGATCATCCCAGTGGTCCTTCCGGGGTGAACAGAACCAAGGACTGGTTGGGGAAGTCTTTCCACTGGGAGGGAATGGGCAAGGATGTTGCTAATTATGTCCGGTCTTGTGAGGTGTGCCAAAGAGCAGGAAAGCCCCAAGACCAGGTCAAATCCCCTCTCTAGCCACTCCCCATAATTGAGGTTCCATTTCAGCGAGTAGCTGTGGATATTCTGGGTCCTTTCCCAAAAGAGACCTCCAGAGGAAAGCAGTACATACTGACTTTCATGGATTTTGCTACCCGATGGCCGGAAGCAGTAGCTCTAAGCAACACCAGGGCTAAAACTGTGTACCAGGCCTTAGCAGACATTGTTGCCAGGGTAGGTTGGCCCTCCGACATCCTTACAGATTTGGGAACTAATTTCCTGGCAGGGACCATGAAAAACCTGTGGGAAGCTCATGGGGTGAATCACTTCGTTGCCACCCCGTACCACCATCAAACCAATGGCCTGGTGGAGAGTTTTAATGGAACTTTGGGGCCATGATACATAAATTCATAAATGAACACTCCAATGATTGGGACCTAGTGTTGCTGCAGTTGCTTTTTGCCTACAGGGCTGTACCACATCCCAGTTTAGGGTTTCCACCATTCGAACTTGTGTATGGCCACGAGGTTAAAGGGCCATTACAGTTGGTAAAGGAGCAATGGGAGGGGTTTACGCCTTCTCCAGAAACTAACATTCTAGACTTTGTAAGCAAACTACAAAGCACCCTCCAACACTCTTTAGCCCTTGCTAAAGAAAACTTAAAGGATGCTCAGGAAGAGCAAAAGGCCTGGTATGATAAACATACCTGAGAGCATTCCTTCAAAGTAGGGGACCAGGTTATGGTCTTAAAGGCGCTACAGGCCCATAAGATGGAAGCATCATGGGAAGGGCCATTCACAGTCCAAGAGTGCCTAGGAGCTGTCAACTAACTCGTAGCGTTCCCCACCTCAACCCTAAAGCCTAAAGTGTACCATGTTAATTCTTTAAAGCCCTTTTATTCCAGAGACTTAAAGGTTTGTCAGTTTACAGCCCAGGGAGGAGATGACGATGAGTGGCCTGAAGGTGTCTACTACGATGGAAAAAGTGATAGTGGCATGGAAGAGGTGAACCTCTCCGCGACCCTTGGATGTCTGCAGTGACAGCAGATCAAGGAGCCGTGCACTAGCTTTGCACCAATGTTCTCAGCCACCCCAGGGCGGACCGAATGGGCATACCCTCCATTGACACAGGTAATGCTCATCCAATTAGAACCCCACCCTACCTGGTGTCTCCTCATGCCCAAGCTGCTATAGAATGGGAGATCCAGAGCATGCTACAGATAGATATAATCCGTCCCTTTAACAGTGCATGGGCATCTCCAGTGGTTCTAGTTCCCAAACCAGATGGGGAAATACGCTTTTGCGTGGACTACTGTAAGCTAAATGCTGTAACTCATCCCAACAACTATCCAATGACACTCACCGATGAGCTATTGGAGAAAATTGGACGTGCCCAGTTCATCTCTACATTAGACTTAACCAAGGGGTACTGGCAAGTACTGCTAGATGAACCCGCCAAAGAAAGGTCAGACTTCATCACTCATGCAAGGGTGTATGAATTTAATGTGTTTCCTTTCAGGCTGCAAAATGCATCCGCCACCTTCCAAAGACTTGTAGATGGTCTCCTAGCAGGACTGGGAGAATCTGCAGTTGCCTACCTCGATGATGTGGCCAATTTTTCTGATTCATGGGCAGAACATCTGGAGCACTTGGAAAAAGTCTTTGAGTGCATCAGGCAGGCAGGACTAACTGTTAAGGCTAAAAAGTGTCAAATAGGCCAAAACAGAGTGACTTACCTTGGACACCAGGTGGGTCAAGGAATGATAAATCCCCTACAGGCCAAAGTGGATGCTATCTAAAAGTGGCCTGTCCCAAAGTCAAAGAAACAGGTCCAATCCTTCTTAGGCTTGGCTGGATATTACAGGCCATTTGTACCACACTACAGCCATATCACTGCCCCACTAACAGACCTGACCAGAAAGACACAGCCAAATGCAGTTAAGTGGACTGATGAGTGTCAGAAGGCCTTTAACCTGCTTAAGGCAACGCTCATGTCTGACCCTGTGCTAAGGGCCCCAGACTTTGACAAAGCATTCCTAGTAACCACCGATGCATCTGAGCGTGGTGTAGGAGCAGTTTTAATGCAGGAAGGACTGGATCAAGAATTTCATCCTATTGTGTTTCTCAGCAAGAAACTGTCTGAGAGGGAAAGTCACTGGTCAGTCAGTGAAAAGGAATGCTACGCCATTGTGTATGCCCTGGAAAAGCTACGCCCATATGTTTGGGGACGGCGTTTCCAGCTACAAACCGACCATGCTGCACTAAAGTGGCTTCATACTGCCAAGGGAAACAACAAAAACTTCTTCGATGGAGTTCAGCTCTCCAAGATTTTGATTTTGAAATTCAACACATCTCAGGAGCTTCTAACAAAGTAGCTGATGCACTCTCCCGTGAAAGTTTCCCAGAATCAACTGGTTAAAAATTGTCCTTGAAATGTGAAAAATCTTGTAGTTTTACGTAATTAGTAGTATATGTAAAGGTGCATGTGTTTTATTAATCTGTTTATTCCAAAGTTCTAGGAAGAAATCACCGCCAGGGTGGTTCCACACTGTCTGAGATTTGGGGGGGGTGTCATAAACAGATAGTTAAGGGTTAATGTCTCTTTTACCTGTAAAGGGTTAAGAAGCTAAGTAAACCTGGCTGACACCTGACCAGAGGACCAATAAGGAGACAAGATACTTTCAAATCTTGGTGGGGGGAAGTTTTTTGTTTGTGCTCTTTGTTCTGGGGGTTGTTCGCTCTTGGGGCTAAGAGCGACCAGACGTCAATCCAGGCTCTCCAAATCTTTCTGAATCAGTCTCTCATGTTTCAAACTTGTAAGTAACAGCCAGGCAAGGCGAGTTAGTCTTATTTTTGTTTTCTCAACTTGTAAATGTTCCTTTTTGCTGAGAGGATTTTACCTCTGTTTGCTGTAACTTTGAATCTAAGGCTAGAGGGTGTTCCTCTGGGCTATATGAATCTGATTACCCTGTAAAGTATTTTCCATCCTGTTTTTACAGAGAAAATTTTTACCTTTCTTTCTTTAATTAAAAGCTTTCTTTTTAAGAACCAGATTGATTTTTCCTTGTTTTAAGATCCAAGGGGATTGGTTCTGGACTCACCAGGAATTGGTGGGGGAAAGGAGGGGGGGATGGTTAAATTCTCCTTGAGTTAAGGTCTAAGGGTTTGGATCGGTGTTCACCAGGAACTTGGTGAAAAAGCCTGTCAAGGCTGCCCAGGGAGGGGAAGGTTTTGGAGGGGACAGGAAGTGTTCCAGACACTGAAATTTCTGGATGGTGGCAGTGTTACCAGATCTAAGCTAGTAATTAAGCGTAGAAGTGTCCATGCAGGTCCCCACATCTGTACTCTAAAGTTCAGAGTGGGGGAGGAATCTTGACAGGCACCATGAAGAACCTTGAGTTCTGCTCTGAAGCAGGGGAAAATGGATAATGACTCCCAACCTAAGCAGCAGGTACCATCTCCAAGAGCTGCAGCTGCAGACGGCCAAGTCCCAGAAGAGAAATCAGGTATCATGGGAGGAGTGGGGCTAATAGAAGGGAAAACCTATCAGGGATTTGTGTTTTGTTTTGTTGGGGAGTAGGGAAGGGAGAGGAGGTAGAAGAGAGAGTATAAGAAAAGATATGAAGCTGACCTGTCTGGCAGTGACAGAGAAAATGGAATGGTTCATGCCTGGGTGACTTTCATAGGTGACAGATTCAGACACTAAAAATTTGCAGTAAGCTACCTCTGGATATGAGTACAGGTAAGAACAATGATTGTCTGGTTGGCAATGGATAATTCTAAGGATTTAAAAAAAATTAAAAAAAAATTAAACTTCTGTGAAAGAAAAGATAATTGACTCCGTTACTGTCTAGCTACAACTGTAAATGTTGCAATTGCAATTTTAGGTTTTCCTCAACTCTTAACTCTGATGCACAGTATGAAACTGCTTCCTTACTCTGAACAAGACTCTGAAAAATTAATGTTTGTTGTAACTGTTTTTTTTAATTTCAGAAATGAAGATTAATACCTACCACATGGAGCAAACTGTTTTGTTTAGTAATAATGTCATGTTGTAAGCACTAAAGAGATACATAGTGTACAGTGTGTGCTTGCTGGTCGATGGGCACTTGTATATAGCTGCCAAAATCACAAACACCAGGTGCCAAGACCGGGAATAGCACCTTTATTTTATTTAGTTCCGCTCATTTTTACCTTGTCATTTTCATGTCAACTTGCAGCAGAAGGAATGAGAGGGAGGGACAGTAGGCAGTATTATGGTAAGCACCAGTGACAAGTGTGTACTGTAGGTCTCTCTCTGAGGTCTCCCTCCCCTGAAAACATGAGTTATTATAGCTTCCACCTACAGAACTGTAGCACTTAATGCTTTTAGCTCTGGAGGTTCTCCAGGTCCCCTGGTGTGACCTCCAAGATGGTAGCCATCACTCAAGTATTTAAAGTATCCAGGGAAACCCCTTAATGTCAGAAATCAGTCTGAGCTACAAAACGTAAACATGGGTCTAGTTATCCAACCCTTAAATGAAAGGTCTCTGGATCTGGGATTTTTGTTTTTCCAATGACTGAGGTAGAAGCCTACTAGAAAACTCAGCTACAGGTTCAGATTCTGAAGCTACTTACCACTCACTCTCATGTCTCTCCAGGGCCAGTGCTTCCATTTAGGTGACCTAGGTGGTCGCCTAAGGCACCAGGATTTGGGGGGGGGGCAGCATTTTGCCACCCTCAGTGGCAATTCGGCGGCGGGGGGTCCTTCCGTGCTCCGGGTCTTCGACGGCAATTCTGTGGTGGGTTCTTCACTCGCTACGGGATACGCCGTCGAAGTGCCCTGAAGACCGGGAGCGTGGAAGGACCCCCGCCTAGGGCACCAAAAACCCCGGCGCTGCTCCTGTGTCTCTCCCTCCCAAAAAAATGCCACACACTTAGAATGTTTTGTTCAGATTTGGGCCTAAATCTAAACAATAAACATTTGTAATAGTTCACTGGTGAAACACAACTAAAAAATTAGGACCAGAAGCGTAGGCAATTAATGGTGAAAACGTCAGAAAGAAGAACCAAAGCAACATAAGGAAAGATGCTGGAAGAGACTGTTTCCCCCTCTTTACTGAGAGTGAGTACCAATAATCATGGCAGAGTGCATTCTGACAGAACTGGGCAAGCCTTCATCATTTCTGCTCTGTGGGTCCTCAAACAAAAACTCATTGTCAAAATGGGTGCAACAGATTACCAGCAGTTTGAATGTATTCTATTAATTCCCATGAAGCAAATATATTTTCAGCAAAAGGAACACTCTAAGGGCCAAAGACTGATATCCATATTTAGGCAGAAGGTCCCAATAAAGGCCATGAGAGTTTTACCAGAATGAAGAGTAGGTAAGGAAGACTACAGAATTTGACCCTAAGTGAAACAGCAATGTTGAAGTGAGAGTGAATACAACTAAAGAAATTGTGAGAGATGACAGACTTCCATATTTAACATCCTCTCAGAAATATAGAAAAGAAATAAGGTTCTTGAAAGAGAAGATTAAGAACAATAATACTCTTTCAGGACTAAGAGTGAATCTCATACTTTGAAAAACAAATCAGAGGTCCTAGAAGCATGAAACCTCAGAGAAATGAGAACTAGGACAATTTGCATCCTTAACAGAACTACATATAAAACAGCTTATCAGTCAGACTGACTCATTTAAAAGAAAAACGACTTATCCTACAAGTGGCATTGGAAAAAAAATCCTTAGATTTGTAGAGAGAAATGGGTCTTTTTTCTGGATAATTTGGATGGTAGGCTATACAAGAGAAGAGCCTCTGCAGGTGCTTTGAGGGAGGTGAGAGAAGGAAAAAGTTTGCCCCAGCCTTTTTGGCAATCCTAAAGGTGTTTGAACAAGATCAGATACCTTATTTAGTGGCAAAGTTTGAAATTGAAAATTTCTTCAAATCATCAGCAAAAAACTTGGATCCATATAAAGCTTATTGATTAGTGTTTTATTGGCAGCTGTCTGAATATTCAAGCTGGCACGATTACTGGTACTTCCTGTAAGTATGTCAAGGAAAACACTACACTGGTTTAAATTGGGAGTCTATTATACAGAATTCTAATTAATGATTGGGATAACATGGGTCAGGCTCACACACATCCTGAGGACAGATGGGGTTGTACTGAGGCATGTAAGGGTTCTACATATTTTGATAATACAGCTAAGTCTAGATGGCTATTATGAAATTACTTCATACATATATATATATATACACACACACATACCCACACACACCTCTACCCCAATACAACGCGACCCCATATAACGCGGGTTCACATATAAAATGGTAAAGCTCTGTCACATTGCTCTGAGCAGCGGACCTGACCAGAGCTGAGGGGTTTGATAAGGGGCAGATGTCCTCGGGGGTGGTCAGGGGCCATGGTGGCGGGCAGGAACTGTGGGAGGACACTTTTGGGGGCCCCGCAGTCCCAGAGTGGCCCAGGAGATTAGCGGGGGGCCGGGAGCTGCCTGCTCTGCTTCCCTCGCCCTGGCACCAGCCGTATCACTCGGGGGAGGGGGGCTGGGGGAAGGGATCCCCCTCGCACTCACCAGCAGCGGCGGAAGCCGAGCAGCCCGGCCCCAGCCCGCTCCGCTCCACCAGCTCCCAGCTGCAGCGCTCTACTTCCCACCGCAAGTGAGTACAGGGGGAGTCCTACCTCCACACTCTTACTGGTGGCAGGAAGCGGCGTGCTGCGGCTGGGAGCTGACAGACTGGAGCAGGCTGGGGCCGCCTCGCTCTGCTTCCTACCGCCGGTGAGTGCAGGGAGCGTCCTTTCCCCAACCTCCCCGCACTCACCATCAGCAGGAAGGGGAGCAGCCCAGCCCCAGCCAGCTCCCAGCCGTGGTGTTCCGCTTCCCACTGCAGGTGAATGCAGGACCTTTCCTCAGCCGCCCCCCAGTGACATGGCTGGGGCCGGGCCTAGGAAAGCGGAGCAGGCTGGAGTCACATCACTCCGCTTCCCGCTGCAGGTGGGGGAGGGGCCGTCCTTTCCCTGAATTCACCAACGGTGGGAAGCGGAGCACCATGGCTAGGAGCTGGCAGAGTGGAGTGGACTGCGGCAGCGCTGCTCTGCTTCCTGCCATTGCCGGTGAGTGCCTGTAGGGGGCGGGATGGATGGGGGTCAGAGCAGTCAGGGGACAGAAGGGTTGGGTAGGGGGTGAGGTCCTGGGGATAATTAGGGAGGAGGGGTCTCTGGAGGAGGCGGTCAGTGAACAAGGAACGGGGGCAAAGCAAGTTTGATATAACACAGTCTCACCTATAATGTGGTGAGATTTTTTGTCTCCTGAGGACCGCGTTATATCGGGGTAGAGGTGTATACTATATTTAGAATGTGAAGGATTTGCATTTATTACCAAAAATGGGAAGCATCAGAATAGAAATCAACGTGGAATCATTACACTAACTTCATTTTTTTTCAGCTCCTGACAATGTTAAAATGAAAAAAGTCTGTTTAGGATTTATATGGTTTTATCAAGTAGCTCTAACCAGAAGGAAAGGATATTATTAACATAGGACTCAAGAAACCTGTATTCAGTTCCCACCTCTGCCACAGACTTTCTTAGTTTGTGTCACATTGTCATAGACTTCGATGGGAAATTGAAAGCGCTCAGCATCTTGAAATAAGACCACTAATATCTGAGTCTTAATTTCTCATTTGCAAAGTGAGACCACTTCCAGAGCAGGGATGTAGTAAAGAGGAATTCATTAATGTTAGTAATAAATAGCTACTGGGTATCTGATTGATAAAGCTGCATTAATCTTTGGAAACTTTATACAATATTTATATGAATAATAATTTGAACTGATAATTTTTGAGGTAAATGTTCCCCTGATCCTGCACTACTGAAGTCAATGGGATTTTTACTATAAACTTCAGTGGGAACAAGACCTGGGCCTGAGTGAACATTCCAAGATGTATAGTACCAGAGATGTATCAGGAGTAGAGCTGGTTAAATAACAGGCTAAAATATCTGCAAACATTTGTCCACTGAAATTCAAAATATTGATAAAAACATCAGAATTTTGCATTTCAAAAGGTGACTAAAAGACCAGGTAAAAATTATTAGAAGATGCAATGGCTATGCCTGTAGAAATGGAGGGATTTGGGAGCATGGTAGGAATTTAACTCATGTAGCCACTACTAAGTTCCATCATCCATGTAGGAGGGCACAGCCTGGAAAAAATGGTTCCATTCCTTACTACTTTGTGCTAAGTATATTTACATTGTTTTGGGAGATGATCTGACTGTTCTGAACTAGATACAAAACACAATATATGTTTATAATGAAGATTATCCTCACACTAGTAGAAAAGTAAAGTACCTATAAATTTCCTAGAAACAATCCCCCAAAGATGTTAAAAAAACAACCACCACAATCACCAGCAGCCAATACTTATCAAGCTCCCTCGGAGATGGGAAAGACAATGAAGCAAAGACACATTCTTCCCTAGCTTGCCCAGTAGGAAACAAGAGAAACAGTAAAAAAAAAAAAAAAAAAGAATAAAGATGACCCAAGACTACATCAACATATGAGAGCAAAGAGTGACTAGATAGAACACCAGCACAAAGGAACAAATTCACCTGTTTTCTCTTAGCCTACATAGATTCTACACAAGGCGTTGTACAACAGTGGTACTAGTACTGAGGAAATTCTGAGGTATGTATTTCCAGGATCAAATAGACCAATTCTAACTTTGCATCAGCATTTAAGTGGCAAGGTGACATCTGGTCAACATGGACCCAGTGCCACACAGGACATCGCAGGTAAGCAGGCCGGTCATTCTTAGCATCATACAAAGCAGTGTGGGATAGCAGTTGGTAGACTGATGAACTACTGGTAATGAGCAGTATGTGGACACAAATGTTAGTCTGCCCTAACTCAAAGCTCAATCCATTTAATATACTTTCAAATTGGACTATAGAATATGTATTAACTGGCCCACAGGTACACTAAAAATTGTGTTGTGTGCACATGGGTCACTTGAATGTGCACTAATTTGTAGACAAGTCCAAGGTATGATTCTTTTTAGAAGGTAGCAAAGTTGTATAAGTATCCATTGAATTATCTGGTTCATAAATGACTAGCACATGAACTACTTACTTTGTTCCAATAAAACTGAAAAATACACACATTAGGGTATTTATTCAACTTGGGATACACACAACAACTTGCCAAGGTGCATATAAGATCTAAATAAATAAATAAATAATAAAAATAAAACATCTGAAGACAATTAAAATTAGCAAAATTAAATAAAATATAGCACTGGTTTTCCCTATTTCTCCCCATAAAAAAATCCAAAAAAACAAAAAAACCTACACCTACTTTGCCACTGTTTTATTGTCATTGACTAATGTAGGTTCTCTCTGTTAGGGCTCAAATTTATTATACTTGAATAAAGACAGCTCCTCTAACGCTCAGTGCCTCAGGACGTAGGAACTATATTGATTTCAAGAAAAGAATTAATCAAAGTTTATATGCATAAGTACCCTTTAGTGCAACTCAGAATGACATTGCCATTTTTCCTTTGCTTGTTCATTCAGTAGGGCATTTGCCAAGACTAGAAAACATCTCTCTTATTTGTATACTATTTTCATTCAGTTTTACCGCAGGTAAAAGAAAGGGTTTTTATTTAATTTTATTTAAAAAGAAAATCATATGACTGATACTGTTTGTCACAGAACTGATACATTGATTGCCACAGTAAAATGCATGTGCTATCCAGTAGCATGTTTACAGATCTATAATTGTTTGTCAAAAAACTCAGCGGGAGTAACTTATTTAACAGAGGGCATTGCAATACAAAAGCACAACCCCATGCATCCTTTTCCCCATATGGAAAATATGCCTCTTGGAACAAATATTTTTATGTTTGATTTTTAGTTGAGTTGTTAAGAAGTGTAACAATGTGATATTTTTAAAATATTGAGAAATCATAAAACTTCTTTAGTGGGAAGAAGGATCATAATCATATTTACAATTACCAGTTATAAATGTGTATTAATAAAAGTTGACTTCAAGAACCCTTGCACTCTATAATAATAATAATTATTATTATTATAATTTGATAATTTGAGCCTATTGGAGGACCAGAAAGTTTATTGCTGGCACTGATAGCTCATTAGGAGGATACATACTTCCCCTAAAATGGCTCATTATACACACATTCATCGTAGTTGGACACAGTATCCCCCAAGTGTTTTTCCAACCCTCTGTCCATAAACACTGCGTTTGTCCACTGCTCCTCCAACACATCGATATGAGTCATCCTTCCAAATGCTTGTCCTCCTTTCCAATCTTTCCAAAACCCTTACTAAAAAAGTCTTGTTTTCTCACTCTTGCCTGTTCATCCACAATCAATTGTTTAATTATAGGGTGTGGGTGCTGTAGTCTGTTAAGTTTTCAGTGTGTTCACCTTGCAGCCAGACTAATCAATACTTCTGGAGTAGCTTAATCTGCCCCCCTTGACTTAGATATACCTCTGAGCCAACTAGCACCTTTTGTGTCCCTGACTGCTTTTAACAATACCGATTGAGCACAGATCCCTACATTAATGGTGCAATCCTGCCCCTCTTGAGTGCAGTAGACTCACAGAGCTCAGGGCAGTTGGTGCAAAACTAATATTAAATAATTAAAAATCTTGTGTATGCACAAATTCCAAGTTGCACCCATAAATGGGTGTCCTAATGAGTACCTGCACCCAAGAAAATTATATTAATATTTGCAAATAGCTTTGGAGATAAGAATCTCCACATAAATAATATAGTATGATTGGAACCTAGATACCATGATAATAGGTGCCACAGACATACCTAGGACAGATAGCTTTAATTTTGAGTGTGCATAGCCTCCAAAAATGACTTTTATACTAATGACTGTCAATCTACAGTAGTGTGCTAATTTAATCTATGGTACCATGAGGTCGGCCAGTCAAAGGGTTAATAGATTTGTAAATAAAAAAAGAAAGATATTGGAGCTTTAACATGTAGTATTTAAATAGACATTTAATCAGGGCAGCTAAGTCATAATGACACTAATTAATCAAGATGTGAAAACACATTTGCCTTAGAACAAACCAGAACCATTAAACTCTGAAGGAGATTAATTGTGTTTATCAAAAAACATTGTAACATAATTCTTACAGGACAATGTCAAACAGCCTGTAGAGTCTATGACCCCTACTGCTACAATTTTTTCTCAGGCAAAACTCTTGTCACAGTCAATGGAATTTTCTGGGTAAGAACTACAGGATCAGACTCTAGTTGGATAAATAGAAGCCCCAGACTGCTTTCGATATAGCACACTGGGGGAAGTAGAGGAGAATTTTTGTTTCCAACAATAGTAATGCAAAAGTAATATTCCTAGAATAGTCTTTTGTAATCATGGTAAAATAGGTTGAATAGTAAATCAGCATATATATATATATGGCAGCATGCAACCCTCTAGAATTAGACTTCAGTCTGAAACCCTATTTTATATAGCTCCACAAGTGGAATTCACAGCATAGTGAGATCAAGTTTTCTGATGTCAGGGTGTTACGTTTGGGTGAAAGTGGAATTCTATCAAAAGCCAGGAAGACAGTTGACCTTACTAGTGAGGCAGGGATGAGGAAAAAAATACCAATAAAAATTACTATAGCACTGAGTCTCTGTTGTGAGAATTATTAAACAATAGTTAGTAAGAATCATTTGTAAGTTGCAATTTTTATGGTTGATTGCTTGGGTAATACGATATAATCCTTTAGCCTTTCTATATAAGTTAATTAAATCAGGATAGTTTAATACAGACTACTTGCAACATAATACTTGCAATTACTGCACCACTCCTTCCTCAGTATTTTAATTTTTGTTTGAAGCCATTTATGATCACATTTTGTCATGCCAGCAGGAGTAAGGAGGACCAGGACACATGCATGCTTGCCACAGATGTAGGCACTTTATTATTCAAGTAACACAGGAGAATCATCACTATTTCCAGGTGTAGTGGTACCTGCAACATGAACTCTTAAAGTGAGTTCAAATACATCTCCTCTCTTACCTATAGAAACCATCTTTTCAAATTACAGCCATTTATACCTTTTATGGACCAAAACATAAGACCAGTTTGAATGGGCACAGCAGGTATAGATGTAGTGTGTGTTACATCTATAACACACTACATCTGTAACACACACTACTTTCATCCCTGTACAGGCTACCCGTATTATGGTTAACTGCGCAAGGTGATGAGTGTAAGCTGTCTCCACAGGGCTGTTACATGTCGCACCCCAGGAATGTGGGTACAGGTGTGCTAAACTGGCGAGCTTGTGGATGTACACTTGGCACAACATACTTGCCTCACCTACCCCTAGCTCTGACAGGAAGGGGGAAACCAAGAAGCAAATCTTGGATTCTCACGCGGTCTTTTGGTACGTTGTTGGGGCAGCACAACAAAATGTTACCCCTTGTTTGGGAATTTGGCCCCATGTTCTCAACTTTTAATGCAAATATTAGTATAGCAAAATCCCAAAGAGGCTTGCATTTTAACGGTAACTGAGAGTGAGAATAGAGTTCCTTGCCTGAACCTCCAACCTGACTTCTCCTTCTTGTCTTTGGGCTGGTGTTTTTTCTTGCTCTCACTTCTTTTTCTGTCTTAGATCATCCTATCCTATTCTGTGGGCTTCTCAATTACAGAGTCTTATAATGAAATTACACTGTTTGGCAATGCTTGTTCAGTGCCAGAAGGAAGGAAACAAGCCCCACCTATACTCCTTCATTCAATTTTTCCACCACTTATTTTTTTCTTTGTTTTATCCTCTTTCAAGTTGTAGGACCCAGATGGTCCTGGTGCCCTGAAGTATTGTGGTGTTGGCAAGAAAGTGATTATTAGAAGGGCTTGTGTGGTTCAACAGTGGTAAATGTTTTATTATCAATAACTCAGATGTATCAAAGTAAGAATCTGCACTATTTCCAGACATTAAGTGCAAAATACCAGCTAGACACCATTTACAGAAAACATACAGAGTGGTACACAGCTGCATGTCTTTTGTAGATTACGTAGTGCTTATGAGGGAGAGAAAGTGGAAGAATATTTAGAGAGATGGGTTGCATACTTGAAAGAAATGGCATGAAAATCAGCAGAAATAAAACAGAGTATATAGTCTATAGATTTGATGATACCTCGAAGAAAGACCACAAGACTGTAAGTCTGAGGAGACAGCCACTACAAGAATTTCAAGTATCTAGGTTTGATAGTACAGGATAATGGTGAATTCAGTGATGAACTTATAAGCAGAACAGGAAAGGCATGGACTAAATGGAGAGAAGAAAGCAGAGTGATCTGCGATAGGAGAATGCCTATCAAACTGAAAAGTAGTATGTAGAGCCTTCACTTTCATATGGCTCCAAAATGGGCACTGAGGAAGAAACAGGAGCAGATCTTGAATACAGTGAAAATGAAAATGTTAAGATGGACGTTTGGAGACAAAAGGATGGATCACGTTCAAAACCAATTATAGAAAAGCTGAGGGAATCCAGGCATGGATGGTTTAGGCAAGTGAAACGAAGATGAGAAGAGATAAGGTCAGAGAAGGGCTGGAAGACCCAAAACTCGATGGACAGATGTCATACAAAACGATATAATTAGCAGCAGAGTTTCCAAAGAGCTGCTTCAAGACAGACTGGAATGGAGAAGGACGCTAAGAGCCAACCCCATATAGATGAGACTAAAGCTAGAAGATTATGATAGCTGGTAATTTGCAGTAACTGAAACATGGGACAGTTTAATCCCCACATTGGTTTGAGACATGTAATTCTTAAAACAGGAAAAACATTTTGCTGATATTTGTATTGTGTCAGAATAAATACTAGGTCAGTTGTCATTCAGCAAGACAATTGGTAGTTAGCATCTGGAAGAAAAGGAGACATGCAAAGAGAACCAGTATGTGGCATGTAAAGAGAACCAATACGTGGTGTGTTAGGCCAAAGGAACTCTCAGCTTCAAGGAAAGACCATGTTTTTCCTGTATCTGAACTACAGCCAATGTTGTAGTAAAAACAGTTGTTTCGTTATGAGAATTAAAGTGAGTCTTGCTAAGTGTACAATGTGGCAAGACAATCGAATGTTACATGCTGCCATATGACAATGAAGGATCTTTAGGGAATCATTCATTATTATTATTTAAAAACCTCAAGGCATAAGCTTACAAAAGTGGCTAATGATTTTGAGAGCCTTGATTTTTCAGATACTCAATTTGAAACATCTGAAAGAGGCCTGATTTAAAAAAAAAAAAAAGTCCACAGCCAACTTCTAAAAATACCTTATAAATTATCTCAAGTTTTGCACAGAAAGTTTGTGGCACCTAAAATCACTAGTGACTTTTAGAAATTTCAGCCTTAAAAATATTTGGAATTCTCAAGATATGCATGTAGCTCCCCTATGTAATCTCATATTCATATTGCTCTTACACTTTAGCTCCCTCCCTATTCTCTCCGATTCTTTGACACACTCACTTGTTGTTCCCTATTTTAGATTTTAAAAAGTTGTATCAATGCAGTGGCACTGGACTACGGCAGAAGGGGCGGGGCCTTGGGAAAAAGGGGCAGGCCAGGCCAAGCTAGCCTCCCCAAGCTTGTGGTTCACCCATAGCTCACGCTTCTCTCATTGGTGCTGTTCATCCACCTCCCTGAGAGGCAGTAGCTATGTCAACAGGAGAAGTTCTCCCATCAATATAGTGCTATTTCCATAGGGGTTAGCTACATCACTTGGGTATATAGATGTGTAGTGTAAACCTGGGCTAAGTCTCTTTTGGGCAGGGACCCCATCTTACTCTGTCTTTATAAAACAATTTACAAAATGGGGTTCCAGTCCACCATAATACAAATTAAACAGTTACAATAATGTTGGTCATAGGCAAGAATGTAGATCAACCCATACTTGCTTTCAGCATGGTTAAACTTTCGGAATACGGATCCTAAATGATTGCTTACACAATTAGGTGAGTTCTGAACTGACTGAATGAAAACCTAGGACCGGAGACTGAGCAAAGACAAGGATTCTTCAAATTTTATCACAAGAACTTCTCTTCTGCTAAGTATAATATTTTTCAGATGCTAACCACTGTTGGTAACAAGACTGAAAAGTTCTACAACTACAGTCAGACCTCCCACAGGGTACTAAAGTCCACTATATATTTTGCAGTAGGCTCCACATGCTTATTGCACCACTCTGTTTTCACCAGTACAGATATAATTTCTGGACAGGAACAGTTCATAGAATTTGATCTTACATTTTATCCACTTTCCATGTCCCAAACTCAGCATAGCATAGTAAGATTATTTCCCAAAAGAGAAAGCTATCTGTTTACAAACTCACAGCTTCAAACAGCTCCACCAAGCATATGTTAAAACCCACCTCAAACCATATCTCCAAACAACATTCAAATACACCAAAGTTCATAGTACAAGTCACATGCCATGCAGAGGTAATCAGAACCAGCAAAAAATATTTTTTCATAGGAGGAAAAGGAAAATTACTGCCAAGTATGATACACATCAGCTATTGGTTTATCCAGCTTTTTTCTACAGGGTATAGCTTGTAATATAGTATTAGCTTTGCCACAAAAACGTGAAATATGTGCCAAATAATTTAACTGAAGATAACAAGTCCTCAGAAGCCAGACTAATTTTAGGTCTAATAACTGAATTAAGTAATTCAGTAATTAAATATCCTATTCAAAGTCAGTGGGTTTGTTTGGGGTTTTTTTTTTTGGTATGGACTTTAGTAGGAATTGGATTTGGTCCTAAATTGACTTCTGATAATAATAAAGGATAGTATTTATCCATAGTTTTCCAAAGAAACATAAATACAACCTTTACAATGACTTTTTATGCATCCTTTATAGACCAACAATTAGTCTATCATACTCCCAGTCCGCTAAATAATAAATGCAGTTTTTCATTCTCAAAACACTTACCAAGTTTAAGTATGTTGGTTTTGGGTTGAAATAGGGGTTTGTTTCAAGCTCATCTCCCACTCCATCATTTCTTGTTAGTTACCTGACCAATGTTGCTTTTCTGTTTCTCTTGGATTTCCATGTGATTGCCATGCTGGAATACTTTACATTGTCTTTTGCAATATTAATTTGATCTTATTTACTTGCACTTTTGCTTTTGGAAGCAGAATTGTTTACCACAGAATACTTGTCGATTTCCTGCCTTTATAATGAATGAAGAAAAGGCTGACTTTAGTTCTAGTAAAAACTTCAGTTTGTGTTTATGACAATGAAAGCTGAGATGCTTCTGGGCTCCTGATTTGTACAGTAGCTATGGGAAAAATTAAGTATAGGGACAAAGAAAAAGAGCATAAGCAACCAAGAGCTCAAGAACTAAAGCGGTTCTGATATATTACTTCTTGGCTGATCCTGGATCATGAAGGGAAGCCCCTTGTTAGGAATAGCTAGTTACTTCCCTTGGGTATTTGACACTTTACCCATATGGTCTGATGTTTTGTCCTGTGTTAATTGCTCTGACTTTCTCAGGAATAAAAAGATCCAACACAGTTATCTGAGCCATTGTGGTACAGCAGCTCTGAAAGCATAATAGGAGCCCTTTTCTTTCCAACATGGAGCTGGCATGGAAACTTGGAGAAAGAAGTAAAATAATTCAACTGGCTTTTCATCTTTATATAATTAAAGTTAGCATTGGTAGGAAAGTCAATTTTCATTCATTCAAGCTTATTGGCTTTTCCGTCTGGGTTTTCCAAGAGATTCTTTGACAGTTTAGGACTATGAGTCATATGTGCAATGGCAAGATGTGGGTGGAGAGGGAAAAATATTCAGACCACTTTGGAATCTGATGAAGAGCAAAGCAGGGGGATCTTGTATCTATGCCCACCATTACCAGTTACGGCCTCACACATAATTGGGTAGATACAGCACACAAGCTAGGGTTGTAATTCAATTCTTTTTGGTTTTAAGTTTGATTGGTTTTGTAATGTTTCCATCTCAACTGGGACTTGTCTGGTACAATAAAGTAAAAAATAAAAACAAACTACAGAATAGCTGCCACAAGCTACCTGGAAAGAAAGAGCAAAGGGATTAATTTCAAGGCAAAAACAACAAGCTTGCCCACTGAGTTTTACCTCAGGTGAACCACATGTTTCATCCCATTTGTGTGTGTGTGTGTGTGTGTGTGCGCGCGCGCGCACACACACGCGCTAAAAAAAGATATAGGGAAAAAAAGCAATTTCAGATTAACTCCGGCTCACAAGCTTGTCAGCAGAGGAATATTATCCATGCTATGTGCAGAATTCACTCAAAATAGCAGTGGCTTTGGTACATATAACTTCTTGGTATTACAGCAAAATAGAAGGGGAAAAAAAGAGGTTTTGGAATTAAAGTTCAGTTTCTGGGATGATTCCTCATGATTTCTACATGGGGAGTTTTTTATTTGAGGCATTCAGAGTTAGCAGCTTACTTATATAATCTAGTACTGATTGATTTTTCATTAAAAAAGATACAGAAAGCCATACAGGAAGGTAAAGAGGAAAAAGGAAATTATAGGAAAAGTAAGCATATGAGTATGAATACAATGAATATTTAACTGCATATATATACACAAAGGAGATATTGCAACTCACTGGTTAGCATATACAGAAGTGTAAAATGAGGCTTATGAAAAAGCAACACAGGGATGGAACTTGTAAAAACTAAAGATTATTTTTTACACCCATTACTCTCTGTTCTCAAAAATGTAATCCATCTGAGATTCTCTGCCATTATAGAGGTTCTATTTAATTCTAATCTGCCTCTCCCCAGCCTTGGAACAGCAACCCTGCAATCTTTTAAAACATCTACATTCAACTCCAGAAGTATCTGTAAGGATTTTTGTATATTCACAACCCATTTGACAAGGTTGTTGGGAAGTTTAGGTAGATACTATTCATAAAGTAAGATTCTTAAATGCAGCATACAAGTTGGTGCCTAAATATAATGATGGGCACAGCAGAGAAGACATGGATTTACAGCACAAAGTGATATTGTTATACTTTGGAAATCAAAGAAAATGGTCAAGATGGTGAAAACCTGTGCTGTATAAAAGAATGCTTACAGAAGGATACAAGGTGACGAGGGACAGGATGAAAGGTAACAGAGGAAATCTGTAGTTTTATCAACAGTATAAAATGTTACAGTATTTCTCAGAAAGTAAGTCACAAGGACCCTCTCACCTCATACACAGTGAACAAGCAATTGTACTGCTTTACTGTTCAAGGATAGCTCACTGGTTTGAGCACTGGCCTGCTGAACCCAGGATTCTGAGTTCAGTCCTTGAGGGGGCCACTTAGGGACCTGAGGCAAAATCAGTACTTGGTCCTGCTAGTGAAGGCAGGGGGCTGGACTTAATGACCTTTCAGGGTCCCTTCCAGCTATATGAGATAGGTATGATGAGCTTTAGGAGCAGAGGGGTAAGGGAGGAGACAGATTCTTACTTCTGAGTGAGGTCAGGACAGCTCTGCAGCACTTTTGTGGCCTCTACTTCAGTCATTAGTTTGGAACACAGGATGGCAGATGTAGTGTGTCCAGGAAGCCTAAACTGTAGGAGAGGATAGGTGCACCAGACACTCAAATTGCAACTCCATAGAGGAGCAATAGACACATAGGCAAACACATCTTAGTATTAAACAGATTTGAAATATTCTGTTTTGTGTTAGTTTGACAAACATTTCTATTTGGGCTAACCAGTCCTAAACTAAATATTTTGGTTTGTTTTCTCCAATGGGGGAAAAATTAAAAAAAAAATCACCAAAATTTTGCAGAAATTTCATTTGTCATCAAAAATTATCCCCAAGAGAAAACTCCTAACCAGCTCTAATTTTGGAGTTTGTGCCTAACAATGCTTTGGAAATGTGGACCCATTGCCCAATCCAAATTCAGTCTCAAAAACCCCTTTTCATGCACTAGGTGGGATACTGCTTTGCAGGTACAACTCATTTTCGCTTTCTCCATGAGAAGCAATTTGGATATCTTAAAGCATTTTATATCATCTGGTGATATTAATGTTATATTTAAATATCAAGTAGAATGAGTCAAAGCTAGGGGGAAATATTGTAAAAAATCTTTCAACATTTTGAAAAATGTCTATCTTTGTTAACCACCCTTTGATTTTGAAAAGCAGTAAAAAAAAAATTATTTAGTATAACAAATGTGAAGATTGTAGTGGAGAAACAACCTCTAGATGTACCTATTACACCCCTCACGCTTTACGAGGCACCATTTGTCAAACATGGCTGATGTCAAGTTACTGTCACCTGCTGTTTATGGCAATGCTTATGGACAAAGCCTAATAGTGTCCATCACCTGGTAAAAAGATTGAGTCAGATTTGGAGCTGCGCTATAAAAATGTATAAAAACTGTATGTGTCCTGGCTATTGGGATGTTTACTGTATGACTACATTGGGTTAAATCAAACAGGGCTATTGAGAAATAAACAGGAGTTTAAAGCAATAAATCAAAATAAGACAGTCTTCACAAAACACTTAGCGTTTTTTACATGACAACAGGAGAGCAAATGGCCAAGAGTAAGCTAGCTTGACCTCTCGTGGTGCTCACTAAATTAGTTTTAAGCAGTAAGGTCCAAGCCCAGCAAACTGAGTACACACAGGAATTCTAGCTGGATAAAAAGTGACTCTCTCTCTTTTTAGGGAGCAGGGAGGAATGGGCACACACAGATCCCTGCTAGAGAAAGCTAGGCCGTCCTAGTCACCCATCACAGAAGTGTAGGTTTTAGGAAAGATAGACATTCATCTAGACATTTTTCTTGTTTTAAAATCCTTTTTCTATTATGTTATGCTTGGCTCCTACTGTTAAGATGAGACAACATTCTTGTTTTAAACAGGCTCTTTGGTCACTGTATTGACCGCATGTTACAGACTCTGGAGGAGAAGAACTGCAGGTGAACCTAATCAGACTTCCAGGCTAAGTATGCTTTTTATGTAGAGTACTGTTGCACAGGGCCTGGTCTAGGAGTGGGAGAAAGGCGACTCCATCCCAGAAAGGTAAGGGTGTGACAGCAGTTGGAGTGCACTCAGAGAAGGTCAGAGGTGCAGCCATCACTGTAACCATGACTGAGATATGAACAACACCCCTTCAAGGGAGGAATGAACTTTCCTTTCTTACAAGGGGTGTCAACCATTGTTTAACCAGTCTAATTTTATTTTATCAACTACCAACAAATCTTAGTTTATCAGTTTATGACATAAGCATGTTGACACTGCTGTAATCTAGCCTGGCTGTGTTCTCTATCTCAGACTATATAAATCATTTGGGTTTCTGTAAATAAGAAAGTCAGAGAGCCAACAGGAAGTGTAAGACTGAAAAGTATCATTCAGTTTGTATGGCAATTTCCTGCTGAAACTTAACACTATACAGTGCCATACTTTCCAGTAACACTAATCTTTGTAGCAAGAGGACTGTGCCTACTCTTCACATCATGCTGGTATTTGAAACCCAATGACAGAGATGTCCGGTGGTACCTTAAAGACTAACAGATTTATTTGGGCATAAGCTTTCGTGGGTAAAAAATCTCACTTCTTCAGATGCATGGAGTGAAAATTACAGATGCAGGCATTATATAATGACACATGAAGAGAAGGGAGTTACCTCACAAGCGGAGAACCAGTGTTAACAGGGCCAATTCAATCAGGGTGGATGTAGGCCACTCCCAATAATAGATGAGGAGGTATCAATTCCAGAGAGGCAAAGATGCTTTTGTAATGAGCCAGCCACTCCCAGTCGCTATTCAAACCCAAATTAATGGTGTTAAATTTGCAAATGAATTTTAGTTCTGTTGTTTCTCTTTGAAGTCTGTTTCTAAAGTTTTTTTTGGTTCAAGAATAGTTACTAATAAATCTGTTATAGAATGTTCAGGGAGATTGAAGTGTTCACCTACTGGCTTTTGTATGTTACCATTCCTGATGTCCGATTTGAGTTCATTTATTCTTTTATGTAGGGACTGTCTAGTTTGGCCAATGTACATGGCAGAGGAGCATTGCTGGCACATGATGGCATATATAACATTAGTAGACATGCAGATGATTGATCTTTGATGTTGTGGCTGATGTGGCTGGGTCCTCTGATGATGTCGCTAGAGTAGATATGGGGACACAGTAGGCAACAAGGTTTGCTACAGGGATTGGTTCCTGGGTTAGTGTTTCTGTGGTGTGTGTAGTTGCTGGTGAGTATTTGCTTCAGGTTTGGGGGTTGTCTGTAAGTGAGGACTGGCCTGCCTCCCAAAGTCTATGAGAGTGAGCGATCGTTTTCCAGGATAGGTTGTAGATCATTGATAATGTGCTAGAGAGGTTTTAGCTGGGGGCTGTATGTAATGGCCAGTGGCATACTGTTATTTTCCTTGTTGGGCCTGTCCTGTAGTACAGTGGTTCTCAAAGCCAGTCTGGCGCTTGTTCAGGGAAAGCCTCTGGCAGGCCAGGGTGGTTTGTTTACCTTCTGTGTCCACAGGTTCGGCCGATCGCAGCTCCCATTGGCCGTGGTTCGCTGCTCCAGGCCAATGGGGGCTACGGGAAGCGGTGTGGGCTGAGGGATGTGCTGGCTGCCCTTCCCATTGCCCACTGTGGTTCACCGCTCCATTGGCCTGGAGCGGTGAACCACAGCCAGTGGGATCCGCGATCAGCCAAACCTGTGGACACGGAAGGTAAACAAACCGGCCTGGCCCGCCAGGGCCTTTCCCTGAACAAGCACCAGACTGGCTTTGACTTGAAGGTATAAGTTGTCCCCAGATCTGAAATTGTTGTGGGTGAGGACAAAGTCACAAAGCTCAGCCACCAGGCATGCTGTGACCTCATCAGGGATACTGTTCCTGACAGCTTGTAGTCTATCCTCATGTGGAATATTGGTGTAAAGCGCTTCTACATCCATGGTGGCCAGGATGGTGTTTTCAGAAAGATCACCAATGCATTGTAGTTTCCTCAGGAAGTCAGTGCTGTCTCGAAGACAGCTAAGAGTACTGGTAATGTAGGGTCTGAGGAGAGAGTCCAAATAGCCAGATAATCCTGTGGTAAGAGTGTCAAGTGCCTGGGATGATGGGGTGTCCAGGGTTTCCAGGTTTATGGATCTTGGATAGCAGACAGAATACCTCTGGTCAGGGCTCTGGGGGTGTGTCCATGTAGATTTATTCCCATGCTGTAGCGGAGAGTTCCTTGAGCAAACAGTGTAGTTTCTTTTGGTAAGCCTCAGTGGGATCAGTGGATAGTGGCCTGTAGAATGTGGTGGTGGAGAGTTGCCTGGCAGCCTCCTGTTCATAATCTGACCCGTTCATTATGACTACAGCACCTCCTTTGTCAGCCCCTTTGATTATAATGCCAGAGTTGTTTCTGAGGCTGTGGATGGCAATGCGTTCTGTGTGGCTGAGGTTGTGGAGTATGTGTGTGAGCAGCTGTTTAATTGGTAAGTTTTTTGTGAAGTATTATAGTGCAATCACATCACAAGTGAATTTCATACAAGTGTAATGGCTTGAGTAACAGCAGGCTTTTGGATTTTGATGTACACATTCTTATATTTGTGCTTACAACAATGGGAGCTCACCAGATTTATCTTCAAATGATATTTATTTAACAATCCATTTTCTAAACAATGGCCACTGGAAAAAGTTATCGGTGGGGTGGGGGAGGGGACTTGGAAGGACTGACAAAAAACTAAACATACAGCAAATCCTGGCAAAACTGAACACCTTACAATGGGCAGAAAAATGGTTGTCTTGCTCCATGTCTTAGCAAAGATGCAACAGGAGATATTGTAGTATGGCTTTATATTACTAAAATTACAATACAATTACTGGTACCATGTGATATGTCAAATAATTTAAGCTATAACTGTTACCTAAATAAAGTAAATTTTATAATGAAGTATCCTTTTTTAAAATTGTGATGGTTCATTTCTGCAAAAATGTGCAAAATTCAATGGTATACAGTGGGCTTCCTCATGTTAATTGTTTGTATTTCTAATGATGTATTAGAATGTGCTTCTATTATGCTCTGGATATATATATGTTTATAAAAAACTTAGTGCTATCAAATGTACAAAGTAAACAATAAATATGTATACACGCGCACATGCTCCTTTTGTCTTTGTGATCTATATCTGCTACAAGTAAACTTAGGTTTTAATTGGAACCACAGTAGGCAAAAAAATATTCAGGTACAAGGAATGATTTTTAGACTAATGGTGTTTGTAGTACCAAATCTCTGTAAGATACCTTCTGCTGTTGAAATATCTAATATTGATGTTCTTCTTTATATATGCATGCATAACTGCTATTAATGTCAATAAAACTTATGTGTATATGGAGTTAGATATACAAGGAATAATTTCAGTCTCCATTGGTCTTTCTACAGTTGTTAATACTATATATACCACCAAAATTGTTGCTGCATTGGTCACATAACACTGAATATGTAAGAAACCTAAAGAGGTAAATTATAACATAATTCCTGCGTTACTTATTTTATGTGCCTTATCTCTTATTAAATTTTCTTGATCTATATTTATAATCTTCTTACATTTTATAATCTTTAAACTACAGCGATGGAACAGATGGTTAAGGCATACTTTGCAGTTGACTGCGATAGCTATTAGGTCTTATTCATGGAACTAGAAAATTGAATATCACTCAGATCTGTCAAAAGTAGTAATTTTAAGTGTATGGGCCTAATAAGTTACTGCATAACAGCTGGAAGTTTTGTCATCTAGTACACCACAGTATTTTCTACATAAGACTCACTTAAACAGCTTTTACATAAGAAAATATCAGAATTTAATACCTCTCCTGGGAACCAAAATGATATCTTTGGCAAGTAGGAATTTGGAGCAATGAAGTTCTATAAACATTAAGAGAAGACTGTCATTTGTATGGTCAGTGAACAAAATACTTTTACCTATTGTCTTGCACTTAGTAAATATCCTCTAGGCAACGTACGTGCTTTCATTATCTGTATGCACAATTAAAGGCAGCAGCAGCCCTAGGCACAGGTGGAAACAATGCTTTGGGCAGCAACATCCTGGTTCTGGCCACTTCCAATATGCTCCCATGTGTCTGGCCATGCCACATAGAACAATTCTTATAAGATGAGCCTACAGGAGTGTAAAGTTCCATCAGTTTACCCCTGAGAGGTAATTGCTAATTCAAACTACTCCTTAACAGCTTGTAATGGTGTGGAGATCACTGTAGGTGAGCCCCTTTGTGAATTTCCCCACATCAAGTGCATAAAGAAGTCAAAGCAAGACCCTTCAGAGGATCTTATTCATCTAACAGAAAAGGACAACACAAATGAAAGCTTTAGTTAGCTACTCCACCAGAAACTCTGCCCTTAGATTAATCTTTCTGATGTCTCACCCCTGTAGCCACTGAGTACTTTCAAGCTGAACTTCCAGCCTGGAGTCTGGACCTCAGCAGGATGCCCATCATCCTCTGACAACATGTCACTTGTTGCTGAGCTAGTTCCCAGTAAGTCTTCAGGAGGTTCCCCACCCAATTCATTCTCCTGGGCTGCTCCGGGCCTTGCCTTACAGCTTCTTCTCTCAGGGCCTGTTCCTTTTCTCTGTGAGCCTCTGCTCTTCAGGGAGATGACACTGAGAGCAACTGCCTAACCAACTCCCCTGAGGAACTCCCTCTGTTCTGGCTTCCTGACTGACCCCTCATACATCTTTGTTAGGTCCATAAGCACCTTACCTATTAACTGCCACCCAGCTACTTAGGCAATTAACTATCCACAGGTGGATCTAGGCTGGCTCATTCTCCTTAGCTAGAGCCTGTCACTGGTAGGCTGGGTGCCTGATCCTTCCAGAGACAGCTACCCTATGACACAGCCCACATATATAACCAATGCTGGGTGAAAGAGGTGAAGCTTTCCTCTGAATCAGATTCTTTGAAAAACCCTCTGAAAATGTGATCAGTTTCAGAAAACCCAACAATGGCGAATGGACTTGTGTACTGAGAAGCAAGCTAGTACACTGTATGACCATTCATTTCCAGGTAACTCTGTGTTCCTAGAAAACCTTTTTTGGTTATGGTCTTTATATCTGTAATATCCACTGATTCCACTATCAAAAATAAAATAAATAAAAATTAGGCAACTTGCATTGGCTTAAAGACTATTTTACTGGCTTAGAGTTTGATGCAAATTTTGAAAGGTACCCAGTGAAATCAAAAGAGAGATTCCTATTGACTTCCATGGGCAGTGGATCAGGCCCTTATTGTCTGAATTAAGCAAAGGAGGGCCAATTTAGAGGTCTTAACATGTGCACAGGCCTTGTGGTGGCCTTCTTCATGTGGCCCTAATTTCGTGACTGTGGGTAGCAATGATGCTTATTAAAGGGATTCAATCTAAGCTAAGTTTTCCCTACCTGAAGAGTTTTCAGAAATTATAATAATGTAATGCTTGATAAATACTTGTTGCTTTCTTTAAATGTAAATTGCAAAGTTGAATAGTTTAAATCAAAATCCACTGTGTGCTTTTTTAAAAGCTGAACTCGTCTATATAATGATTGTTTTCCTGATTAGTGTTTTCTCAAACACTTTTCAGACAGTCTGAAGTTTAGCCATATATTTTGCTATTTTATTGAACCACAGCATCCTTCTAAATGTTCCATTTCATTGTTTACCACTCTATTTGACCACACCAAACTGCAGCACTGCTCAATATTGTAGTGCTGTACAGCAGAATTACTATAGTCTCAGTAGAAAAATCAGTTTCAAAAACAGTTGAAACATTGACTTCCCACTTGCACAACTCAACCAATCAAATTTTAATTAAGAATGATTTAAATTAATTGACTTACAGTAACATCATCAAAATGTCATTTGATTAAAAAAAAATCTCATACACCTGTGTCTTAGATTTCTGAATTAAAGGCATATGGCCTTTGTATTATACTCACAAATAGCAGTTTAGAAAGACAATACAGGGATTCCTTTTATCAATATCCTTTCTGTTGTCACAGGTAGAAAGTCATGTTTGTATGAAGATTCTTCTTAGGCTGAATGAATTGAAAAAAATCCCATGGGGAATTGTTTCTGAAATGTAGCACATCTATTGTCAGAAATCACATCTATAATTTATCTTCGATAAACAAATATTTACTAGACTCAGATAAGTGGACCTGTCATACTCTATGATTCTAAGGGCCAGCTCTACAGCAAATTGGCTTATGGGCTTACAGGTTTACTGGAGAGTGTATGTTCTTTTTGCTGCTGCATTATTAAAAACAGCACTGTCTGACACATTTGTGTATAGAGATTTTTATGTGGTCCAGGCAAGATAAAAGGGCTGACACATACTCACTGTTAGACTCTACAGTGTGCTTTGCTCTCTGTGGGAAAGGGGCAAAATGATTAGGGAAGGCATACTTACATGAATAAACAGGAGACGAGGGGGTTCTTATTACTGCTTTGAAGAGGATGAATATTAGTAAAATGCCAGCAGAGTTTTGCAGTTAATGTTAAAAGCCCATATAATGGATGGGCAAAATATAAAAAGTGTATTGAGAGCACACAAAGAGAGAAGAGAAATATTCAAAAGAAGCATTCTTTTTTTATTCAACTCATTAACACTGTTTTGACTTACATCAGGTCTTGTTTACACTGAACAAGATCTGATATAAGTCGAAATGTCAGAGGGCCTGCTCTGATGTTTTATATTCTTTGAATACTCCTGTGAATTTTCCTACCTTGGAGTATGCTTTTAATGCATTTTTGATTGATTTGAGTTTAATCTTTCCTTTGGGGAGGGATGTGAAATTTGGAGAGGTACCTCTCTCCTCCCTCCCTTGGAAATTCTATGAATCATGAACTGAAAATTTGTTTTTACTGAACCAGAATATTTATTAGAGAAAGGGAGGAACAATCTTTCTGGATAAAATCACACCATTTTAACTGTTACAATAAAAACTGGTGAGAGAGGTGTTTTGTTGCTTTCTTTACAATATACCACAGTTTAAGCACACATCTTATACAAAGGAAATTACTTTGGCTCTAGCAAAAAAGCATTTTTTTCTCCCACCCTTTTTAAATTCTTAACTTTTCTAACCAAAAAGTGACAAGAGTTACTTGAAAATGACATTAAATTTTTTAGCTATTCGAATATGCAACAGACTTCTGAAGATTTGGCCACCAATGCTACTGATATGGAAGCATTGTTTAGCACTATAGGATAAAGGGTGCTATGAGAGGCTATGGGTGCACTTGGTAGTATTAGCATCTTAAAGTGTTATGCATGATATTCAATGCAGTTATGCAAATAGAACATTCAATTTACTTGCATTTTTCAAAAACTAACCGGCTTTATCCAGATTAATTCCTAGCTTTTGGTCATTTAGGTATTTTTAAAATCTTTTTCCTTCAAGAACTTTTTTTTATGAAGAAGGCTCAGTTATTGCAAATGGGATTTACTTCTCTGAAACTTTAAAATGAAAATGAAAACTTCAGTTAAAAAAAATCTAGTCAAAAGTTCGAATTCTGATCTCCTAACTCATGGTATGTAGTATATTCTTCGTAAGTTGTCCCATTGATTTCAGTGGGAGTACTTATAAAAATGTCCATCAGAATCTGGACCTTATTAAATACTTTTAAAAGAAATGTTACATTGTACTACTTTGCCACACTACAATGAATTTACAAATATATGCTTAATTGTAATTCATTTTCAGCTGGAAATGGAACTACATTATTGAACATGGTAAGGTTGGATTAGTTTCACCATGTCATGTGATCTTGAGAGTTTCAAAGAGTTTAAGGCCAAAAGGAACCATTACGTCATCTAGTGTGACCTGTATAACACAGATCTTGCTCTGAAAACCTCAACAGATGGAGAATCCACTACTTTCCTTGGCAGTTGTTCTAGTAATTAAATCACCCTCACTTGTAAAAAATGTGTATGTTTTTCTAATTTGAATTTGTCTGGCTTGAACTTTCAGCCATTGGCTCTTGTTATGCTTTTCTCCGTAGGCTAAACAGTTGTTTAGTACCTAACATTTTTTCTTTGTGACAGTACTTATACACTGTAATCAAGTCATTTCTCAATCTTCTCTTTGAAAAGCTAAGCAGAGTGAGTCTCTCACTGTAAGACATTTTACCCTTTATGTTCCTCTCTCCTCAATGTTTGTTACCTTTTTTAAGCATGTTGTGTTTTAACTTCAGATCCATCCAGTATGCACTTGTGCACGAGTAACTTTATCTACAAAAATAGACTTAGCAAGTTCAAAATATTTCCAGTGCACATGTGTATACAAGACAGCAGTTATAACTAGCTCCTAAGGGAATAGGGTTTAATGTATAATACAGGCATACTAAACACCATATGTAGTAGTATCCATTTTAGTTTCTTACTTATTTTTTTTAGCGTGAGACCGTGGCTAGTTATTTTTTTAGTGTGAGGCTATGGCCAGTTATTTTTTGTGATGCTTTGGTAGACAATGAAACAATAGAGATCCGCTACAATAAAATTCTAAGCAAGATACTCATGTTACATACTAAATACTCACCTCACAGACAGAACAAGCATATAATTAGACAGACTAGGTTCAGATAACCTAACATTTCTAAATATATTCACAAAATCAAACACTTTGCAAATGGTCCAGGTATCCTTTGCAGGATAAACATGTGACAGAGTGAAATGGATGTGTGTGTGCAGTGATGCAGCACTCCAGATTCTAAGATGATTTTATCATTTGGATTAAAACCCTGTTTGGCCCCATTATACCTCAAACTTCTCCAGCTTTGGGATGACCCAGCTTTGAGATCTGGAGTTCTCCATTATGAAGGACAAAGCCAGATCCAAACTGTTCTAAAGTTCAGAGGTCTCATCTCTTAAAAAAAAAAAAAAATCACAGCACAGGGCTAACAGAAATCCTATTGCTGACATTGTGAATCACACTACCACAAATCTTTTGCTGTACGCAGTCTCACTCCCACTAGTCCCACAAGAGCTGCTGCAGTGAAGGGAGAGCATAGCAGATCCTTCATTCTCCCCAAACCTTCAAACTCGAATCTTGCCTCTGACTCACATGGATTCTCCCCCTTTTGCCCCAGAGAGAGAGACAGCTTCCTTTCCACCGTAGGATTCTTTCCTCAGTAGGCAGATATCCCAACATCCTTACTTTTGTCCTGAGAAGGCGGCAGGTAAGGGGAGAGAAACAGTCAGCTCCTTATTTGGGGGAAAGTGGAAGAGGACAAATTAAAAGAAATAAAATAATATTTTTCCCCAAGAAACTGCAATCTCAGTATCTGCAACAATCCCAGACATTACCGCCACACTTAACTACTTTGCTCCTGCAGTCTGCAGCTGAATACAGAAAGCATTCTACTGAGCATTAGTATAACTAACTGTAGCACCAAGATAATAGCAGTGGATATGACTATCACTATGCTGAGCTGATTATGATCACTGCTTGTAGATAACTTGTTTTCCGAAGCTTGGAAAGCATCCTTTTTTTCCTTTTCTCTCTCTCTTTTTTTAAGCTCTGCTCTGACATTTATATCTCCACGTATTGTACCTATGAAGAATATGATGAGACAGAACTTGGGATGAACCTGTTGAAATTTTACAGGTGGAAATTTGATGGGAGGCCCTCTTAAACCTCCGTTAATACACAAAGTTCTTGTCAACAAACTAAAAGCAAACACAGTCTGTTCAGAAATACTAGCAATAAACTTACATCCACAGCTTGACTTAGAAGTTACAGGTTCTAACTTCATGTGGGAGTTAAGAGGAAAGTTCTGAGTCAGTTCTTATTTTATCAGAACTGATTTCATTCCCATCTTAGTACAAGATTTTCATTTTTTTCATGCATAATTGGCACACATCATCTATGGCTCTTTAATCTGCACAATTACCTACTTACACTACTTTTCAATTAAAGCATCACAGTATGCATTCTAATAGCACATTCTTGAAAGGCCCATGTCTATATGAAAGATAAGATTTTCAGTATCAAAAATAGAGTTTCTGTTGATTTTCAACTGAAATTTCATCTTTGCTATAGCACAGCATGTACAAGACATATGAAAAAAAAAAACAATCCTCAGTATCTTTCACTGACATATATTTAACAAAACAGCAGTAGCTGTAAATGCTGGTGGCCTTGGCTCAGAACTGAAATGTCAGAAGTAGCATTATAATGCAGTGTGTATCTGTTCAAATACTTCAGAGAATGAAGCCCGAGTGCTATCTTTATAACAAGACGCTTTAACATTTATCGGTACGCACAGGGGTATAACAGATAAATTCTAATGGCACAAAGATGTTTGAATTATTTCAAGAGGCTTTGCAATATGTTGTTATAGCAATATTTTCACAGGTCAAAAAGTTATGCATAGTGAACATGGAATTTCGGACTGCAATATACTGCACATAGACCAAATTAAAGCAATCTACAAAAACATTTTTTTAAAAAAGTAAATGCCAGACTGCATTTTGCACACAATACTCATCTGCTTCCTAAAGTGAAAAATTACTGTTTTATTTCTGAAGGTAAGGGTGAAAGGAAGCATTCCAACAGAAGGGAATTTTTTTCTTTTTTTTTTTAGTATCACGTCACTTCTGCTTACATTTTGAAGGCCATTTTTCAATACAAATGATACAGTTCTGCTTAAGAAATATGTACCATATGACATCTCTCAGCTACGCAGAATGGTAAATCAGTGTTCCACACAGAGCTGGGCAAAATTTTTGAGACAAACAGTGTATTTGCCAAAAATGCAGTTTCAGTTCACCTGAAACTATTTGTGAATTTGCCAAATAGTTTTAGCTGGGAGGGGAAAGAATTCAGGCTGGATTTGCAGTGGGAAGGAAGAACCATCCACCTTATGATTTTTGAAACGTTGTCCAGTGGATGATCTCAGGATGTGGGTGACCGAGATTCAAATCTCTGCTCTGGAGACAGGATTTGAACCCAGCTCTTATTGCCTCCCTCCTCACTGAATGCCCTATTCCTCAACCTATAGCTTATCCCAGGGTGGACTTCTCTCAGTTGCTTTTCTTGAAGCTGTTTTGGTTTGTGTAAATATTTAAATATCTGTTAGAGCTGGCACTTGAATTTGGGTGTCTCCAAGTGCACTAACCACCAGACTAGATAGTCATTCCACAGGCGCACGCTCACTCTGGCCTAATGACTATTCAAAAATGTTATATAAAGTGGAACAGCTGCAATACTCTCAAATAGCATATAACCTGGTGGTTAGGACACTCACCTAGTGGGAGGAAAGACTTGGATTCAAATCCCTGCTTTAATGTAGAGATTCGAACCTAGGTCTCCCACATCCCATGTGAGTGCTGTGACCACTGGGCTAAAAGTTATAAGGTGAGAAGCACTCCCATCTCCTCGTCTAGTCATTTCATAAATTTAGTCCTTTAGAAATGCCTGGAAACAACATGTTTTGGGTCAAACATCAAATGACATGTTTTGTTCAACCCCAAATGGACTTTCATGATTCATCAAAATTTTTCTGCATTTTCCAGTTCAGTTCAGGAGAAAGTTAATTTGTTTTTCAATTGTTGGGAACTCTCGGCAAACAAAAAAAATCAGTTACTCGCCCAGCTCTAGTTGCACATAGTGTTACAGAAGACTACGAATGGTCCCATGTGGACACACAAGGATGTCAGTAAGAAGCCCCATCCACCTGAGAATCTGTGCAGAGGCTGCTCATAGTAGCTGTACCTGCATTCAAGTGAGAATGAGGACTCTGATCTCAGTGATTGCTATCCCCGTTTTCTGCATATTCAGTTACTAGTTTCTCATTCCATTTCTGCTTATTTAATTAACTCACTGTTCATTTGATTACTGAATATTTAATTAATTTGCTGCTCGGTTACTTCATATTTAATTGACTTACTCCCCACTCAGGTCTCTGCTGTCTAGCAACCATGCTCCTTATACTACCTCTCTGCAGCTTAATCTCTAGTCTTCTACTCCTTCCCATCAACCAAACTCCATGCCCTTCATTCCTCCCTGTGCAAAGTTGGTACTGCTCTCCTTCCTCCTTTTGTCAAATTTATTTCAATTTCTAGGTTGACGTTCCATCTGACTGTTTCGGCTCCTGCCTCCTCGCCCCTCGCTTCCTTGTTGGATTTTCAGCTGTGAATCAATTCTTCCACTGACCAAAATGGCCATTCATTTAACTTTGTCTTTATAAAACACTGCACCAACTCTGATCTGTCCATTGCTGAGTTTACTCTGACCACTTCCTCATCTCCTCCAACATTGTCAAACTGTCACTAGAACCTGTCCCCAAAACATCTTTTCTGTAGTTTCCAGTCCATCACTGCCTATGCCTTTATGCCACTCTCAGTACTCTCTGCCTCCTTTTCTATTGACTAAGTTATTGATTCATTCCACTCCAACCTTTCTAGCACCTTTGACTCCTTCATCCCTCTCTCCCCTTGAAAAGTCCATCCTGCCAACTCTCATCCCTGAGCCACCCATAACATCTTCTTCTGCTCCTCCTCCCATGCTACTGTGCACATCTGGAGAAAAATCGCAAGACCAACTTCCTCCACTTCAAACGGTGTTCTCTCATCCAGTTCTGCCCTGTTCTTGTTTAAGGGACACCTCTTTGATACTGACTCACTTTCCTGCACTCCCAGCTCCTACACTCATAGACTTTAAGGCCAGAAAGGACCATCATGATCATCTAGTCTGACCTCCTGCACATTGCAGGCCACAGAACCTCACCCACTCGCTCCTGAAATAGACCTCTAGCCTCTGACTGAGCTACTGAAGTCCTCAAATCTTAATTTAAAGTCTTCAAGTTGCAGAGAATCCACCATTTACACTTCTTTAAACCTGCAAGTGACCTGTGCCATTTGCAGAAGAAGGAAATCTGCCCTCCCCGCTCCCCCCAAGGTCTCTGCCAATCTGACCCATGGGAAAATTCCTTCCTGACCACAAATACGGTGATCAGTTAGACTTTGAGCATGTTGTTTCCACCTGTAGCTACTTCCTTGAGACATTCTTACCCACTCCTGTCTTCACACAGGATACTGCTGACTTTTTCAAAAAGAGACAATTAACAAGAATCTACCCATTTTCCCCTTTGTCGTTATCACTTCTCCATCTATCACAGATTCTGGCTTCTCTTCTCCCTTTCAAGAATCACTTCCTCTGTATTAAACATGGTAAACTGCCAACTGATATTGGTTAGGCAAATGGCCAGTAGGGACCTGTGATATTCATCTTCTTTAAATATTAATTATTAAATTATAATATATATCGAGTTCAAAACTACTTAGTTGTGTACATACATATTCAAACACATATTCCTACTGCCATTTCCCTCATCTTCCTAAAGTTTATTACATCAATGGCTTTTATGTTTATTAGGTTGTACATTCTTCAGTGCAGTGATTATCTTAACCCTGTACTTGTACAGTGCTTAGTAAAATAGTGTCTTTGGCTCTGACCTCTAGAACCCATAATACAAATAATTATAAATAATAAAACCCACTGATGAAGTGGACTCGATTGATTGCATCTGTCAGGTGACTGGGATATGGGCAGTCATGTCTAGTGCTTGGGGCAGGAGTCGTTATCCAGGAATAGAAGCTCAGGATCAGAGCTAGAGGCAAGATGGCAGAGCCAAAGTCAGGAATTGGAAGCTGAGGGCTGGAGTTGGGTTACCTGCAGTGTGATAAGGCTGGGTCCCAGGCAGGAATAAGGCAAGAGCAAAGCTGGGAAAAAAGGCAGGAACAAGAATTTATACAACCAAGGGGATATGCTTTGAGCAGCAACCAAACTGCTGCTGCTGCTCCTGGATTTAAGAGCTGGTCTGCTGACAATTCCCACCAATCAGGCAGCCTACTACAGGCCAGATCTGCACATTCAGTTGACCACAGACTGGCTCGTCTGCAAGTCTTGATTCCTGAAAATGTGGATGGCAATGATATACAACATCTTGTAAATCTAGGTTATTGCTTCAAATTTATTCAAGTCAGAAGTGACTGCATTTTTTTTGTACCTGAAGGCTGAGTATTGGCCTTTCTGAAAAAGCATGGTGGTATCATTGCCTTCACTAGACAGGTGTCTATCTCACATCCCCAATAAATTAAAAATTGGCATCTTTTGCTTGTGTGATACTTCCCAGGGTTATGAAGCACCTCGCCACCACCAGCCTTTAGGGGGAGGATATCTTATCTGTACTTGTTGTGGATCATCTTCCTGAAACCATTATTCTCTGGCAACACAAGTACTGCCTTCCACGCCTACACAGGCCACACTCTGTAGCAATAGGGACACACCAACCTCTGAGCATCCCTCTGGAGTGCTGAGCCCATGTTCTACTGAACACTCACAGATCCGGTATTCCAAACAAATAGTATGCACCAGGCTTGGAAGATTCAACTCAGGATCATACTTAACACACAGCACTCACTCAGATTTATATAGTGGAAACAAGAACAAGTTTACAATTGAAGGGCAGAGATTTAAGTGCCAGAGAGTAAAACATTTAGGACAAATGTTTACATATAAAACACAACATAATAAACACTTATTCAAACTTAACTGACAAGGAATTCCCCTATCTCCTATCAGATAATTTACTCCAAATAATTTCCCCAAAGTTATAAACCAGTTTTGCAGAGATCCCTTCTTGTAAAATGAAGCCTACTGGTGGTTTGTCCTCACAGATCAAAGGAATACATAGGGATTCATTTGTACCCCAGATGTACTTTTAAAAACTTGAAGTTTTATACCTACACAGGATAACCCCTGCTATTTTACTTCTTCCAGCCCAGATGTCTATCGATTAATATTTTGCTCAGATTGTAAATGTGTGAACCACACAATACTTAATTTGCACATTACCAGCCAGAAAGAGATAAGTGTCTCTTGCCCCCTCTTTGTCAGGAGTATGTAGATTACCATTGATGACCTGTCTTAACTCTCAGACCTAGAGAACATAATTTTTAATATAAATACATTACTCTCCACATATTCTCCAGACATATATACCTCATAATGAGTATGGTAACCAGAATGAGACAGGCTTTCATTACAGACCTTACATGACATTCTTTGATAGACTAGTACAGGGGTAGGCAACCTATGGCACAGATGCCAATGGTGGCATGTGAGCTGATTTTCAGTGGCACTCACACTGCCCAGGTCCTGGCCACCGGTCCTGGGGGCTCTACATTTTAATTTAATTTTAAATGAAGCTTCTTAAACATTTTAAAAACCTTATTTACTTCATATACAATAGTTTAGTTAGATATTATAGACTTATAGAAAGAGACCTTCTGAAAACATTAATGTATTACTGGCACACGAAACCTTAAATTAGAGTGAATAAATGAAGACTCTGCACACCACTTCTGAAAGGTTGCTGACCCTTGGACTAGTATGTAGATATCAGGCTCAAGAGATTCCTGTGACCCTTTGTACCCTTGTGCCCTCTGCCAATTTGCACCCAGAGGTTTTTGAGTCACAGCTAGCACTCACACCAGAGATGTCAAAGACCAAATAGTCCTAAAGAATGACCCACTTTGTAAATCTTAATAGTGATCTCTCCAAATCAATCTGGCACCTTTCACAAGAACTGGATTCACATTTTAAAAATAAAAATAATAAGTAAACTCTCTAACCAAATTGGGGGGAAAAAAAGTTATATCTTTACTATCCACTACCAGTTATTGATTACTGGTTTAGAAGAGTAATCAGTTTCATATCACATTTTATAAAGAAAATAAGTTATTGCTTGTATTTTCACATCATTTTCAGAGTGTGGCTGTAGTAGATAGAATGACAAAAATTGTTCACACTTAGGACACAAATGAAAGAATTAGCAAGAGAAAATGTTGATATATTTCTATGGTGAAATTCTCTCATCACAGAACTTCATTGTCTGCTATGCCTTTATTCTGAGCACACAGACTCATTTTTATTCTAGTGCAAAGATTATTATTATACTGACAAATGGCATCAAACTAATCCATCCTCTTGACAAAAAAAGATTGTAACAAGAACAGAGAAAACTACAACCTCTTTTCATCCTTGTGACTACAAAAAGATGAGAAATATATTCAAGAGGAAGACTCTTTTTGTGCTAAAGATTGTAACAAGAACAAAAAATGTTGCAGAATGAACCCATTTTTATGACAATCTAATCTTAACTTCCTAATTTCATGGTATTCTCCTTTAGGTTGGACCTGAGTCATTCATGACATTACCCAAAGTTCTTTTGCTCTTTTATCTGCTCAAAGAAAGATGAGAGCCCAGGGCTTGTGAAACAAATTTAAGAAGCCAAATTTCAGACTTCATTATATTCAAGGGCTGATGCAAAAAAGGAAAACAGATTGTTTCCAAACATATAATTATCCCAAAATGGTCTGGGATTTGTTTTGCAACAAACTGACAACAGTAATAAATCACCAGGACCAGATGGTATTCACCCAGGCATTCTGATGGAACTCAAATATGAAATCGCAGAACTACTAATTGTGGCATGTAACCTATCACTTAAAGCAGCTTCTGCACCAAATGACTGGAGTATAGTTAATGTGAAACCAATTTTTTTAAAAAAAAGTTTCAGAAGCGATCCTGGCAATTACAGGCCAGTAAACTATTAGGAAAGAGATAAGTAGTAAGACAGTAAATATCTTAAGGCCACTATATAAATCCATGGTATGTTCACACCTTGAATACTGCATTCAGTTCTTTTCACTTCATCTAAAAAATATTTGTATTAGAAACAGAAAAGTTATACATAAGGGCAACACAAATGATTAGGGCTATGGAAAAGATTCCACGTGAGGAGAGAGTAAAAAAACTGGGACTTTTCAGCTTAGAAAAATAAATTACTAAGGGTGGATATGATAGAGGTTTATTAAATTATGAATGGTTTGGAGAAGGAGAATGTGTCATTTATCCCTTCACATAACACAAGAACCAAGGGTCACCTGATTAAATTAGCAGACATCAGGTTTAAAACAGACAAAAGGAAGTACTTCTTCATACAATGCAGTCAACCTGTGGAACTCATTGCCAGGGGATGTTGGGATGTCCAAAACTATAACTGGGTTCAAAAAATAATTAGATAAGTTCCCAAAAGATAGATCCATTAATGGCTATTAGCCAAGAGAGTCAGAGATGCAAGCCCATGTTCTTGGTGTCCCTAGCTTCTGAATGACAGAAGCTGGGAGTGGATGACAAGGGATGGATCATTCAATAATTGCCATGTTCTGGTCATTCCCTGTGAAGCATCTGGCACTGGCCACTGTCAAAACACAGAATACTGGGCTAGCTGGACCATTGGTTTGGCCCAGTATGGCCACTGTCACATACTTATGGGAGGAAAAGGGAAAAGGAACAGCAGCAAAGTCTAATGGCAAGGTGGAGAAGCAGGGGAAAGTTGATATTTTATTTATGTAAATACATTTTTAAAATCTACATAAACGTTTGATTGGCTCACTCTTCACCCTGCACCCTGCTGCCATATACCCATCTTCTGAATGTTGCTTGTATTCTTAGATTGTAAGTTCTGCAGGGCAGGGGTCTTGTCTACATCTGCTGAAGAGGTGGATGGAAAATAAGTTTCCTGTCCCATGAAACTTTTCAAGATTTCAGGAATTGTATTGTTCCATATTAGAATGAACCTGGACCATTTAGAAGTTTTTCTTTTTTTTTGCGGGGGGGGGGGGGGGTTCCATGAAAAACAACAGGTGTTGGAGAGAAAGAAAACATGCAAGACTCACCCCAGAACAGCCAATAGCCTGATAGGTAGGACACTCTCCTGAGATAGCGGAAACCTAGGTTCAAGTCCTTGGTCTGAAGTAGACAGAGCAGAGACATGAACCTGAGTCACCTGCATCTCAGGGGAGTTCTTGCCCACCAGGCTGCTTGCTATTGTGGCATGCATCCCTCTCTCTCTCTGATTTTGACCAGAAATTCTATCCTTGACTTGAGACACCTTCCCTGACAAAACTTTGTTGAAACTAGTATATTCCTGCAACATAGTTTGGTTTTGACAAATTGACATTTTCCAATGAAAAATGCTTAGCTGAAAAATTCCTGATCAGTTCTGCTTTGCAGTGCCTTGTACATCATGGTTGTGATCAGGACTATGTCATGTACATTTTATGCATGGTTTTCAGAGTCATTCACTATTGCAAGTACTGCTTTGAATAATTAATTTAAGTTTCTGTTTCTTCTGTACATGGTACATCTCCTTTCCTAATAAGCATTCTCAACTCCCAGGGCTTTCTGCTCATTGTTTTCTAGTAAAGACAATATTTGTTCATATTAACTGTCCTGGTGAAGATGTCAAGTTGATTCCAGTTCACTGTCTGGGTTGCATCAGAGTTTAAAGAGGTAGAGCTCATATATGCTTATTCTTCTCTCAATATTAATTCTACTCTGTATCAAATATGAATTAGTTTTGATCTGTCAAATATCAAAATAAACATACTTAGACAATTTTCAGAAATAATTATGTTGAAACTGTGTGTAACTATGATGGGCTATGTACCCCGTGAGCTTGAGAAGCCAATTAATATAGCAGGCTATATCTGAAAAGTGGGCCAAGCTTAAGCCCAGCTGGAGAGGGGCTTGCAGAGGACTATAAACAGCAGAAGTTGAGAGCAGAAAAGAGCCTACTTACCACTTCCCTATATTAATTGTATAATCAAGGCCAATTAATATATTTGTTGAATGTTAATAATGCTGAAGGAATCCCAACCTGAAGCCTTAGAAAAGCAAATTGAGGACTCTTTAAGAGGAAGTGCGATGAGTATCTAAATTCCAATTGTATAAGTGAAAATTTAGAGGAATTTCAGGATAATATGATAGAGTTGTAGCAGCAGCCAACCTATCTCTATGTAACATGGAATTGCCACAAACTCAGTAATTCAATTCCCTGGTGGAATGAAGATTGTAAAGCAGCAACGAAAGAAAGAAAGCAGGCATACAAACAAGTAAAAAGTATATGAATAGCAAGGACTTAATGAACTATAAAATATGTAAAGTTGTGGCAGAGAGAGTTATTAACAAGTCACAGAAAGAGTTAGATAAAATACTGTAGGAAAATGAACAAAGATTCCAAGATTTCAGAGACATAAACAGGATAAAAGAATGAATGGGATACAGAGCAAAAATAAATTTATATCTGGTCTTATCGTAAGTGATATAAGTTGAAAGTTCTAACCTGGGAAAAGCAGAAATTTTAGGAAAAGAGTTCCAAAAAGTCAGTAGTGATAAACAAAATTTTTTATTTTGTGTACAAAGAATGTTTGCTGAAGAAAATTGTGAACTCTTAAAAAGCAGGGTAGAACATAAAGATGATGTACTGAATGAAAATTTCAGTTAAAAAATTCAAAAACGCTATAGACAAGCATAAAAATACAGTTCCAAGTAAAGATCTCATATGTAATGCAATGATTAGGCACCTACCAGAAAGGAGTTTAATGATTTTATTGAAATTATATAATAGTATATGGGGAGAAGGAATATTAGCAGTAAAATGGAAGCAATTGGTGGTTATATCATTAAGAAGACCTGGTAAATTATGCACAAGACCTGATATGTATAGACCTATTGCTCTCCCATAATGTGAGGACCAAATTATGGAAAGAATCATAAATGAGATATTAGCAGCATATTGGGGAGAAATGAAATTATAAACTGTATACAAAATTTTTATGAAAATGGTTTCAAGAAAAGATGATGCACAGTTGTGGGTTTAGAAATGGAAACACAGAAAAGCAAGAGGAATAGAGATGTTATGATCATTGTCTTTTTGGACATTGAAAAAAAACACATGCCATGCTATAGAGGGAAGGCTTGCTGTATAAACTATCTGCAACTGGAATAAGAAGAATGTTCTGGTGAATAAGAAACTCCTTAAGTGACAAAATCACGAAAGTCAAGGTGGGGACAGCTTTGCTGAATATTTATAAACTTACTCATGGCATGCCACATGGGATTGTTATCAGCCCTACTTTGCTTAATAGCATGATTAATAATTGCCCAGAGAGTGTATGGGCAAGAGTAAGTATTACCCTATTTGTGGAAGACTGTGCTGTATGGGTCAAACTCCAGAATAATTAAGATAGTGCCTCATTAGTACTTTCCCCAGCTCACGGAGATTTCAAAATGGGTAGACACTTTGGGATTTAAGTTCCCCCTTGCTAAAACAAGGAAGCATTATTTATTCCTTTACAAAAACTAGGGGTCACCAAATGAAATTAATAAGCAGCAGGTTTCAAACAAACAAGAGGAAGTGTTACTTCACATAACGCACAGTCAACCTGTAGAACTCTTTGCCACAGGATGTTGTGAAGGCCAAGAGTATAACAGGGTTCAAAGAAGAACTAAATAAATTAATGGAGGATAGGTCCATCAATGGCTATTAGCCAGGATGGGCAGCGATGGTGACCATAGCCTCTGCTTGCCAGAAGCTGGGAACGGGTGACAGGGCATGGATCACTTGATGATTACCTGTTCTGTTCATTGCCTCTAGGGCAGCTGACATTGGCCATTGTCGGAAGACAGGATACTTGGTTAGATGGACCTTTTGGTCTGATCCAGTATGGCCATTGTTATGGTACCAAAGGGAATGAACTTCACAAAAAGGAAAAATGGAACCTGCATCTCTATGCAGAGAAAATTCTGGGAGTTCAAAATTTTATATTCTTAAGAGCTATGTTCAAAACAAACATGGAAAGATCATATAGGTAATATCAAGACTAAATGTAAAAATAGGATGAATCTTCTTAAAAATATTGATGGGAACGCTTAGGGTGCAGATAAGAATATGCTGATGATGCTGTCTAGGGCATGACTTTTTAGATTATGGATGCCAAGACTTCAGTTCAGCTTCTAAATCTACACTTAAACATGCAGAGCCAATCCAAGCCCATGCTCTGAGAACTGCATGTGGTGCAAGTATTACAACACCATTGTGTATGATGCAGGAAGCTATGGGAGAAATGCTTATAAATCTAAGGATGAAATTGTTAGATTTAACTTTTGGGCTAAGGTTAACGGCAATGGTGAAGATAAGAGAAATAAACAAATACATGAGGACTCTTGGGAATTAGACAGACCAGATATAACAGGACATCACAAACTCTGTGGTGCTAACAGGGTCAAAACGTAGGTAAAAGACTTGAATGAAAAGGAATGACTGGAGAAGATTAAAATATATAGTAATGGGAAAATTTTATTAGATTTATTTATTTAATTTTAGTTGGGAAAATTGACTATTCTATTTATTCATTGTGTTTTTAAAGACTGACAAGTATGCTCAGTGCATTAGATCAGCACTCTTTTATTATAGTAAGTATCCAAAGAAAATAAATATTCTTCATTTACCAAACTAATGACCCATCTGTTGAGTAGTATGTCATTCACAATGATTATATTTAACATTATTTTTCTAGCAGAAGAGATATCAAAAGCCCTACCTTACTATGGCCTGAATTCAAAAAAGCATCCCTGTTCAGAGAGCACTTAACTTTAAGCACATGCCTCAGTGTTCTTATGAATTGGGGCTTGACTATCGAAATGTTACCCATACCTACACCAAACAAGGTATGGATAAAACTAAGGTAATAAAAATAAACCCTAAAAAACCCTTGCCTCCATGAAACTGACCTCCCTTTGAAGTTTGAGGTTATATTAAAAATAAAATAAACCATCTGCCTAGTAAATTAAATAGAGCCAAAACTGGGTAATTTTCATTCTCACATTAGCTAATCTAACCTCTGTAGATAATCAGTAAGAGGGGAAAAGCTCAGAATTTTACAATTCCAGATAATCAAGGGTATTTTCTGGTGGGAAATTATGCTAATTAAAGATCTGTTTTAAATACCGAGCAATGGAACAAAGCATTAAGGGCTACGAGTTTAGGTTAAGTGAAATCTGCTTAATCAGCATTCATAGGATTATGTCTTGACAACGCCAAAAATGTGAAATACACATTAAAGTGTGGGTTAAAGAGAGCCACAGATGGAAACAAAACAAGCTAGGTCAAAGACTTCTGATGAACTAAACATAATTCAATTTCAGTTGATGTACTACAGCCAGGTTTTCATCCTTCTAAAAACTAGGCCATATGGCAAATAAAGCCTAAATGAAATACATTGTTCAAAGTTAAATTTGCACATTTAATTTCACAGTCTCCTAAAACTCTGCATGTTGTAGGCGAGAGAATTTATTTTACAGTAAAGATCAAATCCTGCTCCAGTTTCTTGTCCTAATGAAGTCATTAGAACTACTTACATGAGAAAAGAGAGCCAGATTTGGCCCATTGTTTCTAGTTGAGAGCCAAAGCATGATTAACAGATGTGGAGTTGCAGAGAGCTCTTGGGTAAATATTGGAGCCATGTCTGAATCCATTTCTCTGAGTGAAACGTTATTCTACTAAATGATAGCAAAGTATTCAGTTAATCTGATAATTATGATGAGAAATGAATCCATAATCTGACCATCTTCTTAATGGTAAAAATAAGCCTGATTTGTACTAAGTGGTGTCTGTCTGTGTTCATCTGATATTCTGTTACAGGGGGTATAGATTGTTCTCTTCTCACAAGAAAGATTTCTCATCCCTGGCTTGTTTACTTTAACAATAAAAACCTACTTCTATAGTGTTGCCAGCTCTAATTGTTTCCCCCTGAAAATGAACGTGACATTTAAAGAGGAAAACATAAAACTGACCACATTTCACTATACATAAAATAATTAAACACATTTAGTTGGTGTTTACATAAAACCTTTCTCAGGATATATTTAGAGCTGTGTAAAATGTTCACAACAAAACCACAAACCACATGAAAGCTGCTTGGTTTTGGGTTGTGTTACAAACCAGAAACTCCAACCAAGGTTTCCAAGTGCTGATAATCCTTTTGAACAAACATGGACTGATTTAGGATTTTGCACCAAAACCATGCACAATTTGTGGTTTTACTTGTCTCAGTGCAATACCAGGGGAAACCGGGCAGCCTGAATTTAAATCTGAGTTTTTGGATTTGGTTTTGAGTAAACCTCAAAAGCAACATTCAGGGGATACAAAACACATATGAATTGAAATTGTGCAGCAAAACTGAATTTCCCAGACCTCTAGGTATATATAACCATTTCATTAAAATGGATTCAAATAATAGCTCTATGCAAGCTATATTGTGGCTCAATTCAACTTTTCAAGCAGTGTGTCATGTCCTCAGGCATCTCCAATTTTAATTCCAAAAGTGTGATTTATGTTTAGTGCAGTAAGAGTAAAAGATTAGCTTATGGACTTAGGGCTAGTGTAAGTAAATTGAAGAAAAATGTATGTTCAATACACTAAGGAGCAACTTTATTTACAATGCTTAATGGTGTTTTGCATTAATGTTTTTTATCTAAACCAATGACCAAATCTATAACAAATATACATCAGCAGCACTATTGGAGGGATGTATGTAAATTAAGAGCTATGGATCAATGTGTATCCATGGGGCTTTCATCTGACAAAAGCATCTTTAGAGCTGCCAGAGAATTCAAATTCTTTAGTATGATAAGCAACAGAAAATAAGAAAAACCTATGAAAACCACCTAGTACTAGTCTGGAAAAAAAAAATCTCTGGAGTCTGGTTTGAGAAAGCAGATCTCTAGCACTTACCAATAATCAAACACAAAGTGCTCATTTCCCTATAGCAAAGCTACTTTTATGTGATCGTCTAAACTGAATCACCAATTAGCAGTTTCCTACCTTTCTTGGCTTCTGGGATGAAGAGGCAGACATATTGATCAAAATGTTAGTAAAGCATCACTTGACAAGAAGTGTCTGAATTGTGTTTCCACACTATGCCCTTTCTGATAGCTCTGGCAAAATGCCCTCTTTCCAGTCTATCTAGTTATCAAGAAATAGACAAATGTTTTCTTCATGATAAATGAGCCTGAAAGAAGAGGCTGCTACAGACTACAAATCATAAACATTTTTTTATTATATTTAAAAACTTAAAGTAGATATGCAATACTCAAAACAATAATAGACTGTTCTTTGCACTACTCTTTTTTAGAATGCTTTGCAAATTCTAAGCATTACAACACTTGTGTGAGAGATAAGGAGTATAGAGGGCTAAACTGTGGAACAGAGAGGTGTTAAGTAGCTTACCTAAGGTCACAAGTTGAACTAGTAGCAGAGTCTGAAATAGAGCCTAGCTTTTTAATGACTGCAGGATTTCATCTCAGATATACTGGTTTCCAGGACCATTCACTCACTAACTAGCCCTACTTTCTGCATACAGCATTATTTTCTTGCAGTACAATACTATGGTATTATACAAACTTCTGCTGATCACACTCCCCCAGTCCCCTGTTATTCTACTTGGTTGTCCTGTGCAGGCAGAGTAACTCAGGAAATCTCTGCTAAAGCATCATAGCTGCACTCCTCACAAAAAGGACAAGGCAGCATTCACTGCTCAAATGTTTACAGCATCTTTAAACTACAAAGCAAGTACAAGCTCTCTACAGTCATCAGAATAATCATCTTTAATAAGTAGCCTGATTTTCCTAGGTGCTGAGCACCCAGAAGTTCCCATTTAGGCACTCAAATGAAGTGGCCAGATATTCAGAAGTGCTCAGCATTCAGCAATATAATAGGAAATAATAGGATCTGTTGAGCACTGGGCACTTTTGAAAATCTAGCCATTTCATTTAGATGCCTAAACGGGAGCTGAGCTCTTTTGAAAAGCTGGCCTATTAATTTCACTATTTGTATTGTACTAGTGCCTACATACGCCAATCAGGAGTCCAGCTTTATAGTGCTAGGGTCTGTACAGACAGACCACAAGACAGACCCTGCCCTGAAGACCTTACAGTCTGGCTCATTAATATTTTGATATGCTCAAACACTTCAGTTTTGGTTTGCAGCACTATTTTGTTTTGTTTTGTTTTTTAAACAAAGATCACAGTTCTTCAGAGGAACAATTCAAATGATCTTCTATATCTCAGGAACAAAAGATATTTCAGTTGAATTTCTGTGACAAATGCAAGCATTTCAATTTATTGTGGCCAATGCAGTGTGGAACTCATTCATTTTAAAAGCTTTATTTTGATCTAATGTCATGTCAAAAGGTTTGCCTAAGCTGCAAATTTCAAATATGGATCTGAATCTGCCCAGATTTCATTCAAGGGTGTTCAGATCTAACATTCCAGTGCAAACTTGATGAGGTTCAGGGGTGGCCTAGAAGAACCGCATCACACCACTGAAGATGCTATTGTTTGGTTAGATGACTATGCACACGCTAAATAAAATAAGTGCAAACTTCATCTCTACTCCTAATAATAAAAGTGTTTTTGATTTAGAAATGTTTGGAAAACTGAAATTGCTTTACATGAAACAATGAAAACATAAGGTTCTGATTAACATGCAGACAATGCATCTGAACAGAATATATATATTCTGCATTTTTACCCATTACAGTGTGGGAGATCGGTAAAAGCTTTCTAAGAAATATGGAGCCAAATTCATCCTTCGTGTCATTATAATGAAGCTGGACCAGAGATAATTTTTGTCTCATGAACTTGGTGATATGGAGGGACAGACTACATGTTCTTCAAACATCTCATTGTTTGTGGAATGCTGGTGAAGTAGTCAAATTAGTGGTTTCCTAATCAAAATTATTATACGTATAGCCTCTTTTCTGTATTGATTCTTGTTCAAAACCTTTATTCAGCTATAATAAATCTGACATTAATTTGAGGAGCAAGAGCTGATTAAAACTATGTTTTAAACAAAGAAATGAAAGGAACAAGATGAGGTTACAAATAATTGCATTAGTAAAAGAAATAGGGAATATTTGATTATTAATTGTTTGTAAAAGAAAGCCATTCCTTATATATTATTTTCATACTTTACTACCTAATGGCCTATCTGACACTTCAAGCAAAACAACAGGAAAATACTATAGGCACGTAATTTTTTTCCCTTTATTTGGGCCCAATAAAATTCAAATTGTGCTGTTTATATCAATTCGATTTCCTAGGCAAAAATTTGGCTCCTTGTGAAAGATCCAGACAATAGTTTAAAAAGCAAATATACACCCATAATTTCGTATTTTATACTCTGATGGATCCTTATGATAACTTTTCACAGGTTCAGAAAGAGAATGACTAAAACGCCCATGGTTATATTAGGGAAATATGCAAAGCTTACAGGATTATAATGATTAAAAATATCAAAGACTGTGCACATTATATTCCATTACATCACATTCTTCACCTCCTCCACTATTTTTAAGTTATTTTGTTGTTGTTTTTATATGAGGAAAAACTGCTTTAGTGGCAGTAATGATTTGCTTGGTGTTTGGCAAAATTGGATAAATACAATAAGTCTCCTGTCAGCACTGCATCATTGACAAAACATTTTTTAAAAGTAATATTCATTAACAAATACTTGAGAAAATCTCCTTTTCAAATCTATGTTGACTCTTGTCTACGTTGTAAGATGTAGATGAAATAAAACTGAACCCAAATAGGGTATTATCACCCACAATAATAATGGAATTTGTTGTGGTTCTTGTCCTTTCAGAAAAATCCCCAAGTACTTTCAAATGTCTTCATTTCATTACCTCACCCCCCTTTTTTATTTATTTTCCATTCTGATTCTCTGCTCCCTTACATTAAACTGCAGAAAATGTAATCCCATTTATATAATGTGTCCAGAACAGTTACAGATTAATTCCAAACAATTTTTACCACACTTCAAGGATTAGAAAATGGTTTAATATTGATGTTTTTAAAACAATTATTTCAATATTTGGCAGATGTCTTGTGATCAGAATCAAACTAGAAGAATAAAAACTATTCCCTATGTTGCACTTATTTACAGATTTTTATCACCCAACTCTATAAACCCAAGGTATCTCTTATGCGCTATAGGACAGCAGTGAGTTACGTAAGATGAAGGTTTAGTCCTAGCTGGTTTGTTTTCCGTTTTAAACAGAAGAAAGACTCAGTTTAATCTTCCTTCAGATTGTTCATTTTGAAAAAAAAAAAGAAATACATTTCAAAGCATTATGTTGGAGTATTTCACTGTTAAGGGCTGTAAGTAAGTGACAAAACAAAGAGCTAGGAAGGGAAAAGAGACAGGCAGACCAATGGGGCTCTGCAGTAAGTCTCATACATAACCTAGAGATGGCACCTCCATTTTAAGGGGCATTGTAGTTTCTTTGTCCATTTGAGCTTTAGTCTGTCAACTAAAAACCATCAAAAGAGGTTTAATTATCACACACTGTATTGGAACATACCCAATGGCAATGTTTTGATGTGGATTCTTGTTTATAATGTACAGAACTAAGATACTTACGTCATTTCATATTAGTCATGGAGCAGCTGTCACTGCTTATGGTGGGTGCACCTCAAACAATGCTTTCTTCATATAAGGACCTAGAAATATGGAAGCTCACTCACCCAAACCTCTGAGTACTCTGAGGCTCCACAGTAGGCCTTTCTGATCTTCTAGTTCTATCCAGATCATTAAAGGCCTGCTCCAAAGCCCATTAAGGTCAATAAGAGTTTTTTCAATGACCCTAATGGGCTTTGGAGCAGGCCCATAACACTCAAACTTTTCAAGAAGCATTGTAATCTTCTCTTCTGATGGAGTTTGTTCCTTTTCTCCTGACAGATGCTCTTCAAAGAATGGCTAAATATACACACCCTTCACTCCAGCATAAGCTACAAAAACCTATGATCCAGCAAGTTCTCCTTTAGAGTACAAATCTCCACTTTCACTCTGGCATTTCAAAAGAGTGGGGCAATACACTGGGGAACTCCCAGTGTCCTATGAAGGTTAAGAGCTGGCAGCAATTGGGCCCAGAGGAAAGGTCATGCCCCTCCTTGCTCCTGAAGAAGAGGAATTGAACTCCATGTTTGCCTCCTAAAAGTTCCTAAACAAACAAATCTTATGTTTCAGTTCATGAGCTAGGCACAGATTAAGGCACATTCTCTTTAGACATAAATTAGTTTCCCATTCCTAACCACTGCCAACCTGGACTTGATTTCGTGCAATGACCTAGAAGCAGAAGGCAGCATACTATCCCATTACCAGTCCATTTGGTGATTCAATCACTCCTCTTCTTTATAATTTTCTTAACTCAACACAAGTGCCTAACCCAATTTTGGGTACTATATAAATAATTAATAATACTTTTTTTGTTTTCAAAAACAGTTACCAGATTATCATGTATCTATTTGTTTTAGTAGGACATATATTTATATATAGAAACTACCTAAGCATGCACTTAATCTAATTTGTGGAAATACAATGATCTAATTTACTCAAGAGAATCATTTGTCTGATCTGAAGCAAGGTTAAATAAACATTACAGGATAACCTCTCCAGGCTGCCTCACTGTGATACTTGACCTCATTCATCACATATGCTGTTTCTGTTTCCTAATGTACAGTACATGATACTGATCAAATCTTAAAAGTGAATTACAGCTTTGAGTTAAACTTAAAGGTTACACAATTACCATGCCCCTATTCAGACTGCAGCTGCATGTAACAACTATTTTACACACTTCCACTGCATCCATGACAAATATCCTTTTCTTATTCACAGACAACAGTGACATAATGCTGTGTGCATATTATTTTGAATAATTTAATGTGATATAATTATTCATTTAATTAAGCGACTATACCTGCCAAAATCTCAAAACGTTTTATGTTCCTGGTCCCTTTTATGAGTCACATTAAACAGTAACATTGATTAGCTATTTGAAAAACATAACTTATCTATTTTTGACCATACCACCTCCACATTTGGAACACTTCTCCTGGGTCCCTATTACTCTACAACCCAAGTACAAGTACATAGCCATAAGCTTTTTAGCCTCAAACTACATCTCTGACTTATTGTGGTTCCCCCAAACTCACTAATTTGCTTCATTTCATTCTCCCAATCTGATCTCTCTAACTTCTGCTATTCTACTTCTTAAATCTGTTCTCCAAGACATTTCATTCTCCAAGTTAAATCTCTTCTAAAAGCTCACTTCTGGCATGCTGCAGAGAGAAATCAGTTAAAAAGAAATCATACAAGAACCAACAATAAGATCCACACATGTTTAAAATGAATTACTAGTTTGGTTTTTTTCCCCTTCTAGTTGCATCTAAAACTAGACTAAACTCTTCACATAGAGATAACATCATTTTCCTTGTTCTGTAAAGCACATAATATACTTGAATGTTGTAAAATAAATAAATAAATAAATAAATAAAAACCCAATAACAAGCCTTCATGCAATTCAAATTTAAGTACTGGAAAGTTAATGCTCAGATGAACACGATTTAGCTACCTTAAACGCCAAATGACTTATGCATCTCCCCTCACCCTTTCTGATTAGGTTCTAGCTTTCTTCCTTATTCACAAAACCCCAAAGGGATGTGTATCTTATTCCTGGGCAGAAGATGAATGGCTTCAGCCCTCTATTAAATTATCATCATAGTTACAGCCTTGTTGTGTCCACTGCAGAACAAAGACCTCACTGCACTACTATGAAACATCCATGTCACAGGGCAAATATATGCACTGAATTTATACTCTGGCTCCCAGGTTAGACTGTAAAGGAATTATCAAAAATACTCTCTGAAGAGCAAAAGTACTTTTCCTTCTCTAGTTCTCATTCCTCCATTTTCTACCTTTCCTTGCAATTTTAGACTATGACACAGTTGACTCATGTCCTGGCCTGATACCTCTGGAAACACAGGACTCACTCAGATCACAATCACAAGACATTTCAACAATACTTTGCTCAGGAGGATACCTCTAATAAAATACCAGGGGCATTGCAGGGGTGGTGGCGTTTTGAGCTCTGCTGTTTCAGGATAGCAGTTTTGAGTACAGCTGATTATGAAATCATAGAAAAAACATTCCCTGCAGAAATTTACATTTTGACCAGATGCTGAGGTTCTTAGGTAGGAGATCCAATCTTGATGCATTATTCACAGCATGGCAGAAGTGCTGCTTTCAGTTCCAAAGAAAGGGAAAGAAATTTGCCATAGTGGTGTTAATCTTGGCAGGCCAATACATTGAGTCACACTGAGGAAGTCTCATGCCTGTTTTTAAGAATGAGGGAGTTGAGATATTTCATGGTGTGCCTGAGAGAGAAACTAGTGGGACACTCTAATTGGAGATGCCATTGTGCACTTGCAGGCAGGGAGACCACTATTATAGGATATTACATGGGAAATGCAGTCTGCCTTGAAGCCACATGACAATTAGACTATGGATCAATTTTCAGGATAGCACTGGTAGAGCTCCCACTCTTGCTGCAAGTAAAACAATGAAGCATGTTGTTCAGGAGGTGCTTTAGCCAAAAAGAATGGTGACTTCTCCTTTTATAGATTGGATAAGGGTTAGGAAGAAAAGGGTTCAGTTCTTTGTGTGACTAGGGGAGGAAGACTATTGAAACTCGAGACCTGGTGCATACCCCTAACCCCTGTCCACACTGCACACTGGCACAGGCCAAGGCGTGCACATACTCATGCCCCTCAGGCACATGAGCTTATTTGCTCTGTACTTGACTGCAGACACATGTTATGGCGTTAGGTGTGGAAAATAGGTCTCAAGCTTCAATAGTCCTCCAACTCCCTCTCCCCCCAGTGCCACAATGCACTGAACCCTTTTCTTCCTAATCCTTACCCAGTCTAGAAAGGTTCCTCTGCTCTCTCCCCACTTTCACTGCTAGTAGCGAGCTGCACTGACCATATCAGAACAGCTTTCTGACACACCCTTTTAATCAATACAGCTGAACACGGATCCTGCTCAGAGAGCAGCCTCCTGGCCTGCTGACCACACCTGGATGCTGAGAGATGTGTGGTCAGAATATGCCATCTTCCATGACATCTCCTGGAATAGCAGGAACATTCATCTGTACTAGGAAATTTCCTGGATGCTGGAATAGGCAGGCGCTGAGTAGACTCAAGTCCAGTGCCAAGACACACAAAGCATTTGAGTCTTCTTTACCAGAACCCAAAGACTCCTACAGTTGCTCTGGGAGAGGTCACTGTAGATGCCTCTTTCATGACAAGGTATTTCCAAGGGCTCCTAATATCCCAATATTACTTCCCCTCCCCCCCTCATGGGGACCCCTAGGTAAGCAGTTTAGCATTGTATGTTGCCAGCGCTTGTACATATAGTGAAACGTATTGTGGGAAAGGTTGAAGTGGTAAGTGTGGAGTGAAAGGTTCCTTTGCAGGTTACAAGAGATGGTAGAGGGAGAAAGGGAGAAGGGAATAGGTTAACTTGATGCTTCAGCTAGGTCTGAAAATAAAAGCTGACTCCAGCCCAAGGCCATGGCACACAACCGACTCTCAGCTGCCTGCCAAGAAAGATGGGCGCCTGGATTGTAACTGCGACTAGCTGTGAGAAAGGAGGTTTCAGCTGAACAGAACTGCAGGGGCTGCAAAAACTAGTGAGACAGAAAAGGCCAGCAAGGGGGAAAAAACAGTCTCTCGTGTGTTTTGAAGCCAGTGTGTTTTGAGAAAGCTAAAAAAGCTGCGGGAAGCCAGTTTGAACTGGTACAAAGATCACGGGGGACAGATGTCCCTTAAACAAAACCTCCAGAAGAACCCAGGGCTTAAAAATCCTCTCAAGAGCCAAAGCAGGTCGGAAATCTACAGCGAACCCTAAACAGCCTGTGCACAGGACAGAACTCTCATCCACCCTTCCCTCTCTTCTTCTTATGTTACACTCAGGCTTGGCCAGCCTTGGGCTGTGCATGTGTGAGTATGAAAGCCGGTAAGGGCTTGGGCACTAACGGTTTCTTCCTTCCTTCGAGTGTCGTGGGGAGAACCCAGCCCTCACCACTGTTATTTTATTAATAAAGCTTTAAAACTTAGTCATTTGGTGTGCTCCTTCATCTCCTTCCCTAACAATTCTGCAGCCTCGGCCTGATCACCTGACACCTCAGGCAGATTGGTAACAAAAATCTGTCACACTAGTACAGAGCCTGGAGTGGCTCATGACCAGAAGTGTATTAGGGGTTTGTGGGGTCCTGGGCCAGAGCATGTGGGGGCCCCTCCCCACTTCTTCCTGAGGTCCCCTCAGGCCCCCCGATGCTCCTGAGGGGGAAATAGGGTCGGGGTGTGGGGGCCTCCTTCCAGGGAGTGGGGTCAAGGTACAGGGCTTGCCCTACTGTGCAGGTGGACTTCCTACCAGGCAGGCGGAGCGGAGTAAGCCCTCGCACTCTGACCCTGCCCCCTGGCAGGAGTGATGGGGGGGGAGGCGTGGGTCAAGATGCAGGGGAACCCATTTTTCCAGTGCCTCTCCAATTGGCTGGGGCCTCTGGGCACTGGGCCTATTGGCCCAGCAGATAATCTGCCACTGCTCATGAGCTCTTCTTCAACGCTGCTGGCCTTTTGTATGACCGGATTATGATGAACAATCATTGTGCCCCTATGTCCATGCATTTCTCAGCCAGCATTCAGGCAGCAATGGTCCCAGGGCCATACAGACTGGGGAAAAGGATAAGGTGAGTTTAGAAAAGTCAAGCTTGGGGATGCAACAGTAGTAGAAAACTCATAGTTGGCTCTCTAAAGTTGGTACACAGATGTCTTTAATTCCTTGGACGATCACAGCATTTCATTGCTTCCATCATCCCCTGATTTGCTGTCCCCTTACAAACATGGACAGCACAAAATGGTGTGTATGTGCGTGTGTGAGAGAGAGAGAGAGAGAGATTTGGAAAGGGAAGGGAAAACTTCAGTTGTTTGAGGAAAAGTTAATCACTTTCTCCATTGGGCAATTACAAAGTTTTACTGGTTTTGGCTCTGGTTTCTTGCCTCTCCCTGCATGCTCTCTGCATGCTGCACAATCTGGGGAAAATTGAGGTGGGAGAAGGATACATTCTGGCAGTTGAATAAACACAATGCAGCGCCCCTTGGTTGTGGAGAGACAAGGCACTTGGGGTGCTCTTCTGAAACTTCAGAGAACCAAATAAAGTCGTGGTAGGTCTCTTTCTTGCACTGTTTATTAAATAGTTGTTAGGCAGAAACAGGGGCAGGATTTTCTGGCAACACTGGGGTATGTGTGTGTGGGGGTAGGATTGGGGGTTGTCATGGTTCACATATCCCTTTACACAGAAACTGCATATGCTAGCTGAGAATATAATCCTTTTCCAGTCAAACTGCCTCCCAGTGCAGTAAGCATATTTCAGCAAATTTCTGGTATAGCAGAAACTCAAGCTGGGTGTTTAGGTTCAATGGCAGTGCAAATCTGCTTGGTTCACCTTCACAGCTGACCAAATTCCTCCATTCAGCAATATTTAGAGGGCTACCATTAGCAGAAACATCTCTCTAGCACAGATTGCTAGATCTCCTCTACAGGACTGGAATACCACCTCACTGTTCCATTCTGGTATCTTGAAAACAGTTATGTTCTCCAAATGCTGGCTAGTCTTTAAAGAAGAAATTGCAGAATGGTAACAGAGCCCCTGGAAGGAACTGCCACTGTCCCATCGAGACACTATGAACATTTAAAAATTGTAAAAAAATTAGCATGTATCATATTATTAGCCTCTGCTCTATCCTCATGGGCTTCAAAAATTGTCTGAGAACCAAGGATAGTCTAACAGGCACATTCCTGGAATTCTGAAAAGCATAAAAATTGTGGTCTTCCACAGCAAAGTTACATTACGGGTGGCGGTGATTTCTCAACATCTTTCAAAGGAGAAAAATACATAATGGTACTCTTCTCTTTGAATTGGCAGGACTGTCACCTCCTGAGAGGGAAACCATTATGCAATGAGGGTAGGAGCATCCCCCAGAGACCACAGAGACAGAGATAGAAGGCACCTAGAGGATCTGCTGCTTGGCATGAATAGGAAGAGCCAGGCAGACTTTGAATTCCTCAGGGCATGGGAGAATTGAGCTCTTCACCAGGAAGAGACACCGACAAACTGGTTAATGGAGCAGGAAGCTTGGCTTAGGGAATGGAGAGGATAATAGAACTAGAGGTTGAATGAGGCTGAGGTCCACCTCCTATACCTGTCTGTGAACTGCCACCTCCTCCTCCTTTTCTGTCACATGCTGCCCAGAGTGCTTCTGAGCCTGAGGACCAAACTCCAAGACACCAGGAGGGGTCTGCAGTGGTTTGTAAACAACGCGAAATGTGAAGACCAAAGCATTGCACAATGAGCTTATTACAATTCATCTGCCAACCTCCACAGCACAAATCCAAACCTCATTGTGACAATCCAGTGGAAATGCCCTGTAATGTTTGAATTGTCATAGGAGTGAATGACAAAGGACCTCTGGCTACAGGGAAAGAAAACCTTCACAAAACTATGTAGTCCCACAAATATAATGTTCCCTTGGGCTTTTCCAGCAGCTGCACGGGGTGTGAATGTGTCCCTGGGCACAGGTAGATGTCATTCTCTGCCTCCCTGCAGTACCAAAATATGTGCACATATGGCAACCCTGATTTCCCTTCCCTGTGAACCAGGATCAGTGTGCACATGAGTGAAATCAAGTTGCCTACACAGAGTTCGTAAAGCAGATGTGTCTTGAGGCCACTCAGGATGGAAGCACTTCGCTTTTTCCTCACAAACACAATAGAGCATGTAGCAGGTAACAATTGCATGAATGGTGTCTGCCACATTGATATCCAGACAGATGTATACTAACATCAATAAGATTTCAGCCTATCAAAGGCAAAATAACAGTTGGTACGGACACACTGTAGAGAATCATATTGTTTCTCTGGACTTGTGATAGGGCGGTCCTCACACTGCTAGGATGGTACTTCTTCCTGGTCATTCTGAGGAATAACTCACCCCTTCCCATGGCTCCATGCCATCTCTCTTCCTCTCTCTCACACACTCCGCTCTCTCTGTGGCTCAGTCCTCCAGCACAGTCACTATGCATGTTTTCCCCCTCCGGCGTATCAAAGTCTTTCCTCACCAGCAGTCCTAGGCAGTCTTCCCATTCATTACCTCATAGTGCCACTCCCGCAGCGGCTCAAGGGAACTCAGCCCTGTGCTTTACTGGTTTCTATCTCAGGGACCCTCCAGCTAGTAGTCTTGGCCGGTTCCCTTCTAGACCTTACTGCCTTTCCCTGAGCCCTGGCTGACCTATCTTACCAGGTTCCCCTCTCTGGGTTTGACAGACCAAATACACCTCCTTTCTCCAAGGGATTGACTGCAGACTTTCTTAGCAGCCCCTCATTTCTGCTGCCAATTTTCTGCCTTTATAGTCCCAGCCCAGCTTGTTCCTCCTGAGCTGGGCTTCCTCATGCACTTAGGGGATTACTTAGCCACCTGATTCCCCTCAGCAGCAGCCTGTTGGGTTAGTTACTTCCCTTCTCAGTCTGCCTTAACAGTCCTTTCTTCTTCCTTCAAGTACAATCCTAATCTCCTCAGCATCATAAACCTCCCTGATGTCAGGAGTGTTTCCCACATTTTTAGTCACAAATCTGTCTCTGTGGTCCACCAAGCCTTGGAGAATAAGTGAACAGTAACCTTTTCGGTTCACTTGTCACTTGCCTCTTTTGATGGACAAAGTGGTGGGATATGGGTGCCATCAGTGGCCCCTGCACAGTTCAGAAATCCCATCCTCTGAAATTCAGCTATTATTTCTGGACCTTTTCTTAGAGTAGCCATCCATGGGTAGATCACAGTTTTAATAGCTTCACAGACTGCACAAGCATGACCTTGACAGTGACTTTCCAACCTCAAAGTGGCTTGGAACAGACCTGTAGCTGTCTGGTGTTACCCACTTCTGCAAGGCAATAGCCACCTACTTCTGCACTGGTCTAGGTTATCTGAAGCAGGTGTTTTGGTGCTGGAGATTTGGTGCAAGCTCCTCACTCAGTTCCATGAAAGTCTAGTTTCCTGCTTCAGAAGTTCTGAAGCTATTGCTGGCCATCCCAGATATCCAAAATGCCATGATCACACCACAACATACTGGTTCTCCTGAATCACAAGGATGGTCTGTCCAAGCATGCTGTAGCTATACACATGCACCATATCTATACTATGGGAATTGAATGAATTGTCATGGACCCCTAAGGTCAGTTGACTTTGATGTGTTACAAAGTTCATCAAAATTCCATTCAGCATCTCACTGATCACCTTCTCACCACATAAACGTTTGTCCCACAATAAGGAGAAGGACTCTCCCATTCCACCGTGTCTTCCATGCAACTTAGCAGGAGGGAGACATGATCAGGAACTGCCATCTGCAAATGTGTGAAGGTGGAGGACAGTACCCAACAACACACAGCAAAATTAGCTCCTAAGTGGCTCCCTGTGATGCACAAAGACCTCTGATACTGCCCCTGAAATGGTGGCTGTAGCACTGCATAACAGTGTTAGTGTGGAGGCAGGTATATGCATGTACACAGCTTTATATCCATGCCCAGCACAGCATATGTGAGCATGTGCAGTCATGTATACAGTCAAGTAAGCAAGTATTGTGCACCAGAGTAGCCGTTCTTATATTCATAGGCCAAGTGGAAAGAAGTGTGGATTTTACTCATTGGTTCTAATTATAAAGCTTAGGAAAGATCCATTCCCTATATCTTTGTGTAGATAGCAGTTGCTATTTTTAAAGATTCCTTTCACTTGGTGTGCTTGGTAGTGTATTACATTCATCTCTCTCTTCTGGTATTTAGCTCAAGATGTACATACAGTATTGCATCTTTTTAGTTTAGTGTTGTTCTGAAGTGTACTGGACACCAATGAGGTGTGTTTTTGTCATCATTCACCCAGATAGCATTCAGGTATTTTTAAAGGCCTTAATTGATCTATCTGCAACATTGTTTCTAAGTACTTAGTTTTCATTAACATTTTGGAAAAGCAGCCACTAGGAGTCATGGTCAAAAGTTCCCTCCATTTGCTGTGATTCTTCACTTTCTCACATGATATTAAAACTAACCTTTATTGTATAGCAGTATAATTTGATAGGAAAGAAATAATTTTATTAGAAGATCAAGGTAATGCATTTAAACTCTGAGAAGTCAGGAAATACCAAATGTAAGGTTGCAAATTGTTAACACTGTACATTTGTGCCATGACTGTACAGACTTTAATTGAAGGATCACCTACTATTTCTCACATGCCGAACTCCTGCTAATAAACAGTATTAAACCTATGTTTGTGGGTGAGTAGATGGATTTACCTTCCATTAGACAGTACAGGAAATGGATATAAGCAGGCTGAGAGAAACAAGAGTTTGTTTGAAGTATGTATTTGATGTGTGATCTCAGATCATATATTTACTTAGCAGAAGATCATACGTTCACTTAGAATAGTATCATAACATCAAACAGAATATATAGCAATGGTACTATGTTTTATTCCACAGTTACTATACTGCCTACTGCTGGTTTTACAACTTGCCTTGATTGTTTCAAAGCTCAAGAAATCAATACTGTAGGTTATCAATCACATTTTTTAAAAATTTTACATAGATTATAGGAAAGTGAATAACAGAATTACTTCTTAATGTCATTTTTTTCCATTATGCATTTACAAAATTTAAAAATTACAAAAATCATAGGCTTTATTGTGCTATCAGAAGTCCTCTTTCACAGCTTTAGACATGTGAATTGTTCCATTGAAGTAAATGGGATATCAACATTAGCAAAAGGATGTTGTTGAATAGGAATGGGATTACTCGCATGCTTAGAATTAGGAGTGTGCATAAGTACTTTGCTGAATCAGGGCCTTAATCAGGATATGCCAAAGGCCTGGATTATGATATAATTTTGAAGCAAAAGTTATGTGGAACAAATGGTCAAAGTCTTTGAAAAGTTACATATAAGGCTGATGGAAAATTTTCCATCAAAATTGTTTTTTAGACAAAACGGTGTTTTTGTGGAACGTGATTTCTGGCTGAAAACTTTCAGTTTTGCTGGTTTGATGACAAGTTTTTTTTTCCTCTGGAAAACTGTAATATAAAGGATTTTTAAAATTATTTTTAATATAATTTTCTGCTGGAAAAACACCTGTTTTCCAACCAGCCCTAGTTGTCTACTTTTACTGAGGAGACAGGTTTTAATTAGAGGCGTATCTTAATTAGATCCCTATACTGAGAGTTACCAGCATGTATTCATAACATATTTCTTAGTAACTTGAAAAATATTGTTTCTAGAGATTATTAGATAAAACCCACTTACAAATAAATACATTTGTCTCAAAAGTCAATTTCTCAAGAAGTGTATTTTATGCTTCTTACAATGTTTTATTTACCTATTTTCAAAAGGTTCAGAAAAAAACCCAGTAAATTGCCTCAAATGTAGAAATCTCTGAGAACTCCAAAACAGCAGGCTTCACCAAATAAAGTGACAGTATTAAACACAAAATTATTACATGTTTTAGAAATGTCCTGTAACACATTTATTTCATACAGATTATGATAATCTTTTTAAATAGGATGTAAAGAAAGGAAAAACAAATTCACTCACATTCTTATATAGGGGCCAATCCTACTCTTTGCGATGAAGAGAGACATCCCAGTGTATTGAGAAAAAATGACTACTTTGCATGCATAAAACAGCCACAGATGGTGATTTTCCAAGATTGATAGCGCTGGGTACTCACATATTTAAGAACTGAGCTCTTAGGCTCAGATTCTGGAGATTAAACTTTATCTTGCAGTTTCTTAGGTGGCTGGATTTAGCTATTGTCAAAATAATATATCTGAAAAAAGCAGTTGTGAAGCAGTTCTAGACATTGTGGACCACTAACGCCACTTTACATCACTCTGACATTTTAAGGTTCTTACACTAGTAAAGTACGGTAAAGGACCTTACCGTAAATGAGAATCAGGACCCCAATTGCACAGTGATTTGGCTGCAGCTCAGACAGAGAAGCAGTTGAGACTCCTGCTTCCTAACAGACAAGTAGCTCAAGCATTTTTAGGAGGTGATGTCATCTGATTCCAGAAGGGTACAGAACACATTGCCTTTTCATTCTCACATTGCCAATTCACAGGGCAGCATTAATGGTTGCTTTAAAGTGAAATTTAACATTCACATGCTTGTTGTGCAAGGTGTTGTATAAAACATAATATATGTCAGCCCTGCCCCAAAGAGCTTTCCATCTAAAAGACAGGATGTTCTAGATGGATGGGCTGGGTGAGAAAAACAGGGTAACAAATATAATAGGATGTAAGTAGAAGTTACTGGGAAAATCCAGGATTGCTATTAATGTCATCCTTCAGGAAGAAAAAGCACAAGGTAAGAACCTTGGTGACTGTATTAGAGTGACATGCTTGCTAAGTGCATAACCTAGTGATCCAAACAGCAGACTAAATTCGGGTAATGAATCCTGGTCACATGCCACCTGAGACACGTTGTGCATACGCTAAGAAGAAGTGCCTTTCTTACATTATATCAGCAATCAGTTTGGCTAGTGGATGCAATTAAAAGAGCTAAAAACTAAAGGATGCGTCTTCATCTTTGTAAGGGGGTTTACATGCAAATATCTCAGACTTATCTTCCTGATACCTGGGGTAATACACCTCCTGAGTGCTCACTTATATGACACACACAACTTTTATAGCCTGAAGTTCTGTGGGAAACCTAATGTTACACACAACTGATATAGACTGTGAGGATCCATTGGATTAGAACCTGTCCCTGAATAACTGCACCAACATATTACTTAAGCCTGCAGGAGACACCAGGAAGTTGCCTGTGCAACTAGGTGGATCTTTGGCCAGACTCTACCTCTTCATCTTGCTTTGGTTCCTGGTTTTGGACTGCAGCTCTGACCCTCAGCCCTGGTCCCTGGCCCTGATTCCAGCCGCAGCCACTTTGCCCTACTCCACCTCCACTCACTAGGCCTGACCTCTCAGGGCCTGGCTGTGACATAGACTCCCTAAAATGGACATGAAGGAAACAAGACTTTTTTTAGGCTCCTAGCCTGTGGTCCAAATACTCAGGTGTCTTCCTAGCTAATGGGATTAGAATAGCTTTGTTCATAATAGAATTGACTTCACTTAAGTAACATACCTTGCAGAGATGCTCTAAGAGAAGACTATTTTAAATAATGTTAAATAAGACTGAGTCAATAAAATTATTCAATTTAACACTATGTACAAGGCCAATCTCATAAAGCACAAGAAACAAATAAAAATGGAGCATCCACAAAATCCGTACTAAAACTAGTTATGGGAAAGTTCTGTTACAGAGAAACGTAGATTTTATAAAAACTAGAAGCACACATTTTTAGAAAATCACAGTGTTACTTCTGTTTCAGGTGCTGAGGACCTTACCACACAATATCTGCATTACCAAATAGGACATAATGGCTCATTTTGTTCTTAGAAAATTTTCTCCAGGCTTGATAACTTAAGACCTTGTGGTATCGAGAGGACAACACCTAACCCTGTCAAATAGCTTATTTCAAGATCGTCCCCACAGACAACTTTTATAGAACTATTCATGACCTCCCTTCTTCTTCCATTCTGGGGGCTTCAGAATGATCAAGTTGAGTGCTATCCCTGACTTGAGTAATTACAGACTTAAAATCCATAGTTTGACTTGTATTTCAATAGCCCATACTACATCATGGGGCAGTTAACTAAATATCCAAAGCCAGACTCTAAGTAATCCATCCGATTAGATCTCACAGGGCTTTGGAGCTGTGCTCAGGCTCTGCTCCAGCTCTAGGCAAAAACCTGCAGCTCCACTGCTCTGAAGCTGCTCCGGGCTCTACTCCAAAACCCTGAGCTCTGCAATGAAAAAAAACAAATACAATTAAAGTATATTTACTTTTATGTGTAAAGCTTTATATTAAAGGGATTAGTATTCCAATGATCAAAGAACTACTTCAAACAAAAATAAAGAAACTGTCCAAAAGATAATTATATTTGCTCTAAACTTGCTGATATAGCCAATAATAGTTGTATACCCAAAGTTACACAAACTGCGTTATAATACGAAACATATTGGCTTAGATGTTCAAAGTGACTAATGATTTTTGGGTCCCAACCTGAGATGTGTTCAAGAGGCCCAATTATCAAAAATGCTGCCTACCCTTTGAAAATCAGGTGTCAAAAATTGGGCACCCAGTAATTAAGGATTACTAGTTTCTACACTACTAGTCACTTTTGAAATAACTTTATTTACACATTTACAAGGAACACCATTTTGACTGTTTCAGTCTTTGTCAAAGGCATATCTTCATTTGGCTAACATAATAGGTTTATAAACACAGGATGAAGTGCCAAAAAATTTAAAGGCAAGTGTAAAGACATCAGAAACTTCTAACAAATTTTCAAATTTCAAAATTTCAGGAGGATGAGGAGGATGGAAAGAACAGTGATACAATATTTTAATAGTCTATTATTAACATATACACTAGATGGAAAAGTTACCTTTGAAAAATAGTTAAGGTATACTGCCTCAAATTAGTGAATATTTGTTTATATTCTGCCTTCAGAGTATAACATGCATTTCTGTACTGAGTTTTGCCAACAGAAACAGAAAATATCAATATATATAGGGTGTAATATATGTAATCTCTGTCACAAAGTAGCTGAAGATGGTGAGTGGAGAATTCCTCCTCATCAAGGCAGCCCTCTGCAAGCAGAAAGTTGACACAGGCAGCTCTGCCACCTCTATGCCAGACAATATTCTACCCCCAGCACAAGGAGAGGAAAGCCACACTCAGGGTGTTCCAGTTGTGGGGTATGGGCAAGATGCAAAGAGAGGGAGGCAAAGCAGAGCCTCTAGAGATTGATTATGCCTAATTCTCCTCTGGAATAAGTTTTCTGAAGGCCCTGACATGAGTGTCACAAGTTAGAGTTTCTATTCTGCACCTCTAATGTGCATAGGGGCTGGGTAATGCAGCTGCAGCTAGCCTACTTCACCTTAGTTCTGTCCTTTTAAAAAAAATCTGCAAAAAATGCATAAAATATCCAATTTTTCAATATTTTGCATCACATCAGTCAAATTGCAGTTAAAAAATGCACCAAGCTGCTCTGTGGAATTCTGGCCTTTGTTAGCCTGGGGTTTTTCCACTCGTGTCCTCCTTTATTGTCCTTTTCCATACACACCCTGAATGTAGCAACGATCTCAAAAATATACAGACGTTAAACTATTGATGTCAGTGCTTTCATTACAGCCTCATCCTTCAGACAGTTGTGCATGTGTGTTTGTGGTATTTGTGGAGGCAGCGTGGTGCGAGGTGTTGCCCCTTGGCTGTCCCAGACCTTTCTGCCACCACACCATGTTCTGTCTCTGTGCTCTCCTCCCCTTTACAGAAGGCTTTGTTTTCTCTTTTGGCTGCAGTTGTGTATGTCTGCCTCCATGACTGGCAGCTATGGCAGCTGCAGAGGCTGTGTGGTCAAGCTGCTTTCCTGTAAACAGTAGAGGCTGTCTGCTCCCTTTGGTCTACGCTCAGTACGGGGTTTGTAGACCCCATTACAGGAATTTTGAAGTCAGCAGGGTTACTCCTGTTGTTTAGTTATGCAGGCAGATCAGGGCCTAATACTGGAGCTGATAAGTCCAAGAGAGCAAATTAATAAAAGTACTAGAATATAAAATCTAGACTTGCGACATTATTTTGGGATAATTTATACAGGGCAAAACAGGGTAAAGCCATTTCTCAGTATTCTGATATCAGACCATAATTGCTTAAACAAATGACCTCTTATTTAATTAAACAGCTGTGACTATGTATTGCTATGTAACCATTCTTGCCTTTTTTATTAGATATCCATGACTTGCTCTTCCTTCAGTATCTGTAGTTTGTAAACACTCAAAAATGATTTAACTTGGGGGAAAAACATTAATACTAGTGGGAGGAATGAACAATAACAAAGAAAGGAAAATAAGGACGTTCCCACAGCGCAGGAAAAAAAGAAGTGCTGTGTAAAAAAATTACAAAAGCAAATGAAATACAGAAGAAACTAACAAATTAATGGAAAGCATAATGACATTAACTATTATCATGCTAATTTTCAAAGACCGAAAGAAAAAAGTGGAAGTATGAGAACACAAATTTTATATTTTATAAAAATTCCTTTTACAACTGAAACACGCCAGTTTTTCAGAATTCAAGACTGAAATCCTCTATTTAGCCAAAAAACAAAACAAAAAAATCCCCAACACAAGCAATCTAAGCTTCTTCCTACTGCTGTGCTAAAGTGCCTCCTCTTTGACTTGAAGAGAGCATTTCAAAGGGTGAAAGGGAAGTACACTCCATGTGTATTCAGTTCTTCACTCCTCTGCTGAGGCTGCCAAAAAAGATGACAATTTGTTCCAGTGGTTTCTGGGACGCGTACAGCAACCCACTAGGAACTGGACATAACCCAATTCATTTCACATAGGCCTCAAACAGTAATAATTTTCACTCTCCTCAATTCAGAATGTATATATTCATGAGAAGACTATATTTCCACTGTTGCAATGTGCTGTGAGAATTGGCAAAGCTTGTTGTGCCACTCCTACAATAACCTGAACATACAGTAAAGTATACAGATGCTCCCTGAATTATGTAAACCCCACATACGCATATCTGAGTTTATGAAAAAAGTTCCGTAAACTAGAAACAGGAGAGGTTTTTTGGTTTGTTTGGGGTTTTTTGTGTAATGATCGGAGATACGTTTCCAACTTATGCAAAATTCAAGTTAGGCAAGGTGTTCCGGAACGGAACACTTGCATACATCGGAGAGTGTCTGTATCTAATGGAAATATAAAATCCCATGGAGATTGTGGTAGAATACAGTACGTGATTATACGGTACTAAATATATGCCCCAAAAATGAATGTTTCAGTAGAGCTTACAATATTTATCAGACTATGAAACTATCTTTGTCCCATGAAAGTGTCATGAAAAGAAGATATTCTTTGTTGGAAATTCAGGAGTTGGGAAAAGGGTAGTGACAGAAGACCCACTATAAAAAACATTAAATAGGATCTACAGTAGTTCATTTTGCCACATTAAAACAACACAGATGAAACCAAATGGCACAAGACAAATTTGGAAAAGTCTGTGAAAGCATAAATAATGCAGTATATAGTACTGCATACAACTTGGTCATAATACAGAACATAATTTACAAAATATTTTCACCAGTTGAATCAGATAACTATGCTGACAACCCCAGGGCCCATAAAAATCACAGAACATGACAGGTAGCAGAGGAGATAGCACCCCAATGATACTGCAGGTTAAGCAATGAGAATATGTGGTAGCTTTGTTTTGCTGTGAATGATTCTCAGTGTCTACATAAAAAAAGATATGGGATTAAAGATGTATGGAGGTAGACAAATTCATGAGAGGAAAAGGTGAAGTTTGTGGGAGGAAAAAGTGAAGTGGGGAAGGGGAGATGAAGACAGAGTTAGAGGGGGAAGGAGGATACAAGAAGAGGTGAAAGAAAAGAAGACAGAGGTAGCATGGGAGATAAGGAAGGTGAGATGCATGATGGACAGTTACATGTAAGAGGCCAGGAATGGAGAGAGTGAACAGCTCAGAAGAGTAGGGAATTAGAGAAAACCCATGATACCCAGCCAAAGGAGAGAGTTAGATCCCGAGAGCTGAGTTAACTTCCTAGGCTGATAGGTCTTAAAAGCATTGTTAATTGGAAAAGGGAGTCCCGCTTGTGGCTTCTAGCTGATGGTCTGGGTGTTCTGGGGTGGGTCACAAAAGTCGTGCAGGTAGGCCTGGCCACTCAGAGTGATTCTGCTTGCTACAGTGGGAGTTCAAGGGAAATTCTGGAATAGAACTGGTCAAAATTAATATTTTAAAATGTTGTAATGAGACAATAGGGATTTTCTTTCATTAAAATTTCCATTTTCCCAACCAGCTCTTATCTGGTGCACTCGGCTTTCTCTGTCAGCTCCCGTTGACAACAGGGGTTAGCAGCTGTTGCTGTAGGGAGTTTAAGTGATTCTATCATGAAATTCTTCATCATGTTCTGGATCTACTGTTCCCACCACAGACTGAAAACAACATTTAGATGCATATTTCAAAAGGCTTGCATAGTGTGTGTTGAACAATATAGCAGAGCACAAAATATCTCCTCTTACACTTTCTCAGTGCAAAAAATAATAAAACTTGCTACCAACTTTAAAACACTCCCGGTGTATATAGTATTTCCAGCTACTACAATATTTTTATGTAGCTAGCACAAAGCTATGGGTTATGATTTTTCACAAACCTTGTGATAATGAAAGACAGTCACTATATGGGCAGATATCGTGAAAGGAAACATTCAGAGTTTTGCCAATGCACATTGATTTCAACTTGCCCAGAACTACAAAAGTTGCTTTATTGCCCTTCCTGAGCTGAGATTTAAATGTATCAGATTAAGTTATGGTTTTGTGATATGGATAGATGTTACTAGTGTCTACATTTTGGTTATCATAAATTTATTTTACTTAATAATACTTAGCACTAAAACAGTGCTTTATATGTTCAAAGGTCACATATGTAATCCTGGAGCCTTAAAACACCACCTGTCATTGAGGAGGATTCTTACTCTGCAGGGTGAAACCCAATTAATGATGACTGCACTGCAACTTTAAGCGGCGGGAGGGAGGGGAAAGCGGAGGGGAAGGGCTGTCCTCCAGCTTGCCAAGGGAGAGGAAACAGTGCTTAATGGGAGAAGGGGTGGAGGAGGAGGGGGAAAGCATCAGAAGTTGCTGCAAAAGGAGGAGTGAATCATCCCCTGGGACCAGAAGTGCTGGGGAGCTGAAAAAGGACAGGCCCAGGTGTGAGAAGCCCCTTTTTCCCAGACCAGGTGGAGCAGTACCTATCCTCCCTCCCCTTGACGTGGCAAAATATAAGGTTTGGTCAGCACCTGCTGTCGGCATCAGGCTACATGTGCCTTTCTAGGGAGGCTAGGAAGGAATTTTTCCCTCACAACCAGATTGGCCTAGGTGGAGTGAGTGTTTTTTGCCTTTCACCCAGTGGGTACAGGGCAGCTTTGTTATGGTGAGGGGTGAAGGGAGCTGGGCTATGATGATTGCAACTCCTTATGTAAGTGTGAGTTAGATGTCCGGTGCAGGTACTTCATAGGGAAAGTGTACAGTGACCAGCTAAATGGCTTGGTAAAGGACTTAAAAAGGAGGTGCTGGTTGAAAGAGCAGAACAGGGTGGAGAGGGATTCATGACTTCTATAACTGGTATGGCAGGGAGAGTGGATGGTAAGGTCGAAGCAATGTATTGGCTAGGGGGCCTGGATAGAAAAAGAAGGGGGCAGGTAGATATTGAATGAACAGGGGTTACCTGCACTGTACACTTTTATCTGCTGGATAGTCCCAGACATCTAATAATAAAGTTGGGGCCTGATTAGAACTATATGAAGCGTCTCCCATCTTATTTCAGTATAGCTGGAGAACACTGGATTCCTAATAAGGAAAAGACATTTTCTTCCTACAGGACTGCTGGAGTTTTAAAGCTACAAGGCTGTATTTATGATAAAAGCAAAGCTGAAATCTGGTGACCAGAAATTAAAATACTCTGCATGAGTTACAGTTTCAGTTATCCCGCTCCTACAGACACATGCTAAATAGGCAGCATGCAACAAACACATACAGAGTATGTATATTATTAAGGAGGTATGATAATTACTTGGCACGAAATTGAAGATGTTGATAATTCAGTCTGACAATATGTGATTTTTACTCATGTGGGCCCAATTGTTTGAAATCTGTTACACGGAATTGCTTACCTAATTTATATGCACAGTTACCATAATTGTGTGCACAGATCAGGTATCACTGTCACACCAGCCGTTTGAACATACAAATAGCTGATATGTGAAAGCAGCTGCAGTAACTGCACAAACATATCAGGGATGCAATTACATGTGGATTTTGTACACAGCCCTGGGCTTGCATATGTCCCTCATATAGTTAGCTCAGGGTACAATCATGGAAAGTGCAATGATATCAGCAATAGAGTTGAGGTTGTTCAGTACTTTGCAGGATCAGCCTCTTAGAGCTCCTTTTAATAGTATTGTCACTGCAATGCAAAGAATTCTCTTCATGCTAGAATGCATCCTATACAAAATAAGCATTGAACACTGTTTGTTGGTATTGCAGATTTGAATCAAAATGTATCAATAGAATCTGAATTGCCCTTGTGTCCTGATATGTATACACCTAAAACAATGATCAATTGAAATGTATTTTCATGAGCAATACATAAGGCACATGAAATACTATTGTGAGGATAAACATGCTGATTTGAAAGATAACAGTGGAACTAACATAAAATGGCTTTTTAAGCAAATTCCTGTGTCACACCAGAGAATTATATGGAAAGTTATAGTCAGCAACAAACAATTTATAACAATGAGGAAAAAAAGGCACTTGAGTGCTTTTACCCACCAGCTGTTTTGCTCAGGGTACTAATTATGTTTTGGACGCTACCCTATCCTGGACTCATTCTTAACAATGTGAAAGTAAAGGAACTATTTATTCTTTTCTCAGTCTTTGAGACAAATGCACTACTAGTGCAAACAGGCACAAAATAACTCTGATGAATTCAGCCCTTCATGTTTAACCTGTTATGTTTAAATCTAATTTAGTTGGGAATGGATTGATTAAGATGATGGTAGCTTTCAAATCGCTGAAACATATACCCACAAACCAGAGTTCCACTCCCTATCTACTCAGTTAATCATAAATGAGAAGAGTTTTAAAGTACAATTTAGTGCACAAATGCTCTCAAAGCATGACATTGACAGAAGAAAAACAGAAAATGGTTGAGTAAGATTACCAGAAATTACCACAGGTTTATTCAGTGCACCATATCTGTGACTGTGCAACCTGACTTCAAGGGATCTTTCTAATTCCCTGTAGGTTCATAGGAGAAACAAACAAAAAAACACTTTACACTCTCATTACACTAAAAATGATGAATCTCATCTGCAGTTCTACATGTGGGTTTTTAGTCTCTAGAGTAGTTTTATATGGGCTCAGACATTTAAGATTAGTTGGTTAATATAGTGGCCGCAGGCTGTGCTGGCTGCTGATCAGATACAGTTATTTGGCTGATGGCTGGATGGGGAGGCCATGACTTTGATTCAAGAGAGTTTCTAGACAATGTGTTTTTGCCCTTATCAAGGGTCAATATACCCGAATGAGGCTTCCTGCTACAGTCAAGCTGGAACTCATTAGTAGCCTAATATAACACTTATGGGGAAAAAGATCAGCTATGTAACGACTACATTTCCATAGCCTCTTCAATAAATCAACAAAGTCAAACCACACAATTAAAAATAACACACATTACTAAGCTGCATTTAAAAAAGGAAACGTTAGAGACACTCCCTGTATGCAGTTTACCTACAGTATGTTTCACAAAGATATAGTGCAATGAAAGAGTGAATTACTGTACAGTATATGTTTACTAGCCTAGCATTACTTAATTCACGTATGTAATTAGTTCATTCCCTAGCAAAATAACTTTTTTTTAACGCTATCTAGAAAAGGCACATGCTAAATGGTTCACTATATTAGAAGAGATGTTCTTTTAAAAGCCCCTTTTGCTGTGACCAGCATGCAGGAGGAAAATAATACCATGACAAGACAGCTTTGCATTTATCTCATAGCTGGAAGGCATCACTTTGAGTTCTAGCAAAAGCAAAGTCTAACTGAACCAGACGGTAATCTACATGTAATCAAGTTCACTCACTCTCTACACTCCTGTCTTGGAAGAATGTTTTTCTGCTGAAAAGCAGAATGCAACTAATTAGATTGGAATGAAAGCTGTGTGTTTTCATCTGCTAGAGAAGAACTATAACTCAAACTGATAGAGGAAAAATTGGCAGGTGGGTGGAATGAAGCAGGGGTGGAGGCATTCCTGGCTGGAGAGTAGAACATCACAATGATAAAGAGGCAAGCATAATCAATTTTTAACATACACAGCCCTTATATTCATGTCAGCTATAGGGAAATGAATACAGCTTCTTTTTGTATACACACGCCTTCCAGATACAAGAAAGTGCATGCATTTAGCAAGAAAAGAAGCATATGCAGTGCAAGCATTCCTGGGGTTATAACAAACATTAACAATAAGGATAACTTGGATTCTTATATTAATTATAACCAGGATCATGTTTCATAATGGCCTCACCCCCTTAAAATAGGTGGATGGACTTTTTGGCTGGATGGGTGAGGGAGACAAGTTTAAAAAAAAATACAGTTGACCAAAAGCATACAATTTTTACTAAAGATGTAGAGTGTGTGTTTGTGCTGGCATGTTATTTACATCACATGTGGAAGGCTGGGGGGGAAGAAAGGCAGTCTCTACTTTTTAATTCCAGGTTGAAAACAATGAAACAGTACATCAAACAGAGTATACAAGCAGCTATGGCCTTAAGAAGGAAGATATTTGCTAGCTTTTTATTGGAGAGTTAGATTAGAGGTTGAATTTAAGGTGGTCTTCAAATCTGTTTTCAGCTTTAAATGTTTAGTGTAAGAGAACTACAAATGTGTGCACCTCATCTTAAAACACCTTTTCTTATATAGTCCATCATTATTTAGAAAAAACAATAGACTATCCTTATCATTACACACATAAATTCTATCATATTATGTTATTCTGAATTATCATGGATTTGTGCAAATGTTGTTTTGGTTTGTATATTTTCATGCATAGCTGAGTTTCCCTTTAAATTTAGTAAAGTTCAGTAGAACCTACCAGTTTTGCCTGTTTTGAAACTAGGCAAACTCGTAAGTTTATGAGTTTTCCAACCATAAATTAGTTCTCAAAACTCCTCCTCCCACTTGCTCAAAATTTAGCACAGTCTCATGAATCTCAGCAAAAATGGATAGAATGTTGAGATTATAATAAAAATTCAACCCTGGTAAATTGTTCCTGGCTTAGTTACAAAAGTTTTGCAAAGTTTTGCTGTGAACACCGCCAGTTAAAAAATATCTGTAAGTGGAAATAAGCAGTAAAATTAGTAAATTCATACCTGAGTAAATTGGGAGTTGTAAGCACCAATGAGGTGAGAAAAATAATATAATAAGACCTGAAGAGATTAAAATTAAAGGCAAAAGCCCTCTATAAAACAAACAAGCAAAACAAACAGTCAAACTGGAAAATATGCAAATCCAAAACAAATATTAGTGAAAAAGGAAAACATGGAAAGCAGTCATACCAAGAGATCTTAGGTGTGATAGTGGGCAGTAAATTTGACATGAGTTTGCATTGCAGTATGGTAGCAAAGAGCCACACCGACTGAAGTATTTAACACTGGACTTGACACAATGCTGGAAAATGTTGTACAGTTGGAAATAACAGAGACCTGAGGCACCTTATAGGCTAACCGATATATTGGCGCATAAGCTTTCATGAGTGAATACCCACTACATCAGACACATGAATACCCACAAAAGCTCATGCTCCAATACATCTGTTAGTCTATACGGTGCCACAGGACTCTTTTTTTCTTTTTACAGATCCAGAGTAACACGGCTACCCCTCTGATAGTTAGAAATGTTTCACGGGCAGGGGGATGGACTAGATGCTGTATGTTTTTTTCCCAGCTCCAATGTCTATTATTCAGTTTCACATGGAGAAAGTCACACAGTAGATATAGCCCAATCAACTTGCATGGTTTGTGGCTTGGTACTAGTAAGACCATCATTATGACGCTGGCAGATCAGGTGCCAGTTCACGCCAGAGCCCTACGCCAATTCACTTGTATTAGTATAGGTCAAACTGATTGTTAAGTGTATAAGAGTGTACCGGGTGTTTAAACTTCATGAGAACTACTGGGATGTTACTTGCACTGTTCTTACTTATGTATCCTATTACAATGTAGTAGCAAACATTTAAATTGTTTTATACGCCTGTACTTAAATAACTCATCAAACAAGAAAGAAGCCTTGTGGAATGCAAATGAAGAACTTTTCTATTAAAGTGCTAATTTCAAAGGAAGTGGTCATTATGTGTGATGAACGGCAGTCAAAGACTCAAAATACAGTCCTCACTTTCAAATATCAAAGGAAAAGCCCAAGTGTGTCAGCTTGTTTTCTGTGAGCAGAAGCTGTAAGTTTGGATTCAAGGAAAGTTCCTGCATCTCTGGAGTGTTTGGACTCTTACAGGGAAGTGTACCAGATGCAAAGTGGAGATCCCCAAAGACAATCTGAGTACCCTGAAAATACTTTTGGGAAACTCGTAGTTTATAACATTACTTCCACCATTTGGAATTAAAAAAATGTGACTCACTTGTGTATCTATTTTATCTGCTTTAACCTCTCAACAACTCACTTCCTTTTCTTAGCTAATAAACCTTTAGTTAGTTAATTATAAAATTGGCTGCCAGTGTTGTCTTTGGTGTAATTCCTAGAGTACCAATTGATCTGGGGTAAGTAACTGGTCTCTTGGGACTGGCAGTAACCTGATGTGGTGTGATTCTTGGTTTAAATGACCTTTTATCACAAAGTCCAGTTAGTCTGGGTGGCAAGATAGACTGGAGAGTTTAAGGGTACTGTCTGTGACTCCATGGTAAGACTGGCATAGTGATCCAGGAGTTCACATTTGTCACAGGCTTGGTAAAATCTAATTATAGAACATACCATCAGTTTGGAGTGTCTTCCCTGTTTTCTGACAGTCTTCCCTGAGGTCAGCACTTTTCAGTTGTGACCCATTCCGGATAGCATGATAATTGTCATGCTTCCCCTCCCCTCATATGTACTGTGACAGACCAAGACCAGTGGGGTACAGGAGTCTGGTAGGGGGCAAATATACTGGTCACAGGATGAATAGTTTTCTGTTCCCTGAGTGACCAGAGCAGGGGCTGCACTAGAGTAATCAGGAACCTGCTAGAACCAATTAAGACAGGCAGGATAATTAAGACACCTGGAGCCAATTAAGAAACTGCTAGAATCAATTAGATCAGGCTAGCTAATCAGGGCACCTGAGTTTAAAAAGGACCTCACTTCAGTTTGTGGCATGCATGCAAGGAGCTGGGAGCAAGAGACACAAGGATCTGAGAGTGAGAATACATATTGCTGGAAGACTGAGGAGTATAAGCATTATCAGGCACCAGAAGAAAGGTCGGGTGGTGAGGATAAAGAAGGTGTTGGGAGGAGGCCATGGGGAAGTAGCCCAGGGAGTTGTAGCTGTCGCGCAGCTGTACTAGGAGGCACTCTAGACAGTTGTAGTCCACAGGGCCCTGGGCTGGAACCCGGAGTAGAGGGCGGGCCAGGTTTCCCCTAAGCCTCCCAACTCCTGATCAGACACAGGAGGAATTGACCAGGACTGTGGTTTCTACCAGAGGGGAAGGTCTCTGGGCTGTTTCCCAACCCACATGGTGAATCTGTGAGGCAAGCAAATCCACCAATAAGTGCAGGACTCACCAAGGTAGAGGAGGAACTTTGTCACAGTACTCAAACACTGCAATGAAGTACATTGAAGCACTGCTGTTCTGATTACAGGAAGAAATCCCTCTAACCAAACTGCTATGGCCCATTTCTTTTCACTATGCTTAATATGAAAAAAAGTCCCCAAACATTAAAAGGCCATTAAATCCTGTGTCTTGCCATTTAATAAATTGTGAGTTGTATATGAGAATCAAGGCACTATGGAAAGCCATTTGCTAAATTTAAACTGAGTTTTAAATCATGCAGTATGCCAATAGGAGCTTCTTTCATCATGAAAAAGGGAATATGATGCTTTAATCTGCAGAAGCTACATTGTAATGACAAAAAATGTCAACTTCTGTTGACCTCCATATTACAGATGGAGAACTAAGATAGGAAAGCTAAATGACTTGTCCAAGATTATTCAGGATGTCTGTAACAGAGCAGGGAACTGAACCAGATTTCCCAAGTCAAAGAGTACCATCCTAATCACAGAACAATTCTTCCTCTCTGGATGTGAAAAAAAATGTAGCCATGAAATGTACACACCTCCGTGTGTGTATACAAGTGAACTTCTACCCACTGAAAATTTGATCTGGAATGGCTAAGTAATATTAAAAGATGGTGATGACATGCCTGGAGATAATATATGCAATCTTTTCTAATTCAGCTGCTGCTAGCCACTTCCAGAAGGCTGTTGCATGGGGCACAGTACATCGTAAAATGGGGAAAAGTTTTCTTTGATTGGTGATGTGTGGTAAGATTTAAGGAAAAGTCCTATACTTAAAGGGAGAAACCTTAAAGCAAGAAACCAGTTGAGTTCTATAATAAAGCTAAAAAATTGTTCTAAAAACCTATGCAGATACGAGGAAAGAACATTCTTTCTATAGGTTTTTGCAATCGTCCTAAAAATTATACAGCAGAGGTAAAATTTTATGTCAAAATACCAAGCATCTCTTCCCCTATACTTATGCCAAGGACATATTAATAAATCGTCTCTGATAAAATGAGCAGGATTTGGAAACTAAATATAAGATTAATGCATTCAGAATGCAGAAAATGGAAACGACATCATGTCTTTTTCTTTTTCTTTTACTACAAAATGTAGAAAGAAATTTATTCATTCTTTTGCTCAATAGCAGTGAATGAAGAAAGAAACTAAACTTAAGTGGCAGCTACGGCAAACCAGAAATTCTTTACTGTGGCCAAACAACTGTACATATGTTTTCATTTATTTCAGAATACTTTGATGTCTTCATAATAGTAAAGCAAAGAAAAAATTTAAAAGTTAACATTCACTTTATTAAAACTCACAAAGTTACAATCAAAATATGCCAAGAAAAATAAATAAAACTATTTTGCCCAGATTTGGTGTTTTATTTCGGATGGATTTTATTTTATTTTATTTCATTGCACTTGCAAAAGTAAAAGGAGAGTTGCATTGTAAAACATACACCATTATAATAATTCTGGTTCTTCTGTTCTCTAGACCTGACTAAGCCTGGAGAGAACAGAGGTGCATGAGTCAAAGTTTTTGGAACCTTAAAAAAAAAATAGTTTAGCTTGGGTTTAGTTTAAGGGGTAGGCAAAGTCTTTTGTTGTTTTTAAACCCAAGTCTGTCAAGCATTCGGAATTGCATCACACCCAGTTGTACTAGTCTGCTGGTAATTAATGATTCTGATCTCACACCAATTTTACGCTGGTGTAATTCCACTGATTTCAAATTGAAGTATTACAAGATTTACACTGGTGTAAGCAAGATCAGAACTAGGCCCTCAGTTGCTTCCTCTAATGCAGCTGAAATATTTGAGTCTTCAAAGAACATTAAAAAGTTTTTGACACTGTTGGTAGAAGATGGAACCTTTTGCCTCCACATGAGGTTGCCAGCTGTATGGACTTCCTTGTTTTAAACGAGTGATCAAAATACCCACAACATTCTTGTGTTTTATCATTTCATGAATGTGCTCAATATTTACATAATGATTTCTCTCAAAAGATGAAAGAAGAATGAGAAATAAATAAATAGTGATCTCCTTGCATAATGACTGTACCTTTAAAGATGGATCATTCAGGGTGACACTTGGCTGCATCCAATACATCAATATTTATTCAGCAGACAGAAAGTCAATTTCACTATAACTTACTCTGTAATAGGAAGCAATACAGTAAAGAATGTGCCAGGAACAAAACATGTATACTTTTAATAGGTTCAATTACATCTTTTATTAAAAGAAAAAGTCTTTAATGAATTTAATGAATTCTCTACACATATGATAAAAGGGAAGACTGAATAGGTAAGGACCTAACCAACTTAGAAGAGTTTGCTGATATCCAATCACTGAGAAACCATCAGGCAAGTCAAGTATTTTGAATAGTCAACTACCTTGAACATAAGAGAACTCCCTGAAAGAAAACTTCCAACTTATGTGAGGATGATGGCCTATATTTGTCATTACTTCCTATTTAGAAGTAGCTGATACTATAGGGTAAACTGGACATTTCTGAGGTACTATAAACTATCAATAACCTTCAATATGAAATAAACACATCAATTGAAGTCAGATAAAACATAAATTGACAGCAAAAATGAATAAATTAATGTATTAATTAATGTCCTCTGAAAAAGGGAAAGAAAGGAGATTTTAAACATACAAGAACATGCATGCATATTGATGTTAAGATCTTAGATTTTACTGCCCATGTTGTCTCTCAGAATCTGCACAGTATGCTTAGGATACTTTTATCCAATATTCATACATTGGAAATGTATACAAATACAAATTGAAATATTTCCATTGGCTCACCTGTTTTACAGTAATTTTGTGTACACGTGCAGGTGTATAAGGACAAAAATACCACATGGCACAGTTCTCTGTTATCTAGCACATTATATTAATGGCCTCAACTGATACAAAGCTCAAATTTATTCTCTAGGACAGGGGTCAGCAACCTCTGACACACGGTTCGGCAGGATAAGCACCTTGGCGGGCCGGGTCAGTTTGTTTACCTGCTGTGTCCACAGGTTTGGCCGATTGCAGCTCCCACTGGCCGCGGTCCAGGCCAGTGGGGGCTGCAGGAAGCTGCGGCCAGTACGTCCCACTTCCAGCAGTTCCCATTGGCCTGGGATGGCGAATTGAGGCCAGTGGGAGCCACAATCGGCCGAACCTGCAGACGCGGCAGGTAAACAATCTGGGCCGGTCCACCAGGGTGCTTATGCTGGTGAGCCACGTGCCAGAGGTTGCCGATCCCTGCTGTAGGGTATGGTCACATCAGGAAGATAAGATTACGTAAGAGATAACAATACTTGGATACTGAACTTCAGCCTCCAGCTTTAATTGGGCCTAAAATATAATCTGAACATAACCCTCCACCTCCAGTATGAAAATGCTAGATTTTTTGGTAACTCAACCATCTTGGAGTGGTTTGATTCTAATAAGTGTATTACAGGCAGTTCACAGAAATCATGAGAGTTGAGATTTCCCACAAATACACTTTTAAACACAAAGAATTTAAATAACTCCTGATGGATCACCTGGTTCCAGTGGGCCCAGAAATCACTTACAAGGAAGAAACAGGCAATCTCTCAACTCAATATTTGCACACACCAAACTAATCCGTACTTGTTTTCAAAGGGCATGCAGCCTTAGAGTATTAGTTCATATCAGAGGGGCTGACCTAGACTCAATGCCCTAAAACAGTGTTTTCCAATACTGCTTTTTGAAGCTCCATCCTTTCCAGACTGACATTCTGTACACTTAGAAGGATTTTTGGGGTACTGACATCTGAGCTATTAAAAATGGCATTTTGTCATAAGCATAGTCATGTGGTAAATCTCTCACTAAATAAACAGGGAAGGCTGCAAGTATTGACCAAGAGAGAGGACAGTGGAAGTGTTTCTGAATTATATGCAGAATGATACAGGTGTATTAGAGAAGATAAATTAGAGGAAGTGCCTGGATCCCAATGGGAGGCAGGGCCAGGATTCCAAAGGATTAAGCAGGGATCTGGCAAATCCTCTGGGCTTTTATTTTATGTCACTGACAAAAGAGAATATCTAAGGGCAGAAAAAAAGTGTGAGATTCTAAAAGTAGGTAGTTAGAGACCTATGATTTCCTGATAAAATACCAGAAATTTTAATTAGGGATACAATCTGGGGAAAGGGTAAAGTGCATAAAGGCCAACAGAAAAAACAAAAACAAAAAAACAATTGTCATAGAATTTTTCATAAAAGTGCCTCAAAAGGGAGATGAAGGCAAAATACAGTAGTAGATGTAATTTGCCTTGATTTCAGCAAAGCGCTTGGTAAAGTATCTGACAAGAAGTTAATCCCAAAGATCAAAGGTTTATGAAACATTGCCAGTATGTAGACCTGTATATCAGACTGGTTGATGGGAAGAGAAGAGAAAGTTAGAGTAAACTGCAGTGCAGCTTTGTCAAAAACATGCAGAATCTGGCAAGTTCAATAATATGTATTAGTACAATGTACAACAGTATGGTGTCTAAATCAGCCAGAAAACTAGAGAGCTCAGGAGACTAGTAAAAGGTTATGTGACTTATTCCTATCTTCTACTAATAAAGTATGCATTTTGCTCTCTACTCAAAGTTTAGAACTCGTTATTAAAGATAAAGAGCTCTACTCCAGGGTCATTGGGGGCTGTGCATGTCCCCTGAAGCTATGGAAGAAAGTTTCCTGCAGGCTGCCATGACTTCCACACAGACTTCAAAGTTTGTATACTTTATATTTGGATATATTTTATTTTGAGGAAAACTACTAACAACCCTCTATATAGCTTTAAGAGTGTGAAGAGGCTGCTTTTAAATCTTTTATTGCTGGTAGTATGTCTAACAGCTGTCATGTTATTTCCTTAAAGAAACTGAAAGAATTTATGCCCATTGTTAGCTCAGGGGAGGAGTTCCCTCTGGGAAAGATCTAAGGTCCTGGTTGAGGCAGGTGGGGAAAGTGCTGCTGCTGCTGCATCATTAAACCTGAGGCTATGAACTCCTTCAGGATATGCCTACAGTGTTCACTGCTTTCAGCATTACATAGAGTACTTATACCACATGGCCCCAACTCCACCATGGGTATACAGCTGTGTAAATAGTGGTGCACTACTTAGGTAAGTAGAATAAAAAGACACATGATCCCTGTATGTACCCCAGTATATACCCTAGAGCAAGCGTCAGCAATCGTTCAGAAGTGGTGTGCTGAGTCTTCATTTATTCACTCTAATTTAAGGTTTTGCATGCCAGTAATACATTTTAACGTTTTTAGAAGGTCTCTTTCTATAAGTCTATAATATATAACTAAACTATTGTTGTATGTAAAATAAATAAGGGTTTTTAAATATTTAAGAAGTTTCATTTGAAATTAAATTAAAATGCACAGCCCCCTGGGCTGATGGCCAGGACCCAGGCAGTGTGAGTGCCACTGAAAATTAGCTCACGTGCCGCCTTTGGCACATGTGCCATAGGTTGCCTATCCCTGCCCTAGAGGGCTCTCTACTCACCAAAGCAGTTCCTCTCCATCTACACTGCTATTTTCAACAGTGTAGCATCTCACTGCCTCCACGCAGCTGGAGTCTTTCCCTGCCACAGAGAAAGGCTGTAGCAATGGCGAAAGGGTCCTTCAGTATGGAGCTACCGGAGTCTTTCCTGCCACTGTGAAATACTCTGGCAGTTGATAAAGGCTCTGGCCATGGAGCAGGCAGCCAGGAAAGGCTCCGCCAGCTCCCATTGCCTGGGTTTCACTGCCAGGGCCTTTCACTGATGCTTGTAGCTATTACACTGTGTGTATGCATTGTTTTTCACAGCTATGTGTAGCTACACATACTCTACACACCACTGCAGAGAGCAGATTAGGCGTTTGTGGGCCAGAGCAAGTAGGGCCCCTCCTCACCCCTTACACCTGCAGTTCCCCGTACTCCACACAGCAGTCTTGCCAGGGAACGGGGTTGGGGTGCAAGGCCTTCCCCTCCACTCCCCAACCCCACTCCCCAGCAGGAGCACCAGGTGGGAGGAGTGGGTCAGGGCACAGGGGCAACCATTTCTGGGGATCCCCCCGTTGGCATGGGCTCCTTGGTCCAATGACTAATTTGCCACTGCACTGCTGCAGAGGTGTGCAGTATATGCATGGCCTAAGTGGACAGAAGCTGTCTGCACCAACATTTTATTAGCACTGATAAAACAAGGTGCCAGAGGGAAGGTTTTGTTTATGTTTTACCAACAGTCAAAAGAACTCAAGTGAGAAAGAGAGAGATTAGTTGCTGCCATTTTGAGCATAGGACCCCCCATAAGAAAATACCCCATAATAGCAGAATATGTGAATTAGTGCTGTCAACATATTTTATTCTTATACTTCTGTGTATTTCCAGCAATAAATCCCCCTTCATTTAAGACCTATGTTTGATCACCCCATTGATCCCAGCCCAACAGCATCAGCAGAGAATCCTTCTCTTTTAGGTCACTGATTCAACTCTAGCCCAAGTCAGCAGTTACTAAAAGCCATTATCAGCTGTCCATAGTGCACACAGTAGGAGCTATTCCTTTGTTTACTATTAAGTAAAGAAGCTAGAGGTTGAATCAGTACGATGATTCAATTACTCTCTCACTTTTGATGCCAATGTTGGGCACACTGGTGATGGAGGTGGTGGGGAACTTGCATAGATAGTCACTGTTTAAGCAGCACCTGTTCTGTGGCTACCAGATAGTCTCCAGCTGAGGTTAACCAAGCGTCTTTCACCAGACTTTAATATTAAATAATAAAATTACATCTCTGTTTTCTTCTGTTTAGGATTAATGGGCTGTTTGAACATTTAACATACCAAGGACCCAAGTGGGCTCCACATGGGTCTGAGGCTCTGCCTACATGGATCCAACTGCTGGGTTGGGAGGAGAATTTGAAATAAAAACTTGCCTGTTGATGTTACACGTTTCAAAAGCAATTATCGCTACTGGGCTCTCTCACAGTGGTTTTCTCTATACAAGAACAGCCTGCCCAAGTTGATCATGAGAGAATACCTTTTTCCCTGTATTACAGAAACAATCTGAATTAAATCCATGTTGACTGCATGCAGTAGGCAAGCAAACTTGTACCTTTAAAGCTGCAGTACACAAAAAACAAAATCTTAACGATTACATGGTTATAGTACATACACCACAGCCACAAAATATTTTATTACTGGTCTAATAGTAGGTTACTTAACAAAAATCTCCATTTTACTCAAAGTAACCAACCACCAAATTAATTACATTTGTCAAACATTCACTTGCAAATTGACATCAAGCATGACATCAGCTTTGCCCTGGATGATAAGAGGGGTTTTGTTTTGTTTTTTGGCCAAAGTTATGAATAGTTGAAAACAGGAATGAACTATATTTTAAAAATCATTTCTCCATTTTAAACATAGTATTGTGAGTGTGAGGTAAGTACGCATAGTATTGTGAGTGTGAGGTAGTGGAGAGAAACTGTTTCCAATGGAATAATATATGGCCATGTTTTCCTCATGATTTTCTGGAATTACTGTTAATGAAAGGAGCAGAAGTCAAATGTTTTCAACAGGTCCCATGTATTTAAAGTTTGTGGATCCAAAAATTATTGGCCATCTAAGAAGCAAAACTATAATAAATTACATGAGCGATCCATGTTTAGCCATCCAAGGGCATAACATATAAATAAGTTTGTTTGTGTATGCTTTTATACAGGTATGTATGTTCATTAATGCATGTGTGGCATCGGCCACTGTCAGAAGACAGGATACTGGGCGAGATGAACCATTGGTCTGATCCAGTACGGCCGTTATGCTCTTATGTGTGTGAGTGACTACACAAACACATTTAACATCTTAAGATATACTGCTCATAGCAGTCTATACAGGGTTAAGTCTGGTCTTTCTACTGACTTTCATTAATATTCAAGTATGAGAAAGGCCGCACAGACACAGCATATTTATTCAGCTGTTTCGCAAACAAAATACATAATTATGATACTGATTCCCAGCTAGTATTATAGCACTACATCCACAATACACTGCTTTACAGTTATTTGATTGTATATGTTTCTTGTATGCATTACTTAGACAGATGCCCTATGTTCTGCAGTAATCATCATAAACAAACTTTATAATGATTAGTGTTCTTTTTGTTAAAATAATGTTATGTGTGCATAATTTCAAATATACTGGACAGAAATTTCCTGTGGAATCCCTAATTATAGGATTTGTTTGTACAGGAAGTCTCTTTCCAAAACTGCTTTCTAATATTTGGAAAGAACATGATATTTTAGTTTGGCAAGAACTTCCACACTGATAGAAAACAGAAGCCTGCATTTTGGAATCAATCATAAATGAAGTACAGTATACTGAGGTGCTTTACAATAATAGCTTTTTCCCTTCCATTTTTCTCTTCATGAATAGAATATTAACAATAGAAATATTGTCATTTATATAAAAAAGTAAATACTCACATTTGACAAAATATCCTGGGAAACCATATTTCATAAATATGAATACTAATTGCCGCTGTTGTTCAAAGTCAAGCTTATTTCGGAGGTCTGGATAATCAGTACACCTTCACCTTTCTGTGAATACCTAATGAAACGCTAAAGGCTTGCTTCTAAGCAAATCAGCTGCTGTCAAGAGATTTTCATTACTCAGACATTGATTAAGCTATCCTATGGTTTACCATACTCTCATTTGCTTTGAAGTGCTGATATGCGTCCTTTAAACATATCTCTGCAGAAATATCTATTACAGTGCATGAAAAGAAAAGTGGGAAACACTGTCAACTTTTTCAACATACCTGAACCAAAGTTTTTGAGTAGCTGTGTATTTATTTAGTGCCAAATGGTTATTTGCATTATTTTACATGCTTGTTTTTCTCACTAACAATTGAAAAACTCCCTTAAACACACAGAAGAAATGTCACTCTATCGTTATCTAGGCATTTCTTATAACAGTTTGCCATGTACTGCCATTGGTCCACATATTGATACAGGGGAATAAGCCTTTTTTAAAAAAAAAATAAAGTCTGTACTGGTTTTAGTACAACTATTATTTACCCACTGAATAGTAAATAAAAGGCATTCTCAGTTGTTCCCTTAACTATTTATAAAACAAACATGCAAACAAAAATAAAATCCTAGTGTTAACTCCTGGCTCAAACCTGTAGCATGTGCTGTATGGGGTGGTTGTTTTTTTTTCCTGCTTTCAAAAAAGCATCTTATTTTTTTTTATTTCGTCTTCAGAGCTATGAAATCAATCATTTTTGCTTCATGAGCAGGCCATAGAATTCTTATTCTAACCATCAGATATTTAAATCGAATGGATCTATTCTAATCACAGCACCATGATGTGTAAACTCCTGTCACAGCAATTCTTCCCTTGTTGAACTATTTGCCAACTTTCTATAATGGGACTTTATCCAGCTCCCAGTGAAGAAATAGGCTTTTAGGGATATCCTACACTATTCCTGTTCTCCCTTCCTTTTATTTTTTACATTTATTAATTTATTGGAGATTGCACCATGAAAAGGTTACTATTTTAATAAGAAATCCATACTGCACTAGATTTTCACTTAAAATCCCATTAATCTCTGGTGATTCCTTTCCCAAAACAACAAATCTTTCCATGGAAAATAGTGGAATTATCCTTTCTTGTGCATTTAGGGCCCAATTCTGAGATTTGCTGAGCACATCCTACATGGTACAGAGAAGCCTTCTGCTTTCACTACCCTCAACAGAAGTTCAGAGCACTCGGCACCAGACAGGTATCATGGCCACATAATTTCAGATACAGCAGATGGAAGCAGTGTTTCAAAAACTGCCCATTAGGCATAATCCTGTATACCCTGCAATCCCAGAACTCCTAATAAAGTCAGCAAACATACTGAGTGTTCAAAAAAATGGATAGTAGGACACTCAGTGCAATACTATTGCAATTTCCTTTTTTTCTTTTTAATGTGAGGGCTTTTACTATGTAAGATACAGGTGTCTACATACAATTTATTGACTATAGAAAATATGAGCTAGAAAAATTTCTAGCACAATGTCCTCTCTCTCTTCATTCCCCTCTTCTCTCTCTCCTTTAATTTCACTTAGAACCATGAGCAAATGCAAGTCTTCTAAGTGTTCCTTTAAATCAATATTTTAATTTAGTACAATTCTGCTGATCTAACAAGATTATTTGACTGACTACCAACTAGCAAAACAGACAGCAAAAAAAGAAGTAAATCCAATGAGCCCCAGTCTGATGGAGCTAATTGGGTGCTGGCAGATAAGGTGGAACTTCTGTGTTTTTACTGCATTGGGGATAATAAATTAACCATATTTGCCAAGTACAATATGAAAGTAAATAAGGCCTGAGTCAACAAGCTACTTAGGTGTATATTTAAATACAGTAGTCCTACTGAAGTCAGTGGGACTGCTCATATGCTTCAAGTTAGGCATGTACATTCTGAATCTGAATGCTCTCCACGCTATTATATGTTGCCTAGGGCATGAACAAGACCTACTAAAAGACTTCTTCTAGCCTTGGTTCCATCTATCTATATGGAGTTGGCTATTCGAGTTGTCCTCCTCCATTCCAGTCATACTGCTCCCTTACATATAGTGCAACTCCTCCACCTTTTCTCCCCGATCTGTCCTTCCTGAACAGTTTATACCCATCCATGACAGTGCAGCCAGTCAAATCCTTTTATATGACATCCATCCATTCAGTTTTGATGAGCCATGTGCACCTTCTGGGGTATCAAAGTCCCCCGCCCCCACATCCAGTTGGCATTTTCTGTGCCACTTCCCTGTAGCTGGCAGAGGAACCCAGACCCAACCGTTCATACAGAATCCAGGCCAGGGATCCTCCAATCAGCAGTCAAGGCCTGCACAGTCTCTAACCTTACTGCTCTTTCTCGGAGCTGCTTTCTACTCCACCTTCCACAGGCTCTCCTCTCCACCCTTCTGTGTAAACCCTTCCTTCAGAGCCAGGATCCTGGTTTCTCTTCATGGGTTTCCCCCTTTTCCCTCTCTAGGCCCAGAAAGTGACTGTATAGTTCTACATTGCAGCCCCCTTTCTTTCTTTTTTCTGGCAAAGCAGACTTTACTGAATAGTCTATAGCAGGAGTTGGCAACCTCTGGCATGCAGCTTGCCAAACCAAGCACCCTGGCGGGCCGGGCCAGTTTGTTTACCTGCCGCGTCTGAAGGTTCAGCCGATCGTGGCTCCCACTGGCCACAGTTCGCCGGCCCAGGCCAATGGGGGTGGTGGGAAGCCGCAACCAGCACATCTGTCATAAACAGATTGTTAAGGGTTAATGTCTCTTCTACCTGTAAAGAGTTACAAGCAGGGAACTGGACAATTGACCAGAAGACCAATCAGAAGACAAGATACTTTTAAAATGGGGTGGAGGGAAGCTTTTGTGTATGTTCTTTGTCTGTTGTGTGTTCTTCTCTCGGAGGGTCTGAGAGAGACCAGACATTACTACAGGCTCTCAAAGTTTCTTTTCAAATAGTAAGTAAAAACAGGTGGTTTAGGCTTTTTGATTGTTTAACTCTATTTGCAATTGTGGATCTGGCTGGGTAACTTTTATATGTGTAGTTGCTGGGAATATTTTGATTTGTAGTGGTACTGGGGGGAAAGTCTCTTTCTGGTGTCTGTAAGCTATAGGACCCTGTAATATTTACATCTTGAAGTTACAGAGATAATTCTTTACTTTTTCTCTTCTTTTATTAAAAGATTTCTTTTAGAGAACCTGATTGATTTTTTTCCCTTGTTTCCCTTGTTTTATTCCAGGGGATTGGGATAACTCACCAGGACGGGTGGGGGAGACGGGAGGGGGGAGAGAGAGAATCTCTCTCTGTTTTCCTTGAATCTGTTTGCCTCTTTGTGGAAGGAAGGGAGATGCTTCTCTGTATGGTGATTTAAGAGGTTGGATCAGTATCTCTCAGGATAGCACAGGGAGGGAAATTCTGGGAGGGGGAAAGGTGGGGGAAATGGTTTATTTCTCCTTGTTTTAAGAACCCAAGGGATCTGGGTTCGTGGGGTCCCCAGGGAAGGTAGGGGAGGTCAGAGTGCCCCAAAACACTATATTTTTGGGTGGTGGCAATGCTATCAGATATAAGCTGGTAATTAAGCTTAGAGGATTCAGGTGCTAGTATCTCATTTTCTGAACTCTAAGGTTCAGATCTGAGAGGGAATGCTATGACAACCTCCCTCGCCCGCACCACTTCTCACCACTTCCATTGACCTGGGATGGTGAACCGCGGCCAGTGGGAGTCACGGTCCACCGAACCTGCTGACGCAGCAGGTAAACAAACTGGCCCAGCCCGCCAGGGCGCTTACCCTGGTAAGCCGTGTACCAGAGGTTGCCAACCCCTGATCTATAGCCACAACTGACTAATTCCTTAGTACTTCGTGGTTTATATTCTCGTGCTCTGGCCTCTTTCTTTCAGATACCGTAACAATGCCTTCGCAATAAAACTCTATTTCCCTGATGTTTTTACTAAATGACAATATTATTTTTGTTATCTGAAGACATTTAAGTTTCTCAAAAAGTGTTTCTTTTTTTTTTTTTTTTACCAAAGCCCTTACATGCCCATAAAAGATAATCAATGGTTTCTTCCACCTTACAGAGTACACATAGTCTATCTTTTTTTTTAAAATAAACAGACACAAAGATTTTTGTTTAAGCCAAAATGGCAAGTTAGTATGCTAAACAAAAGCACTTCATTAGTCCTATCCAGGCCCTGAAGTATGTTGTTATCCTCAATTCTAGGGCACGATTCAAAAACTCATCTTCCTCTTTTTTCATAAATCCAGGGTTTTTTTAGTCCCCTTTCTGCTGCAAACATCCAGGCTTTCTACTTTAGCCAGCTTTAGCCAGGCTTTATCAGCCACTAGTTATTTTCAATCAAGTCAGACACTCCACCAGGTGCTGCCTATAACCCCTTCAAGGTGGGTACTGGTGAACACTCCATCCTAGGTACCACCTTCCCCGAACTGTTCATTCTGAGCATGGTCCATCCATGTACTCCCAAACATCCATCTTAACATTTTCATTTGGAGTGCGCAAAGTCAATTTTCACAGCTTTTCTATACATATATATATATAAGTATTTAGTTTATTGTAATAGGTTTATAGATTTATATTAAAGTAAGTTTGGCTGTAATGCAAGAGACCTCCAGGCCATATCCTGTATGTTAAGCTAAGGCAAAGTTAGCACATCTATATTGAGACTTTTACCCAGAAAAGTAAAGGTGACCTATATTAGATAACAATCTAAATAGATAAGTACTCACACCCATGTCTATGACCTTTTATCTAGACCAACAGACAGTGGAGAATTGCATGGGGGGTGGTGGTTCAGTATTGTACCCACAGACTTAACAAGTACATCACAGGAGACTGATGTGCGTACATATTTGTCATCAATATGCACATATATTACCCTTTCGGGTAAGCATACCCTAACATTTTGTGGGTGAGGAATGAAATTTGGGCATAAGAGGAAGGATTTCTGGCTCTTTGCCCTATAAAAAAGGTGACCCAACTCGACAGAGTACTCCATTCTTACTTACCCCACTCTATCATTTCTATTCTTACTTCTTCTATTTTTACTTTATCTCTCTATCTATTCTATCTATCTATCTACGATGACTACTACTATTAGTAGGCTGTACTTGTTCTTCTTAAACTTTAAGTTTCAAAGGAACTAGGCTAAGCTTGGTTTACCTAAGTTTTATTCCTTATTTATTAGGTTTTGATTTTAAGTTTAAGTTAGTCAAGTAAATCCTAATTTTGTTTAGATAGCTTTTAACATTACATTCTTTTCAGCACTGCATCGCTCAAGAATTGAGAAACCTGAACCACAAGGCTGTTCCTGTGTCTCTTAACACCAGGTTATCCAGGAAGGGTGTGAGTATATTAACCAAAGCTTTGTTGCATATAATACTATATTGTCATATGCATCTTTTGAATAGCAGTAATTGTAACTTTGTAATTGATTATTTTATCATTTACTTACTATTATTGATTTTAATATAAAGTCTTTACGACTATATCTGTCTCAGTGTGAGCTTCCTGTCATACCCCTGGGGGTCCTTTGTAAATTCTGTGGAGCCTGATTCAGGACAAGAACTTTTAGCTTCTGATCAAACAGATTGGCGAGCCTAAAACCCACACTAATTAATATTAATTATTAATGATTAACATTAATAAAGTAAATTAAATCAAATACAATTGTATTAATAAATTAAATTCCCATATTATCCAAATTAAAATTATCAGTACACCCTAAATCAGGCTACAGTTGTAAGAGTAACTTTTTAGTTGTTTACTGATCTACTGTGGGGAAGCTGCAGTTACCTCTAGTGGTGGTTAATCTTAGCAATGTGAGTGAAGTTTGCTTCTGGATTTGTAATTTAATATTGTGTTTATTAAAGTTTTTGTCAAGGGAGAGCATACAATAGGCGCTTTCTTGTCTGCTATATAAATCTAAATATACAATATATACATAAAATTAAACTATATTAATCAATTAGATCAATAATATTCTATAGTATACTAATGCAATACAAAGACATTACAACTAGCAAAATGGTAACAGATAACTAAATAGCTTTTGCACTCAAACAGCACCTTTCAGGCTAGGCATCTTAAGTTGCGGGTACACAGGAAAAAAGTTAAAATCCTTACAAAGAACATTTTAGCTCAATAAAATGCCTGGGAGATTATAATGGACCAGATAGTCTTCTTCTTCTTGTTTTTTAGTAATAAAAGAAAATTAAAAAGCTTTTTATAAAAATGAAGCACAAATCTCAGAGAAAAAATACACTTTATGTTCTAATCTTCAAATAAATACTACAGAGATGCTAGAAAGGGGGAAAAACGTAGTTAAAAATCTGGTGTGTAAACCAAACAGTCACCATGAAGCATTTGCTGCAAAAATCCAGAATGATAAGACACACTGTGGATTACTGATTATTGCACTTTAATTTTTAAATGAGCTTAGACATCTGTGAAATTTAAACCCCAGGGCCAACAATTTCTGTGACACTATGTTAAAAAAAGAATAAAGCTTTGACATGCAAATTCCAGTTTTACATTGTGTCAGAGCAGGTAACCTTGTGAACAACCTTCATATAGGCCAGCCCTTTCCACTCTGACTGATGTCTCCCATATGGATCTTTTCCTTCTCTCCTTCTTTCCAATCAAGTTGACAGCAATTCTCAGTTCATTTTCTTAAAAGACTGATAAAAGCGAGGCTGGACCTGGACCTGTTATGAACATCCCATATACTTTTGCTACTTATATTTTTTTCATTTGGAGATAAGCAGTTACATTGCATTAGGTGATCTTAGCATGTGATGTGTTATTACAGAAAAAAAGGGTATTGCAAATGTCAGTTTATAACTGGGTCATTAAAGTCAGGTCATGATATTTGAGAATTTGATGTTTTTAACCTTTTCAGGAGTTAACCAATACACATTACTGGGTTTATTTGTTGTTTTGCTTAAAGAGTTTTATTTATCTTTGGATGTAGAAGCACATATGCACTAAAAAGCAATGTTATGAAAAATTAGGTTACATTAGATAAACTCTGCATGTACTGTTAACATTTATGGAATCATTTTCACTAGCTGCTTTGAGATTTCCTCAGTTATTTCAGAGGAATAAATTTTAACTTCATAGGTACAGAAAGAAATATTGAAATCATTTCCCACCAGTAGAAACTGAGTGCTGTCTTCTTGTGAATGGCTCCTGCCTTGTCTATTCCTATTCCAAATCATAGAATCATAAAATCATGGAAGATGAGAGTTGGAAGAGACCTCAGGAGGTCATCTAGTCCAAACCACTGCTCAAAGCAGGACCAACCTCAACTAAATCATCCTAGCCAGGGCTTTGTCAAGCTGGGCCTTAAAAACCTCTAAGGATGGAGATTCCACCACCTCCCTAGGTAACCCATTCCAGTGCTTCACCATCCTCCTAGTGAAATAGTGTTTCCTAATATCCAACCTAGACCTCTCCTACTGCAACTTGAGACCATTGCTCCTTGTTCTGTCATCTACCACCACTGAGAACAGCCAAGATTCATCCTCTTGGGAACCCCCTTTCAGGTAGTTGAAGGCTGATATCAAATCCCCTCTCACTCTTCTCTTCTGCAGACTAAATAAACCCAGTTCCCTCAGCCTCTCTCATAAGTCATGTGCCCCAGCCCCCTGATAATTTTGTTGCCCTCTGCTGGACTCTCTCCAATTTGTCCACATCTTTTCTGTAGCGGGGGGCCCCAAACTGGATGAAGTACTCCAGATGTGGCCTCACCAGTACTGAATAGAGGGGAATAATCACTTCCCTCAATCTGCTGGCAATGTTCCTACTAATGAAGCCCACTATGCCATTAGCCTTCTTGGCAACAAGGGCACACTGTTGACTTATATCCAATTTCTCACCTACTATACAGGTCCTTTTCTGCAGAACTGCCACTTAGTGAGTTGGTCTCCACCCTGCATCAGTGCATAGGATTATTCCTTATTCTTAAGTGCAGGACTCTGCAGTTGTCCTTTTTGAACCTCACCAGATTTCTTTTGACACAATCCTCCAATTGGGGTAGGTCACTCTGGACCCTATTGCTACACTACAGAGTATCTACCTCTCCTTCCAGTTTAGTGTCATCCGCAAACTTACTGAGGGCAGAATCCATCCCATCATCCAGATCATTAATGAAGATATTGCTCAAAAACAGCCCCAGGACTGACCCCTGGGGAACTGCGCTTGATACTGGCTGCCAACTAGACATTGAGCCATTGATCACTACCCATTGAGCCTGATGATCTAGCCAGCTTTCTATCCACCTTCTAATCCATTCATCCAGTCCATAATTTGCTAAAGTCAAGGTATATCACGTCCACCACTTTCCCTGTATCCATAGAGACACTTAGCTCATCACAGAAGGCAATCAGGTTGGCAAGGCATGACTTGCCCTTGGTGAATCCATGTTGACTGTTCCTGATCACCTTCCTCTCCTCCAAGTGCTTCACAATAGATTCCTTGAGGACCTGCTCCATGATTTTTCCGGGGACTGAGGTGAGGCTGACTGGCCTGTAGTTCCCCACATTCTCTTTCCCTTTTTTAAAGATGGGCACTATATTTGCCTTTTTCCAATCATCTGCGACCTCCCCCAATCACCATGAGTTTGCAAAGATAATGGCCAATGGCTCTGCAATTGCATTAGCCAACTCCCTCAGCACCCTCAGAGGCATTGCATCTGGCCCCATGACTTGTGCACGTCCAGCTTTTCTAAATAGTCCTTAACCTGTTCTTTCACCACTGAGGGCTGCACACCTCCTCCCCAAACTGTGCTGCCCAGTGCATCAGTCTGGGAGCTGACCTTGTCTGTGAAGACTGAGGCAAAAAAAAGCATTGAGCACTTCAGCTTTTTCCACATCTGTCACTAGGTTGCCTCCCCCATTCAGTAAACATCTCACACTTTCCCTGACCACCTTCTTGTTGCAAACATACCTGTAGAAACCCTTCTTGTTACGCTTCACATCTCTTGCTAGTTACAACTCCAGTTGTGCTTTGGCCTTCCTGATTACACCCATGCATTCTCCAGCAATATTTTTATACTCCTCCATAGTCATCTGTCCAAGTATCCACTGCTTGTAAGCTTCCTTTTTGTGGTTAAGCTCACTGAAGATATCTCAGTTAAACCAAGCTGGTCGCCTGCCATATTTACTATTCTTTCTGCACATTGGGATGGTTTGTTCCTGCACCCTCAATGAGGCTTCTTTAAAATACAACTAGTTCTCCTGGCCTGGACTCCTTCCCACCACCCCATATTAGCCTCCCAGGGGATCCTGCCCATCAGGGAGTCAAAGTCTGCTTTTCTGAAGTCCAGGGTCTATATTCTGCTGCTAACCTTTCTTCCTTTTGTCAGGATCCTGAACTCGACCCATCATGGTCACTGCTGCCCAGGTTGCTACACACTTCTACTTCCCCTACCAATTCTTCCCTGTTGGTGAGCAGCAGATCAAGAGGAGCATGGCCCCTAGTTGGTTCCTCCAGCACTTGCACCAGGAAGTTGTCCCCAACACTCTCCAAAAACTTCCTGGATTGTCTGCGCACTGCTGTCTTGCTCTCCCAGCAGATGTCAGGGTGACTGAAATCCCCCATGAGAACCCAGTGCCTGTGATCTGGAAACTTCTGTTAATTGTCCGAAGGAAGTCTCATCTACATCATTCTCCTGGTCCTGTGGTCTATAGCAGATGCTCAGCACGACATCATCCTTGTTGTTCTCAACTTTAAACTTAACCCAAAGTCTCTCAACAGGCTTTTTTCCAATTTCATACTGGAGCTCTGAGCAATCATACTGCTCCCTTACATATAGTGCAACTCCTCCACCTTTTCTCCCCGATCTGTCCTTCCTGAACAGTTTATACCCATCCATGACAGTGCTCCAATCATGTGAATTACTAATCAAGTCTCTGTTATTCCAGTCCCATCATAGTTCCTTGACTATGCCAGGACTTCCAATTTTTCATGCTTGTTTCCCAGGCTTCTTGCGTTCGTATACAGACACCTAAGATAACTAGCCAATTGCCCTGTTTTATCAGTATGAATCAGGAGGCCTCCCCTGTTACACCTCCTCCTTGTATTTCATGCTTATGTCAGGGCTTAGGTTTCCATTCCCCAGTGAACCTAATTTAAAGCCGTCCTCACTAGGTTAGCAAGCCTGCCTACGAAGACGCTCTTCCCTCTCTTCGTTAGGGGATCCTATCTCTTCCTAACACTTCTTCTTCCTGGAACAACATCCCATGGTTAAAGAATTCAAAGCCCTCTCTCTGACACCATCTGTCAGATCTAAATCAACTGGAAAAAGACTATTCTTTATTCTAACAATTAAATGTGAATATTCAATAAAATAATTTAATTTGAAAATGGTGGTATCAGGATCTGGATTCATATTAGGTTAAGAGTCCATCTGAGGATAAATCAAGTCTCGTGTTCACATGAAAAGGCACCAAATTGTGAGTTTTCTTCATGTGATTTCAGCCCCAAGTGATAGTCATCTCACTATTCTTGCAAGATTTCCACCATCTCGGTTTTGCAAAGATTTCAAGTGCTTGCAGATGGAAACCAGAAAATAGGTCCCTTGCTGATTTTGATCTGACCTGGAGTCAAAACTCAATGGGAGTGGGATCAAGAATGGTGGATTTGAACCCCAAATCCTTCCTCCATTCTGAAATTCAAATGATTTTGGACATGAAGTGCTGGTTTTGGTCCTTTCTTGTTCTGAATCACTCACAAACGATCTTAGAAGTTCTTGACCCCTTTCCACAGAAGATACATATAACGCAGGCTACATGGTATTTGAGATACCATGCACCAGAAGGTCATGTACACTTGTATTCTCCTGCCAAATATGAAAGAGTATACGTAAAAAGAGTAGAAGTCATTGAGTTTTTCTAACTTTATATTATTTAAAAGGTTTTGACTTTAATTTTCCAAAAAATAGGTTTGATGAAAAATGTTCACAACCTCCTACAAGACATCATTTTTAGCTGCTAATGAGATAATGTTCCAGAAGGCCTAGTAAAATGCACATATATAAAAGTACTACTAACATCCTGACTTAAAAAGAATAAAGGGAATTGATCAAGGGTCCCAGTGAGATATATGTTAACTGTATCTTGTAGCTACTAATCACATATAATGAACAACACCATTGGTATGTGGGCTAAATGCAAGTCCAACACCAGGAATTGAGTTTCTTCCAACTCTAAAAAAAGAGTATTTACTGTATTGGTGCTATTGAAACCTACCTAAAAGATGCAGTTGACAATGTAATACTAGAGAAAACTGCTCGTATACTTTTTCTGCACTATGGATGAACACCCTGGAAAACATTCTGCAGTAACAGAATATCTACAATTATGCAATGGAAAGGCTAGATATCCAATCTGTTTAAACCAGTCAAGCAGTTCTCAACCCTAAACTACTTACTGTACATGATTGCACTATGATAGTCATCACTTATTTGTGAAAGAAATTGCATAAAATTATCTCACAGCATAAGCAAACATGTGGTAAAAATAACATGACAGTAATGATTCTGAAGCAGTCAGGAAGAGCTGAACTCCAGCAGAGAATTGTTACTATGTTGAGAAGGTGAATGAGTGAATTTTGAGTAGGTTTATTTTTTTAAGGGAAGCCTTTGCTTCTTATTAGCAAAGTAAACTCTGCTCTCAATTGCTGAATGAAACACAAGTAGCCACAAAGAGCTAGTACTGCACAAAGCCTGCAGCAGGAAAGATAGTCTCTTTGAACCACCTCGTGAGGTATATTATTGTTTCCACTACTCTTAATGTGGGTATGTTTACCCCAGTATGCAGACACACACAATATTCTACCTCACTGGGGCCTTTTCTATAATAGGTTTAATTTTTTTCTTGAAATATCACAGCATTCCTACCACTGGTGGTGTCCGTGGTGGTAAACAGGATGGGAGCGCTAGTGAAGACAGGGTTCTCATAGCCACTCCACTGACATTTTAATCTCTTTGTCCCTTATACCTGTTTGCAGCAAGGTACACAACATGATGCTTAAAACAACAGTGTAGCAGAAGCCTAGTCTGTACTGACACATCCTTTTCCTGAAATCAATTTCCCTCTTCCCTTGCTTCTCACTGTGTGTTTTGGCCCACAGAGCCTATCAAGGTAATAGGATTTGTTTACAGCTTGATCCAACTCTCTTTTGAGGTCTTTTCAGAATCTTTCTATTTCCTTTAACGGGAGTTGGATTGGGCCTTTATGTAGCCTTGGCCTATTAATCTGAACCATTTTTGTATTGGGAGGAACTTCAGGGTTTTAATTCCTTCTGCAAGGGATGATCCTCCTGCCAGACTTCAGAGGTAAACCGTTTCAACTAACAACATTTTAATCACTTCTTCCACAGTATCTAATTGTTGACTGCTCTAACAGGCAGTTTCAGCGGGTGCATTTCCATCAAAAATAATTTCACTAGATCGTCTACATAATTGAATTGACTGAGTTCTGCTGCATCATGATGTTTTCTTTCATTATAATGACAGCTGTGATATATTACAAGTCGGTAACTTGTAGTAGTAGGAAAAAGTGAAAAAAAATCTGTAAGAAAAAAGCTTTCCATTTGAACAATAATTCTTTAAACCAAACAACAAACAAGAAAGCTGTGACCCCATGCTACAGTAGGCAAATACATATGAAATGTTGACTATTTTGTTTATGAATTATCTGGATTGTTTTTGGGTCATAAAACATATAATTAGTCCAAAAATACTTTTGACGTAATAAACTGTCTCAAAATGATATGCCATATGGAAATAGAATAAACACTGACACATTAGAGAAACATATTGTGTTTCTCAGTTTGGCATCAGTGGGGTTGGTATACTGGTATACTGGTATAACTCTGTCTGTTAGGTGTGAATGAATTTTACTTTAGTATTTGCCATGTTCTTTTACTTTAATTGTTATCAGGAACACCTATCTCAGAGCAACATGAAGTTAATATAAATAGAATGTAAAATATGAATCATTCCAATGCCACAATGTGTAAAGTTAACACATAACCTTTTAGAATTTGTGTTTAACAATTAACAAAATTGCTACATCTTAAGCAAGGCATATGGAGCGATGTACAGTGATTACTTCTAACTGTTCTGATCAAGGACATCACTATAGTTTCAGCATTATGCTATCTTTAGACATAGTATGTGTCTGTATTGCAACGGCTTATGTCCATACATATGGGGAATAATGTTCAAAATAATTTATGATCGAAAAACTTCTGCCCTGAATATTACACCTTCCTGACACACCATAACACTAATTTCCCATTCTGAAGATATGATTGCAAATAGAATGGAAAAGTATGGTGCCAAAAGTATATATGCTGTATATACGCAGTCAAACTGCAGTTCTATTAAGTGAGTAATAAGCAAGAAAGGCAGTGGATGGGGCTTGGGGGGATAGTTTAAAGCTATTCTTGTGACTGCACTGACATGTACAATGCACATCCAATGAAGATCTTCTAAGATCTAATGGGAGAAAGTCAGACACTGTATTTTTACAATATTGACATTTGATTTTAAGAAGTCAAAGGTTTTTGCCATATTGTATAACTGAGTAAGAGAGTCAATGCCAAAACTGTTGTTATCATATTCACAAAAATAGAGTGTAGTAAAATGAAGACATCAATGTACTCTTTAGATTTCCTTTTTTAATTGAATAATATCTGCTAATCAAAAAGAATCACAGTTTCATTAAACACTTGAATCTGAACTTTGGGTGATTGCTTCTGGGCCACCTTTGAACTCTCACTGTCTTGACTAATGGAGCTTAGGTTCCAAAATCACTTAGGGTCTTTTGAAAATTTTACCTTAAGCAAGCAATCTGCTGATAACTAGAGCAGGGGAAGCTAAGCACATGTACAATTAAAAAGCAGACCTGAAACACCTCCTCTGTGACCTGTGCACTCTCATTAGAAACTGTGGCTTTTGGTCATTTTCACTAATGTGCTTTGTGTATCTTTTCAACCCATATTTTTATTCCACAATTCTTCCATGTACGCACGTACCATAACAGAAATCTCAGTACAATGTACTCATGTGTATGTGATCATGGGCTCTTGGTGGTGAACTACATAGTACCAGTGAACATACACATGATCCTTCTTCACTCAGTAAGCTACAGAGCCTTGCTGCTTTAACTCACTGTTTTTTGTTCTCAGTGATATGTAAAACAGTGTTCTTTGAGGGGAGGGGGAAATGGTGAGATATCATCACATATTAAATTTGTGAACTATCGTTAAACCATTATCTATCCATGAAGCAAAAACTAGTAGTTTCACCAAAGTCTAAAGGTATCAGTTACACAACTGTTATTAGCCCAATTGTTGTCTCATTTCAAATTCAAAGAGCATGAAAACTGCCTATACTTTTCCAGCATTGTTCATCTTCTGTCTAATGATGGGAAAGGAAAGTGGATGAAAAAGAAGGGAAAATTTGTTTTAAAAGTAATTGTGAGGAGACTATCTAGAACAGAATTCTCAGTGAGTTTGAGCAGAATGCTGTCAGACATTCAACAATGTCATTTTAACTGCCTAGACAATGTTTTAAACCATGTGGGAAGAGCAGCCTCTTCATTGCAAACTTTAGACCAAATCCTAATGAAAATGAAAGATTTGCACTCAACTCGGACTGCCTCCAAAGTGGAGATGGATTCATAGGGAGAGCCTGTCAATTCTTACTCTATATTTAGGTATACTTCTGTCTATTGGGTGAGTTCTTCCTTTCTTCATTCAGTAATACATTGAATGGGTAGTGACGAATCTGACCTTTAATCCACTCCATGAGCAGAAAAATAAAATTAAATAGGAATACACACCTGCTTTAATAAGTTATGTTAGTGGAAACCTTGACCAAGCACCATGAGATAATGTTTAGGATATTTCAACATCCATCTTTGCTTAGGTAGAGCAGGTAGTTTTAATATGACAGCACATGAGCTTTCAGGATCTGAAGTGCTTTGTATAGAATTGGTCAGTTGACGAATTTTGTAAGGACATAATCATTCATTTTCAACGTTGCGAATAGACATTTGGTCATCTCTGTTTCAAACTGCATTACCACAAGTAAAATTAGAATCATCTGTGCTTTAAGTTTCAGGGCACCTTCTGTGCACTACCTCCTGTTACATATTCATTAATCTTCACAACAGGATTATTTGAAGAAAATCATATCATATTTACTATTTCAATATCTTATTTTGATTTTTACATTATAAATGTATTATCCAACATACATCAGGTAGTATGTTTCTTTGAAGACTTATAATGTTACCGACAGATGTCAGAGTGAGAGAATTTATACTTGTTAAGTATGTTTATGTGGCATCCATGATGTTTGGGTATGCCTATTTTAAATAGCTTTATTGTGCTAAATATTTAGAGCAAAGTTTCAAACCTTCCTTATCAGGCCTCCATTTTGTGAGTGCAAAATTGCTACATTATTTGTGCCTGAAATATAGGCCATTTGGCTATTTGTGCCTCTATGTGCACCCACAGATCAGAGACTGTAGCCCAGGGTTTCTCAAACAGGGGTCGCTGCTTGTGTAGGTAAAGCCTCTGGTGCGCCGGACCGATGTGTATACCTGCTCCATCTGCAGGTCCGGCCGATCATGGCTCCCACTGGCCGCGGATCGCTGCTCTGGGCGAATGGGGGCTGCTGAAAGCGGTGCCAGAGGGCTTTCCTTACACAAGCGGCAACCAGTTTGAGAAACCCTGTCCTAGCCACACTGGGCCTGATCCAACTCCCATTGAAGTCAGTGTGAGCCTTTCCATTGACCTTAATGGGAACTGGATTGGGCTCTAAGAGACCTGAATTACTGGCAGTGGCTCCAAAATGCATTCCTGGAGAAAAGGAGTTTGAAAATGTGGTATTGAAATAGGAATTTTGTTACACCCTTCATGTAATTTTTGTAACAGTTTGTAGATATTTTAGTGTGCCAATATAAACTGTCATAGGTTCTAAAATGCAAATCCTGTCTTAAAAAGTGAGACATTGATGAAACTCCCAGGGCAGACATAGGAACAAGCTGATTTATGTGACCCTCTCAATCTATCTTAAAAACTGATATGCCATTTGTTTTCACTTTCGACCACACACCAGATGTGCTTTGATACAGGTGTTTGAACAGCTAATTAATATTTAAAAGTGTCATTCTAGCATATTGTATGACAACACACATTTGGAATACACTGTAACATCCTCTGAATCAGTAGTACCTGTCAAATATAATGTTTAAAAAGTGAAATTCAGCCAACTGGTTAGCACTTGGTTGAGACGGCAATGAAGACCCCATGTTTTTCAACTTTAAGTAACAGCATATTTTCAAGTAAAAATGTGTATATATAAAGAATTCCATTGACTTAGTGCCCTCACTGAAGTATAACCAATATTGCTGTCATTCCTTCACCCAGAAAAGTGAATGGTCGCAGATTCACTTTCAAATATTTAAATTTAAAAAAAAACACTCCTTATTGTTACAACAAAATAAATATACCTTCAGAACTGCCAGTGGAAAAACTGTCAGTCAGGCTTATGGTTTATTTTTTCAAAGACTAAAAAGTTTATTTTAATTACATGTGGTTATTTTTCTTGAAACTGTCCTTAATGTTATATATTATTTTTAAATGTTAAACCAAGTATTTCCAGCTGAGACAGAGGGAAATATAGTTGTAATTCAGTTTCTTCCTCAGAAAGAAAAACATTACATCTTTAATTTTGAAATGGTACTCAAGATGAATAAATATTTAATAACTACAGAATTATATTCAGAATAAACTACAGCTGAATGAGGAATGTGAGGATTTGTAACCTCTGGGGTACTATGTACTTAGGAAGGTGTTTGACAGAAGTGTTTCATCTAGACAAACTTATTCAACAGTCACTCAGAAATTAAATACAATTTCACTTTTTTGAGGAGCCCCAAATAGAAATGGGCCAGAGTGAAATACCTAATACCATCTGTAATGATGTTTTGTGAGTACCTTAGCTGCAGGCAAAGTTTGCAAGAAAGAACCATTCAACTGCCAGACAATTCCAGGACAGATCTACGTTTATTCACAGTTTCAGGCTTCTATAGCACAGAGTAGTACCAGGGAACTAGAAGTGACCATCTCTGCAGCAGTCACCAATTGTTTTTAGCAGAAAATGAATAGAAAAGGTACTGCCATAATACTCAGTGGTTAGTTTCTGTTTTTATAGCTGCTCTTAGTGTTTAACAGTTCATTAAGTAAAGAAAAGCAGATATTCAGTAATACCTCTGATTTTCTCAAGTTAGCCTTTATAACTGACATCGTCAAGAGACACTAGATGTAATATCAACAATTGAGGAAGTATTAGCAGTACAACTCCTTCCTTAAGGAGTTGGCTGATGTTATATATTAGGAGCAACTTCTTCTTTTGTGATTTTCTCCCTTCTTAGAGAACCTTCATATAAGTTTCCAGAATATAATATTTAATTAACATTTACACTACTATATCCATAAGAACAACCATTAATAAAAGAGTCGAGGGGGAAAACTGCTAAGTGGATCGTTCTTCAAATTTAAAAAATAATGACATTTCAATTTCATAGCTGCCAAATAACCGCAACAGTAAATTATAACTTCTCAAATATAGAGTATCGAGTATTATATACAATATAACCCACAAGGCGGGTTCGTGGAGTTGTATATCTGAAAGGTATATATGCCATAAATATCTGCTTTGTACTATACAGGTCTTACAGAGGTATGTGGAGGTTTGACTGTCACCTGTAATAATAAACCATCGTGTGCTGTATAGGCCCACAGGCATGGCCATGAAGATAAGACTGTCAGAAAGCCAACTGGGTACCATAAAGGCCTACAGATATGCACATAGGGTTGATCACATAGAAAACAATTGCTTATTGTAATATCACGTTCAGTATAGCCATTAATTTAGGGCCAGTATTTCAAGAGTTTATACTGACACCATAGTAAGCATCAAAAACTGGGCAAAAATTTAAACAGGGAGTAGTAATACATTAATACTCAAATTCTAGCTAGACATTTCCAAAAGTAGAACATACGTCCTTCTGTACCCTTCAAACAGCCAGAAACTCTTGTTTCATAGAGCTCACAATGTAAAAGAAACTGAGTATCAAAGTTTCTCCTGCCTAGACTGTTGAACACTGAGCTCAGTACAGTACAGGTTGGGTGCTGCCACCAATCATGCAGTGTTATATATATTCTACACAGAGAGAGAGAAAAGCACCTTGCCTTCTTTGGCATTGTAGATGCTGTATACCAGGGATCAGCAACCTTTGGCACATGGCTTGCCAGGGTAAGCACCCTGGCGGGCCGGGCTGGCTTGTTTACCTGCCGCATCTGCAGGTTCGGCCAATTGCAGCTCCCACTGGCCGTGGTTAACCGCTTCAGGCCAATGGGGGCTGCGGGAAGCGGTGCGGGCCAAGGGATGTGTTGGCCATCGCTTCCCACAGCTGTCATTGGCCTGGAGTGTCAAACTGCGGCCAGTGGGAGCTGCAATCGGCTGAACCTGCAGATGTGGCAGGTAAACAAAGTGGCCCGGCCAGCCAGGGTGCTTACCCTGGCAAGCTGCTTGCCAGAGGTTGCTGAGATCTGCTGTATACCCTGGCAATCAGCACAATATAAAACCAGATACTGGAATATAACAATATAAAGCAAAGCAAGAGCACATCCATCTATTTATTTTAGGTACTTATTTAATCCTCATGATTGTAGTATCTGAATGCCACCCCATCTATAATGTACTTCCTCTCAGAACCCCCTGAGAAGCTGGGAAACACTATCCTCCTTTCACATATGGGAAATGGAGGCAGAGACACTAAGGCCCAGATTTCTAAAGGGACTTAGGCATCGCTTAGCTAATTAGAGCAATGCCTAACCCCTAAGCAACCAGCCACCTAGTGAAATTTTCACTCTTGAAGGAGTTAGGCAGTTCTATGGTACCTACGCTCCCTATGGAGTGTATGGACCTAGTTAAGCCAGGGCCGCTGGAGGGAGGGGGGGCAAATGGGGCAATTTACCCCGGGCCCTGGGCCCCACAGGGGTCCCCATGAGAATATAATATTCTATAGTTTTGCAACTTTTTTTTATGGAAGGGGACCCCAAAATTGCTTTGCCCCAGGCCCCCTGAATCCTCTGGGTGGCCCTGAGTTAAGCACCCAAGGAAAAGATTTTCAGAAGCTGGCCAGCTGAGCAGGAGGCTTCCTTAGCTACCAGGAATGAAGTGCTAAAGAGAGGAGCAGGGAGCAGGGCTTAGAGAGAGAAAATGTCTGTGCGAAATTAGGCCCAGAATTTTAAAAGGATTTAGGTACCTAAATGGAGAGCTAGGCACCTAAGTGACTTGTTCAATATCACAACAGAAGTTGTGACCCTAACCAATGGACCCCCTTCTTCCTCTCACCCTTTCTCTAATTAGTTTCAAAGGTCTGAGCATGGTTATACTTTAATTTATGCAGTATTTCCTTCTATGTATACTATTCTTAGTCAAAAATTCTAATTTTGTTTTGCTCAAAGTTAACCCTACTGTCCATTTTGTAGCTCGTGAAATCACACATATATCTTCTTGGCATAATTTCAGTTTTTTTCTAGCTTGAAGTTAAGCATCTGGACAATAGTTCTTCAAATGTATTGAAAGCTTAGCCTTAAAAATGTCACAGCAGCATTCTCAATGAGCAGTGTTTTTATTTATTTATTTTTGTAATTTCTGGTGACTTCCTTCTTTAATGAAAGAATAACATATTGCATGGAGCACTGAATTTATTTTAATTCAGCTAGAATCCTGGCACTGCTGATCCTCAGAAATGTATTTTATTATACATGCATTTACCATTCATTAACAGCTTTAACTTTACTATAAATCTTTCATTAATACTCTGTTGCTATCCAACACATTATTTAGGGTTCAGTAAAAGATCGTTTAAATATTTGTCTGACAAATTTAATCATTATCGTCCTTCATAACTCAAGGGCTACTTTTCCAATTATCCATGCCTACATATAATTTGTTAGTACAACCTTCATATTATTTCAACAATGCACTTGTAATAATCTTTTTCTGGGGGAAAAAAGCTTCCTAGTATTCATTTGTACTCTTCCCTACACTCTTACTTATTTTTTAACTGGTCTCTTGATCGGGAAACTTCCAAGAAAACCTCAGGATTGCATTTTTTCCTTATGCAAAGAAAACACACACACACATATTATGAACGATTTTTGGTTTTTGATTAAGGCAAACAGCAACAAGAAAACATGTAAACATTCCACAAAAGAGCACATTAAAGGATCCTTTATTGGCGGTAGTATCTCTCAGGACAACATAGCTATGATCTTTGCACAAGACAGAATTTTAGAAAAATAATTGTAAAAAATACAAAAAACAAAACATATCACAGTTTTTCTACATTAAATACATGATGATAGAGGAAGAGATGTTGTTGTTTTAGTAGATCACACTTTTCCTGCTGAAATCAATAATGGAGACCAGTGTACCTTATGGTATTAGGAGACATTGTGCCATTACAAGATACATCTTTCAGATACGATGTAATGTCCTTCCAATCGGTTATGGTTATTAAGGATGTTAAGGCCCTATTTGCATATATACAGGTATCCCAACCACATTACAGTTTTGGTAGTTACAGTCTGCTTATTGAAATACCCCCGACACTTTCTGACTAAAGCTGCTGTTGCACACTGCTAAACAGTTGCCACCTTTCTCTCTGTGCCTTCATTTCAAGCACAAGTGAACTGTTTTCTATATGCTGTATGAAGTTTTGGAAGTCTTACTTATCAAAAACAAGTTCTATATATACGTAAGGTAATTTTTAATATTAAAACTTTTTTTTTTATTTGTATGCTGCTCATGCTGCTCTGTGAAAACCTGGCTGCAGGGAAGTCAATAGGAATCTTGCCATTGACTTTACAGGCCCTAGGATAACACTCCTTATGCTACCCAGAGGGAACTAGCTATTTTTTCCCCACCACACACTACTGTTACTGCTTCAAAGACCTTTGCTTTATTTGTTGCTTATTGTTCTCTCTTTCCAGTTTTCCCTTCAGGCAGAGTGAAGGAATGGTCTCCTCAAACTCATTTTACATTTTCACTAAGGCCTTTATAAGCAGGTTTTTCCTGATGACATACCATTTATCAACCGCTGAAGTTTCTTTGTGACCTAAAGTGATGAGTTCTTAGCTCTTTACAATGCATTACCTGAGTAGTCAAAAATGACAGCACTCCTGGATTCTCTGCCAAACACTTCTTATTCCATATACTGCATTTATTGCTTATGTTATTTGAGGATAATTGTCCAGATCTCAGCAAATGTGCATTAGTGAAGGGGAGGGATTCTGAGCACCACTTAATGGGATACAGCATAGGGAACAGAACATGCTGTCAACACAACACAAAAAAACACATTATGTTAAGTAAATTCTAGTGGAAATTAACACAACAGATCCCCACAACATGCTTATTCACTAGCTCTTTTGTCATATTAGCTGAATATATCACCAAAAATCTTAATAAGTTGGGGTCTCTCAATTTGTAGCATGAATCATATACAAATATTGGGCAAAACTGCAACATCACTCTGCCTTCCCAACAATAAAGTTCAGCAGTCCCTCCCTTAGACCAATAGAGTTTGGGGCTCTGCCTAGGGTGGCCAGTGAACACAGCCCCAGAACATGGGACTTCCAGAATGGCATGGGCCTACACCTACCAATATAATCCCAACCCTGCCAGCGTGACCTTGCTTGCAAAGTGTGTGTCAGGTTATGCCGCATTGAGGATGCCATTTTGCAGCATGCACCACCTCATTGTGACCTTGCACACACAGTGCCAGTGAGGACAGAGCAGCGCATGCTGCAAAATGGCTTACTTTGTGCATAGGCAGTGGGTTATATGGGCTCGAGGTGCCCGGGCTCCAGGAATATTCAGGGCTGGGGGCCCTGCTCCAGCAATATTTGGAGCTGGGTCTCTCCCCAGGCTCTGCTTGGATCGGGTCCCAGCCCCGGCCCCCACGGGTCTCCCCCAACCACGTCCCTGCTTGGATCGGGTTCCAGTCCCAGTCCCGGCCCCCATGGGTCTCCCCCCCACCGCCTTGCCCCTCCGCATCCCTGCCTGGAGCGGGTCCCGGCCTCCGCCTTCCACCCCTCCCTCTGCGTCCCCCCTCTGCCGCATCCCTGCCTGCTCCTGCTGCCCGAGTAGAGCCGCTCCCAGCAGAACTGCTGTCTGCTGCCCCAGGGTCCTAGCGCCTGCCATCTGCTAATGGCAAGGCAGGCTGCCCTTACCCTGCTCTTCTGCCCTAGCCCTGAGCCTCTCCAACGCCCCAAACCCCTCATTCCCAGCCAGAGCCCTCATCCCTCTGCACCCTGATCCTCATCCCCAGCCAGAGCCCTCATCCCTCCGCATCATGAAGCCCTCACCCCCCTGCACCCAAATCCTCAGCCCCAGCCAGAGCCCTCATCCCCCGCACCCTAATCGTCTGCCCCAACCAGAGCCCTCATCCCCCGCACCCTAATCCTCTGCCCCAGCCCTGAGCGCCCCCCCCCCCCGCAGCACGAACCCCTCATCCTCAGCCCCAACCCTCATCCCCCTGCAACCTAATCCTCTGCTCCAGCCCTGAGCACCGCCCCCCGCAGCACGAACCCCTCATCCTCAGCCCCAACCCTCATCCCCCTGCACCCTATTCCTCTGGCCCAGCCCTGAGCCCCCCCCCCCGCAGCATGGACCCCTCATCCTCAGCCCCAACCCTCATTCCCCTGCACCCTGAGCCTCTGCCCCAGCTCTGAGCCCCCCCGCATCATGAACCCTTCATCCTCAGCCCCAACCCTCATTCCCCTGCACCTTGAGCCTCTGCCCCAGCGTGCACCACCTCCCCCTTCCTACACCCCCACCCCCAGCCGAGCCTGCACCCAAGCTCCATCCCAAAGCCTGCACCCCCACCCCCTCCTACACCCCCACCCCCTGCCCCAGCCCAGAGCCTGCACCCAGCACCCAAACTCCATCCCAGAGCCTGCACCCCTCACCCCTTCCTACACCTCCACCACCAGCCCACAGCCTGCACCGCTCACCCCTTCCTACACCCCCACCACCAGCCCAGAGCCTGCACCAAAATTCTGTCCCAAAGCCTGCAGCCCTCACCCCCTCCTGCACACCCACCCCCTGCCCCAGCCCGGATCCAGCACCCAAAGTCCTTCCCAAAGCCTGCACCCCTCTTGCACCCCAGACCTGCTCCCTGAAACCCTGCCCAGAGCCTTAGGCAGGTGGAGGCGGAGTTTGAGGGGGCGGAGGTGGGGGGCGGGTTCTCGGCACCACCAACATTTCTACAGACTTGCCTCCCATGACTTTGTGTATCCATGACAATAGTGGACAAAACTACATCTGGTTTTATATTGGTACTGGACCAGGACAAACTTTGCAAAAACAGTACTGCCTTGTTCTATGGGCAGAGTGTTGGGCAAAACCAGGGGATCACCGTTGTATGCAACAAAGAAACATGGGTATGGTTCTGGGGTGGATGGGTGGGTCAATGGGATGGTAGTTCCTGTGGGAATCCTAATTACATGTGTAGGGAAGATTGATGGTACTATCAAGGGGCCAGTCCTCCATGCAGATGGCCCACAACAACTCCTCCTCACCCCACAAAAAACAAAACAAAACAAAAAAACACCTGACCAATCTGCAAGAGAAGATATATGGAGCTTTCACCTTTTGCCCCTACCTGTTCTAATTTGGCCCCTGGTATTTAGAATTTATGCAGCTTTGAAGGTGACACTATATCAAACCTTATTTAAGCAACACAATTTTTTGGTACTTTCTGCACTTTAATGATAAAGTTTCCATCACAAAGAACAAGAACCACCTCTACTCCTTTCACTGCAAAGTGAATTAATTCTGCTGCAGAATGGAGTAGAAATCTCTTTTTAATTCATTGTGGCCCATACATTGTACCTGCACTGTACATGTTTGTCATTTGCTTCTTCAAAACAAATGTTCCCATTATATGAGATAATTGTTCAAGATATTAGACAGAATCAGTTATAAAAACTGGTATTATTCTTACTTACCATACTATGCAGTGATGGGCACATTGGTGCAGATAAAATACAAACCAACATGATTCTCTGTATAAAGTAAATTAGATTTTCCCTTTATCCTCATTTTTGCACACCTATAAATAAAGTGTTGATTAAGAATCAATGAGGCTCAAGAACACCACAAACCCGGTGCTCCATCATGCAGTCATGTATTTCCCAGTAGATGCACACAGAAGCTTGAAATGACCATTACAAGACTGTACAGCAGAATTGGGTGTGTGTGTTAGGGTGTTTTGCAACTTGTTTCTCTTTTCCTTCACTAACTTTCTTCCATTATGGTGTACAGATTGCAGTATTGTTTTTCTTCCTCTTTTTCAATGTTTTCTGTCAATTTTTTTGCGATGTTAAATATGTTTTTGAAATTGTTCAGTATCCCTCCCCAAAAACACAAACAAAAACAAAAAAACCCAAATCCTCTTTCATCCCTCTGACCTCCAAAACATTTTTTTTCTGAGTTTGTCTCTCTCCACCTTCTTATCCTATTACTTTTTCTATCCTCTCAGATTACAGGGTATGAATCCACGTCAGTATCAAGATCAATGCTTAATACACAACAGCTTCACATTTCTGAGTGTCAGCCAGGCCCAAAATCAACTGAAGCAACAGACTCCCATGAGAAAGACTGTTCTTGTACTTCATACCTGAAAAAAAACAAAGTCCTGTATAACTCAAAAACAGGCCTGTTCTCAAAAGATTTACAGCCAAAATTTATTAAAGCAGATTCAGTTACAAAATGGAAAAAAAAAAGTTTAAAGAAAATGCTCATAAAATATTACCTACCCATAAGGAAAACAAATATCTGAATTACTTCATAGATAGAATTATTATACAAGATTGGAAAAGCATCTGAACCCAAAGTTATTCACTAACCAAACATTTCTCCATCATTCCTAATTCACCAAAGATGTTGAATGATCTGATGTTTGATAGCAAGTCAATCCTAATAACATTAACATTTCTGAACGTTTATGCCCATATATTTGCAACCTCTAGATGTTTAAACAAAAGGAAACATAACAATTGAACAACTTGCCCAAATAACGCCAATTAAAGCCTATGTAATGCTATGTATTGGGTGCAAACTCTATATTTATTGTTTCTTTACTTGCTTTTTGATGACGATATGTTGTGGGATGTAGACTCTTATTCAAGTTAGGCTCACAACATAATCCTATATCTCCTTACATAATTCCTACCTTTAAAATTTATATATAGAGTGTGCAGCCCTTAACTGAAAGTGAAGCTTTGCTTAAGTCTCTAAAGGATAAACACTTATATGTAATTTCATTGATATTCAGCAGGGGCAACATAGCCAGGCTACAGAAGTCCCATTTTTCTCCCATCAAATTATGTTCAGCTTCTGATCAGGTAAACTGTTACAAATCACCATTTCCTTTTGCTGGCATTTGTGCTGGGCTAATGGTGTCATCATTGCTCAAGACTCACTGTACTGGAAGTTGCAGGGGTAGTGGGAAGTGAAGAGAAGAGAGGAAAGCCAAGCAATCTAGGCCAGTGTTTCTTAAAGCCGGTCCACTGCTTGTTCAGGGAAAGCCCCTGGAGGACCAGGCTAGTTTGTTCACCTGTTGCGTCTGCAGGTTCGGCCGATTGTGGCTCCCACTGGCCGCGGTTCGCTGGTTCAGGTCAATGAGGGCTGTGGGAAGGGCGGCCAGCACATCTCTCGGCCTGTGCCATTTCCCACAGCCCCCATTGGCCTGGGCAGCAAACCGCGGCCAGTGGGAGCCACGATCGGCCAAACCTGTGGATGCAGCAGGTAAACAAACCGTCCCAGCCGGGCCCACCAGGGGCTTTCCCTGAACAAGCGGTGGACTGGCTTTGAGAATCACTGATCTAGGCCCTAGTCTGCAGAAGCTCCTATTATAAAAAGAGCCATCCTTATTGACAGTCTGTGACAGAATGTACTCCTGAGTCCACACCCTACACACTATAATAATCATAGTACAAAGAATGTCTTGTGAGGTATCATTTGAAAACTCATAATTTGTTGGTCATTATTGTCCTGATAAAATCTGTGTGGCAACATTGTATGTGAAGTGATAAGATTCCTCTGTATGGTGTTCTTAACACACGTTCCAAACTGATGTTGGCAAACAGCTGTCTCAAACAAAGGAAGACGGGCTCTGTTTTATTTGCATTTATGTAGCAAACAGAGTCATCAAGCAGGAAGGGAAACAAAGGGCACTCAAACAGGTGAGGAGAAAAGCAGCAAGAAACATCTTTCCCCATAGACCCTGTCTCCTGAATGTCAGTTTGAAATGTGTTTCAAGAAGGTGACTGACATTCTAAAAAAAAAGGGGGGGGGACAAACACCCCAATACATCTCCTATCCTCCTTCATGCTCGTTACACTGACAGCACCTGAAGTGACAAGAATTTATTGGATTCTGGGGCGAAGGGTTCCTGACCTAAGACATTTGGTCGGTAAGACTGCTGAAAGCATATGATGAGAAACTTTGCTGGAATCAGATATACTTTGTAGTTAGGTACGTAGTAGTCACATTTTAACTTTATTTTCTTCTAACTATTTCTGACTTTTATGCCTCATTAATTGTATTCACTTAAAATCTCTACCTTTATAGTTAATACACTTGTTTAATTTAATGTGTTAAAGTGTCTGGGAAACTCCATTTGGGTGGCAAGTTATATGCATGTTATTTCTATTAAAGGAATAATAGACTTTATATAAACTTATGTTGTCCAGGACAGGACTGGGCAGTACAGGACATACATTTCTGGGGGGAAATGTAAGACTGGGGGTGTGTTAGGGTCACCCTCCAGTATAACCAAGGCTGATACGAGCTAAGGTGTAGCTGGATGGCTGAAGGACACACAAACATTGCTTGGAGTGACTTGAATGCTGGAGGCTGTTTGTGAGCATCCAACTGGAGGCTATGGCAGCAAGGCATTGTAAAGGGCACCCCAGGTAGAGGGCAAAGGTGAGACACCTACCCATTAACCTGTATTGTACCCTGGTATGTGTCACAGCCTCAGTCGAGATGCCAAGGACTGCAAGGGCAGGGGGAGACAATTTTCTTAGATCCTTTTAAATGGTTCTTTCCTAGTTCAAGGTATGGACAAACTGATGAAGTAATGGGAGGGGTGAAGCTTGCACTACTTAGAGTGCATGGAGCTTGTGACTGGTTTTCAGGCTTTCAGAGTGGTACCATTTACTAGCAATAAATTAACTAAGTAAGAGAAATGGAAAAGTCTGAGAAATGAATAGAAGTCCCACAGTATGACACTTCTTTAGCTCAGTCTGTCACTAAGGAATTAGAAATAACAGATCTGAATTGGTATGTTTAAAGATGTTTGAGGTTTTATTGCTGTGGCATGTATGTATACTTTTACTTCTTACTGTTCTAAGTGCTAAAATACACAGTTTCAAGGGAGTTGTTTGGTATGATGAACATGTTTTTATGTTGTTAATTGACACAAGTGACAAGAAAATATGGACGCAGTTTCTTTGAGGGAAAATAGACACAGATGTCATCTGTTTGATCCTAGAAGAATTCTAGCATGTGGTCCAAAGCAGAACTGCTTGAAACTTTCATAGCAAAATAAAGAATGCCTGGTTTCCATTTTCATTGCAAACCAGAAACTTGGGCCAGATTTATATACTAGGCTTTGCTGAACACGATATTAGTTTTCAGGGACCTAGGGCCAGAGTTTACAGAAGAAATGGTAGTGATGCCATAGTTTTGAAAAAATCCAGACAATATCTAGAAGGTTTGGCCAAGTTTGGGATCCATTTACACTCAGAACTTGAAGTGAAACTCAGAGTTCAAATTCATAAGAATCGACCCATGAACCCTGCAAATCAGAAATGCAGCACTCACAGGGCTTTGGTAATCACCTGCTAGGTAAGTGTCAATAGTTCACTAGAGCAGGGTTTCTCAGACTTCATTGCATCGTGATCCCCCTTCTGACAAGAAAAATTACTACACAGCCCCAGGCAGGGGGATTGATGCCTGACCCTCACTGCCATGGGCAAGGGGGCCAAACAAAGTCTGAGACCTGCCACCCAGGGGGTGGGGAGGGTGGCGGGTGAAGCCAAAGCTTGAGGGCTTCAGCCTTGGGCAGGTGGGCTGTAACCTGAGTCCTGGTGCCCAGGGCTGAAGCCTTCGGGTTTCAGCTTCAGCCCTGGGCAGTGGGGCTCTGACTTTGGCTTCAGCCCCAGGCCACACCAAGTCTAATATAGGCCTAGGTGACCCCATTAAAACAGGATCATGACTCACTTAGTAGTAAATAGGTTGAGAACCACTGATCTAGAGTTTAGCATTCTCTGCTATGTATATGTTTTCTCTCAATGGGAGCCTCCAGCAATTTCAGAAAACATCACCAAAAGTTGCATTAGAATCAAGTGTTTGACTTGAAGCCCAAAAGGCTCAATTTCCCCACCACATCCTGCCCCCAAAGAGCTAACCAGTCAAGTGCAGGGAAATAAAATGAGATAGGAGGATAACCTTTTTCCCTACACACACTATTCTGCCAGGTCTGGAGAAAAGACATCACTCTTTCCTAAGTGGTAGTCAGCTGCGCAAGCTCTCTTGCTGATCTCAGAGCCCACTGATGTGCAATAAAAGATATTCCAAAGCACTGAGCTATCCCTACTGACCAAGATGTGTGATTCATCTACACCGCAGCTGGCAGTGAGATTCCCAGCCCATGAAGACAGATTCACACTAGAGGAGCTCAAGCTAATGCACTGAAAACAATAGTGTGCACATTTCAGCTCATGCTGGAGCTCAAGATCTTGAGCCCAGCCAGGCCTCTAGGCTTGAAAACCCAAGCCACAACATCCACACTGCTATTTTTAGTGTGCTAGCTTGAGTCCCATTAACACGTCTCTGTCTTACTTCCAGATGCAGTGCAGACCTCGGCTAGAGCTCACAGGATGACAGCCAGTCTTTTGACTCCCTCTTGTCTCAAGCAGTGAGAGGACAGAAGCAAACTCTGTCTCTCTCTCTCGCTCTCCCCTCCCTCCAGGTCTGTTTTCACAGCAAGGGATTCCCCTTCACAGTTTACTCATACAGAGCAAGAGAAAGGGGGATGGGGAAAAAACCCACATAAGACCAATATTTTCACTCCCTTCTGGTGACAGATCACAGTGCTGCCAGATTTCCCCCTCCTTGATCTGAACTAGCTAAGAGGTGATGCCAGCCATCAAGCAGTTCAGAAGGGGAAACATTCTCAGGGCTGCCTTTACTGTATGTCTGGCCTGCTTTAGTCCATTAACGGGGAAAATCAAATACTTAATACATTCACTCAGTTTGATAAATATTATAAATGGTCCACTGTGTAAAGTTGCTGAGGCAGACAGTGTGGTCCTTTAAAAGCAATTAGATGCTGTCCTTAGGGAAAATGGCATTAAGGACCCAATCCTGCAAGGTTCCAATAACTTCCTATGGCATTAAAATCATTTCAATTAAAAGAGAGTTTAGAACAGTCAGCACTTCAAAGGGTCAGACCCTAGAAGAGAAAAGTCCTTGATGGACTGAATGGACTTACGACTTTTCCTTTGTTTCCTTTATAATTATATCTGCTCTGTTCACTATAGTTACTGTGTCAGTGTTTCCATAATAAACAGGAGTTTATAAATTGGCAGCAAAAATTCATTCTCTGCTGCAGACAGGGTCTTTCCCAGAGAACACTCTCTCCCCCCTCCCACGCAATTTGTACTAATACCTATTTCATTTTAAAAAAAATATTTTTATGGAAGAGTAGAGAAAAATGAAAAAAGAGAGAAATACAAGGTCATGGTTTGAGGTGCTTTGTTGCACCACAAACCTACACTGTTTGAAAGAACTCCTAAAGCGGTCCAGAGCCTTTCAATATTCTGACGAGTGAGAAAGTTCAAATCATTTTCACGCAGAATGCCAATAAGTTGTTAAAATTCATAAGCATTTCTTGTAGATGAAGCTGGACCAAGTAGCCACATATTATGAAGTCTGAAATAAAATGTTAACATTGACCTCTGAATTCAGCAGTGATTGCACTGTATTTATACACTAAATACATAAGCCGTTAGCTCAAAAAGAGCCAGTGACATTCCATCTTAGCCTTATGAAACACATCAAGAAATTTAATTTACTGAATGAAAACAAGAGAAGACAAAACACCCAAGAAATTTCCTTAGCACCTCACTTCTTCCAGAAGCAGATATCTGGAAACCTCAATTGAATTCTAATTCCCTTACTTGTGTCAGGTTGCTGACTACTACTTTACACCACGAGAAGTCCTTTTGAAATTAGCGGAATTACTTGAGGAGTGAGGTGCTATTCAATGTGAATAATGATATCACAATTTACACCATGGAAAAATCTCATTGATTTCAGTGAGACTGTATGTATGTGTGTGTTATAGGTTACAATTCAACATAACTAAGGGTATGAGAATCAGATCTTTATTTGATTTGTAGATCATTGGCAAACTTATGACATTACTTTGCAAATGCAACTTTATTTTAATGTATTTCAATGTAAAATACATATTTCATCATGTATAACTAGAGGTGAAAGTAAGTTGGTCTGGTACGGCATACCGGCAAGAGCTGGTATGCCGTGCCAGACTGGACCGGCTTCCGGGGGGGTCATTTAAAGGGCCCAGAGCTCCAGCCGCAGTGGGAAGTCCCGGGCCCTTTAAAGTGCTGCTGCTGCAACTCCGACAGCAGGGCTCGGGCAGTGCTTTAAAGGGCCCGGGACTCTCCACAAAGGCTGGAGCCTCTGGCCCTTTAAAGCACTGCCTAAGCCCTGCTGCCAGGCTTGGGCAGGAATGTAAAGGGCCCAGGGCTCCTGCCGCTGCGGGGAGCCCCAGGCCCTTCAAATCACTGCCAGAGCTCCAGCAGTGGGGCTCGAGCGGTGCTTTAAAGGGCCCTGAGCTCCACGGCGGTCGGAAACCTGGGCCCTTTATTTTGCCCCTGAGCTCCCAGCTGCCTCTGCAGGAGCTGGAAGCTCTGGGGTGATTTAAAGGCCCTGGGGATCCCAGCCACAGCCGGAGCCCCAGAGCCTTTAAATGCCTCTTCCAGCTGAGATCATGCCCCCACTCAGGACTCCGGCATACCAGTAAGTCCTTTCAGCTACTTTCACCCCTGTGTATAACTATATTGGACTTTGCCCCCAACAATGGGTCATTCACAGATTGTGAACATAAGACCTTTAGAAACACAGCACTGACATCCACCAATTCGGGTAAAGGAGCAAAGTGGGGGAATGATGCTGGCCTGTCCCTTTACTGATAAGATTTGCAGATAACAGAAAAATTGGAGAGTGGTAAATAATGAAGATAAGTCACTGATTCTGAAAAGTCTGGATCACTTGGTAAACTGGGTGCAAGCAAACAAATAATGTGTGTTTTAATATGGCTAAGTGTAAATGTATACATCTAGGAATAGATTATAGGCCATATTTACAGAATAAGGGACTCTATCTGGGAAGCACTAACTCTAAAAAAGATTGTGGTGGATAATCAGCTGAACATGAGCTCTCACTGTAAGACTGTGGCAAAAAGAGCTACTGCAATCTTGGGATGCATACACAGGCAATTCTTGAGTAGCAGTAGAGAGGTTATTCTCTCTCTGGATTTGGTACTGGTATGATTTTTGCTGGACTACTGTGTCCAGTTCTGGTGCCCACAATTCCAGAAGGATGTTGATAAATTGGAGATGGTCCAGAGAAGAACCACAAACATGATTAAAGGATTAGAAAACATGCCGTATAGTGATTGAACTCTGGGTCTGCTCTATTTAGTTTAAGAAAGAGAAGAGATAACTTTACTTACACTCTAAGTAACTACATGGGAACATGGACAGCATGTAAAATGCTGGCCAGAGAAGGCTAGTACTCAGCCACCCCTTCCACTCAATGCCCCACCCATTCTGTGTCCTCCCCGCCGGACCACAGAGCCCCCCCCCCCCGCGAGCTGCCAGCCCCTGCCCCAGGCTAGTGTCCCCCAGCCCCGGAGTGCCGGGAAGGAAGGCTACGGGACCCCAGCCCCCCCAGCCCTGGGGCTCCAGGAGGGTGGGCTGCACAGCCCCAGACAGGGCCGCTGCACAGGGGAAGCTGCCAGAGGCGTAGCGAGTGCCCTCTGTACCCTCCGACAGGAGGGGGCGCTGCAAGGAAGGGGGCCCCTAAAATTGGCAAAAAAAAATGTAAGGTATAACTAGGTAAGTGACATTTATTGATGCTATTGCACAATCCATGTCGGTTTTACTGACAAAACCGTGAAGTCATTATGATACATCATAATGCTATTGGCTACATCAGTTGTCTGTCGGTCAGTTTCGAATTTTAGTTGGACCCATTCAAAGAATGTGTATTTGTGTTCATAATGGCGGTTGGCGGATAAATGTTATTAATTTAGTTGTTTAATTTTTTATCGTTTCCAAGGCAGAAGCGTGCTTTGTGATGTCTAAGAGAATGTATAAGAGCGGAGCTAGTAAACGAAAGCCAGCAAAAGATACCGAGAAGGAACTTGAGAAAATTCCAAAGTTGTCAACGTATTTTGCGCTGCAATCCAATGTACAGGTACAGGCACATGAAACGGACAGCGCTAGCAGCGACGAATCGTATCCAGAAGTATCCAGAAGTACTTCAAGTGAGGTTGAAGGTGAAGCCAGTTGTTCAACCAAACAAACTGTGACAGATATTCCAGCTGCTGCCGGGAAAGAAGTATCTGAATCTGAACCACTGACTGATGATCCAGGAGATTGGCCGTCTATAATATCAGACAGGCAAGTGTGTGACATTGTTGCACGTGGCCCACCGCAGCAGAATGAAAGTTACGAATTTCCATTTAACGAGGAAAGACGGAGGTTCACAAGTACTCATTTCTATCGAACCATGGCAAATGGCGAGAAAATAAGACGTTCATGGTTAATGTACTCAGTTCAGAAAGATGCCATTTTTTGTTTTTGTTGTAAATTATTTGGCACTGGCAACATACCACTACGTCGTGGAACATCTGCTTGGAAAGCACTGTCAAAAAGACTTCAGCAGCATGAAACAGGCAAAGGTCATCAAGACCGTATGGTGAAATGGTTTGACCTTCGGTCAGGCATAGTAAACCGTACATCTATTGACCAACTCGAATTGCAGGCTTTTCTGAAAGAAAGAGATTTCTGGAGAAATGTTGTCAAACGCATGGTTGATGTCATTATTTTCTTGTCTGAAAGAACCTTGGCTTTCGAGGAAGTAATGAAAAGCTCGGCGATCCTTCAAATGGCAACTTTTTGGGACTGTTTGAATTGCTTGCAAAGTATGATACTGTCCTCAGCGAACTTTTACAGAGGATTAAGAAGGCAGAGACACATGTTCAGTACCTCAGTCCACAGATCCAAAGCGAGCTGATTCAACTTGTTGCCAGTAACATTCAAAAGGCCAACATAGCGCAGCTTAAAAAAGCAAAATATTATTCAGTTATTTTGTTCATGATACAACTGGCGAGGGCTTATTGGAAGCGTTTCTTGAAAAAGCAAACAACTTAGGAATAGACATTGCTGACATGAGAGGCCAAGCTTATGATAACGGCGCAAATATGAGAGGAAAGAATAAAGGAGTTCAAGCCCGCATGCTAGAAATAAATGACCGTGCCTTGTATGTACCATGTGGAGCTCACACTTGGAATCTTGTGATCTCAGACGCGGCAAAGTCATCGAAATATGCCATTGACTTTTTTGGTCTGATTAACAGAATATACGTTATCTTTTCTTCTTCACCTTCACGTTGGGATATACTTCAAGAACATATGCCAATATCTGTTAAAGGGTTATTGGACACTCGTTGTTGGGAGTCGAGAATTGATGCTGTGAAGCCATTGCGTTATCACCTTGAAGAATTGTGCAATGCTTTGTCATCTTTGCGAGAATATGCGTTCGAAAAGAAAGATGGCAATACAGCAACAGAAGCCGGTGTGCTTTTAGACCATGTTACTACGTGGCCTTTTGTTCTGACTGTGTACACGTGGTACGATATACTATTTCACGTCAATAAACCAGCAAATTAATTCAGTCACCAGATGTGTCAATTGACGTACTGCAGGCAGAAGTCAGTGCTACAATGAAGTTTTTGGAAGACTATCGAAATACAGGATATAACTCTGTGATCACAAATGCACGTGAAATAGCAGAGCATATGGGTATTGAGCAGGTGTTTCCAGAAACCAGGGTGCGACGTAAGAAGAGAATGTTTGATTACGAATGTGCTGATGATTCGAGTCGTCTTTCTGCCGAAGAAAAATTCAAATCGCAGTTCTTTCTTGTTCTCACTGATCAGGCCATATCTTCTGTTTCGTTGCGATTTGACCAGCTCATGGAGTGGTATAAATTGTTTGGATTTCTGTACAACGCTAACAGCCTGAAGCAGTGTCACAGAGAAAATGAACTGGAGAATCACAGCAAAAATTTTGAAAGAAAAATGGAAGACATTGATGCCAACGAACTCATAATGGAATTGAATCATTTTATTTATGTCATCGAAAAAGAGAGAGGACTTGTCACGGCAAACAATTTTTTAACGTACATATACAAGACCAGCCTTCAGGAGATATATCTGAATCTTTGCATTCGCATCAGAATTCTTCTGACCACACCAGTTACTGTCGCTGGTGCTGAAAGGAGCTTCAGCAGAATGAAACTGATCAAGAATATCCTACGCTCAACCATGACAGATGACAGGCTTTCTACGCTTGCAGTTATCGCAATCAAAAACAAGATTGCCAGATCTCTGGACTATGACGCATTGATTAACCAATTTGCGGAGAACAAGGCTCGAAAGAAGCGCTTTGCGTAAATACGGAATACATGTACACTGTAGGCCTATGTATACAATGTATGAACCCTGTATATTGTATAAAATAAATACTGCATTCCAGTTTTTGCATTGTAAGGGGCCTCGGACATATGTTCGGAGGGGGCCACGTTCTTTGTTGCTACGGCCCTGGAAGCTGCAGAAGGGACCCGGGGGCTAGGCATGGGTGGGGCCACGCCTGACTGTCTGGGGAGGCACAGCCTCCCCCAGCCTCTGATCCCCATCACCCATGATGATGAACAAATCTTTAATAGTCAGCTCTTCAGCCTAGCAGAGAAAGGTATCAATCTTGGAAGCTTAAGCTAGGCAAATTCTGACTGTAAATAAGATGTAAATTTTTAACTAAGTAATTATCCATTGGAACAAATTTATCAAGGGTGATGGTAGATTCTCAGTCATCGAGAATTCTTAAACACAGATTTTGCCACTCTCACTCATTCTGAGTAGCATCTAACTCTGCAAATGCTTACATTGGGTTTCATAGGATTATTTGTGGGGAAAGTACTGCTCAGTGTTAATAAGAGTGACAGAATTGTACACAATGAAATTTGATTATAAGATGGTTTCTGATGAGAAGGATAGAAGTCACATTATTGTATGAAGCACAAATGCATTGGCAAGGGGATAGACTAGATGACCCAATACTAAATGTCTTTTCCATCTCTAATTTATATCTTTATTCAACTTCATCTTTGTCAAATGGTCTGTTATTTCATTTCATTTTATAATAGTTTTCCAAAAAAAGCAGTGTTGTCATCTTATTTTGAGAAAAGGAATTATGCTACCGCACCACAGGTTGAAAACAAGACATTTAGAAGTTTGTGAACTATAAAACAAGTCCAAAATGATTTTCATGGTATATTGCCATATTTGCATATTCATGTAGTAAACGTAAATGTCCCATATTTGTTAAAAATACTATTAATCTTAATTTTATACATGAAATTAATAATGGTTGGTTGTTAATGCAAATAATTTCTGCTGGGGCCATCCAACAATCCCGTTCTTTTCAGAAGCCTTCTTCCATCAAAAATGGACTAGATTTGAACAACAGAATTTGGCTTTTTTCGAACTTTTTGTGGTCACATTTCAAAACAATCTCTTCAAAATCAGCTGGTCATGTTGTTACAATCTGTAGCCACATATATACAGATACCTCAAACATTAGTTATTCTCTTGCATGCACATCAGGAATAGAATTAGTTACTATTTGATTCAAACATAAAACCTTATATCTGGTGAATTAAAGCAGCAATGTTCATGTAGTTTAGCAATCAAACAATAGGGGCCTCTGATCACCTACACACAAGTGAGTATGTTGCACTGAGATATTTCCAATGTGGCATGTGTGGATGGGAGAAAGCTGAAAGAAAGATTCATGATGTAAATTGAATTCAAAGGGAATTAAAAAAATGGCACAAACAGTAGGAGCTAATAAGCAAATAGAATATAGGAGGTAGGGGAGAAATGAAAAAGGGAAATGGGCAAAGAAATAAGTAAAGGAGAAGCGGAATGGGAAGGAGGCAAAGAAGGAATTGAGGAGAAGGAAAAATGAGACTGTGAAAAGGAGCACGGTAAAGAGGGTGGAAAAACCTATTAATGAGTCGATGGAGGAAAGGAAGAGGGAACCATTTGACTTTGAAAGAAGGTCAGACTTTCAAAGTGGACACCTAGTTTAAAGTTGTGCCTGCATGAGCTATGTGTGCAGAGCCCATGTTTGTCCATTCAGATGAGATAATGGCATGCTCAGGAGGGTATTTATGTGGTACTTACTGACTTCCATGCACAAATGGTGAATTTTTTACACAGCAGGTGCCATGTTCTTTTGGTAATTGGCTGTATTTTACTGAAATTATTAGTTTTCTAGTTGCATGATACAGTGACTCTTAGTTTTGTTCTGAATCCTTTCCTATTTTGCTGTTAAGACCTGTGTTGCTCAATAAGGGACAGTGGTCATGCATGCATGTAATCCCTTCATGTTTAATTAGAACTATCCCTCCTTCATTCAGACTACAATTATAGCAGTTAATTTTGGAACAAAGACAAACTATAGAAGAGAAAATGAAATGTAAGAAGAAAAACAAACAACTTTTAGATGAGCTCTCCCTTTCTTTGTTAAACAGGCTCCTCTGTTTGCCTTCTTTTCTTCAGGATCCAATGAAGCAGTAGCTCTCACAGAACTGGCAAATCCCATTCGCTCTTCATATGCGCTGATTTCATTTCCTGAGCACCAATGCCAGGTAGTTATTAAAGTTCTTTAGTTTATAGTTTCCAGAAACACTAGTTTAAGTTAATTTTGCCATTGAAATGATACATTGCCAGTGTAGATACCTAGATAGTCTGTTATAATTAATTTGTTACAATATTACCTAGAGGTCCAATCTGGATTGAGGCTCCATTATGCTAGGTGACATACAAACACAAAATATATCCCACAAAGATCTCACAAACTAAGTTAAGGCAAGAGGCAACAGTCGGCATCACCAAAAAAATGAAGGAATGGGATAGGGAAGGCAGAGTAAGATAATGGTAGTGCACATAGTTACATGGATTAGCTGTGTGCCCACGTAGGAGATTTCAAATTGCATTTTGTTCCATTTATTTTTTTAACCAGAATAAACAAGAAATTAAATCAGTAGGCTTTGAATATTTGGGGAAGTAATTATACTTCAAAATGGTCTCTACAATGTAACTTTCCCTTACGATATTTAATTATTCCCCCAATAGGTATACCTTTAAGAATGTTTTAAACAAGTATCTCCTCTAAATATACTACAGTCCAATCTGTGACCATTCACTGTGCCAGGCAGGTGATAAAAAGGGAAATTAGAGTTAATGAACACTGAGAATTTTCATAGTGGATGGGCATGAAGTTATTTAACATCAGTATTACTTTACTGGTGATGTACTGGGGAAATTCACTTTGTTCAGTAGCCAGGTAGTTATTTGTTTAACTTCATTTCAGAGGAAAATATACTAGCGGGATTGTAGAAAGAAAAATAATGTTGGTGGGCTTTTTTACTGTGTTCCATTTTAAACATGTGTAAGGAAAGCAGTTAGTGACTAAGCAGGAATCCAGTTCTCACAGATGGCATAGGTACCAGTAAATTAAAATAAGTAATAATTCCTCATATTTACAGTCATGGTTGACAGTTAACATTAACCTATCCGACAGAAAAGTTTCTACCCCGACCTGAATGATGTATCAGTTTTCCAAACTGAGGACTGCAAGATCATGATAAATACAACTATTCTGTCTGGAAACAGGCAAAACACAAAATCCAAGGTACCATATTTGGAAGACTCTGTGTGAGTATTTCAGTATTGGTTCTGATTTCCACACTTAGTTATGTATTGCCAAGACTCCTGTCACAACTGGGAACTTCAAGTACTCAGACTACTTTTCCAAGCTGTTTTCCCTCCCTTGCTGCTTCCCTTATCCACAGGGATATCTGAAAAGCAGAATTTCAAAAATGAATCTTACTAAATGATGTTTTTCATTGTTTGTAAGGTTTGCTTTGACTGGGTGACAGCAGCATGTAAAGCCAGCAAGTAGGTATGGGAAAATTCACTAGCTCTTTGTATGTTTCTCTTTAAAGCCAACTAACTAGCTTTGAAGAGAGCATGTTAGGCTGGGAAGTGGAAACAGAGGGAAACAGCCTGATAACATGGATGCTGAGACTGAAGAGAAGTAACCAGAGGAAGAGAAATAGACACAAGGTAAAACAGAGGAGAGAAGGTAAGAAACAGCTGTGTATATGCAGGGAAAACAGGGGAGATGTAACCTTGAGGGGTAAGGAAGGAAACAGACGGATTGTGACAAGGGGCATGATGAGTGAGAATGCTCCAAGGATGGTGGTCATGGGAGAAGCAAAAGGGGGGAGGAAAACAATCAAGGTGACAAATGGAGAACAGCTGCCAGTTATCTCTGACTCTAAGATAGCAAGGCGATAGGTGCCATAGAAATACCTGAGATACAGGGTTTGTCTACAAAGCAATTTAGAGTGCAGCAACCCAGGTAGAGTTACCAACTTTCTAATTGCACAAAACCAGACATCCTTGACCCACCCCTGCTCCACCCCTTCCTGAGGCCCCATCCCTACCCTGGCCCTACTCACTCCAGCCCCCCTTCCTCAGTTGCACACTCTTCCACTCTCACTTTCACTGGACTGGGGCAAGGCGGTGGGGTGCGGGAGAGGGTGAGGGCTCCAGCTAGGGGTGCAGGCTCTGAGGTGAGGCTGGGGCTGAGGGGTTTGGGGTGCAGGAGAGGGCTCTGGGCTGGGGCCAAGGGGTTTGGAGTGTGTGAGCAGGCTCAGGGCTGAGGATTGAGATGGGGGGACAGGCTCTAGCTGGGGCTGTGGGCTCTGTGGTGGGGCTAGGGATGAGGGGTGTGGGGTGCAGGCTCCAGAAGGGGGCTTGGGGCCGGAGGAGGAGGTTGAGGTGCAGAGTCTGCGAGGGGGTTCTGATCTGGGGCAGGGGGTTCAGGGGGCAGGTTCCAGACTCACAACAATTACCTCAGGCAGCTCTCAGTTGGTGGCACAGTTGGGCTAATGCAGGCTCCCTGCCTGCCCTGGCTCTTTTATACTCCCAAAAGCAGCCGGCATGTCCAGCCCCTTGCTACAGGGGTGATCAGGGAATAGCTGCATGCTGTCCCCGCCCCAGTACCAGCTCTGCAGCTCCCATTGGCCAGGAACTGTAGCCAATGGGAGCTGCGGGAGCAGTGTGAAGCCAGGGCAGGCAGGGCTGCCTTAGACCCACTGCGCCAGCAAGTGGGAACCACCTGACATAAGTGCTGCCATGCCGGAGCCTGCAACCTGAACTCCCTGCCCCAGCTTGGAACCCCCTCCTGCAACCTAACTCCCTCCCAGACCTTGCATGCCACCCACACCCGTACCCAGCCCATAACCTCCTCCCACCTCCAAACTCCCTCCATAGCTTGCACTCCTGCTTGCAACCCAACCCCCTGCCCCAGACCTGAGCCCTCTCCTGAGTTCCAAACCCTTCAGACCCAGCCCAGAGTCCCCTCCTGCACCCCAAACCTCAGTCCCACTATCCCTCCCCCAACCCCATACCCCCAGCCAGAGCTTGCACCCCCGCATGCATCTCAACCCCCTGCCCCAGACCTGATCTCACTCCAAACCCCTTGTCTGCAACCTGGAGCCCCCTCCTGCACCCCAAACCCCTTATCACCAGCCAAACCCCACAGCCCACAGCCTCAGCCAGAGACTGCATCCCCTCTTGCACCTCAACCCCCTGCCCCAGCCCTGATCCTGCTCCTGCACTTCAATCTCCTTGGCCACAGCCCAGAGCCACCTTCTGAACCCCAATCCCCTCATCTCCAGCCCTACCCCAGAGCCCTCACCCCCAGCTGGAGCCCTCACCCGCTCCCACACCCCAACCCCCTGCCCCAGTCCACTGAAAGTGAGTGGGAGAGACCGAGTGATGGAGGAAGGAGAGCTGTAGTTAGTGGGGATGGGGCCTCAGAGAAGGGGTGGGACAGAAGGTGGGGAGAGGATGTTTGGTTTTGTGCAATTAGAAAGTTGGCAACCCTAATCTATCTATATATGTGCATACACACGTGTATATATCTCCCACGATCTCCGCATATCTTCTTCTACAGTCAGTCTCTCTGATCATCAGCATTCCTTACCTTATATCTTGAAAAACATGGCTAGAGGGCATAGCCAAAAACTGGTGAGAGAAATAGTATGTGTAACAACTCTCTTTGACAATATGCGTCATCAAGATCAGAAAGCTCTGGACATCAGAAAAAGAGGCGTTTTTCCAGCACCACTGCTGACAGGACCAGGGAGAGGAAAGGTGAGAAATGGGATGGGGAAAAGAGCAGGACATTTGTTCCATTTTTACCTCTGATACAAGGGAAGCATCCTTCTGGTCTATGACTGAAGCTTGTGCACTCTGAAGACAGAATATCAAAATTCTTTACCGTGGGCATTCACATCATCACAGAAGACTTAAATGGTGAACTGAACCCAAATCTGGAATTTGGACACCTAACTTAGGTGCCAATTTTGAAAATGGGGCTCTCCATTTCTGCTCATCTCTTGTGAACAGCAGAAATAATAAAAGGTATAATATTCCTATGAAATATCAACTGCCTGCCTACTTACAACAAGTTGGAGCAAGCAGACAGAATGCCAGCATGCATCTGCACACGTCTCCCCTCCAAAACAGAGCTGGCACTGTGCAAGTTGTGTAACCTTAGATCTCCTGTCTCTGAGTGTATCCCTTTAAAAACAGCAACTATTGATGGATAAAGTGGAAATCATGTTTCCCAGGAAAAACAAGAGGTATAATAAGCTGTACAGAAGTAGATCTAAGGAGAAGAAAGAAATCACAACATATGGCACGAGGCTTGGGTTTAACACACCAAAAGAGTATTGTAACATGAACCAGGATCTAGAGGAATGTTTTTAAACAACTGTATAATCTGAGTAATTTTAATAATTCTTAAGTGCGCAGTGAAGGTGGCAGTAAGACTAGCCCCCATTATTAGCCTTTATCTGGAGCACAAGATGAAAAGAACACTCTTGTGCAAAGAAACCATTATCAATAAAAATAAAGATGAAACAGCAGTCAAATTGGGATGAAATGTCCCCTAAAATAATATTAAAGCATATCTCATGCTGATAGTCTTTAAAACGATGACATCAACTCTGTTATGTTAGTCAAATAATTACGTATGGAATGTTTTTCACAGATATTGTACAGAGGCAAGAATTATAAAAGCACAAGATGTGTTGCGCTGACCAAGGAAACAGATTTTGTCTCTTAACACAATACAATGTATTAGGCAACAACATATTCATGGCCAAAACATACAGGAAGGTCAAAGATTAGAAAAAGTAATTAACAGAAAACAATAGAAAGGAAGGTCATAGCTTAAGCAAAGTAGTTATTTCAGTCTGCAAATATATAAAATTTATAGCCTTGGTCCACAGTCCTTGGTCTACTACCTACACTGTCTACCTTTATCAGATTTCTTTATCAGGCACTCATTTAGAGAGTTTTCATCATAAATTACATTATAATGAAGCTGTTCACATGGCAGTAGTTAAGGTTGTGTCAGCATTTCTATTATAACCCCAATTTTCAAGGGTTTAATAACTCAATGGTAAACATGTGCTCTGGGCTGAAACTCAGCACACAAAGCCTAGTCATGCAAGTACTTCAATGTGAAAAAAAAATTGTTTTTTTCAGTTTTAAATTTTTAATAAAAGTGAGGAAATATAAGTTTTGTAGTTTAAAATATATTTTGTTCTCTTTTGACTAACAAATAACTTTGGTTTGGGCTGGTGGTTTTGTCTTTTGTTTTCATTTCGTTTTTTAAAGGAACATTTTCATTAAGATTTTGGGAAACAAAAGAAGTAACCACAACTTCTTTCAGTTATCCAGGATATTATGGTTAAAAAAAATCATAGTTTTCTGGATATTGTGGATAAAATCATAGTTTTCTACTCTATTAATTTATGTCAGAAAAGATTTGGCAATTATATATAGCCTGTTGACCATGTGCACAAAGGTCACATTGTCAGGGTTGACTGTAACAGCTCTGAAGTTGCTATTACAGTCTTTTGTTCAATTATCCATGAAATAAGATGAAAAACAAAAGTAAAGTTTCAGATAGAGATGTGATGCTTTATAGGACAAATATGGTACTAACATTGTATCACATGCAAAATACAGATGAGCACTCAACAAAAGCATTTAAGTGAATGATTGTCTCCATAGGTGCAAGACACAATCCCAGTCCCCAGGGTCATACAGCAGACTGAAGAGGTGAGTTTAGGGAATTTCTAGCATAGTGATAGTAAAGTATGTGGGAATTGTGACAAAGAGACAAGGCAGGCAGTAGCCTCATTCCCTCCAACTAACACACCATGACCTTACATGTGGTGAATCATGATTGCCTAAGCTAACATGTTGTAAGGTTCTTGGGAGGCTACGGGCCTACCCAGGGTGCTCTGCAAGAATGAGGTCCACACACACTGAGTTATTGGCTTTAATGAAGGCAAAGTGACACACTCGCAATGGGGACTCCTGGCATTGCTGTCACAGAGACGCGGAACCCAGCGCACCGAAGCTCGGCCTATATGGAGTCCAAAGGCGGGGCCGAGAGCATACAACTATATATACAAAACACAGAAGCAACTTGTACATATGCAAATAGGGCCTTTCCATGGCTCTGTGACAGCAACGCCAGGAGTCCCCGTTGCGGGTGTGTCACTTTGCCTTCATTAAAGCTAATAACTCACAGTGTGTGTGGGTCTCATTCTTGCAGAGCACCCTGAGTAGGCCCGTGGCCTCCCAAGAACCTTACATTTGGCGCAGCGAGCAGAGTGCTCTGGGAAACAATGCTGTTTTGGCCGAAGGTAGGGGAAGTAGGGAAGCTGTCGCTGTTCCTACAGTGCATACCTGGGTGGCCCCAGACAGAGTGCTCGGGGCCGGTAGCGCGGGGTTCTGGCCAGGTGGGCTGCTCCGGCCGATTGGCTGGAATTCCAGCAGGTGGCTGGAGTTACCCCCGTACAGCTGACTGAGGGCTTACAGTGGCTGCGGGCGAACCGGCGTTTTGGGACGGAATGGCGAGCAATGGGGGAGCTAGGGTGGCTCCTCCTAACCGCCCTCTGGGCCCAGGATGAGGAGGTGCTCCGCTTACAGCGGGCCCTGGAAGACTATCGCCGAAGGAAGGATTGTGAAAGCTGGCTGACCCCCCTTAATAGATTACAAGCGGCCATTAGGTGGTGGGGGGTGAGCGCTGCTCATGGACACAGTAGCCTGAACTTTTGCACTCTCTCTTTTCCTCTACATTTTTCCTTATCCCTGTCAGACTGTTAATTGGCTCTCATCTAGGCAGACCCAATATTCGGTAACAGTTTCTGGCGACTCCAGACGGGACTCTCCTAGCTCGGACATTGGACTCCGGACGGCTGTGGCGAACTAGGAGTGGCACCACTGGGGTGCTTAAGCCCTCTTCTCCACAGCCCCTGGGGTTCATGCTCTGATAAGGTGAGCCCTAACAGGATAAGGAAATACTATCTGGTTCTGGTTAGAGGCAGGCCTCTTATCTGGTTCTGGTTCTGTTCTATTTAACCGGTTACTGTTGTTTTTCTGCTCTGTATACATTTGGGCGTTAGGAGTGTGGGCGGAACTGAACCTCTCGTTCGTAATTCCTCGGACTGGAAGCCATGTGTGCGAGGAAGCTCTGAGATCGAATTGAGATCCTTCTGTCCCGTCCCCTGTAGCGGTCAGTGTAATAGAAGTAGAAAAACCTGGATTAGACTGTAATTCCCTCTGTTCTCTGTGTAATTCTTTTTTCTGTTTGAGTGTCAGCAGACAGATGGGTGGGTCTTATGTTAGGAATTATGTTTTGTGTTCTATGTTCTGTCTTGTGGTGTTTGTCTTGTGGCCGGAATTGTTGCGTTTAGTGTTTTTATGGGATGGTCTGGTTTGGAATCAGGCAGAAGGGTTGAATTGAATGAACTCCTCAAAGTGGGTGTGCTTGTCCTGGCTTGTTGCTCCAAAGCTCTGTGATAAGGTTATTTTAGTGGAAGGGTATATGTGGCATATACTGAATAATAAGACTAATGTACTGTATAATGGCAATGTTTATGTGTTCGTTATTAGGAAAAGGTGTATGAGTGAAGAGTAGAAGTTTCCTTTGTAGGTTAAAAGGAAGCCAAAAAGGGACAAGGAAAAAGAACAGAATGAGTTAACTGGAAAGAAAAAATAATAGCTAGCAGGCTGAAGATAAGACACTGGCTCCATTCAAGGACACTGCTCACAGCTAAGACTTGGCTGATAACCAAGAAAAGGGAGGGAGGAGTGTGAATGTGCCCAAGCAGTTATGAGATCTGCAAAACACTGCCAGGCACTAATGAAATGTGTTAGGTTCCTTTTCTCACAGGTAAAGAAGCGCTACCCGAAGACCCTAGCAGCCCTGCCACTCCTTGGAATCAGGAGACTGGATCAATGTAAAGGTCCACCAACGAAAGACTGCTTTGGCTCCATGCTGAAAAGGCCCTTATTAACTCCTGCTGACTATCAACACCACTGTGAAGTGCCAAAGACTGACTGCATGGACCTATGATTATCACTGCAAAAAGACCCCTCCCCCCTCCGGAGGATTTTTCTGTTGATGATTAGCCTATTTCTCCTTCCAGCTCCACTGTGCCTTCTGGACAGCAGGGGAAAAGTACAAGGTGAAGTGCTAGTAACCTCTCCCTTGTCCACTGACAGATCTACTGTGCCTTTGAATTTTTCTAAAAGCAGCAAAATCATTACAGGGTAATGTGCTGGTAACCTCTCCCCTGTAGGATGCTGAACCACGACTGTTTCAGGAAAGAAGAAGGAACACTCACTGCACTGAAATTGCCAAAATCCAGGAATTCCTGACTAGAAAGGACATTAAGAACTGACCCTGGTGAAGAAACAAAGAATTATACACTGGCGGGAGGACATTTGTGGGACCCATGCTTGGGAATGTGGTATTGATTGGATTTTGGGGTTTGTTCTACAGGCTGTACCCTGTGTTCTGGATAAATCCTTCAGTATGTATTGCTCTCCCTAACTGGATTTAAAATGACAGGTACCACAGGCACCTCGTTGCCCCTGCCATCTCCCTTGTTACCCTGTAATACACCCCCTCCTAGGCTATTAATGTTAATGCCTTTTGAAAATATTGAGGATAGATAAATAACAGATATAATATAGTATTACACTAAAGAAAGATGGTATTGAATATCACTGAGACTGGGAAGGCATTGCAGTGGGATCTAGTATGTTTAGAAATTCAGGATTTCCTGAATGACCAGTTGATGGCCATTCAGAGCGATCTTGAGGATCAGACTTGGCCCACTGCCCTTACAGACACATCAGGAGTCCCTGTTGCGGGTGTGTCACTTTGCCTTCATTAAAGCCAATAACTCACAGTGTGTGTGGACCTCGTTCTTGCAGAGCACCCTGGGCAGGCCTGTAGGCTCCCAAGAACCTTACGCATGTGCAAGCCCAAATTAAGATAAAACATGCCTGAACAAGTAATCACTGAAACAACTAACTGTTCTGTGTATGTTTATAGAAAACAAAGTAGGCAGAAACACCCTGAACCTATAAGCTTGCCTTGCACAATCTGCAAAGTGATTGCTCCTTACATGCAAGACATGTAGATGTTAGCAGCTGGGAAAGATGTGTATAAACTGTAGGTGTGCAACATTAATTGGAACTGTGGCATCACTCTCTACCTAAATTCCCTGCAGCTGGGCCTGGTAAGCATGGGCAAAGAGCTATTACATGCCTAATAAAGTAACTAGAGTACTAACTAGCTGGAGTCAAACTGAGCAGGTAATGTATAGGCATTATTATACAAATTGTTTTCCTGGTGAGGCTCCCAACCTAATGGATTTAAACATGAGGAGGTTTCTAATGCATGAAAGAAGTAGATTGAGTCTAAGAAAGAACCCTATGTATCCCTCAGGGAGGTCCAGGTGGAAAAGAAACTGCAAAAATAGCGTTGGATAAAAAGTGTAAAGAGAAGAAACCGAAAACCTTGTTGTTACAGGGCTAATTTTGGGAATTGGGATCCTTCATAAAGAAACTAGAGATCTGACAAAGTAAGCTGGAGAGGGAGAAATGTGAACTGAAAGAGAATTATATAAGGTTCATGCTATGCAATCCAATGAGACATTTTTGAATCAGAGTGAGAGTTGTTATTTCCTGATTTTTTCCACAGGATCAGCTTATAGATCAAGTGGCAAGTCTACAAGACCAACTGTAGAGATGTCAACGTAACAGGAGGCAAGATTCTGGAGGGTTTTCCCCAGTTCTCAGAATAGCTATGAGATGGAACTATGCACCAGGGACTGTTCAGGTTCCTACAGCCCCATCTGCTTATGGGAATGCTAAAATGAGTTACCCACGGTCCGAGTTGAGAAATGTATCCTGGGGGTTGGGGTTTGTACCCTAGGCTCCTATTGTTGTTAAGTTAGAAGAAAGGGAGAGGACAACAAGAGGATCATTACTGAGACTTGTTCCCTTGATATCTTGGAGTTGGATGTCCTGTTAAAGAATCAGGAGCCTGCCCGGAGATTACCAGAACATGTTTACCCAGTGGATGTTGAAGGGAGTAAAGCTAAAAGAGATGAGCTATCTGAGCGTGCAAAACAAGGATAAGATACTGCAGAGGACCTTGGGGAATGTGTTACCCTGAGTTACAGGGCATACCCTTACTGATTCAGATTTAGGGACAAAATGGGCAAAAGTGTAGTATGATTTAAGAAATCCAGCGACACCATCACAGGACCTAACCAGATCAGCCACACCATCACTGGTTCATTCACCTGCACATCCACCAATATAATATACGCCATCATATGCCAACAATGCCCCTCTGCTATGTACATCGGCCAAACTGGACAGTCTCTACGGAAAAGGATAAATGGACACAAATCAGACATTAGGAATGGCAATATACAAAAACCTGTAGGAGAGCACTTCAACCTCCCTGGCCACACTATAGCAGACCTTAAGGTGGCCATCCTGCAGCAAAAAAACTTCAGGACCAGACTTCAAAGAGAAACTGCTGAGCTTCAGTTCATCTGCAAATTTGACACCATCAGCTCAGGATTGAACAAAGACTGTGAATGGCTTGCCAATTACAGAACCAGTTTCTCCTCTCTTGGTTTTCACACCTCAACTGCTAGAACAGGGCCTCATCCTCCCTGATTGAACTGACCTCGTTATCTCTAGCTTGCTTGCTAGCACACATATATACAACTGCCCCTGGATATTTCCATTACATGCATCTGAGGAAGTGGGTATTCACCCACGAAAGCTCATGCTCCAAAACGTCTGTTAGTCTATAAGGTGCCACAGGACTCTTTGCTGCTTTTACAGATCCAGACTAACACGGCTACCCTCTGATACTTGACACCATGCAAGGCACTGCATTTAGCCGTATGGAATGGAAATCCATCAACCTCATGAAGAAACTTGCACAAATACAGACAGATATCATCTTCCTTTCCAAATGCAAACGGATGGACATCATACCAAATGGACTAAAGGTAAAAAATCCACTGCTATCTACATACTACACAGACCACAGTGAGAGATTATGTCATACTCTATCAAAAAAACTGAGGAACCACCTGATCAGCATCCTATACAGCAAACAGGAAAACATCAAAAAAGAGCTCTCCATCCTGGAGACTCTCATTAATAACCAAACTTCTATACAAACGGACTTCACTAGAATAAGACAGGAGATCTACATTACTCACTTCACCTCTCTTCAAAGGAAAAAGGACTGTAAGCTGTCTAAACTCCTACCTGCCACATGGGGCCACAACAGTGGTACCCCTAACCCACCCAGCAATATCGTCAATCTATCCAACTACACACTCAGCCCAGAAGAAAAGTCTGTCCTATCTCGGGGACTCTCTTTCTGCCCTGCCACCACCCACCAACATGATACAGTTCTGTGGTGATCTGGAAGCCTACTTTCGCCGCCTCCGACTCAAAGAATACTTCCAGGACAACACTGAACAGTGCACTGATACACGGGTGCCCTCCCACCAAACAGCACAAGAAAAAGAACTCCACATGGACTCCTCCTGAGGGTCGAAATGACAGCCTGGACCTATACATTGAATGCTTCCGCCGGCGTGCACAGGCAGAAATCGTGGAACAACAACATCGCTTGCCTCACAACCTAAGTCGTGCAGAACGCAATGCCATCCACAGCCTCAGAAACCACCCTGACATTATCATCAAAGAGGCTGATAAAGGAGGTGCTGTTGTCATCATGAACAGGTCTGACTATCAAAAGGAGGCAACCAGACAACTCTCCAATACCAAATTCTACAGGCCACTTCCCTCAGATCCCACTGAGGAATACACTAAGAAACTACAGCATCTACTCAGGACACTCCCTACACTTACACCAGAAGAAATCAGCATACCCCCAGAGCCCCGACCAGGGTTATTCTATCTACTACCCAAGATCCACAAACCCGGAAATCCTGGACGCCCCATCATCTCGGGCATTGGCACTCTCACTGAAGGACTGTCTGGATATATGGACTCTCTACTCAGACCCTATGCCACCAGCACTCCCAGCTATCTCCGCGACACCACTGATTTCCTGAGGAAACTCCAATGCATTGGTGACCTCCCAGAAAACACCATCCTAGCCACCATGGATGTAGAGGCTCTCTACACAAACATCCCACACACAGATGGAATACAAGCTGTCAGGAACACTATCCCTGATGATGCCACAGCACAACTGGCTGCTGAGCTCTGTGCCTTTATACTTACACACAACTATTTCAAATTTGATGACAATATATATCTCCAGATCAGTGGCACTGCTATGGGCACCCGCATGGCTCCACAATATGCCAATATCTTCATGGCCGACCTGGAACAACGCTTCCTCAGCTCTCGTCCACTCACACCCCTTCTCTATCTACGCTACATTGATGACATCTTCATCATCTGGACCCATGGGAAGGAGACTCTGGAAAAATTCCACCATGATTTCAACAGCTTCCACCCCACCATCAACCTCAGCCTGGACCAATCTACACGGGAGGTCCACTTTCTTGACACCACGGTGCAAATAAGTGATGGTCACATTAACACCACCCTATATCGAAAACCCACCGACCGCTATGCCTACCTTCATGCCTCCAGCTTCCATCCCGGGCACATCACACGATCCATTGTCTACAGCCAAGCACTGAGGTACAACCGCATCTGCTCTGACCCCTCAGACAGAGACCAACACCTACAAAATCTCCACCAAGCATTCTCAAAACTACAATACCCGCACGAGGAAATAAGGAAACAGATCAACAGAGCCAGACGTGTACCCAGAAGCCTCCTACTGCAAGACAAACCCAAGAGAGAAACCAACAGGACTCCACTGGCCATCACATACAGCCCCCAGCTAAAACCCCTCCAACGCATCATCAAGGATCTACAACCCATCCTGGACAATGATCCCACACTTTCACAGGCCTTGGGTGGCAGGCCGATCCTTGCCCACAGACAACCTGCCAACCTGAAACATATTCTCACCGGTAACTGCACACCACACCATAATAACTCTAGCTCAGGAACCAATCCATGCAACAAACCTCGATGCCAACTCTGCCCACATATCTACACCAGCGACACCATCACAGGACCTAACCAGATCAGCCACACCATCACTGGTTCATTCACCTGCACATCCACCAATATAATATACGCCATCATATGCCAACAATGCCCCTCTGCTATGTACATCGGCCAAACTGGACAGTCTCTACGGAAAAGGATAAATGGACACAAATCAGACATTAGGAATGGCAATATACAAAAACCTGTAGGAGAGCACTTCAACCTCCCTGGCCACACTATAGCAGACCTTAAGGTGGCCATCCTGCAGCAAAAAAAACTTCAGGACCAGACTTCAAAGAGAAACTGCTGAGCTTCAGTTCATCTGCAAATTTGACACCATCAGCTCAGGATTGAACAAAGACTGTGAATGGCTTGCCAATTACAGAACCAGTTTCTCCTCTCTTGGTTTTCACACCTCAACTGCTAGAACAGGGCCTCATCCTCCCTGATTGAACTGACCTCGTTATCTCTAGCTTGCTTGCTAGCACACATATATACAACTGCCCCTGGATATTTCCATTACATGCATCTGAGGAAGTGGGTATTCACCCACGAAAGCTCATGCTCCAAAACGTCTGTTAGTCTATAAGGTGCCACAGGACTCTTTGCTGCTTTTACAGATCCAGACTAACACGGCTACCCTCTGATACTTGACACCATGCAAGGCACTGCATTTAGCCGTATGGAATGGAAATCCATCAACCTCATGAAGAAACTTGCACAAATACAGACAGATATCATCTTCCTTTCCAAATGCAAACGGATGGACATCATACCAAATGGACTAAAGGTAAAAAATCCACTGCTATCTACATACTACACAGACCACAGTGAGAGATTATGTCATACTCTATCAAAAAAACTGAGGAACCACCTGATCAGCATCCTATACAGCAAACAGGAAAACATCAAAAAAGAGCTCTCCATCCTGGAGACTCTCATTAATAACCAAACTTCTATACAAACGGACTTCACTAGAATAAGACAGGAGATCTACATTACTCACTTCACCTCTCTTCAAAGGAAAAAGGACTGTAAGCTGTCTAAACTCCTACCTGCCACATGGGGCCACAACAGTGGTACCCCTAACCCACCCAGCAATATCGTCAATCTATCCAACTACACACTCAGCCCAGAAGAAAAGTCTGTCCTATCTCGGGGACTCTCTTTCTGCCCTGCCACCCCCACCAACATGATACAGTTCTGTGGTGATCTGGAAGCCTACTTTCGCCGCCTCCGACTCAAAGAATACTTCCAGGACAACACTGAACAGTGCACTGATACACGGGTGCCCTCCCACCAACAGCACAAGAAAAAGAACTCCACATGGACTCCTCCTGAGGGTCGAAATGACAGCCTGGACCTATACATTGAATGCTTCCGCCGGCGTGCACAGGCAGAAATCGTGGAACAACAACATCGCTTGCCTCACAACCTAAGTCGTGCAGAACGCAATGCCATCCACAGCCTCAGAAACCACCCTGACATTATCATCAAAGAGGCTGATAAAGGAGGTGCTGTTGTCATCATGAACAGGTCTGACTATCAAAAGGAGGCAACCAGACAACTCTCCAATACCAAATTCTACAGGCCACTTCCCTCAGATCCCACTGAGGAATACACTAAGAAACTACAGCATCTACTCAGGACACTCCCTACACTTACACCAGAAGAAATCAGCATACCCCCAGAGCCCCGACCAGGGTTATTTCTATCTACTACCCAAGATCCACAAACCCGGAAATCCTGGACGCCCCATCATCTCGGGCATTGGCACTCTCACTGAAGGACTGTCTGGATATATGGACTCTCTACTCAGACCCTATGCCACCAGCACTCCCAGCTATCTCCGCGACACCACTGATTTCCTGAGGAAACTCCAATGCATTGGTGACCTCCCAGAAAACACCATCCTAGCCACCATGGATGTAGAGGCTCTCTACACAAACATCCCACACACAGATGGAATACAAGCTGTCAGGAACACTATCCCTGATGATGCCACAGCACAACTGGCTGCTGAGCTCTGTGCCTTTATACTTACACACAACTATTTCAAATTTGATGACAATATATATCTCCAGATCAGTGGCACTGCTATGGGCACCCGCATGGCTCCACAATATGCCAATATCTTCATGGCCGACCTGGAACAACGCTTCCTCAGCTCTCGTCCACTCACACCCCTTCTCTATCTACGCTACATTGATGACATCTTCATCATCTGGACCCATGGGAAGGAGACTCTGGAAAAATTCCACCATGATTTCAACAGCTTCCACCCCACCATCAACCTCAGCCTGGACCAATCTACACGGGAGGTCCACTTTCTTGACACCACGGTGCAAATAAGTGATGGTCACATTAACACCACCCTATATCGAAAACCCACCGACCGCTATGCCTACCTTCATGCCTCCAGCTTCCATCCCGGGCACATCACACGATCCATTGTCTACAGCCAAGCACTGAGGTACAACCGCATCTGCTCTGACCCCTCAGACAGAGACCAACACCTACAAAATCTCCACCAAGCATTCTCAAAACTACAATACCCGCACGAGGAAATAAGGAAACAGATCACAGAGCCAGACGTGTACCCAGAAGCCTCCTACTGCAAGACAAACCCAAGAGAGAAACCAACAGGACTCCACTGGCCATCACATACAGCCCCCAGCTAAAACCCCTCCAACGCATCATCAAGGATCTACAACCCATCCTGGACAATGATCCCACACTTTCACAGGCCTTGGGTGGCAGGCCGATCCTTGCCCACAGACAACCTGCCAACCTGAAACATATTCTCACCGGTAACTGCACACCACACCATAATAACTCTAGCTCAGGAACCAATCCATGCAACAAACCTCGATGCCAACTCTGCCCACATATCTACACCAGCGACACCATCACAGGACCTAACCAGATCAGCCACACCATCACTGGTTCATTCACCTGCACATCCACCAATATAATATACGCCATCATATGCCAACAATGCCCCTCTGCTATGTACATCGGCCAAACTGGACAGTCTCTACGGAAAAGGATAAATGGACACAAATCAGACATTAGGAATGGCAATATACAAAAACCTGTAGGAGAGCACTTCAACCTCCCTGGCCACACTATAGCAGACCTTAAGGTGGCCATCCTGCAGCAAAAAAAACTTCAGGACCAGACTTCAAAGAGAAACTGCTGAGCTTCAGTTCATCTGCAAATTTGACACCATCAGCTCAGGATTGAACAAAGACTGTGAATGGCTTGCCAATTACAGAACCAGTTTCTCCTCTCTTGGTTTTCACACCTCAACTGCTAGAACAGGGCCTCATCCTCCCTGATTGAACTGACCTCGTTATCTCTAGCTTGCTTGCTAGCACACATATATACAACTGCCCCTGGATATTTCCATTACATGCATCTGAGGAAGTGGGTATTCACCCACGAAAGCTCATGCTCCAAAACGTCTGTTAGTCTATAAGGTGCCACAGGACTCTTTGCTGCTTTATGATTTAAGAAATGTTTGCCTTAAAGCTCCTCCTGAAGAAGAGTCAAGTGAAAGCTCAGATCGCCTCCTTTGTCAGTGTGAGAGCAAAATGTGCTCAATAAACTAGCAAGGGGAGACCTAGTTCATATCAATTGTTACTAGAAATATTGCGCTCCAAATGTAAGGAGTACATTTTACAGTTTGCCCCTAGTCCCGATGATACGTTAAACAAGAGGTGAGCACTGTGGAGGGTTGTGACTCTGGCAGACTAGGTGCCAGCTCATGTCAAGTACCCTGAATGCTGACAATGCATAGCTGGAAATCAGTCTGGCTTACCTGTGGGTTAATATTATTAAAATAGATATTAGAGTTATAAGAATGTGTTCAGTTTTTAGACTTTACGGAATTCTCAGAGAATGCTGCACATATTTGTCCTACTTATAACCTCTTGTCCCATGTTATAAGGTAGTGTTTAAATGTTTGCTCTGTAACTAAAAAATGTTTGCTAAGACTGTAAATCCCCCCAGTCAGGGGAGAAGCATTACCAAGTGTTAAATACTAGTTTACCATATGATGTAATCTCCTCCCCAAGGAAAGATGGTCTACAATCATCAGACAAATATTGGTGGAGAAAAGACATTGCTGATTGCTTCTCCAACAGCCCTGAGGAGGGTATGTGCCCAAGGCTCATCTCATCACAGCTTGAATGCTGAGGGAAGGGAATAAATTTACCTCTTAAGGAGAACTAATTATTCCTGTGGTGCTTGAATTCTCAGGGGCAAGGATTTCTAAGGGTAAGGAAGGAGTCCACATCTATTTTGCTTGTGTTAGCCTTAAAGGACATACAGAGTTTGCTTACTATAGGAGTTTCTATTACCTTTTGAAACCTGACTGTAACTCATGTGTGTATGCTTACCTGCTTTAACCTTGTAAATAACTCTTATTTGGACTTCTTAATTAATAAATATCTAGTTAGTTTGTTACAGGATTGGCTACTAGCATCATCTCTGGTTTGAGACCTGAGTACAGTTGACCTAGGGTAAGTTACTGATACCTTAGGACTGGATGTTATTTGAATATTGTTGTGGTTTTTGGTGTAAAACAACCATCTATCACAAAGTCCAGCTTGCTTGGGTGACAAGATAGACAGAATGCCCAAGAGGACTGTCTGTGACTCCGTGATAAGACTGTTATAGTGCTTTCAGAGTTCACTCTTGTTGCTGGATTGGTGAAATCTACTTCTAGAACATAACACCATTTGGGAGAATTTTCGACCTGCTTCTTGACAGTCTGCCCTGAGGTTGGCACTCACAGTCACGAGCCACTCCAGATAGCACAACAGGGGATAACCAGGGGTGAGTTGGAGCCAGCTCGCATCGGTTCACACGAACGGTTGTTAAATTTAGAAGCGATTTTAGAATCGCTTGTTAACTGGCTTCCCTGCAAGGGAAACTTTGATGGGCTCTGGCTGGGAAGAGGGTAATTCCTCCTCCTGGCCGCCGGGGGTCGCTGCACTGCGGGTGCCATGTGGGCTGCCTCTTGGCCCTGTTGCTGCTGCTCCTTGGACCTCTGGCCCTGGGGCTCCTGCTGCTGCCTGGTGGGTTCCCGGCTGCAGCCTGCTGCTCGGGCTGCTCTGAGCCAGTCTCTCTGTGCGAGTACCTGCCCCCCTGCCCACAGCTGCCCCCTGCCCACAGCCACCGCCCCCCGCCCAGCACCCCCTGCCCGCAGCCAGCCCCTGTTGCAGCCAGCCCGGGTCACACTACCTGCCTCCAACTAGCCCTACCCCATGCCCCTGTCTACAGCCAGCCCCATGTCCACTGGTGCCCTGCAGTTCCCAGGGCAGTAACCCTGCACACCTGCTTCAATGGGAGGGGGGAGGGAGCAGCTGGGACCCACACATGTCACCCTAGGGTGACCAGATAGCAAGTGTGAAAAATTGGAACAGGGGGTGAGGGGTAATAGGAGCCTATATAAGAAAAAGACCCCAAAATTGAGACTGTCCCTATAAAATTGGGACATCTGGTCACCCTAGCACACCCCAAGGGAGTGGCAGGGACCCACACATGTGAAACGGAGCTCATTTCTAGTTCAGGCCCATCTTTTTTAAAAAAAGAACTTTAGGTAGGGTTAACATACAGCCGTATTTTCCCAGAGATGTCAGGCTTTTCGGTTCTTAAATCGCTGTCTGGGCAGAATTTTTAAAATTTAAAAATTCCTCCCGGGAAAATACGGATGTATGGTAACCCTAGTGGTACAAAAAACACATACTGTGGTACATCCCTTAAATCAGAACTTTTTATAGGGAACCGGTTGTTAAGATTTTAGCAGCTCATCACTGGGGATAACTATGAAAACAGTGTCACAGAGGCCAAGTTTTTTAGACTCTGGCCCTAGAGACAGGGAACCTTGTGGAAGAGGAGGGTCCCAGGGCAGAGAACAAGGATTTGGAAGGTACGGAGAAGATCAGGAAAAGCAGAGGACATGGATACCCTTTTAACAACTCAGGAAAGAGAAGGAGAAAGTGGAGAAGGACGTGAAAAGATTAAGGGTTCAGAAGGAGGGTCAGCCCATGAGGCAAGCTCATCCCATGTCCTCCCAGTAGGGCTGACAGACCCCAAACCTCAGCTATCCTTTGTAATGCCCCTTTCACAGAACAACTGGGGATGTCCCATGGTACAAAATACTATGGGAGAGGGGGGCAGGCCAAGACATGCAATTAGACAGTGGGGCAACAACAACAAACAGGGAACTTAAAGGAGGAAGATCAATAGGGCAGAATTCAGGGAGTTACTGGGAGATTATTGGGGGTAGAAGTAAAAGAACGGGTAATATAGACAGCAAATTGGGCAAGCCAGTATGATAAGGTAGTGCAGTTAAAGGAAGAGATTCTGAGGGTTCAAGTGTTGGTGGCAATGTGGCTAGTAGAGGACTTGGCAAACATGGCTCTCGAGTGCAGAGCAAGAGGAGGTTATACCCATTGCAGTGGCATTGGATTACTAAAGATAAAAACAGGCTGTATCTATTCAATACACTGAGGATGGACCAGGGTGGGTCCTAGAAGTAAAAGGAGCGTATTAGGAGGCAAAAGCTACATCTTACCTGAACTGTGGTCAAATTGATACCCATATTACTAGAAGGGGAGGTAAAAACCCAGTACCTAAGGAGTCTATAGGGCCAATACAGGAGGTAGAAGAGGCATTGTCGAAATGAGGAATGATAAAGTCCATGTCCTCAGCGTGTAATTCTCCAGCATGGCCAGTGAAAATGTCAGAGGCAGGTGGAGATTAACTATAGACTTATAGAATTGTAAATGGCAAGGCAAAAATCTATGGCTCCTATAGTAGCAGCTTATCCTGAAATAATTGTAAAAGTATTTCCTAGAATGAAATGGTTTTCAGCGTTGGATACTAGTAATGATTTCTGGATGTTGCCTCTGGCCCCAGAGTGTCAGTATAGAACAGTATTCACGGAGGAAGGAGTGCAATGTGTGGACTGTGTTACCCCAGGGATAAACAGACTATCCTGCTATTTTTCATGCACATATGAAACAGTCTTAAGGACTTTTCTCAGCCTGACAAGCTCATTCAGTATGTGGATGATGTACTGGTGCAGTCCCCCCACTGAGATGGAACACAGAGAGGACCTGCAGTAGACAGGGTTAAAGATTAACAGCAGAAAAGCAGTTGACTCAGAGAAAGGGTTACATTTGTAAGAATAACTGTACATGAGGAAGGATGGAGTATTGATCATGGGCCTGAATTACTTTCTAAATTACCAATCCCTACTGATAAGCAGGCATCACCATCCTTTTGGGAATCATCGGAATTTGTCAGGAATTCTCCACACTGTATTCAGAAGCTGGTAATCCTTTGTATGAGTTGGTGAGGGCCCTCCATTAGGATTGGCAGGAATAGTGCACTGAAACAGTAGTTAAGATGAAATAGTTTTGAAGGCGTGCAGGCCCATATAAAAATAACCATGTTTTATGTATCTTGTAGTAACTCCAAATACGATAGGAGTGATGTTCATACAGAAATATGGAAATCAGGTTCAGCTGAGGCATTTGCTTCCTAACTATTGCAAAGAATGGAATTTAAGCACAATTGGGATGAGAATTGTGTTGACTGCATATTGGGCAATTATTAAACACAAATATCTGGCAGGAGGACAGAAAGTATTCATGCCAGTCACCATACCTCTCTGAAGGTACTGCTGGAGGGAAAGTATCAGCTGGACAGGTTAGCAATGAGAGAATTCAGAAATGTACTCTGACATTGCAGGGAGAAAATGTGGGGAGTATAGCTAAAAGAACCAAAGGAATGGGTGGCAGGATTCTGCATACATGGAATGCCCCATGAATGTGAAGTTAGCCCAGCTAGCACTCAACAGCCAATCTTCAAAGAACTAAATGCTAACAAAGTTATAGGATATATGGTATACGGATGAAAGTAGCCAGGGACTAAGGGGAGGGAGCTTTTGCGGCAGTGAAGCTAAAAGATGGAGTGATAGTAAATACTTTGCAGTATAACTGTGGAAGGAAGTCAACTCAGTATGTAGAACTAACAGCTATCAGTGTACTGATGGAAGAAAAAGGGTCCCGCTCTAAGCTTACCATACTCTGATTCAGACTGGGTGTCCAAGGCAGCTCTGCTGATTCTGACCTGGTGGACTCTGAACAAGTATTGGGATATGGATGGAGGAGAAATCAAGTTCAGTACTATGCTGGATGAAATGACTAAACATTTTGATAGAGTAGATATGGTACAAATCTGAGCAAAAGCAAAGAAAGGTCTGTTAGTAAAAGGAAATCAGGAAGCAGATTTGGCAGTCAAAGATGCAGTAGTAACCAGACTTTCCTGGCCATGGGGAACTGCTGTGGAAGCCATTCCAGTGGCAGTGGTCACCCGAGGCCAGCATTTATCTTTACACAGAGTAATTGCAGAGCATCCAACAGCAGGATTCAGAGTTAGGTCCATTATGGAAGCAAACTCAAAGCATGGGAGTAAAGGTGGATGGTCAGGAGTTAGTAATAGAGCAGGGGCTCTAGTGCATAAAAAGTCAGATGATGATTTGGAATGGGTAGTACAAAGAAATATGTGGCAGGATCTCTTAGCCTGGGTACATGGATCAACTATGGGTGTTCACTCTAAACAAAAGGAACCCAGGAAAGGTTGACAAAAATGGGATAGCGGCCCAGATGGAAGCACAATTTGAATGAACATTTTAATTTTTGCCTTATTTGTGCTAGTTATAATCCAACAAATAGAAAACGCAGAGGGGCACTCATGAGTGAGGCTTCTGGGAGCCCTGGGAAAGGATCCAAACTGATTACAATGTGGAACTACCCCTAACCTTCCAAGGGAACAAACACATATTAGCAGCACTGGACTCATTCTGATACTGGATGGAGGCATTTTCAACTGCATTGACTGCATGTGACTGCACTGACAACACTTAATAAATCAGTGTATAATTTGTTCAGTCGGTGCAGGATTCCTAAAATAATTGATTCAGACAATGGTAGTGGATTTGTTGAATTAGTGGTTAAAGAATTATGTACACGCTTGGACATTAATCAGTAATTCCACATTGCTTATCATCCGGGAGCAGTGGGGCAAGTGAAGAAAATGGAGAGTCATTAAAACTGAACTCAGGAAGGGAGTAAACAGCACAGGTCGTAATTGGGATAAAAATATTGCCACAATGTGCATCAGAGCTGGAGAATGTAGATTCATGGGATTTTCCCCATAGGAAGCCCTGATGGGAGACTAATGAGACTGTGGGGGAGTACGATTAATCTTGTACCAGGTCACCTATGGCAGCCTCGTCAGAGGCTGGGTACAGGACTTGCTGAAGCAAATTTTACAGGTGTAAAAGAGTGTGGTGCCAACAGAGGAGATGGAAGTACAGAAGATCAAGGCATGGTTCAATGACCGAACATCAGGTAGCATCCAAAGTGATGGTCCAGGATAAGGCCCATATTACCTATTTCTGAAGGTAAATTGGCTATGGCCTGTACTTTGTGCTGTGGCCCCTCAGTGTACTTACTGGAATTGGATGATAGGGGACAGAGTTGGGTTCATGCAAGTCATCTTAAAGCATAAAATATAGGTAAGAAAAGCAGCAAGAAATGCTTTCTTCCCCTTTTTGTCTTGCACATTTGCAACCATGACGTGGCAGAGGCTTACAATCTGTATCCCCTGATGTGGAGGACATAGAGATGATCCCAAGCTTCTGAGACACTCCAGTCAGTGATTCTCCAGTCCCAAAACCACTGCAGAAGTATGTCGGGCCCCAGACATACAGTGATAAGGGACAGAACGAAGAGATCTACAACCTAGCCTCCAGGACCAAAGGGATCAACCTTTTTGGGAAATGTATCTTGTTCAGATACTGGGGCGGTATATGTAGCAGTTGGAGAGCTACAAGGAGTGCATTCGGATGGTAGCTGTGGGCTACCAATCAATGGAAGACTGGAGAAGTGGTTATACAGTGTGAGAGTTTATGGTTATAAAATAGGTCCCAGGAAAATATCAGTGAAAGGGAAACCTCAGAATTCCAATTCTTAGATATATAAATAAGTCTGAGGCTTTTCTAAGGCAAAACAATTATACTCCAGTAGGCCCCGATAGTTAGTGGCCATATATCTAAATAAATTTTTAAAAAATACCTGGGTAGTGTCATATCCAGTGATGGATCACTGGATAATGAGATCAATGCACGAATATCCAAAGCAAGCCAGGCACTTGGCTGTCTGCGTGTCAAAGTTTTAAACCACCACATCATCTGGATGTCAACAAAACTGCTTGCGTACAGAGCTGTTGTTCTCTCATCTCTTTTGTATGGGTGTGAAACATGGGCACTATATAGGTATCACATCAAGCAGCTTGAAGCATTCCACATGCACTGCCTCTGCAACATCATGAAGATCCGCTGGCAAGACAAAAGTGCCCAATCTCGAGGTCCTCAAGAGAGCCCAGATAACAAGCATCGAAATGATGACCATGAAGTCACAGCTACGTTGGACCGGTCATGTCAGCCGCATGGATGCCAATAGAATCCCCCGCCAGCTTCTGTATGATGAGCTCTCCAAGGGCATCCGGTATATAGGTCGTCCACGGAAACGTTACAAGGACACCATCAAAGCCAATCTGCAGTACAGCAGTATCAAACCTAGGGACCTTGAGGACGCCACCAGCGACAGAACACAGTGGTGTGCAACAGTTAGAAATACGCGCATCGCCTTTGAGGAAGACCGCTGCCGGTGTCTACAAGAGACACGTGAACGACGTCACAGAGCATCAGCAGTGCACAATCCACTGACTGCGAACTTCCCATGCACCATTTGCAGCAAAATGTGCACCTCTAGAATTGGCTTGTACAGTCATCAGAGGGCACACCATGAGACCAACAATAGATGATCTGCACAGATTTGTCATCATCGGATCGATGGACTACCAAGAGATCTAAATAAAACAAGCTGTTTTGGTGGCAAACAACAAATGATACACAACATTATATGCCCCATCCTGAAATGAGTACCTCTACCATAGACCTCCCTGAATGTTATGCTCTTCCTTTAGGTCCAGTGACCACTCCCTGGCCGGAAAATGGCATTTTTATACATCCCACTCATGAAACAGTAGTAAAAGATATACCTACTGCTTATTTTGGATTTTACAAAACACAGATTCTCTGTGAACTGCTTGGCCCTGTATAAGAAATGGTTTACCAATAATAATATATCCCAGATCGGATTATGGCAGAATCCAGGGAGAGGCATACCAAGGACTTAAAAATACTTCGAAGAAGAGAGATACTTTGACAACTATATTGGGTAGAACAAGAGGTAGGGCTTCACTATGGAATTCTGTGGACATGGAAGGGTTGAAGCTTAGACATAACTCTTTAGCTGATGGTTTTGGAAAAGCGATCAGAAGAGGAGGTAGGATCAGTAACCTAACACCACAGCAGGACGTACTGTCTATTAGTAAAATGTACTTCGTTGCACAAACTTTGAAATGGATTAATACACGTGGAAATAGTGTGATTGATTCACTGAATAATAATAATCATGTTTCTCAAGCAACTGTTTGCAGCACATATGGGTACTAAACTTGTTATGCATTTAACATGGGATAGAAGAAATGAAGTGGGAGGAATGGTTGAGATTGTTAAAAGCACATTGATCTGGACCACACTAGTGGAAAAGGGAATTTATAATACTGAGGAAGAACGTTTGCAAAGCTAGAAGGTCCTGGGCTTCAGGCACCACATGAAATTAATGATGGGACTGTGCCAGTCATGACTGCTATTCCCAGAAGTACAGGGAGTCATAAGAGAATTAGTATACGTAAAGAGTATGGGTACTATTGAGAATGGAACATAGAAAACACAGAAAACTATCTTAGGGTTAAGTTGTCAGCAAGGGATGGCGTGGAGATAAATAACACGTTGTCAAAGAACCAGCATAGATGTTTCTCTGAATGCTTAATAGAAGAGAATACATTTACCTCAAAGAGGGGCTGGATCCAACTAGTCACCAAGAAGAGACATATTATGGCTTGGTGACACCATTTGCGCCCTGGAATACCACCATTTTTCAGTTGGGACAACACTGTGTGAGGCATACCTGGATGGATTTTGCATAAACCTCACCTCTCTGAATCAGATTTGAACCCATGCCCTGTGGCCAAGTATACAGATAGTGGAGAATGTGATGGAGGAAGGAATGGACAACACTGAATGGAAATCATTAGTGACTCTTCATACCTATGCCTCTCTCGTCCATTAACACAAAGCAATTCAGTAAAGAGAAATATAGAAGCAATTGGTGTCCATTATCCAACTGATCAACAGCAAATTTGGGACACCACCCTACAGGCAAAGGTCCCTCTAATATTTTCCATCCATGTGTGAAACGACCTTTTGCTTGACCCAGTATGTCCATTCTTATGTTCTATGTTCTTATAAATATTGAGGTAATGTGCAGATGTGTGCCAGCTGTAGAAACAAAGAAATCTAGATATAATACATATATTTTTTAATTACCATTGGGATCATTATTTCAGCCAGGACAGGTTAGGCATTTTAGAACTCACTACTCAAAGAATTAAATCTTATAAAAGATAAATAAAATTATGAAATGCATAGACCAGTCAAAAAACTAAAATAACAGCACTTTGAAAGAGTAAAATTACAGAGAATATATGTGCATTGCAGAAAGTACCAAGAACTAACAACTATAACACAAGTATGTGTTGGAAGGTGAGTGTGAAAGAGCCAGATTGTGTGTGCATGAGAGATAGAGAGTATGTGTGTGCTGGCTGGCTGCTGGGGAAGTGTATGAGAAACTGTGCGCTGTCTCTAAGCACAGAGCCACCCACCAGCCTAAAGGCTCATTCAGACTGCAGCAGCTGTCAGCAGCTCCATCCCACTCCTGAGCATTGTCCCCTCTCCCCGATTCTGCAGAGGTAGGATACATAGGTAGGAAGTAGCAGGGGGAGGGTCCTAGGAGCAGCTTGTCAGGGGATCCAAGGCAGAGGGCAGGAGCAATGAGGCTGCAGAGCAGTGGCGGGAGGGGCACCTGAACACAAGTTGCTGGATATGCGTGGCTCTGCTAATCAAGTGTGCGGCATTTGACTGATTCTTGGGCAGTCACACAACTTAGAGGGAACACTGTGTACAGGCTGTGTAAACACCATGGTGGGCCATAACAGAGGAGGTAATCTTGCACCTCTTTGTGTGTACTTGAAGTTGTAGTCATAATGGGAGCTCAAATAACTGTTGTGGTCATAGGAATGTGTTGCTGGATAATAAAATTGAAAAAAAAAAAACCTAGAGAAAGAGAAATATGATGTAAATAAAACAAATGCTAACATAAGAGAGAATGAGAAGAGTGGAATGTAGAGCTGGCTTAGGCAGACATTAGCATGTTCCGTCTCAAGGCCCTCTCCTGCTTGCCACTTCCCCCTTGGCCCTAGCCCAGGCAGGCAGCTTCTCTTCCAGGAAGCGGGCTGGGGCTGGCGCTAGGGTGGCCAGCCTGTGGCCGGGATGTTCCAGGACTGGGGGCGCTATGACAGCCTAGAGGTGAGGGGGCTGGTGGCTGTGGGGGTTGCTCTGGGTTCCAGCAGGGGAAGGAGGTGGGAGGGGCCTTGGACAGAAGGTGCGAGCTGGGCTATGGGGTAGCCTCCCCAAGCCTACAGTTCACCATCCATGCAGCTCTTTGCTCACACTGGCCAGGCCCAGATGCCAGAGGCTTCGGTAAAGAGTTATACCACAATTCTAATTCATGTTATATACCACACAGCTTATATACTTCTTCCATAGCTACTAACATCTATACTTTTTGTGTGCAAAGATAAATTTCTTTGCAGGTTGCGTATGGGCCAATTGCTTGGCAGATTTTTTACGACAAGCTTATGTTGTAAGAGTGTTTCTTCCTTCTTCGTTTGCTCTAAACATAACTACAAGAGTTAATTTAGTTAACTTCTTCCTCCCTTATTCACTTGAAACTAACTATTTTGTGAATATATTTAAACAGTTAATTGTTCTGGCATGTCTCGTCTGAACTTGGACCATGGGGCCATCAGGAGCTGTTTAGAGAGGCTTAGCCTTCCCCAGCCTACAATACACACTGCCAATGAAGAGCTGTTACATGCCTAATAAAATAACAGTGAAAAAAAGAACTAGATACATTCATGGAGGATAGGTCAATCAATGGCTATTTGCCAGGGTGGGCAGGGATGGAGTCCTTGGTCCTTGGCTTCTCTTTGCCAGAAGCTGGGAATAGGTGACAGGGCATGGATCCCTTGATGATTACCTGTTCTGTTCATTCCCTCTGGGGCACCTGGCTTTGGCCACTGTCAGAAGACAGAATACTGGGCTAGATGGACCTTTGGTCTGACCCAGTATGGCTGTTCTGATGTTCTTATAATTTGTTCTCACAAATTTTGTCATTAAAAACTTGCCAGCGCCTTGACTGAATCCTAAGAGATATTTACCATTATTTTCATAGATATGGTGTTTTGAGAAAAGTACCTTGCCTGTCTCTCATATATAAAATTTTCATTATCTGAAATGTCCAAGGTAGGGAAATTCCCTGGAATTCTGTTGTCTGACAATCTGGGAGATGAATGGTTTGATTACTAAGAAATTCTGAGAACAAAACTTTAGGTAAAAATCTTGGATTAGCCCACAGCAACTCTTTCTCCCTGGTGAATACTGTAAGTGGGGGGTCTGCCATTGAAGCCCCTAATTCTCCAGCCAGTCAGGCAGAAGTAATAGCTACCAGAAAGGCTGTCTTCAAAGATAAATCTAATAAAGAACAATTATCTAGTGGCTCAAAACCACATTACATAAGGCATGTGGGTTAAGGACTAGGTTGAGGTGCCAGGTAGGAGTAGGAGAGAGATTCAAGAAACCTCTTAAGAATCTTCCCTTGATTGGGTGAATGAAGAGCAAAAACTCCCCAATGGGTATGTGGAAAAGTTGTTCTTGCCATTAAGCGTACCCTAATGGAATTCATAGAGAGCGCCTTACCCAGCAGGAGAAATGGCTGTGTCCTGCCTCCTCTGCTCACTGCCCAGGCCCAGCTACTGGGCGGAAGGGCCGAGTGAGGTGGCAACATGACAGGAGATGCAGCATGAGAAGCACAGAGGGCTGCCCAACCCAGCAGGCTAAGCAGAGCAACTCATGCAAAGGCAGTTCAGCACTTGCAGAAACCTGTGGGAGCATGTGGGAGCCCTTCCATATGTTGCCTCTGCCAACGGACTGGGAACCAAGACTCCCTCTGGAGAAATACCATGGCAAACAGATCGACCTTCAGGAATCCCCAAGTAAAGAATATTATGTGGAGGACTCAAGAGTCCAGTTTTCATTGGGATTTTAAAAAGAAATGTCTGCTGAGGTCATCTGCCATGGTGTTCTTAATACCTGGGAGGTACAAAGCTAAGATAACTATGCGGTTGGCTATCCACCAATTTATCACCTTGGCACAAAGATCAGGAATGTGCAACTCCTGGATAGTGGATGTAAACATGCATGCCATGTTGCCTGCCATTATCTTTACTGACTTGGATCTGATTAGAGGTAGAAAATGTAGATAAGCATTTCTGATTGCTTTCAATTCTAAAAGACTGAAGTGGAGAAGCTACTCTTGTAGTGACCATTTGTCCTGCACCTTGTGATGTCCAACATATACCCCCCTTCCCCACAAAGTAAAGTGTCTGATGTTATCACAATGGTAAGGGGATTCTGAAAGAATGGGACACTTGCACAGGTCTTGGTCAGGTACCTACACCAGTTGAGTGACTGTACAACCCATAGGTGGGGGGCAGACCGTAATTTGCTGAGGCTGTGCTTGCTTGGTTTGTAAACATTTCAGAGCCACACTGTTGACCTCAGAGATGTAATCAGGCATGTTGCATACAAAGGCGCAAGCTGACATGTATCCCAGAAGCTGAAGACAGTCTCCTACTGTTACTTGAGATCTGCCCTGAAGCCTTGAGATGAGAGTTATTAGTGCGAGAAATCTGCTGGAAGGGAGGCACGTTCTGCCTGTCACTGCATCCAGAGAAGCTTCTATGAAGTCTAGACACCATATCAGAGAAAGAAAAAAAAACAGACTTTTTGAAGTTGATTTAAGTCCCAGGCTGTGAAACAGAGAGCATGTTAGCTTTACTGCAGCCAAGACTTCCTGATATAATCTGCCCTAATCAACCAATCATCCAGATACAGAAAATAATTATACCTAGACCATGTCGGTGGGTTCAACCACCACCAAAATCTTTGAGGTTTCCCTGGGGGCAGAGGAAAGGCCAAAAGGGAGCACTGTGCACTGGTAGTGCTCGTTGTTGATTAGAAAAAGAAGAAACCTTATGTGTGAAGGGTGAATAGTGACATGAAAATATGGTTCCTGTCTCTTGACCTACAAAATGCCATCTCCTAACTCTAATGAGGGAATTATTGCTGCAAGGATCAACATCCTGAATTTCTGCAGTCTTATATATCTAAAATTGGCCTCTACCCTGCATTTTTGGGGGAGATCAGGAAGTACTTTCAATAGAATCCTCTTGTCATGAGCTGTATAGAACTGGGTCTATTGATTCTAAATGTAGAACACAGGCAACCTCTTGCACTAGCAATTGATTGCAAGAAGGGTGTCTAAAGGAGGATGGGAGAATGGGAAGGAAGAATAGATTTGAAATGGATAGTGTAACCAGACTTTATGGCTTCCAAAACCCATTGGTCTGATATTCTATTGTCTCATGCATCCTGAAAGTAGGAGACATGGCATCCAAAAGGAGGGAGGGGAATAATGGCTGCAGCTGCCACCCCCTGTCAGTTGAATGGTTCAGGCTCTTGACCATGGCATCAAAACTGTCACTTGGAGGAGTTTTCTTCTTAAAATATCTTGGTCTCTAGGCCAGGAGCTCAGATGTTTATAATAAGTAGAATACACAGCTGGGCACGCTCTTTGTGCCATCTGAGACCTACTAAATTGTCTCTTATTTACAGGACTATAAATCCCTAAGAATTGCAGTGTGGCTCTCAAGTCTTCTGAAGTGTGGAGAGATGTATCTGTCAAATCCATAAAGCGCTTGTGATCATCAAAGGAGAGGTCTGACACTCTGGACCTGTCTTGAGAAGCCAGACAACTGTAGCCAAGATGCTCTTCTTATAACAGCATGGTCTTTGTCCAATGCAATGGTCATATCTACTGTATTGAAGGAGGCCGGGAGTGATGTTTTTGCCAGGAGATGCCACTTTTGTACAATGGCCTTAACTTTTTCATGTTGTTCCTCTGGCAAGTGCTCAATACACTAATTAAATGTGTTGTAGTTTTAATAGTTGTATTTGGCCATGAGTGCCTGATGGTTTGGTATTCTGAACTGTATTGCTGAAGAGTAAGATTTATGACCAGAAAGCTCTAGTTTTTTGTGGTTCTTACTATACAGAATGGACAAGGAGCTGTGTTGTCTGCCTTGTGCACTAACAGCCTCCATTACTAGGGAATTTGGATTTGGGTGTGAAAACAGAAACTCTGATTCCAGGGACATTTTTTTTATCCAGTCTCTGGCAGGTAGGCGGTGTGTAGCTGGGGGTACGTCTAGACAACATGCCGTATCGGTGGGTAGTAATCGATTTCTTGGGGATCGATATATCGCGTCTCATCTAGACACAATATATTGATCCCCATCGACTCCGGAACTCCACCAGCACGAACGGTGGTAGCGGAGTCAATAGGGGGAGCCGCGGATGTCAATCCTGCATCGTGAGGACGAGAGGTAAATCTATCTAAGATACTTCGATGTCAGCTACACTATTCACATAGCTGAAGTTGGGTATCTTAGATCGATCGCCCACTAGTGTAGACCAGCCCTGAGGTCTGCCAAACAGCCTTAGCCAGCTCCATAAGAGCTTCACTGACTGGAATGGTGATCCTTACAGATGTTGAGGTGTGCAAATTATGTAGAAGTTTATGGTGGGACTCTTGAACCTCTTCTCAGGGAATCAGAATGTGAAGCTGAAATTTGCATCATCAGTTCTTGAAATTGCTTGATGTCATCCACCATAGGTGGTGGTGCAGGCATCGCACCTTCATTAGATTATGAGGAGGAAATATTAATAAGAGGAGTAATCTCCTTATCTGCCTTTGTTTCCTGGTCCTCAAAAGTCTCCTCCACTGGTACAGGTAATGGTACAGGAGGTGGACCCTGTTCTGCTCCCTTCTGTGGTGCCACAACTTCATTGTTAATTGTTGATAGAATATTCACAGTCCCAGCAAGGCCACTGAGAGGGGCCAAATGGCCTCCATCTGTGTTCCTGTCAGGAGGGTATCAATTGAGGTCTAGCTTCCTGCATCGCATCTGTCTTGCAGGGAGAGAAATGTGTCCTAGAATAGACAGGGGAATCCTACACTGATATTTGAGAGTCTGAAGAGTCCTCTGCCACAGACTCCAAAGACTGTTCATTTTGCAAAGTAGATGAGGGCAAGTGTGGTACTCAAGATGATAGAAGGGTCAGTGACTGAAAGAATCTTGATGCTGACAGACCCCCACATTCGTTAACAGAGAAGACTATAGCTCTGAAGATACTAGCAGGTCTTTATAATATCTAAATATTTGCGGAAAAGACGGCCTCAAAGGCCGATTCAGGCGAGTAACTGTGGAGGACAGCTCCAATATCACCACAGCTGGTACCAAATGTTTGGCATAGGAATGTGTCAACTCCAATTCCATCAGCATCACAGGTGGTCAAGCAGACATTGACTTTCATGCTCTTGGTACAGAATGCTGTTCAGGGAGGGCATAGAATTCTTTTTATCTGTGTGTCTGCAGCTCTGGGTACAGGTACCCAAACTCGGTACTGAATCGGTCTTAGACCACTCACTCTTCTTTGCCTTTGCAGTGCCAGCATCACTCAGAGCTTGCATGGAACTCCCCTTGGGACCTGCGGTCTCTGTAGTCTTCTTATGTGTCAGTGACTGAGATTTACATGTCAGATCTACCTCTATGGAGGACTTTAGTACCTTAGAAGTACTCGGTGCCACAGTACCAGATACATCTCTAGGCATCTCCAGTGACCGAGATCTTCATATGGACAGGGCACTGGCGGTACTAAGTACAGAAGGTCACCCACCTCTGGATCCAAAGCTGATTATAAAGCTTGTGTCATCATAGGAGTTTAAACTTGACTTCTCTATATTGGGGATCTACTCTTGAAAGGAGCACAGATCTTGCACTTGCAGGGGATATATGTGTCCCCCAAACACTGGAAATGGCTGTCACTGCTGGGAATCACCTCATGGCAGGAGAAGCCCCTTCTGAGTCCTGGGGAGAATGACATTCCCAAGTGATATAACAAAAATGACCCATTGGAGGGGAAAGCTCTTAAATCCTAATTACATCTAGTGATAAGATGAGAGAGAGAGAGAGAGATGAGAGAGGACAGAGGACAGAGAGATAGAGAAATAGATAAAAGAAAAGATGGAGCAACTGTTTCAACAACTATATACGCTAGAAGATAGCTACCTACATGCTAACTAATTACAGATTAGCGTGAACAAGCACACAGTAGAAAGGCACTGCCCAAAGGCAGTTGAGAAGCAACTGAGGGCAGTTCTTCCGCATAGCCTCATATCACCACAGCATGGAGCACAAGGACGTGGGTTGCATGAGTAGGCTAAATGGGCATGGCTACCAAAAATCTCTGATCAAAGGTGCAAGCACGTCTGAAGCGCAGCACCCATGGGGACACTACTCAAAGAAGAATTTTAAAATTACCTCTGGAGCCACACCCAATCCTTATATATCAAACACTAAAGGCACACTGCACTACTTTCCAAGAAGCAAGTAACTTTACCACCACAATCCAACCCTGTATAATTATTAATTATTTGGTTAAGATTGTACAATGTGAATACTAAGAACTTTCCAGATATTCAAGAAGAGACAGTCCTTGCCCTCAGATGTTTCCAATTGAAAGATATTTTATAATCTTCCATTTAAAATATTGCACTAAAAAGTAACAGCCTAACAGCCACAGAATAAGAAATGCCACAAAACAGCCCTAGAAACAATGTTCAGGTTGTGACCTAAATCAACAGACGTTACAAAATACAAAGTTTAAAGGGCATAGTCAAGATACAAGTCACATATGTAAACAGAATGTCACTTTCTTTGCTACTAATATAATGTAAGATTAAGAGTGGGAAAGAAAAATTGCTAATGTAATGTTTTACCATTTATGCAGTCCGTCAGCAAAAGGTCACAATCTGTCTACAGTACAGACCCAGTTCCTGCACTTGAAGGCATGCCAGACAATGAACCAAAGAAACTCATCTATAGAAGATATCAGAGGTCTAATTCTGCCAGATATTGAGCATTTCTTGGGCAGTGCTGATACAGGTATCATCACTGCTTATGAATAGAACAATGAATATGAATTTCCCAAAAAGAAAATGACATTATTTCAAAAAGAGCAAGTAAGTGCATGTTCAGCACTCTGAACCATCCTTTGCTGGCCAAGCAACTGTTCAGAGATTCTTATGTAAGACCACGTATCTCAGCAACAAGGAAGACAACCTTTTTTTTAAACGTATATGGGAAAAAATCTTAAAGTGAGCAGGGCATAAGTTATATTGTGTACAGCCTTTAATTAAAAGTAGTATCATTAAGGAGATCCTCTGACATCCATTATAGTAACCAACTAGTATGCATCATTCCTCAGACATCACTGTCCAGCTGTGCCAACCACTTCTAACATTAAATATTCCTTTCTCTGGTGAAGGAATATGCCATTCACTACAGGCAGCACAACATAGCATTAGTGAGAGCCCTGGACAGCAGGTGCCTTTGGCTACAAGATGGCAAGAAGACACCACAGCCCTGGCTGCAGGAATGCAGTGTGAGCACACAAGCATTACACACACAGATCACAGTTGTTTAATACTTGCTAGCAGAATCCAGTCAAGAGCAGAACACACTAGCATAGAGTGAACACTCAGTGAAAAACACAACAAACAAAGCCCTGCACCAGCTGGCTGAGATTAATGTTGCCACGCCTTCTTGACACTACTACAAGGAGATAGACAGGATGATGCACAAAAACATTAAAAAAAAAGAGAGTATTTTATTATGCATTTAGTATTATATTAGTTTCTCTTTTGCCCTCTGTTGTTTCAGGTACCTGTATTGCTGGTACAGAGGCACAATACTGTTGACTAGGGATATAGAAAGGGATGTAGAAACGGTAGTGTTGACAGTGATGTGAATGCACATTACTGAATATACAGGGTGCAATAGCAACAGCACAAGCAGAAATGGGAATAGCAAGAAGATAGTCAGTAATGCACTGGTAGCACACAACAGCAGGGAAGGAAAATCTGAGCAAGAACAGAGCACCAGCTGAGAACAAGAGGGAGTGTTCAGAAAAGATAGGACAGTGTTTCTACCGTGCTGTTTGTATGAACCACCTCACTCGTAAATACCACTGAGATAGAGTTATATAGGATGGTTCAAGATACATATGGAGAGGTGACCATCTCTATTTAATAGCATAGATTTTTTGAGAAATTTGTATAAAACCATCAACCTTCTGTAGACCCTACTAACTGCTATCAGACTTTTCCTCAGGGGAACCTGGTCCCAAGATCAGCACTGAAGGGAGATCATGTCAGCAGAAACAAATGGAGTTCCATGGAGAAAAATCTCATTTTCTAATTAAAAAAAAAAATTTAAGAAGGGGGATGGGGCAGGCTAAATAACTTTCCACCTTTTTCCTTGCCAATATAGTCTTGAAAACATAAATCAGTGTAAATCACTGTAAAGCAATACTTGTCAGTGACTGGGACTTGAATGGTCCTTCCCAGTGGTTAGAGCAGGAAGCAGTAGCCAGTAATAAGAAGCCAATGCCAGATATAAAGTGAGAAGTCAGAGCCAAGGATCAGGACTGAATCACCTAGAGCAAGGAGAGGCAAGATCTCAGTGACAGGTGAATGCTTTGAGCAGCCACTGAACTACTGCTGGGCTTACGGGCCAGTCTGCTGACTTCCAACCAATCAGTAGGCACAGCCAATCAATTAGCCTGCTACTGGCCAGCTGCACTCATTCGGTGGCCTGGAGACTGGCTCTGCTGCAGGCCCCACTTCCTGACAATATGAACTAATGGCTAGAGTTAAAAGGAAACGGCAGCAGACCTCCACTAAGTATATTCCCCACTTTTGTCTGCCACTCCATGTGTTTATTATATAAAATAAGATGGTTGGTTTGGGTTACACTTCCTAAGACCATCCCTTTCTATAAGGATGTGACCAAGGTAGACTGGAACCAGTTGCAGTGGAGAATGGGAGGTGGCAAATAAACAAATGAGTCACAGGATCATCTGGAAATACTAAGGCCAGTGGACACTTAGGTAACTGCAGTGCCTTACTCACAGCTGTGGCTGCAACCGGTGCTGCAAAAGGGACTCCTTCTGCAACCCTATCGATGTCATTAGGAGTGCATGGGACACACAGCACATGTCACAACCACCCCTCTTCTTGGTCACCACAGCAGGACAAGGAAAAGGGGATGAGCCCCCTGAGTTCAAGTGTGGTAGTCAACTCTCTACCTGTCAAAGCCTATCTGTCCATCCTTAGCCTCTGGATTGAAGAGCCAGGGAAAGTAAAACTTATTTTTCCCTGGCCCTCTACCTCCATGCCAAGGAAGCCACCCCTATCTCTTCATATCCCGTATCTTTTTCCCAGCCCTCCTCCTGCCTCCCCCACCAATGGCTAAGCAAAACTAGACCTCTCCTGACTGTTGGGCACTCACATCAACCAAGGGGACCAATTCTGCATCCAACCACCCAGCCTATTACTAGAGGGGAACCATTCCCCACCTAACCAACTATCACACAACCAATGGCTGACGGACAACATACCTGCCATCCTGTAAGTAGCCTTCATGAAGTGCTAGCAAGAAGGGAGCATCATAGATTGAATGTGGTAGGAGTGGAAGCAATGACAAATTTGGGGATGAGAAAAGTATATAATTGTTGAATTTGCGGGGAGAAGTGTATGGAATTGGAGGATTGTTTTCTTATTGAATTTTCAGATGATGGGGATTTTCTTCTTCATTTTTTTAGGAATGTGTCATGTGCATCACTAACCAAGAGAAAATTTTATTGAAATATTGGCAGCATATTGACCATTCTAACTTATAGGATATCATTCAAAAAGTTTGACATTCCAGTTAGAACACAGCAGCCACCTGCTGCCCCTCTTGCATTAAGAAACATATATCCCTGGTTTTCCAACCTCTCTGTGAAAAAAATAGAAACAATTTTAAGGAGAAATTTTACTTTATATTTTAGAAAAGACGGTTACTCACCTTTGTAACTGTTGTTCTTCGAGATGTGTTGCTCATATCCATTCCAGTTAGGTGTGTGCGCCGCGCGTGCACGTTCTTCGGAAACTTTTTACCCTAGCAACTCCAGTGGGCTGGCAGGTTCCCCCTAGACTGGTGCTGCCATGGCGCTCGATATAAACCCCTGCCGGCCCACCCGCTCCTCAGTTCTTTCTTGCCAGCTACTCCGACAGTGGGGAAGGAGGGCGGGTGTGGAATGGATATGAGCAACACATCTCAAAGAACAACAGTTACAAAGGTGAGTAACCGTCTTTTCTTCTTCGAGTGATTGCTCATATCCATTCCAGTTAGGTGAATCCCAAGCCTTACCTAGGCGGTGGGGTCGGAGTGAGAAGTCGCAGCATGGAGCACTGCAGAGCCGAAGGCCGCATCATCTCTGGACTTCTGGACCAGGGCGTAGTGGGAAGCGAAGGTGTGGACCGATGACCAGGTCGCTGCCCGACAGATCTCTTGGATGGGCACACGGGCGAGGAAAGCCAGCGATGACGCCTGCGCTCTGGTAGAGTGCGCAGTCACATGGCCCGTAGGGACGTGAGCCAAGTCATAGCAGGTCCTGATACAGGACGTTACCCACGAGGATATCCTCTGTGAGGAAATGGGAAGCCCCTTGATTCGGTCCGCTACTGCCACGGAAAACTGGGGGGATTTGTGGAACGGTTTGGTCCTCTCCACATAAAACGTGAGAGCCCGACGGACATCAAGCGAGTGGAGTTGTTGCTCCCTGCTTGACGAATGAGGCTTCGGGAAAAAGACGGGGAGGAAGATCTCCTGGTTGACGTGAAAGGCTGAGACCACCTTGGGGAGAAAGGCAGGGTGCAGTCTCAGCTGCACCTTGTCTTTATGGAAGACCGTATACGGGGGATCTACCGTGAGGGCCCGTCTAGCTGAGGTGATGGCCACTAGAAAGGCAGTCCCAGGAGAGAGAGAGCAGGGAGCAAGTCGCTAACGGCTCAAAAGGAGGGCCCATGAGCCGAGCCAGAACCAGGTTGAGATCCCAGGTAGGGGCAGGGGGTCGGACCTGCGGGTAGAGATGTTCTAGTCCCTTCAGGAATCTAGTCACCGTCGAGTGAGAGAAAACCGAGCGGCCATCCCCACCTGGATGAAAGGTGGAGATAGCCGCCAGGTGAATCCGAAGGGACGATATCGCCAGGCCCTGCTGCTTGAGGGACCAGATGTAGTCTAAAATATTGGCGACAGAAACCTCCATAGGGAGGAAACCCCTCTCTGTGCACCAACAAGAGAAACGCTTCCACTTGGCCGAGTACGTCGCTCTGGTGGAAGGCTTCCTGCTGCCCAGGAGTACTTCACGTACCAGGGTAGAGCAGCGTAATTCGGACGTGGTCAGCCACGCAGGAGCCACGCCGTGAGGTGCAGCGACTGGAGGTCCGGGTGACAGAACCTGCCGTGGTCCTGGGTGATCAGGTCTAGGTGAAGGGGCAGGGGGACTGGGTCGGCTATGGCCAGGTCCAGCAACATGGGGTACCAACGTTGCCTGGGCCACGCTGGAGCTATCATAATCACGCGGGCCCTGTCCCTGCGCACCTTCAGAAGGACTTTGTGGACCAGCGGGAACGGAGGGAATGCGTAGAACAGGTGGGCCGTCCACGGGATAAGGAAGGCATCCGCTACCGACCCGGGCTCCCGGCTCTGAAAGGAGCAGAACGCCTGGCATTTCCTGTTCCCCCTGGACGCGAAGAGGTCCACCCGGGGACAACCCCACCTCTGGAAGAGTGAGAGGGTGACGTCCGGGCGAAGGGACCATTCGTGTGAGAGGAAGGATCTGCTCAGGCGGTCTGCCAGCGTGTTCCATACTCCGGGAAGGAAGGAAGCCGTGAGGTGAATGGAGTGGGCTATACAAAAGTCCCAGAGCCGCATCACCTCCTGACATAGGGGAGAGGATCTCGTGCCGCCCTGCTTGTTGACATAGTACATGGTTGTCGTGTTGTCGGTGAATACCGTGACACAGTGACCTCGAAGCTGATGGGAGAACGCTTGACAAGCAAGACGGACCGCTCTCAACTCCCGTATGTTGATGTGGAGGTCTACTTCCTGAGGGGACCACAGGCCCTGCGTCCTCAGGGTTCCGAGGTGGGCCCCCCAGCCAAGGTCTGAGGCATCCGTTGTTAGGGATACCGAGGGTTGGGGAGGATGAAACGGGAGCCCCGCACACACGACGGACTGGTCTAGCCACCACCGGAGGGAATCCAATACTCCCTGGGGGATGGTGATAACTGTGTCCAGCGAATGTCTGGTCGGCCGGTACTGTGCGATGAGCCAAGATTGGAGGGGCCTCATGCGGAGCCGCGCATAACCTGTCACAAATGTGCAGGTCGCCATGTGGCCTAAGAGGGTTAGGCATGTCCTTATAGAGGTCCGGGGGGCCACCTGCAAGCGTTGAATGATGGCCAACAGTGACTGGAACCTGGGCAACGGCAGAAGGGCCCTGGCCAAGGTGGAGTCCAGAACGGCCCCAATGAACTCTATCCTCTGCATGGGGAGCACAGTGGACTTGTCCACGTTGATAATGAGGCCCAAGGTAGCAAAGAGTCCGCTGATCCTGCGGACGTGGTTGCGGACCTGCAGCTCTGATGTGCCTCGAATCAGCCAGTTGTCGAGGTAAGGGAACACGTGAATGCGACTGCGCCAAAGATATGCGACGACGACTGCCATGCATTTCGTGAATACCCTCGGGGCCGTGGAGAGGCCAAACGGGAGGACCGCAAATTGGTAATGATGGCGGTCGACCACGAACCAAAGGAAACGACTGTGTTGCGGTAATATGGCGATATGAAAGTAAGCGTCCTGAATGTCGAGGGTGGCATACCAGTCTCCAGGATCCAGAGATGGGATAATGGTCCCCAGGGATACCATGCGGAACTTCAACTTCACCATATGTTTGTTGAGTTCCCACAGGTCGAGGATAGGTCTGAGGCCTCCCTTGGCCTTGGGGATCAGAAAGTAGCGGGAATAAAACCCCTTGCCCTTCTCGTTCTCCGGAACCGCCTCTATGGCTCCTTTGTTGAGGAGCGTCTGCACCTCCTGGTGGAGGAATTGCTCGTGAGAGGGGTCCCTGAAGAGGGACGAGGGTGGGGGGCAGGAGGGAGGGTAAGACGTAAACTGCAGACGGTATCCCGTCTGCACAGTGCGTAAGACCCAGCGGTCGGATGTTATTTGGGTCCAAGCCTGGAGGAGAAACGAAAGGCGGTTTGAAAACGGGGGGGGGGGGGGGAAAGGATCCGTGGGGGAAACTGGTACCGCGCCCTTGGGCGCACCTTCAAAATGAAGGTTTGGGCCCAGGTGAGGCTTTGGAGGAGCCCTGGTTCTGCCCCCCTTGGTTGCCCGTGCCATTTCTGCCACGGCGCCTATTGAGGTCCTGCCGCTGGCGGAACTGGGGATACGGCCGGCACTGCTGCTGTTGTTGCGGCCGGAAGGGTCTGCGCTGTGTCCTGGGCATGTGCATCCCTAGGGAGCGCGTGATGACCCGATTGTCCTTCAGGCTTTTTAGCCTGGGGTCTGTCTTCGAGAACAGGCCCTGACCTTCGAACGGGAGGTCCTGGATGGTATATTGGAGCTCCGGTGGAAGGCCAGAAACCTGAAGCCAGGAGATGCGGCGCATTGTAACCCCTGAGGTGAGGGTTCGAGCGGCCGAGTCTGCTGCGTCCAAGGAGGCCTGCAACGGGGTCCTTGCGACCTTCTTGCCCTCGTCAAGAATTGCCGCAAATTCTTGATATGCATCCTGTGGCAACAGCTCCTTAAACTTATCCGCTGCCACCCAGGAGTTATAGGCATAGCGGCTAAGGAGGGCTTGTTGGTTGGAGACCCTGAGCTGGAGGGCACCCGCCGAATAGATCTTGCGGCCTAGGAGGTCCATACGCCTCTCCTCCTTGGACTTGGGTGCTGGAGCCTCTTGTCCGTGACGCTCCCTCTCGTTCACCGACTGCACTACGAGGGAGCACGGTGTCGGGTGAACATGGAGGTACTCATAACCCCTGGAGGGAGCCATGTATTTACGCTCCATGCCTCGTGCAGCAGGAGGGATGGAGGCCGGTGACTGCCAGATGGTATTGGCGTTGGCCTGGATAGTCCTAATAAAGGGCAGGGCGACCCTGGTGGGAGCATCTGCCGAGAGGATGCTCACCACGGGATCTTCGATCTCAGAGACCTCCTCAGCTTGCAGGTTTAAGTTCTGTGCTACGCGCCTGAGGAGGTCCTGGTGCGCCCTGAGGTCGAGCTGGGGAGGGCTGGTGGAAGATGTGCCTGCCACTGCCTCATCGGGAGAGGACGATGAGGAGACCCCTGGCAAAAGAGCGTCCACGGGGGGCTCTGTCTGAACCCGCGCCTCTGACTCCGGAGGTAGCCCAGGGTCCTGCTGGTTGGACCTGTCCTCCCCTTCCGGAGAGGGAGGGGTCGAGACAGCGATGCCTCTGGCGTCCTGCGCTCAGCCGTCGCAGGCTGAGGAGGAAGTTGTTGAGGGCCCTGGGCTTGGTGGTACGCCCAGGGTGTCCAGAACCCCCACTGTTATGGTCCCTGGTCCTGCGGAGGAGGGTCCTGAAAGAGGGCCGCGTGTCTGTCTGTGTCCAGCGCATATACACTGTCTGTCTGTGACGAGACAGATGGCTGTCTGGAAGGCCATGGAGGGGCCGAACGCGGCTGGTAGGGATCCCTTAGTCCTGACGCCGAAGATGTTCTCGGTGCCGGGGACTGGTACCGGGAATCATATCGGTGCCGGGATCGGGACCGGGGCCTGCCTCCGACGTGGCGCCGGGAGGTCGACCGGGATCTGCCACCAGCTTGGTGCCGGGAGGTCGACCGGGGAGTTGATCGCCGACGGGAACGGCTCCTAGAGTCCCGGTGCCGGTAGCAGTGACTTGATCCAGACTGGGACTGTTTGGAGGATGACCGGCACCGCGAGTGCGACCGGTACCGCCGAGGGGAGCGGTGCCGGGACTGCAAGCGGCGCCGGGAGCGAGAGCGTCCACGGCATCGGGACCTCGACAGCGATCGGTGCCGGCTGGGTGAGTCCTGAGACGGCGCTCTCATTGTCGTCGGCTTGCCTCTGGATACAACCCGCACAGGGGGTACCGGGGGTTGAGGCTGGGTTGGTTCTGTAAGAGCGATCAGGTCCTGTGCCGAAGCGAAAGTCTCCAGCGTCGATGGGACCAATAGCTCAAACCCAGACCTTATGGGGGAGCTAGGAGGGACCGGACTCGACGGACCCTCAGGGCCCGGAGTCGACGGGATCCCTACTGGTGGTGCCGCGGCTGAGGTAGGTGCCGGGTGCTCCACTCGAGTCTGCCTGGATGGAGTCGCAGACTTCGAGGGCCTTGCTTTGGGTCCCGGTGCCGGGGTGTCTTTCCGGTGCTGGCGCGGTCTGGTGCCGGTGTAGAGGCGACGGTCTGCATCGAAGATACCGGGTTCAGTGCCGCTTCCATAAGGAGAGTCCTTAATCTCTGGTCCCTCTCCTTTTTTGTCCTAGGCTTAAAAGCCTTGCAAATGCGGCACTTGTCCGAAATGTGCAATTCCCCCAGGCACTTTAGGCAAGCGTCGTGGGGATCGCTGGTCGGCATCGGTTTCTTACAGGCCAAGCATTGTTTGAAGTCCGGCGAACCAGGCATGGGCCCGGTGCCAGGAAGGGCTACGGCCCAAACCCGCTAATAAGTATTTACAACTATTTACAAACAACAATTAACTAACTATACTTTTATAACTATTTACTACTACCTACAACTATGAACCGTAAAACGAAGGAGAGCTAGGGACGTGGAGGACAGCAATGCCGCGCTCCACAGTTCCAACGACCAACACGGCGGTAAGAAGGAACTGAGGAGCGGGTGGGCCGGCAGGGGTATATATCGAGCGCCATGGCGGCGCCACTCTAGGGGGCAACCTGCTGGCCCACTGGAGTTGCTAGGGTAAAAAGTTTCCGACGAACGTGCACGCACGACGCGCACACCTAACTGGAATGGATGTGAGCAATCACTCGAAGAAGAACTTTCCGTTTTTTCTATCATGAAGTTACTTCGCTAAACTTATTTACTGAATAGCTTCTTCTATCAGAGGTAGCACTGAGTACAAGCATAGTACAAGGTCACTGAAATGGATGAACAACAATCTAAATGGAAACACCAGTTGGTTAGTATGCTCTCATAAGACTCAGAGCATTGTTCCCAAACAACCAGAAGCAGAACACTGGCCAACGATAACAATATTCAGGAAATTTATTATTTGATTTCTAATCCCTACATTTCCACTGATACAAGATTTCAAATCTGTTTCAGCTGAGTAAGGGAATTTCTGTTGATCTAGCTATCTGGTCAATAAAGTGTTTCCTGTTTAATTTACTCATCTATGTATTCCATTATTAGAGCTGGGGAGAAAAGGTCATTCTGTTCCATGGAGGATTTAGATATTTGAAAATTAGGTTTAGTTCTGATATGGAACCAAAAAAACTTCCGAAATTCTCTGTGAAAGCGAATAGAGCCCCAGAAATAGAAACCTTGGGGTCCCCAACTCCAAGGCAGTCATCATAGTGTTCTACTCTGGAGCCACAGTCCTTGGAAGCCCTGACTCCTCAGTTCCAACGCTATCAGCCTGCCAGGCTACCTCAGAGACAGGGACTCTGGGAAATCCAGGCTGCCAAAGAGCCAGGGCCTTGAATCCTGGGCTGCCCAGTAACCCACCAGGAAAGTTGCTGAGAAGCCAGGTGGGTGAGCTGGCAGGAACCCAGACAGATTTTAAAATCTGCCTCGCAGGCAGGATTCCATTTGAACTCTGCCTGGGTTCCATCAGAATATTGTTGACATAGAACCCTCTCCACAAAAGGTTTAGATTTTGATGAACTGGCAAATTCCAAGGAAAAAGCAATTTCATCAGAATTTTTCCAGCCAGATCTATTAATGATCTCTTCCTGTGTTCTTGAGTTTCACTAACTGATGCTTCGTTACTGAGGTTAACACCAAAGGTTACACCAAGAACAACATTCATGCACTTGTGGCTTAAGTGTGAAGTGACTATATCAGTGCCACTAATATTAAAAGCCAACGGCTATTTGCATTTCACTTTTGAACCGGAGGATGTTTGGTTCCAAGGCCAAGCAGGGGAAGATTTCTTAGACTAGGAGCTGTGACTTCAGTAATTCCAAGAGGGGAATTTGCAACCTTTGTAGAATACAGAGGGGAAAAATGGACTTCAAGAAATCCCTTAGAGCAATTAAGAATCACAGAATCATAGAAAGGAAGGGACCTCAAGGCAGGACTAAGTATTATAGACCATCCCTGACAGGTGTTTGTCCAATCTGCTCTTAAAAATCCTCAATGATGGAGATTCCACAACCTCCCTAGGTAATTTATTCCAGTGTTTAACCACTCTGACAGGAAGTTTTTCCTGATGTCCAACCTAAACAGCCCTTGCTGCAATTTAAGCCCATTGCTTCTTATCCTATCCTCGGAGGTTAAGAACAACAATTTTTCTACCTCCTCCTTGCAGCAACCTTTTATGTACTTGAAAACTGTTATGTCCCCTCTCAGTCTTCTCTTCTCCAGACTAAACAAACCCAATTTTTTCAACCTTCCCTCATGTTTTCTAGACCTTTAATCATTTTTGTTTCTCTTCTCTGGGCTTTCAGGAATGATGTGGACAAACTGGAGAAAGGTGGCACCCAGAACTGGACACAATACTCCAATTGAGGCCTAATCAGTGCGGGGTAGAGTGGAATAATTACTTCTCTTGTCTTGCTTGCAATACTTCTGCTAATACATCCCACAATGATATTTGCCTTTTTTGCAACAGTGTTACACTGTTGACTCATATTTGGCTTGTTGTATACTGTGACTTTCAGATGCCTTTCTGCAGGACTCCTTCCTAGGCAGTCATTTCCCAATTTGTATGTGTGCAACTGATTGTTCTTTCCTAAGTGGAGTACTTTGCATTTGTCCTTACTGAATTTCATCCTATTTACTTCAGACCATTTCTCCAGTTTGTCCAGATCATTTTGAATTTGAATCCTATCCTTCAAAGCACTTGCAACCCCTTCCAGCTTGGTATCGTCCGCAAACTTTATAAGTGTACTCTCTATGCCATTGAACAGAACTGGACCCAGAACCGAACCCTGCGGGGCCCTACTCGTTATGCCCTTCCAGCATGACTTTGAAGAGATTGCTACTCTGTGGGAATGATTTTCCAACCAGTTATGCACCCACCTTATAGTAGCTCCATTAAGGTTGTATTTCTCTAGTTTGTTTATTGCCTAGAATACATTAAGCTGAGCCCCCACTCTGTATTTACAAGGACAGGCAAGCCTTGCAAATCAAACTACATTAAAGGAATACCCCTGACGACGCCTCCCCCAACACACACACACACACACACACACACACACACACACACACACAGTTTCTCATATAATAAGGTCAGAGTGAAAGCTGAGAAACTGCAATTGCTGGCCAAAGAGCAACAATCAAAAAAAAGCAAGCTATATTGTAAAAATGCTGCTTGTTCAGGCTCTTCCACCTCTCTACTTGCTAGTTGGAAGAAATTACTCCCTATGGTTTGATAAGCAGGGAAGATAACAGCAGGAAAGGAAATTTCTGAATAGGAAACATACATAACAAAATGTGGTTTAGCAATGCTAGTAATTAACATCAAGTTTTCTCTAGACACTAGGAGAACATGGTGTATTGTTTTTTATACAAACAGAGCTCACTAGAGGCCAAGTATTCTATATCAAGAAAAAAGAATAAAAATAAACATGGAAACAAATCAAAACCTACTGAAAAATAAACATGGAGGCTTAATTGTTTTTTCCTCCCTTTGATAGGTCAATTAATGTATGTTATTCATAGAATGTCAGTTTCATTTCATTGTGTCCTCTCGGTATCACAAGTCTAAAATGTGAAGCAGCTGTTTTCTTTGAGGACCTGTTTTAAACAGTAAATAGCCTGCAGGTAATCTACAGGGCAACTGTGTAAAAGCCCCTAAGAGGCTGAACACATCCATTTGCATTTGTAGAAATACTGCCTGTTTGTCCTTGTGAAGAAACAGGAAATGTGCTTCTCAATGAAGCTAGACATTTCTATTCCTGTACCACCCGTACACCCTGTTTTGGGCACTGAACGTAGACTGGCATTGTCAGGAATAAGAAATGGAACACATGGAATTTGGTTTATTAAACTCTTGTGAAATGTGTCCTTATTGGAATACATAGACTATACTCAACTTTAGAGTGTAGGGCTCTTACGTGCAGCTATAAAAAATTACCACAAAATACCTGTGATGAAAGTGTGCATTATTATTGCACAATACAAAACAAAGAGATTCAAGATTTTATTAAACTTCTTTCAGTAAGTTTTTCAGCACAAATGTACTAAGAGATGACACTCTTCAGTTTGTTTGAGAAGGGAGAGAAAACCTGAGAAAATGTTCATGAACAGTTAGCAACTCTCCAGAGGCTCTTCAGTTAATAATAGGAGGGCTGCAAGTATAACTGATTCCAAAATATAGTAAAATAAGAACACACAATTATATAATGAACTTCACAAAAGGCATCAGAGCCATTTCTCTAAAAAGTTATTTAGGTCTTGGACGAAAAGTGAGTTCCTATTAGCATTACTGTCTTTACTAAGGGCATGTCTACAGAAAGACACTGACTTAAGAGTTTTGGATCAGACTTCACGACAACTTCGCCATCAGAACAGGGACAAAAAACTCACATCTTCATGCTTCTTAAGCACCTAACACCTGAGCTAACAAATTTCCTTTAGTTGTTAGCAGTAGAGGGCCTATGACACATACCTGAGCTGTTCTCAGTCTGTCCACTACAGGGTAATGGTGTGCACACACACACACACACTGGTTCACAGCAATATACATTATGCCGACTGTATACATATATTTAGTGCAGTCTGAACTGCAGGTAGATTTGACTCTTAGATTCCCTGTTAATGTTAAAAGGTTGTTTGCTCAGATCACCAATTCCCTTGGTTAAGAGTGAAAAACTTCTGGGTAACACACTCCAATATAACAGCAGCAGCACCTCGTCTGTGAGGCAGACTTTTCTACAATTGTGATCTTGTGGGGAAAAGGAAACATATCCCTCATGACTCTGTTGCCAAGTTGAAACTAGAGCATTCTAGAATTGATGCTGCCAACCTATTAAAAAAGCTATGACTGCAGCAGACCCATCTTACTATACCCCTTGCCAGATATTCATTTTCTTTAACTTTAACTAGATATTGCAAGTCTGCAAAATTCAAGTGTGATCTTAAGAAGATCAGCTCAGATTTATATTACCACTGATATATACAGTAAACCAGAAAACAGTTTCATATAGATTTGTAAAAACACAGCAGGCAACATTATAATCAAATCTCCTGGTGACACATGGAGAGAAGCCCTGAGATTTCAGCCCAAAGATTTCAGCCCCAATTTTTTTTAAACAAGTGCTTGACAAAGAATGATTTTGCTTATCGCCCAACATAATTAATAAAAACCTTAGTTTTATTACACATACACACACATTTAATTTTAATGTTTAGATTAAAAAGACCTATTCCAAGATTTTAGGCACCCTATTAGATCATCAAAAACAAAAATATATTCAACCAGACAAATAAGCATGAGCAAATGAATAGCCTCTCTTTGCAGAAAAACAACCCATCCATGAAAATAAAAGTTTATGCTGTTCAACTTTCAAGGAAGTAGTTAACCGCTTTCATGCCAAATCCTGCAGTCAGTGTTATGGGTAGGCACAAGGGTAGTCACACTAACGTCAATAGGATTAGTCATATGAGTAAGGCTGCAGGATTGGGCCCTTCTTTGCAGGTATTTGTCAATTAGTTTGTGAGTATAATTATATAATTGTTTGTTTTTATTTTATAATTCCATTGAACAAATCCTTCAGGGGGCTTCTAAACAATCTGTAGTTCTGAGGCACCCTAAGATCCTGAATTATTTTCTCCGAACACGGAGAATTACTGGGAGTATCTAGTCAACAGAAACATTCCCACTGACTTCAGTGGACACTGGATACATGGCTAGATCTTGAAGCATTGAAGTCACCAACAGTTTTGCCATTAACATGAACAATTATCTTGTTTGAACCTCAAACAAGGCCAATATCATATCAATTACTGAACAAATAGTGCTAATGGGAATCTACTGGGAAGTTTTTTGTTTATTGCCTTATGACCATCTCACTCATTAAAGACTTCAGGTAGGATTCAAATGTTCCTAAGAGTCAGATTTTTTTAAAGGTATTTAGGCACTGCTGTGCCTAAATCCCTTTTAAAGATGAGATGTTAGGTGTTGCTATTCCCCAATAGCTTTAAAAATCTGTGTCTAAGTGATTTATTAGGATAAGTCCCACTGAAAGTTAATAGGGCTTGGGCTCCCCTAAGGCAGTTTAAGTACTTTTCACAATTTTTTCTGACAACCTTAACTCCAAGGTAAAACCCTTTTTGTGGGGGAATTTAGACTAGAAATCAATGAAAACATTGCACAGCAGGCAGAAATCCTCCAATCATGCAAGCAATAGACCCAAGCGCCTTATTGGTGATTCAGTAATGTCATCTGATCACTCATTTAAACAAAACAAATCAAAACAAAAACAAACCACCCAGCAATCTCCAAACTGTATGCTCTGAAATACAAGATTGCATGTGTTAGCTATTACTGTCAGCTTTCTTTTCCCCACCACCCATCCCTTTGCTGATCCAATAGGATTCTACATCCAAACACTGATTCTGGTCCCTATTTAGATTGTACCTCTGTGGGGCAGGAATATACTTAGGTAGTTCATAAAAATAAAACCAATCACAATGGGGCAATGATCCTGATTGAATATAGGCATGTTAAGAAGTTTTCAAATCAAGGCACCAAACAAAGACAATCCAGGCCCCAAAATGATTATGAAAGTTTTGCTTGAGCAAGGGCATTAGGGTGGGGACTATAGTATAAGCTGTATAATTCTTTGTGTAAAAATAGCAGAAACTGGAATTCAACTCACAACAGATTTCTCACTTCATCCAAATGAAGGGTGTATGTGTGTGTGTGGGGGAGGGAGACAGGGCAAAGAGGAGAAAAAAATTCTCCTTAAGTGAACACATTAAAAATGCTCTAATGCTAATATATTTGTGTATGAAAAGCCTGACCTTGTCCATACAGAATTCCATCCCCTGTTACATCAGTACGGTTTCATGGATCTAGAATTCAGGCCAGCAAAGCCACCAAGCAGTTGGCCTCTCCATGTTGCCACCTACCAGCTGCTGTAGACACAGACCATGGGACATTCCACAAAAAGGGGTCTGACAGATAGCAGCCCCCTGGCTCAGGACTGGCTCCCTGCCCTATATAAACCTAAGGGGGATTCCAGGAAATGTCCAGGCAACAGTGTGGATTCCCTGTATCTGTGATGACCATTCCTTGCTCCTGAACTCCTGACTTTGACCTAAGCTTGATTTGGACTTCACCACCTGAGTCAGACTCTGACCCTTGGTATTGACACTGGACTGGAGACTGACTATGCGCTACTCCCTGCTTTGTTTGCCCCTGCTCTGACCCTTGGTCCTGACTGCATGTGTTGGGATCCTGACAGCATCCGCCAATGTATTTTTTAATGCTCGCTTAAAGAACAAAATAGGCTGTGGAGTGGCAGATGGTGCTGCTCAGTAGCACCTCCTATGCCACCAAATGTGGTACTGCAGGTGCTCGCTGCCTTAGTTCACAAGTTTTTTTCACCTACTTGAAGCAGGGTGGCTCATGCCATAAGCTCTGCATCAGTCTCTGAACAGTTAGATAATAAAATAAATCCAGAATCTGGATGTATCCTCTTTAAAGAAACAAATCTAAAAGGCAAGCTCCTGGTTGCAGCACTTAAATGCAAGACTCTTACCCAGCCCTGGGGTTTTGGGCTTGCATGGAAACAGAGGAGCTACAGCCCCTGTTCACCCAGCTCTGATGCTGAAAGGAAGCAGGCAAGCCTTCTTAACTGACCTGCTGGCTCCTGAGTGTTAAGTGTTTCCTCCTAATTGTTCTAGGCCTCTGGAGGACTGTCTTGTTGGTAGCCCAGTCCAAGTAGATTTTCCATGAGCATTGGTGTCAGGTCACACATGCCTCTAGTAAGAAACAGAGAAGGCCTCATGGTACGATGCTGTGTACTGTGCTTGTTTTCAACAGTTACACAATGAACAACTGGGCTATTATGTCTTATTCCAATTGTAAAAAGTAATGAGGTGCAGTTTTCTAATTATGTGTATGATTACACCTCTGACATTCATAAGTCATAGGAATCAATTTTGGCTTACATAATTATTTAATTTTAAAATTAAGTTATTTTCTTTTATGTAGAAGCCAACCCTGATTTTCTTCTCTGGAGTTCCATTACTTTAGAAAGACTCCTCACTTGGCATCTGTCCACTCTGGGATTTATTCAGGACTTCATTAGCGTAATGAATCTGAAGATTTCCTTTCCTCATGTTATGTATACATAGTAAATTGGTGTAGGGACACATCTATAAACATAACTGAAGAAAGGAAGTGGAATCTGTCCTTTCTCCACACAATTAAATGGGTTCTTGTTGCCTCTCGGACTGGTTCTTTTCTCTGGTGTTTGGAGGCTGGTCAAAGGGGTTTTAATCAGCATACAAGGATATATTATTTTAAACTCCTTGCATGCAGTATATTTGAGATGTGCATCCGAAAGCCTAGAATAGGAAACATTTTTTTAACTCACTGAGCTTTGTTGCCAAGAAACAAAATCTTCTGAAAGTTTATGTGAAAGCATCCTCTTTACATTTTTTGACTGTGCATTGCTTAAGGTGATGTAACTATGCCATGCCATCATTTTAGAAAATTATTAGAAGACACCAGATGGTGTTTTTACAGAGACTTATATTGTATATATTGGAGATATAATAGTTAGCCATGGCCCCATTTTTTTCCAGATTTTATTGCTTATACATCAGTAATTTGTTTCCTGCCTAAGAGGCTCTACATGGAAGCATTTCAACAAACCAAAGATATTATACTGTCAAAAATATTGTACTTGGTTTGCATCCATAAAGAATGTAAAACTGTTTATTCATTTAATTTTTTTGTATAGTTAGAAAGTTTCTCCTAATATCTAAACTAAATCTCCCTTGCTGCAGATTAATCCCATTACTTCTTTTCCTAGCTTCAGTGGACACAGAGAACAATTGTTCACCATTCTCTTTATAAACAGCCCTTAAGATTTTGGAAGACATATCAGGTCACCCCTCAGTATTCTTTTCTCAAGACTAAACATGCCCAGTTTTTCTCAACCTTTCCTCATAGGTCACGTTTTCAAAGCCTTTTAATCATTTTTGTGGCTCTCCAGTTTGTCCACATCTTTCCTAAAGTGAATTGGATGCAGACTCCAGTCAGGACCTCAGCAGTGCAGAGTAAAGCAGGACAGTTACCTCCCATGTCTTACATACAACACTTCAGATAATACACTCCAGAATCATATTAGCCTGTTTTGAAGCTTATTGACAACTCATCATATTGACAACTCATATTCAATTTGTGATCCACTACAACCCTTAGATTCTTTTTAGCAGTACTACCACCTAGACCAGTGGCTCCCAATCTAGGGCTGCTACTTGTTCAGAGAAAACCTCTGGCGGGCTGGGACGGTTTGTTTACCTGCTGCATCTGCAGGTTCAGCCGATCATGGCTCCCCCTGGCCGTGGTTCATCGCTCCAGATCAATGGGGGTTGCAGGAAGGGTGGCCAGCACGTCCCTCAGTCCGCGTCACTTCCTGCAGCCCCCATTGGCTTGGAGTGGCGAACCACGGCCAGGGGGAGCTGCGATTGGCTGAACCTGCAGACGTGGGAGGTAAACAAACTGGCATGGCCTGCCAGGGCTTTCCCTGAACAAGCAGCGGCCCTAGTTTGAGAACCACTGACCTAGACAATTATTCCTCATTTTGTAGATGCGCATTTGATTTTTCCTTTCCTTCAATCGTATTTATTGAATTTAATCTTGTTGAATTCAAACCAATTCTTCACTTTGTCAATGTCATTTTGAATTTTAAACCTGTCCTCCAAAGTGCTTGCAACCCCTTCCAGCTTGATGTCATCTGCAAATTTTATGAGTACACTCTGTTCCATTATCAAAGTCATTAATGAAAATACTGAATAGTACAGGACCCAGGACTGACCTCTGGGGGACCCCACCTGACACACCCTCCCAATTTGATAGCAAATCATTGATAATTGATAATTACTTGAACCAATACATTTGAACCAGTTGTGCACCCACCTTATAGAAAATTCATCTAGACCACATTTCCCTAGTTTGCTTATGAGAATGTCATGTGGAACTGTGTCTAAAGCCTTACTAAAATCAAGGTATATCATGTCTAATGCTTCACTGTCCACTAGGTCAGTAATCCTATCAAAGAAGGAAATTAAGTTGGTTTGGCATGACTTGTTCTTGACAAATCCATGCTGACTATTCCTTACAACATTATTATCCTCCAGATGCTTACAAATTGATTGTTTAATAATTTGCCACAGTATTTCTTCAGGTATTGAGGCTGGGGTGAATGTCTACAATTCCCTGGATCCTCATTGTTCCCCCTTTTTAAAGATAGGCATTATGTTTGCCCTTCTCCAGTCTTTTGGGACCTCACTCGTCATCCGGCAGGTCTCAAAGATCACTGCTAATGGCTCTGAGATTGCTTTAGCTAGTTCCTTAAATACTCTAGGATTAATTTAATCTGGCCCTGTTGGTTTGAATACATCTAATTTATCAAAATAGTCTTTAACCTAGTCTTTCCCTATTTTGGCTTGCATTTCTTCCCTCTGGTTGTCAGTATTAAATGCGTTGAGTTTCTTGTCATCATTAACCTTTTCAGTGAAGACTGAAGGAAGACAGGGATTAAGCACCTCAGCTGTCTTGACGTCATCAGTTACTAACTCTCCTCCCACTAAGTAAAGGACCTACGCTTTCCTTCGTCTCTCACTTGCAGCTAAGTTCTAAAAAGTCTGTTGAGTTATTGGCAGAAATCTATTGGCTTGTGATATACAGGAGGGCAGACAGATGATCTCATGCAGGGGTCAGCAACCTCTGGCACACAGCTCGCCAAGGTAAGCACCCTGGCAGGCTGGGCCAGTTTGTTTATCTGCCGCGTTGGCAGGTTCAGCGTATCGCAGCTCCCACTGGCCACTGTTTGCCATGCCAGGCTAATGTGGGAGGCAGGTCAGCACATCCCTTGGCCCGCAGCGCTTCCCGGCGCCCCCATTAGCCTGGGACGGCGAACTGCGGCCAGTGAGAGCCACAGTCCACCGAACCTGCTGATGTGGCAGGTAAACAAACTGGCCCTGCCTGCCAGGGTGCTAGCAGATAGGAGAGTCTGTGCTCCCAAAAAGATTATGCCTATGAAATCTATGAAATTATATCTTCCAGCCTGCATTGCGATCTTGGTGAGAATTAGAGAGAGGGCAGCTGGAAACACACAGTTCCAACTCAATCACTCAGTAACCAGTTACTAACCTACCCTGCTTTGGAAACCTTGTTCCTTGGCCCTGAAAACAACAGCATCCTTACTTTTTCGACAGGGTACCTCCCCACAACCTCTTCCACAATAAGTAGCAACATAAGGCTAACTGCTGAATTCCACACTGGCCATTGACATACAAACAATCTTTCTGGCATAGTTTCCTCCAAGGACAGCACATCCCTTTCTAGTTTGTTCCTAGAAAGAAATATCTGTAGGATAAACATCTTTGATGAGCAACATGGAGTGATCTCAAGGAGACAGTTTTGAAATCTGGGGAAGAAACCCAGATGTCTCTGCTCAGGGCCCTAGATCAACATTCAGAAATCAGTATAGAGTGATCAAGCTAGGCGTCACCTTCCTGCCACAGCAACTATGGACCATCACAGACCTTGCCACCTTCCACTCTAAGTGCAAGGCACGTTCCTTTGACCCTGCCTTCTCTAACGTGTGCACATGCATGCACACACAGAGCTATATGTTGTATGCATATATATTTATAAACATTCCCAAACAAAATATTCCCCTGCACATACATATTAGTTTTCATTCTCTCCCCAGGGGAAGAAGTGAAAAAATAGTAGTGTTTAATGCACTACTGCTCAGCCTCTCAGATACTATGGTGTTGGACAGAGTATAAGAACCTGTACAGAACAGAATAGCAAATCCCTTTCTTTCACTAGACCAAGAGCACAGACTAGCCATTTGCTTTCTCCTGAAGTTAATCCCAACTTGCACAGCTGCCTCAGAGCACAAAGGCAAACAATTTGCTCTCCCCTGCTCCTACACAGATAAATCTAGTTCCCAAAAAAGTTTTGCCACTTATTTCAAAGCAAACGGGAAAATGTCTAACTTTTATGTTCAACCTTTGACTTCAAAACCATCTTAAAATACATTCCAGATCATGGCAGGGGTTATTTGGCTTGAATGATGAATACATCACTAATATCATAGCGATTGCTTCCATGTGTAAAATTAACCCATATGAAGCAATACAATTTGGTAAGGCTATTATGGAAGATTGCCTGTAACTTATCAGATAGTGTTATTGTGTGCATGCTGCAAAAGCCGCACATCAAGAAGTTATTATGCCTCGGGCATAAAAACTGATAAAAAAATAACTACAACAAATCATTGTTTACATTTTTATTGGACTGCGTTATTAAAGGAACAAAACCAGGTGGCTTGAATAAGTCAGCAAAAATTGACATTAAGTATTAATCTGCTAAAGAACACTGCATTAAGTTACTGTTTTTACTTGCAATAAAAGTTCAAAAGTGTGTTCAAACACAACTGGTTCAAGTCAAGTGGTCATGCTCTGCAATGTATGGAATGTTGCCAAGTATTCAGTTAACAGATGAGAGAATTACACAGCCAAATGGTCACTCAAAAGATGGAATAAGGCAGACTGGGTACCCACTCCTTCCTGTTTGCTCTGATGTATACCAGAAACAAAAGTAGCAGTTAGCATGTTTCCATCACTGTTTCTTTCAACCTTAATCTCTTCACATAAATTTGCTAGCGTTTTGGTTTGTTTGTTTTGTATGGCTGAACAGAGGGAAGGGAGTGGACTTCTGTATTCTGTAATCCCTGTTTTGTCAACATGGTTACTATGTATGTAAATTTTTTAAAAGTTTACTGGAACTGCAGATTGTCTCTATGGGAACATCTATGTTTGAGCCAGGAGGGACCCATGCTAGCTCTGTTCAAGCTAGCATGATAAAAATAGCAGTGTAATCTGTGCAGCAGCTCCAGTACAAACCTGAACGGACCCTGGGGCATGTACCATTTAATGAAAGTTAGTAGTACAGCCAACTTGGCATGGGCAAGTTAGGCAAAATATTGTGCAAAGTTTTGAAAAAAATACAGAAAATGCAAATGTTATGCACCTGTACTCAGGAATTTGGCTCGTCTCCTCCAGCAGAAAGCATTTCTACTTGCACAGTGCACCCTCAAACTATGTAAGATGAAGTACTGACAGACAGAGAACAATGTCACCTACTAACTCACCAATGCCACTAACTGAACCATCTATGTCAGGGGTTCTCAAATTTCATTGCACCACGACCCCCCTCTGACAACCAAAATTACTACACAACCCCAGGAGAGTGGGTACTGAAGCCTGAGCCCCACCACCCTGGGTTGGGGGGGGGCAAAGCCTGAGCCCCACTGCCCTGAGATGGGAGGCCAAAGCCAAAGGGCTTCAGACTCAGGCAGGGGGCCTGTAATGTGAGCCCCACCACCCAGGGCTGGAGCCCTCAGGCTTCAGCTTTCCACCCAGGCGGTGGGGCTTAGGCTTCGACCTTGGGTGTTGGGGCTCAGGCTTTGGGCCCCAGGAAGTTTAACCCAGCCCTGGCAACCCCGTAAAATGAGGTTGTGACCCACTTTGGGGTCCCAACCCACAGTTTGAGAACCGCTGATCTAGGTGTCTCTAGGAGATCTATTCCTAGTACTCTCCCAGTTTGGCCCAACATAGATTGAGATAGGACAGTATCACAGCACAAGGTAACCTGAAACCATTTCCTAAAAGAATTTTAAGCTTTCTACCAGGAGACAGACACTTTCATTGACATTTTAGTCCTTTGGAGACAGACAGCCAACAAGGGAAAAACAAGGGACACAGTCTGGATGTTTAGCTTAGCTCCTTGGAGGAATCATCAAAATATTGACCAAGCACAACCCTAATGTCAAGTTGTATAGTGACACCTTTGGCCATTCTCCTTGTGGGATACCACTTAATGTTTTTTTCTTAAACAGAGTACTCCACACATAATGGTGTGAACACTCCTTGGTTTTTATCTGAGATCTACTCATATGCACACACTGTTCCATTTACAGAGGCAACCAGTTAGGTAGGATTAGTCTGTAAAAAGTAAGCAGCATGTTACGCCTGAGTATTCTATGCAAGTTGAAAGTAGATTGGTTCCAGCATATTTCAATAAGAAATGGGGTGGGTGAGGATGAACACATGCAGAAAAATTCTTCCCTCTATAGGTTCTCATTACTGTATACCTTTGGGAACATAACTGTGTGACTCAGAATGCAATCTCAAAGGTTCTAATATTGCTAAAAAAAAGACTGGTCTGCATCAAAATGGATTCATGTGGCCATTTGTTGAAGTGTGTGATCTCCTGCTTATTTCCTGTGTCTCCATTGCATGAGGTGACTGTTGTAATTTATTTGGACTAGGCAAGAGAGAAAGCTTGATAAAATACGTGTATTTGTATTTTTTCTGTTGGTCTTCAGCCATATTAACCTCACTTTCAGGGTCTTGATGAAGCAGCTGCTGGTGCTCTGCCTCTAATTCTATAGCTGGTAATTGTGTCAGCACAGGAGCTTAAAGCTCATATTAACCATCATAGTCCTCAATAGGAAATACTCTTCTAATTCAAATTGAAAACTAGCTATCAAAGTAAAAAAATAACTGTTTCTTGTTCTTTCTTCTTTGAAACACTATCTTTCTTTAAAAGTATTTGCTCTTTGTGAAAAAGCTGGACTGATTCCTTCAAGGGAAGATTGTGTATGTTGAACAGAGTTTATTTCCTTTGTAACTAATCTCAGCATTTTCTCACACTACAGATCAGTGCTATCTGTCAAAAAAAGAACAGACAGAGGAGAAATGGGCACAGTTATGACTAAATGCTTCACCGCAAATGAACAGATAAACATGAAGATGAGAAACAATGCAGTAGAAACAAACATGCGGTTCAAAATTCTAATGGATGTGCAGAGTACCATATTTTTCATTGGCCATATCACTTGCCCTTTGCATAGGCCACAGATCTATAAGCTATTGAATACCAGATCCCTGATCCAGAAAAAAAAAACCTCACCAAAAAATCCCATAGTATCTTGCCTCCAGAGATTACCAATAGCTGGTGCTTCATAGTTCTGTTTGTTTTGGGTTTTTTGGCTGGGGGGTGGGGTGGGGTGAGGGAGGGGTAAACAAAAAGGCAGGGGGTGTGATGAAGTACTTAGCAAATTAAGCAGTGCTGAATATTGGGACCAGCAAACATGGGACATGGGCTCTAAGGTATAATTAGTATTAATGTATTGAAAGAATAATGTATTAACAAGAGAACTAATTCTATGCGTTTCCACAGACTTCTACCCCAGAGCCAGACTACTGTCAGCTCTGTATGAGTGAGCATCGCTGGAAAAGAGTGCACAAGTAGGGGCTAGGCATAATCTTTTTGGAAGCACAGACTCTCCTGTCTGCTAGTACAGTGGCTGCAGCTAAACTTAACACCCACAATACAGGGGAAGAATATGACCCCACTTCTCTTTCTGCACTGGCAATCTGATTTTCTCTGTAACCTGTGAGAAATTCTGGCTGAATCACCAGAATTTCACTCTGGTTCCTATTTTTATCACATCCTCTGCACCCAATCTCTGTGGTATGACAGTAAAAAAATTTATCTCTCAGCCAATGTTATTCAGTTGAGGAAAGGACCCTAAATCTCAGAGATTGTAAAGGTTTTATGTTTAGATGCTCTAGTATCACTGGTAGAATGTTGGGCTGCGCTAAAGAAAGTGAGCAGAAAGGTCATTTCTGTTGGTACATTTGTAGCAGAACTATGCAAATCACTGATTCTTCAGTTCAGTGGCCAAACCAAAAAACTAAAAAAAAATGTGTGTGTCAACCTCAACTAAGTTTTGTTTTGGGGTTGTTTCATGGATTGGGCACGCTCTGTCCCCACCCTGGATGGGGCATGAGCTTGGCTAAGGGGCTTTGCGGCCTGGTGGCTAGAGTCAATAACTGCCCCCCAGCTCGGGGATGTGTGGCCTAGCAGACAGAGTCAGCCACTGTCAGGATGGGCCACCACCCCAGCATGGGCGGCGGCCAGGATAGGGGGACCCAGGCCTTCCCTCTCCACCAGGTCTCAACCTAGGGCCCTGTCTGTGGCGGGATTGCCTGCTACCAGCTCAGCGGAGATCCAGCTGAAACATGTCAAACTAGCTTCTGGCCAACTGCCTTGGGTTACTTCCTACTTGCTTCTCTGCATCTTCTGGCTTCCCAGTTCCCTTGGTTCCTTCTCCCTCTGTAGCATCCAGAGCCTGGGGGTTGAGGGTTGCTGTTAGCTGGATGGCCTCCACATCGTGAATTGTCAACTGCCCTTCAGCAGGAGCCGGTGACACACCTCCTTCTCCTATGGCGGTCAGCCCAGACTGAGCCAAGATGCTCCCTCTTATACTGGTGTTGCACTTCAAGCATGCTCAGTAGGGTCCTGGCTTCCTCAGCCCACAGTGAGGGGTTAGCCCCCACAGCGCCAGTGCGGGGCGTGCATGCTCCGTCACAGGTTGCTGGGCTGCTGGTTTTTTTTCCACAATGAAGAAGTCAACAAATGCATTTCAGGTCAAACAAAATGTTTTGTTCATCCTGAAACAAAAAGTTTAGTTTTGTTCCAGGATTTTTTTTTAAATCATTTAAATCAAACTGTGATGCTGTACCCCATAATGCTTTATGGAAATATGCTTGTGAATATATAGGACATAAGTGGAATATGTGCTATGCTACATATGCCATGTAACATATCTATGTAAAGGTTAGGATCTACTGAATCTATTAATCCTATCCATATGCATGTATCATTTTTGTATTCAAAGTTATGCATATTGGCTGTGTACTGGCTTGATTTCTAAATATCCTTATTAGAGTATTTGATCAGTTCCTGGAGAAAGGAATGTTGAAATTAAGTATCTAATCAAGAAACACTTAAAGGACAATGAATCTTGGAATGCTCCAATCCACATAAGAAGTCTACTTGAGGAGGTTCAAGGTAGCATGTGAACCATGGCTGCTAACTGGTAAGAAACTGGACATGTGACTTGCCTAGATGACTCCAGAACTCCATATTGGAGCTGGACTTTGCATAGGAGAGAGGAGGGGGTCTCCACCCACAAGAGGAAGACCAAGGACAGGGTAGGCCCACTGCTCAGTGAGTAGGAAACATAGAAATGGCAGAGATGCTTAATGACTTCTTTGTTTCAGTTTTCACGGAGAAGTCTGAAGGAATGCCTAACATAATGAATGCTAATGGGAAGGGGGTAGGTTTAGAAGATAAAATAAAAGAAAAAGAACAAGTTAAAAATCACTTAGAAAAGTTAGATGTCTGCAAGTCACCAGGGCCTGATAAAATGCATCCTAGACTATTCAAGGAGCTAATAGAGGAGGCATCTGAGCCTCTAGCTATTATCTTTGGAAAATCATGGGAGACAGGAGAGATTCCAGAAGACTGGAAAAGGGAAAATATAGTGCCCGTCTATAAAAAGGGAAATAAAAACAACCCAGGAAACTACAGACCAGTTAGTTTAACTTCTGTGCCAGGGAAGATAATGGAGCAAGTAATTAAGGAAATCATCTGCAAACAGTTGGAAGGTGGGAAGGTGATAGGGAATAGCCAGCATGGATTTGTAAACAACAAATCATGTCAGACAAATCTGATACCTTTCTTTGATAGGATAACGAGTCTTGTGGATAAGGGAGAAGTGGTGGATGTGGTATACCTAGACTTTAGTAAGGTATTTGATATGGTCTCGCATGATATTCTTATCGATAAACTAGGCAAATACAACTTAGATGGAGCTACTATAAGGTGAGTGTATAACTGGCTGGATAATCATACTCAGAGAGTAGTTATTAATGGTTCCCAATCCTGCTGGAAAGGTATAACAAGTGGGGTTCCGCAGGGGTCTGTTTTGGGACCGGCTCTGTTCAATGTCTTCATCAACGACTTAGATGTTGGCATAGAAAGTACACTTATTAAGTTTGCAGATGATACCAAACTGGGAGGGATTGCAACTGCTTTGGAGGATAGGGTCATAATTCAAAATGATCTGGACAAATTGGAGAAATGGTCTGAGGTAAACAGGATGAAGTTTAACAAAGAGAAATGCAGAGTGCTCCACTTAGGAAGGAACAATCAGTTTCACACATACAGAATGGGAAGAGACTGCCAAGGAAGGAGTATGGCAGAAAGGGACCTAGGGGTTATAGTGGACCACAAGCTAAATATGAGTCAACAGCGTGATGCTGTTGCAAAAAAAGCAGACGTGATTCTGGGATGCATTAACAGGTGTGTTGTGAGCAAGACATGAGAAGTCATTCTTCCACTCTACTCTGTGCTGGTTAGGCCTCAACTGGAGTATTATGTCCAGTTCTGGGCACCACATTTCAAGAAAGATGTGGAGAAATTGGAGAGGGTCCAGAGAAGAGCAACAAGAATGATTAAATGTCTTGAGAACATGACCTATGAAGGAAGGCTGAAGGAATTGGGTTTGTTTAGTTTGGAAAAGAGAAGACTGAGAGGGGACATGATAGCAGTTTTCAGAGATCTAAAAGGGTGTCATTAGGGGGAGGGAGAAAACTTGTTCACCTTAGCCTCCAGTGATAGAACAAGAAACAATGGGCTTAAACTGCAGCAAGGGAGGCTTAGGTTGGACATTAGGAAAGAGTTCCTAAGTGTCAGGGTGGTTAAACACTGGAATAAATTGCCTAGGGAGGTTGTGGAATCTCCATCTCTGGAGATATTTAAGAGTAGGTTAGATAAATGTCTATCCAGGATGGTCTAGACAGTATTTGGTGCTGCCATGAGGGCAGGGGACTGGACTTGATGACCTCTCGAGGTCCCTTCCAGTCCTAGAGTCTATGAATCTATGAGAAAGAAAGTCTATTTAAGCCCACAGGAGACCTCTCCATTCGATCTTCAACTGGCTAAGGAGAGAGCCTCTCCACATGCCCCCTCTTCCCTGACCCCTGGATACCTGAAAGAAACTGGACTCAGGTGGAATCAGGCTAAAAGGAGATTAGTCTGTAAAAGGGGGCATTCTGGAACTGGGGAGGATCTTATCTGTATTCAATTTGATTAGACAGATTTGCATGTTTTATTTTATTTTGCCTGATGACATACTTTGTTCTGTCTGTTACTACTTGGAACCACTTAAATCCTATTCTCTTTATTTAATAAATTCACTTTTTACTTATTAAGTAGCTGAAAGTATGTGTTAATACCTGGGTGGGCAAATAGCTGTGCATAACTCTCTATCGGTGTTATAGAGGGCGAACAACTTATGACTTTACATCGTATAAGCTTTATACAGGGTAAAACGGATTTATTTGGATTTAGACCCCATTGGGAGTTGGGCATCTGAGTGTTAAAGACAAGAACACTTCTGTTAGCTGCTCTTAGGTAAGCCTACAGCTGTTAGGGGACGTGATGCAGACCTGGGTCTGGGTTTGCAGCAGGCTAGCAAGTCTGGCTCAAACCATGCAGGGCACTGAAGTTCTAAACTGACAGGACAGGAAAGCAGGGGCAGAAATAATCTTGGTACATCAGGTGGCAGCTCCCAAGGGGTTTCTGTGATCCAACCAGTCACACAAACAATAAAAATGAAGCAAAATTTGAAATAAAAGTGAAAAGGTTTAGTTTAGAAAATACTGAAATAAAATCTGACTTTTCAGATTTTTTTGGAGGGCAGATTTTGAAGCAACAGCAACAAATATCCCCTGACAAAATGTTTCAGATAACCTGAATCAGCATTTTCCCATGAAAAAAGTTTTGTCCAAAAATTTCACCTCTAATTTGTACTATGATTTTTATCTTTTAATAACCAGTCTTGTATTTAGAAATATGTATTCAGTATTCCCAAAAATAGAATTGGTGAGGGGATGGGAGAAATTGGTCATCCAAGAAGAGAGAGAGAATGAACTGCTAGGAAATAAGAGAAAATTGATTATAAATTGAAAACTGTGTACAGTATTCTTAAGGAAAAGATGGCGAGGGCAGCATCTCAGAAAGACTATAGGATTACAATCTTATCAGATGATTTCCTGTTTCTGTAACAAGAAGTTTTCTTAAGAGCATTAAAGTGGTGCCATTTGTCAGTTCCAGTTAAACTATTTTTGTGCCAATTTATCAAAGTTATAATTCTGCATATCTTGTGTGAATTGTAATTGTGTGCTATAGTAATTGACTGTTCAATATCATCTCACTTGATTAGAGGTCCATTCTAGTTCTTCCCTATTTACAGCCTCACTAATCTGTAGAAGGGGACAGAAAAATTAGCTAGTCAAAAAGTGTTTAATGAAGGTCAAACAAAAAGGCCTAATTTTCAGTGGTGCAAAAGCACTCTCCACTCCCATGGGTTAATGGGAGTTGCTTTTCTCTGAAAATTCAGGCCTGGAGACCATCAGCTTCTGAACTCTGATAAAATCATCATAGTATTGAAGCTAAAGATGTTAGAGTTATTTTGAAAAATTGGCTTCTAAAAAACCAGGAAATGGCTTGTTACATTCATAGGACTTTCAAAGTTTTATCATCACTTTTGGTTTGATTTTAGCTGGGATCAGAACCAAAAATACCAAGTAAGTGCAAAAAATTTGGAGATTTCTGACAAGGCTGAAATAAAAATACACTGGAAATGTCATAATAGCCTGATGTCATAAGATCTAAAGCACCAAACTGTTTTTCATGAACTCTAAAGGTTAGCTCATAAAGCCTATTAACCTTTTTAACAATGGATAAACTGTGAGGCTGATGCAATGTATTAGTAGCAAGTGGTGAGTAATACCAATTCTGTGACTAAATATATTCAAGAAAAAAAAACTAAGGGCTATGTCTACACTGGAGCAGTAACATATAATTTCCAGCTTGAAGAGACATACCTGCACTGGGTCTGATTGCGTTAGTGTGGTGGCATGAGCAGACGGAGGAGTTAGCTACCCTAAGTATGTACCTAGAATCTTGGACAGGATCGCACTTGTGGCTCTACTTCCTCTCCCACTTGTGTAGCTGTGGCTACCCTTTTTTTTTTTTTCTTCAGTGCACCAGCTCAATCAGATCTAGCCCAGGCATAGCTCCTTGAACTGGAAATTACATCTTCCATCTCCCATGTAGACACAGCCCTTAGTTTTTCCGTGAGGATATATATTTAGACACAAAATTTGTATTACAAACAACTTGTTATTAATACCTTACGTCATCCTCACAGTTTTTGCATTGTTGAAAAAAAAAAAAAGTGTAGCTGGAAGTCCTGCATACCTTAAAATTAATATGTTCTTGTAGTCTTTTTGGTGACACTAGCATTTTAGGGTATGTTATTAAATTACAACAACTCAGTAGGAACCCCTCCCCCACCGCATTTACTTCTAGTATTCATTGTTTTGCTTTCTTTGTTTAGGCATCACTTTATCTCCTGGGGCTAACAATTAATTAATAGAGAGCTTGTCCATAAGATGTGCTTTTAGGAAGCTTCTTCCTCTTATTGTCTTTCTTTCTAGATAAATCAATTGGGCCTTTTTTTTGCTGTCAGTGTTTGCACAGTCACCTTCCTCCTACTTCTCCTCTGTCACCAGCAAGTAGCATTGCCACCGAAAGGAAAAATCTCCAAACTGCTCCAAAAATAATTAAAAAATAATAATCAGGTTTTCAGATAGATTTGTTTGGGATCTATTTTTCAGCTGCCCTGTTTTATTACCTAGGAAGAAGCGTCATTTCTAAATCTAGTGACGGACTCCTTACTCTACTACCTTCTTTAAAAAGAAAAATAATGGCAGTACAATAGATGCATATAACACCTGTCTACAAATAACTATGTTCAATAAATGAAACTATGACCTTGGGAGACTTTTTAAAATAAAGTGATCTATACAAAGGGGAAATGTAGCAGCAAGTGGGGAAAAGCCCTTCCTAGGAATCCCTTCGGGGAGAGAATGAGTATTTATATTGACATTTGTTACATGGGTCTTCAGATGAATAACTACATTGGAAAGCACTGTGTTCAGTGAATGAAAATATACTATAAAATAATTATTTCCTTTAGTTCAACTCCTGATCATTTCTATTGCAAAAACAGGTATTGCAAAATCTCATTCTAATTACACTAAGTTATTTTGCAAAATCTTTGCCTTTTATAGTAAGACATGCTCAGTGGCAGTTAGTCAAATGTTGATCCTGGTAATATTCATAATGCAACCTCTCTCTGTGAAATGTAGAACAGTCTTTGGTGTTTGTCAGCGAGTGCTGCAGTGGCACCTTCTGGCGTACAGAAGAATTAATTGCCTTTTCGTTATGAAAAAAGAAAAACAAATATTGACAGTGTGAGAATGAGTTCGCAAACAAATCACAAGGTATAGATATGAAATAAACAGCAGCTGCTATTTATTTACATTATATTTAAACATTAAAAACATGAATTTTCAAACATTAAAATTCCAACTGATCGATAGTCTTTTAGACATAATAGCAAAATCTAAGTTCCATACCAAAACCATCACTTCTATGTGTATCGGTAATCTAAACAACGTGTGTGCAAACTATAACTTTATTGGTTTCCACAAGATGAGAGACTGCGGCTAACTGGAAGAGGTAAGACAGAAGGAAAACAAACATTGAATGAAATGGTTCTGAGAAGTAAAACTGAGGGGGAGACGCTCATTAGAATAGATCAAAACAATTTTTTTGATTATTCTTTCATGTAGAAGCAAAATCTCTCAAAAAATATTTAATTATAGTTTATGATCAAAATTTGGGATCAGCTGCTGCATAGTGAAATAAGGTAGCATTTATGTATTTCTTAGCATAAAGTGGATACAAAATGAAGGATGTAATTAATGAACTGTGTATCATATCTGATATTTTTACTGGGAAAAAATGGTTTACATCGAGTGCCCAGATGTCTGTCACTCTATGTAGCTTTCTTTTCTTTACAATATACATTTATATCTCCCACACTCACTCACTCTCTCTTCGCAAAAAAGGTAAAGCTTGAAAAGCAGCAGTGCAAACTACATTGCCCCGGCCCACAGACAAAGATAGTTCAGATACTGATTTCAATCTGAATAGTGGGCCGCTATGCCTCAGCTCTGGTTTTAAGAACAAAGTCATGTAGTTTGGTTCATTTTCCACTGAATTTCTGCCCTCTCTGTGAGCCTGCCTGTCATAAACAGATAGCTAAGGGTTAATGTCTCTTTCACCTGAAGCCCCTGACCAGAGGACCAATCAGGAAACCGGATTTTTTCAACTTTGGGTGGAGGGAATTTTGTGTCTGAGTCTTTTGTCTGCCTGCCTGCTTTCTCTGAGCTTTGGAGAAGCAGTTTCTACTTTGTAGTCTTCTGTTTCTAAGGGTAAGGACAAAGAGATCAGATAGTAAGTTCTATGGTTTCTTTTCTTTGGTATTTGCATGAATATAAGTGCTGGAGTGCTTTGATTTGTATTCTTTTTGAATAAGGCTGTTTATTCAATATTCTTTTAAGCAATCGACCCTGTATCATCTTAATACAGAGAGAACATTTGTATGTATTTTTCTTTCTTTTTATATAAAGCTTTCTTTTAAGACCTGTTGGAGTTTTTCTTTACTTCAGGGAAATTGAGTCTGTACTCACCAGGGAATTGGTGGGAGGAAGAAATCAAGGGGAGATCTGTGTGTTGGATTGCTAGCCTGATTTTGCATTCCCTCTGGGGGAATAGGAAAGTACTTTTTGTTTCCAGGATTGGGAACAGAGAGGGAGATTCACTCTGTTTGGATTCACAGAGCTTGTGTCTGTGTATCTCTCCAGGAGCACCTGGAGGGGGGAAGGGAAAAAGGATTATTTCCCTTTGTTGTGAGACTCAAGGGATTTGGGTCTTGGGGTCCCCAGGGAAGGTTTTTCAGAGGCACCAGAGTGCCCCAAAAACACTCTAATTTTTTGGGTGGTGGCAGCAGGTACCAGGTCCAAGCTGGTAACTAAGCTTGGAGGTTTTCATGCTAACCCCCATATTTTGGACGCTAAGGTCCAAATCTGGGACTAAGGTTATGATATGGTGTAGCAGTGGTGGGATATAGACAGAATCCAGAAGCCAGTAGGAATATTATATTTTTCTTTTCTCTGCTAAGGGCTTTTTAGCAGAAAGAGAAACAGTTGGTTTTAAAAGGGAACCAGAGAGAATTTTTTTTTCTGCTCTCTCTGGCAGTTTGTGGCTTGCATGTTAAGCAAGAAGCCATTACCAGACTGTTAAGGGTCTTTTGTCATGCAATAGCCCTTCCATTAGGAGGCAAGTTCCAGCACTATATAAATGCAAATAAAGTGGTTTTTCAGGTTTACTTAACATTGAAGATTAGCTAAAGGCACTGTTGCTAGGCAGACTTCAGGAGGCAACAGAACCTGCAGTTCAGAAGATAAACACCGGAGGGCACCCCAACACAAGAAAACAGGAATCATGACTTCTAAGGCAAAAATTGAGGCCAAAGAGCAACTCAAAGAAGCTGAACACAGGCGACAACTGAAAATAAAACAAAAAGAGATGGAGATGAAAGAAAAGGAAGAAAGCATCAAACTGGCAGCCTTCCAAAGAGAACAGGCAGCCCAAGAGGCAGCACACAAAAGAAAACTAGAAGAAGAAGAGGTGGCCTACCGAAGGAAACAAGCAAAAGAAGAGTTGGCCCACCGCCGAGAAATGGAAAAACAACATGAACTGGAGTTGGCAAAAGCTGGGCTGCATGTGCCAGCCAACCCTACCAACCCGGCACCAATTATTGCTCCACAGCACAGGAAATTTCCCACCTACAAGGCAGGTGATGACACCTAGGCCTTCTTGGAAAATTTTGAAAGAGCCTGTCTTGGGTACAGCATTCCCGAAGACCAGTACATGGTAGAATTGAGGTCACAGCTCAGTGGACCTTTAGCAGAGGTGGCAGCTAAAATGCCTAAGCAGCAAATGAATGACTATAAACTTTTTCAAACCAAGGCCAGATACAGAATGGGCATAACCCCAGATCATGCCCGTCGGCGTTTCAGAACCCAAAAGTGGAAACCAGAGGTGTCATTTCCCAAACACGCCCACTACATTGCAAAAAACTATGAGGCCTGGATAACAGGAAACAACATTCAAACCTTGGAAGAACTGCACCTCCTCATACAAATGGAGCAGTTCTTGGATGGTGTTCCTGAAAACATCACACGGTACATACAAGATGGAAATCCCAAAGATATCGCTGAGGCGGGGAAGATTGGAGCCAAATGGATGGAACTGGCAGAAAGCAAAAAAGCTACTGTCAAGGGGAACGATTACCCCAGGGGGCACACAGACCATAAACCCTACAACCGAGGACAGCCAAAGACCCCACATACCACCCAAGTAAAGCCACAGATACCCTACCCTTCAACCTCACCAGTCTCCAGTAACTCACTTCGGCCCAGTGACCCATCAGATGGAAGATGCTTTAAGTGTAATGAACTGGGACATATCAAGGCCAACTGTCCCAAGAACACCATGCGAGTGCAATTCATTACACCACCATCACACCAAAGATCCCCAGGCCCGGATGCCTCTCAAATACCCTTGGAGCGAAGGGAAAATTTGAGAGTGGGCGGAAAGAAGGTTACTGCGTGGAGAGACACGGGGGCACAAGTGTCAGCTATCCACCAATCCTTCGTTGACCCCAAATTCATCAACCCAAAGGCCAAAGTTACAATTTACCCCTTCATGTCACAAGCTGTAGACTTGCCTACAGCTCAACTGCCTGTCCAGTACAAAGGCTGGTCAGGAATGTGGACTTTTGCAGTCTATGACAATTATCCTATCCCCATGCTACTGGGGGAAGACTTGGCCAACCAGGTGAAGCAGGCCAAGAGAGTGGGAATGGTTACACGTAGCCAAACCAGGCAAGCTTCCAGACCCATTCCTGTTCCTGAGCCGTCCACAGAGGCCCCATCTGTGTTACCAGAGACCCAGACAGAGGTAGTGGACCCGGATTCCATGCCTACCACTGAAACAGCCACAGCATCTCCAGTCCCAGGCCTGGAACTGGAACAACAACCAGCACCAGCAAGTGCAACTACATCTTCAAACTCAACGCCAGAGGGCGCCAGCGAGCCAAAACTGGCAGAAGCAACAGACAGCCATATCCAAAAGGCTCAGCCAGAGCCTCAAATACCCTCAGGTGCACCAGCGGAGAGCGGTTCACCAGCAACGGAAACAACCCCATCACCTACATCGCTTCCAGAGGGACCAAGCCCAAGTCCACAGTCTGAGGAAAAACTGGTGACCCCAGCCTCAAGGGAACAGTTTCAGGCTGAGCAGGAAGCGGATGACAGCCTTCAGAAAGCTTGGGCGGCGGCACGGAGCACCCCACCGCCTCTCAGCTCTTCTAATCGATCCCGGTTTGTTATAGACCAAGGACTTTTATACAAGGAAATTCTTTCTGGTGGACACCGGGAAGAATGGCAGCCGCAAAAACAGTTGGTGGTTCCAACTAAGTACCGGGGGAAGCTCTTAAGCTTAGCCCATGATCATCCCAGTGGCCATGCTGGGGTGAACAGAACCAAGGACCGGTTGGGGAAGTCCTTCCACTGGGAGGGGATGGGCAAGGACGTTGCCAAGTATGTCCGGTCTTGTGAGGTATGCCAAAGAGTGGGAAAGCCTCAAGACCAGGTCAAGGCCCCTCTCCAGCCACTCCCCATAATTGAGGTCCCATTTCAGCGAGTAGCTGTGGATATTCTGGGCCCTTTCCCAAAAAAGACGCCCAGAGGAAAGCAGTACGTACTGACTTTAGTGGACTTTGCTACCCGATGGCCAGAAGCAGTAGCTCTAGGCAACACCAGGGCTAACACTGTCTGCCTGGCCTTAACAGACATCTTTGCCAGGGTAGGTTGGCCCTGCGACATCCTTACAGATTCAGGGTCTAATTTCCTGGCAGGGACCATGGAAAAACTGTGGGAAACTCATGGGGTGAATCACTTGGTTGCCACCCCATACCACCATCAAACCAATGGCCTGGTGGAAAGGTTCAATGGAACTTTGGGGGCCATGATACGAAAATTCATCAACGAATTCTCCAATAATTGGGACCTAGTGTTGCAGCAGTTGCTGTTTGCCTACAGGGCTGTACCACATCCCAGTTTAGGGTTTTCACCATTTGAACTTGTGTATGGTCACGAGGTTAAGGGGCCATTACAGTTGGTGAAGCAGCAATGGGAGGGGTTTACGCCTTCTCCAGGAACTAACATTCTGGACTTTGTAAGCAACCTACAAAGCACCCTCCGACACTCTTTAGCCCTTGCTAGAGAGAACCTAAAGGATGCTCAAGAAGAGCAAAAGGCCTGGTATGACAGACATGCCAGAGAACGTTCCTTCAAGGTAGGAGACCAGGTTATGGTCTTGAAGGCGCAACAGGCCCATAAGATGGAAGCATCATGGGAAGGGCCCTTCACGGTCCAAGAGCGCCTGGGAGCTGTAAACTACCTCATAGCATTTCCCAATTCCTCACTAAAGCCTAAAGTGTACCATGTTAATTCTCTCAAGCCTTTCTATTCCAGAGACTTACAGGTTTGTCAGTTTACAGTCCAGGGAGATGATGCTGAGTGGCCTGACGGTGTCTACTACGACGGGAAAAAAGACGGTGGCGTGGAAGAGGTGAACCTCTCAACCACCCTGGAACGTCTGCAGCGGCAACAAATCAAGGAGCTGTGCACTAGCTTCGCCCCATTGTTCTCAGCCACCCCAGGACGGACTGAACGGGCATACCACTCCATTGATACAGGTAATGCTCACCCAATCAGAACCCCACCCTACCGAGTGTCTCCACATGCCCAAGCTGCTATAGAACGGGAGATCCAGAACATGCTACAGATGGGTATAATCCGCCCATCTACCAGTGCATGGGCATCTCCAGTGGTTCTGGTACCCAAACCAGATGGGGAAATACGCTTTTGCGTGGACTACCGTAAGCTAAATGCGGTAACTCGTCCGGACAACTATCCAATGCCACGCACCGATGAGCTATTGGAGAAGTTGGGACGTGCCCAGTTCATCTCTACAATAGACTTAACCAAGGGGTACTGGCAAGTACCGCTAGATGAACCTGCCAAGGAAAGGTCAGCATTCGTCACCCATGCGGGGGTGTATGAATTCAATGTCCTTCCTTTCGGCCTTCGAAATGCACCCGCCACCTTCCAGAGGCTGGTAGATGGTCTACTAGCTGGACTGGGAAAATTTGCAGTTGCCTACCTCGATGATGTGGCCATTTTTTCAGACTCCTGGCCCGAACACCTACTACACCTGGAAAAGGTCTTTGAGCGCATCAGGCAGGCCGGACTAACTGTTAAGGCCAAAAAGTGTCCAATAGGCCAAAACAGAGTGACTTACCTGGGGCACCAGGTGGGTCGAGGAACCATAAACCCCCTACAGGCCAAGGTGGATGCTATCCAAAAGTGGCCTGTCCCACGGTCCAAGAAGCAGGTCCAATCCTTCTTAGGCTTGGCCGGATACTATAGGCGATTTGTACCCCACTACAGCCAAATCGCTGCCCCATTGACCGACCTGACCAAAAAGACCCAGCCAAATGCCGTTAGGTGGACTGATGAGTGTCAAAAGGCCTTTACCCAACTTAAGGCAACGCTCATGTCTGACCCTGTGCTCAGGGCCCTGGACTTTGACAATCCATTCCTAGTAACCACAGATGCATCTGAGCGTGGTATAGAAGCAGTGCTCATGCAGGAAGCAACAGATCACAACTTCCATCCTGTCGTGTTTCTCAGCAAGAAACTGTCTGAGAGGGAAAGTCACTGGTCAGTCAGTGAAAAGGAATGCTATGCCATTGTGTACGCCCTGGAAAAGCTACGCCCATATGTTTGGGGACGGCGGTTCCAACTACAAACTAACCATGCTGCACTAAAGTGGCTTCATACTGCCAAGGGGAACAACAAGAAACTTCTTCGTTGGAGTTTAGCTCTCCAGGATTTTGATTTTCAAATTCAACACATCACAGGAGCTTCTAACAAAGTAGCTGATGCACTCTCCTGTGAGAGTTTCCCAAAATTCAGTAGTTAAAAAGTGTTCTTAAAATGTCAAAGTCTGTTAGTTATATACTTAGGAGTATATGTAAAGGTGTATGTGTTGTATTAATCTGTTTATTTTCAAGTTCTAGAAGGAAATCGCCGCCAGTGAGCTTCCCCACTGTCTGCAATTTGGGGGGCGTGTCATAAACAGATAGCTAAGGGTTAATGTCTCTTTCACCTGAAGCACCTGACCAGAGGACCAATCAGGAAACCGGATTTTTTCAACTTTGGGTGGAGGGAATTGTGTGTCTGAGGTCTTCTGTCTGTCTGCCTGCTTTCTCTGAGCTTTGGAGAAGCAGTTTCTACTTTGTAGTCTTCTGTTTCTAAGGGTAAGGACAAAGAGATCAGATAGTAAGTTATATGGTTTCTTTTCTTTGGTATTTGCATGAATATAAGTGCTGGAGTGCTTTGATTTGTATTCTTTTTGAATAAGGCTGTTTATTCAATATTCTTTTAAGCAATCGACCCTGTATTGTATCATCTAAATACAGAGAGAACATTTGTATGTATTTTTCTTTTTATATAAAGCTTTCTTTTAAGACCTGTTGAAGTTTTTCTTTACTTCAGGGAAATTGAGTCTGTACTCACCAGGGAATTGGTGGGAGGAAGAAATCAAGGGGAGATCTGTGTGTTGGATTGCTAGCCTGATTTTGCATTCCCTCTGGGGGAATAGGAAAGTACTTTTTGTTTCCAGGATTGGGAACAGAGAGGGAGATTCACTCTGTTTGGATTCACAGAGCTTGTGTCTGTGTATCTCTCCAGGAGCACCTGGAGGGGGGAAGGGAAAAAGGATTATTTCCCTTTGTTGTGGGACTCAAGGGATTTGGGTCTTGGGGTCCCCAGGGAAGGTTTTTCAGGGGGACCAGAGTGCCCCAAAACACTCTAATTTTTTGGGTGGTGGCAGCAAGTACCAGGTCCAAGCTGGTAACTAAGCTTGGAGGTTTTCATGCTAACCCCCATATTTTGGACACTAAGGTCCAAATCTGGGATTGAGGTTATGATACTGCCAAGTAGACTATGAATTATGATAGTACTTTTCATGATGTGAAATCACTGTGAGTAATAGTTGGGAGCTGTCTATAGGGAGCTGGACTGAAATTATCAAAAATTTTTCACACAGGATGGACAGTACCAGCTTTTAAATGCTGACCAGGGCTAGGTTTGAACAGTGATCTAGAAGTGGAATGCTCTGCATACCACATTACAGATTCTGTGACAAGGTGCTGTTAGCAGCTATAAGTAGATCCCCTTTTGGAAGGCAGTACCTAGGTCACTTAAAACCTGCAGTCCTCCAGAGAGCTAGAGCAGAAGGAGTTAAGTGGTCTGAGTGGGTTTGGAAAGTTTAGTGGGGATCACTTGCACTTGAAAGAGCCTGATGAGTTAATGAGGTAATTAGCTCACCAGCTGGATAGCTCAGAGAAGAAAGGGAACAGTACAAAAGACTGAGCCAGGGAGCAAGAAGGTCCCTTCTATCTGCTGTTAATTGTGTTGTACCTGGAGCATAAGGCAAGAAATAATACACAGGGCCAGCTCCAGCTTTTTTGCTGCCTCAAGCGGTGAAGGGGGGAAAAAAATCAAGCCGCAATTGGCGGCACTTCATTGGCAGTTATACTGCACACTTCATTCTGTGGGACCCGACGCTAAATTCCCGCCAAAGACCCAGACTGGCCGCCCCTTTCCCTTGACCGCTCCAAGCACCTGCTTCCTGCGCTGGTGCCTGGAGCCAGCCCTGATCATACAGATTCTTTGTGAAAGTACCCTGGTGGAATGTGTGAAGTTTAATTTCCAGGGGGCCTTACCAGCTAGGGTTTCCATGGCTAGCGGGGGAACTTGCTTACAGGTTCCTTTTGATTGATACATTTTGTATCTGACAAATAAGAAAACCAAACATCACAGACCAATATGCTCAGTAAATTGCTAAAAGGTATTTGGGGAAATAACTGTCAAAGTGTTAAGAGCTCCTTGCCATCCAAGGCCCTGACCCTGCAAAGACTTAGGCCTGGACTACACTACGCGTTTAAACAGATTTTAGCAGCATTAAACCAATTTAACGCTGTACCCGTCCACACTACGAGGCCCTTTATATCGATACAAAAGGCTCTTTAAATCGGTTTCTGTACTCCTCCCCAACAAGAATCGTCAGCTAAAATCGGTATTACCATATCGGATTAGGGTTAGTGTGGCCGCAAATCGATGGTATTGGCCTTCGGGCAGTATCCCACAGTGCACCACCATGACCGCTCTGGACAGCAATCTGAACTTGGATGCAGTGGCCAGGTAAACAGGAAAAGCCACGCGAAATTTTGATTTTCATTTCCTGTTTGCCCAGCGTGGAGCTCTTATCAGCATGGGTGGCGATGCAGTCCCAAATCCAAAAAGAGCTCCAGCATGGACCGTATGGGAGATACTGGATCTGATCGCTGTATGGGGAAACAAATCTGTTCTATCAGAGCTCCGTTACAGAAGACGAAATGCCAAAGTGTTTGAAAAAATCTCCAGGTTGCACAGTGCTGCGTGACAAGCGTAACAGGAAGCCAGAGACTCAAATGGACGCTTATGGAGGGAGGGAGGGGATACTGAGGACTCCAGCTATCCCACAGTCCCCAGCAGTCTCCAAAAAGTATTTGCATTCTTGGCTGAGCTCCCAATGCCTGTAGGTTCAAACACATTGTCCGGCGTGGTTCACTGAATAGATCGTCAATTTACTCCCCCCCATGTGAAAGAAAAGGGAAAGAAAGCATTTCTTGACCTCTTTCAATGTCACTCTATGTCTACTGAATGCTGCTGGTAGACGCGATGCTGCAGCAGTGAAGAGCAGTATCCACTCCTCTCCCCTCCCTGGTGGCAGACAGTACAATATGACTGATATCCGTTGTCACCATCAGCCCGTGAGTGCTCCTGGCTTGCCTCAGGTGAGGTCGGCCGGAGGCACCTGGGTAAAAAAAGGAATGATTCCTGGTCATTCCCAGTAGATGGGGCAGAACGGCTGGTAACTGTCCTCATCATAGCAACTGGGGGCTGAGCTCCATCAGCCCTCTCCCTTTCCTGTGTAAAGAAAAGATTCTGTACTGCCTGGATTATCATAGCAGCGGGATGCTGGGCTCCTCTCCTCCGCACCGCTTAATGTCCTGCCTGGACTGTCATAGCACCTGGAGGTTGTCTCCTCCTCATTTTATCTCACTAACAAGTCACTGTTTCTTATTCCTGCATTCTTCATAACTTCATGACACAAATGTGGGGGGGGGGGGACACTGCCACGGTAGTCCAGGAAGGTTGGGGGAGAAGGGAAGCAACCGGTGGGGTTGTTGCAGGGGCACCCCCCCGTGAATGGCATGTAGCTCATCATTTCTGCGGGATCTGACACGGAGCAGCTGTGCTCTCTGATACACTGGTTCTCTAGTACATTTGCCCCATATTCTAGGCAGGACTGACTCTATTTTTAGAAACCATAATGGAGGGATTGACTCAGGGAGTCATTCCCAGTTTTGCTTTTGCGCCCCCGGCTGATCTCAGCCAGGGGCACCCATGATAGCAGCGGACAGTACAGAAAGACAGAGAACCGTCATCTTATTGCCAATTTACACTGGCAGCAGAAGGTACAGAATGACTGGTAACCGTCTCTGCTATCATGCAAAAGCAAATGAATGCTGCTGTGTAGCGCTGGAGTAATCGCCTCTGTCTGCGGCATCCAGTACACATACGGTGACTGTAAAAAAAAAAGCTGAACGGGCTCCATGGTTGCTGTGCTATGGCGTCTGCCAGGGCAATCCAGGGAAAAAGCGCACAAAATGATTGTCTGCCGTTGCTTTCCCGGAGGAAGGAATGCCTGACGACATTTACCCAGAACCACCCGCAACAATGATTTTTGCCCCATCAGCTCCAGAATTCTAAGGGCCGGGGGAGACTGCGGGAACTATGGGATAGCTATGGAATAGCTACCCACAGTGCAACGCTCCGGAAATCGACGCTAGCCTTGGACCATGGACGCACACTGCCGAATTAATGTGCTTAGTGTGGCTGCATGCACTTGACTTTATACAATCTGTTTTATAAAACCGGTTTATGTAAAATCGGAATTATCCCGTAGTTTAGACGTATCCTTACACAGGTTTAACTTTATGCATTGTGCATAAAATGGTTGATCTCAACTGAGTTTAGTCAATCGGACTACTCAACCTGCTGAAAAGGTATTCATATGTTAAGTCTTTGCAGGATCCGGGCTTAATTCACTGAAAAAGTGCACATAACCTTTTACTGCTTCTGATACCATTATCTACATACATTTTAAAAATGTCATATACACACTACAGCCAGTGTGTTTTTAAATCAGATGATATTTAGCACAGTGGAGAGACTTTTCAATCTCGAATACTTCTGAAAGATTTCATACATGACCAACACTGTTGCCTTGATTCAGTTTTTGCTGAACAGCTTTTCCTAGAAATATTACCTTAAAGAGGAACCTCTTTTTGCTACTAATGATCAGAACATGGGACTACAAGTATCCGTTCACTGGATTTTTAGGGATCATCTTTCCTCACTTAGCTTTGCTTTTTTTTTTTAAACCTCCCTGTACGTCCTACAAAACTGATACAATGCTTATGCCTAGTTTAACGTGTCATTATAGGTTCATTACATTTTCTCTGAATATTTTTCTTTAGCTGAATCACTGGATTTTCTCTTAGTGTTTCATAGGAAAGCATTTACAATCTGAGGTAAACTATATTGCAAGTTTATAATGTCACTATTCACTCTTGAAACTGTGCAAATCTTAACTATTCCCTCTGCAATACAGTTTTATTAATAGGTCTGACTGCAACATGCTATTTGTTTAATCATCATTAAGTATGGTCAAATTTAATTGGACCATCATTTCAATAAACAACTGCATAACATTTTGGTAAAATGGAAATTTTGCTATGATTTATTGTAGCTTTCGTCTATAAAACATAAAAATGTACTCCAACTAAGGCATACACAGCAGTCTATAGTTTTATTTTTCATTTTGTGATGGCAATTATTGTGCTAGCAAATATAAAATACTTTGTTAAAGTAACCATGTACTACAGAGATTGTAGGATCTGAATGATAAAAACTGCACATTTTTCAGTAGTTGTGGGACTCTCAGGACAGCAACTTTGCATCTCTGAAATATTTCCCATAGTTGCAGACAATAATATCAGGCCAGAAGCTTTGTGTTTTTCCCTGGAGCCCTGCAAACCTTTACACATGTTCTCCCTCTATATACAATACTTATATTGAGTGGGAGAAAGAAAAAAACTGACGCTTTGGGATTCAACCCAGAATGGTAAGGGGTATTGTCACTGCCTGTCCTGCAGCTCTGAAAGTCTTACATGCTGTACTGCTTGGGCTCACAGCCCTGACACTAACAGCCAGCCTTGTCACACTCCGGTTTCTACTACCCAGTTATTTTGCAGACACCCTCCCAGTGCTGAATTTCTCCAAAACCATCTGACCTATAATGCCTAGTCCTCCTGGACTGTAGCATTCAGAACTTAAGTTCACAGATCCATTTGAGAGACAGTAATAGCCATTCATTAATTTAATTGGGGTTAACAACCATTCTAATTTCAATCATAGTGTAAGCGGGGGAATAGTCCTGCTATTGTGGGGAACTTTCCTGGCTTCTGCACTACCCAAGTGAAGTGGACTGGCAAAAGGATCTGAGTCCTCGCTCTCACTTTGATTACCCAGAGGCCTCCCTGCCCTTGAGGACTCCCCTTCCACTCCCCTGTCTGGCAGAGTCCTCGTAACCCCAACAAGGCTGGGCCCAGGATTCCTGGGGGGCTCAACCCCCAACCCTGCTGTGGTCACCTAGGATAGGGGTTAAGGTGTCCCCACTCCGGGGTACTCTCTTTGCACTGCGCACCTCCCTGACCCACTGATCACATCATATAATTTAAAGCAAATACAAGTTATTTAATTAACAATTAATTTAAAAAAAGAATAAGGAAAAATGGAAAAGGTTAAAGGAAAACACATCACCCTCCTCAGTGGCAGAGACCATTACAAACAGTCTCTCTGGAATGTCAGGGCAGTTCACAGTCTGTTTCTTGTAGGACCCAGGCCTCCTTCTCAGGCCCTGGCTGTGCTGCAGGAACGCTGCGGGTTGGACACTTGCTCTGGCGGTGGCCACACACACTCAGACTCTGGGTGGCAGGACCCTTCTCCCCAGTGTCACCCCTGCTCTGTCAGGGTTACGATCCCCCTCCAAGTCTGGCCTGCAGAGCCTCTTGGCTGAGGCGTCTCCCTGTGCTGGGCCCACTGCCCAGGGTCCCCCTCGCTCTCCCGAGCGGCTCACTGCACCCAGCTCCGGACTGCTCCAGCCCCAGCTCCACACCGCCTCAGCACGGCTGCTGCTGCTGCTCTGCCTTCAGCTCCCTGGGCTGCTTCTCTGGCCTCTCTGGCTCCAGTTGCTACAGCTCTGCTCCCAGGGCAAGTCTGCTCTGCAGGCTGCTTCTGTGACTCTCTCTCAGCTCTCACCTGCTTCCTGGGCTGCTTGTCTGGCCCCTCTGGCTCTGGTTGCTGCAGCTCCCCTCCCAGGGCAGGTCTGCTCTCTCTGGACTGTGCTCTGGCTTTTTGGGCTGCAGCTCTGCTCCTAGCAGCTTAGCTCAGCCCCACTCTGTCTGACCCAGGCAATTCCAGCTCACACGGAGGATGGGACCCACCCTGGCCTTCTGTCTCTTTGATTAGCCTGCCCGCCCTGTCAATCAGACTGACCTGGAGCATTGGCCTCTTGCCATTGTTTCTGGGGACTGTCAGTCTCAGGGTCCTAATTTGCCATCGATCCCTCTCCTTTTAGTGCTGGGAGCTAGCAACCAAACACCCCCACTGAATGTTAGTAAGGGGATAACAGTCCCCTTACATTAGCCCTGAATAGGTTTATAGTAAAGTAAGACAAGTTTATTAAACAAAAATGTCAAATGTGTAAGTGACAGCAAGTATAATGAGTAAACACAGAAATGATAATAAGCAAACAAAAGTAAAAATATGCTTCGAAGACTGTAACTTGCTGAAGTTAAGTTTTAATCTTTGCCTTAGCAGGTTTCTCCAGATACTTCAACCTCTTTGGTTGAAGGAGCCAATGTTCTCTGATTTCAAGAACTCTGGCCCCTTGTATCTCCCAAGTGCAGGGCCGTAGCAACAAAGAACGTGGCCCCCTCCGAGCATATGTCCGGGGCCCCTTACAATGCAGAAACTGGAATGCGGTATTTATTTTATACAATATACAGGGTTCATATTATGTATACATAGGCCTACAGTGTACATGTATTCCGTATTTACGCAAAGCGCTTCTTTTGAGCCTTGTTCTCCTCAAATTGGTTAATCAACGCGTCATAGTCCAGAGATCTGGCAATCTTGTTTTCGACTGAGATAACTGCAAGCGCAGAAAGCCTGTCATCTGTCATGGTTGAGCGCAGGATATTCTTGATCAGTTTCATTCTGCTGAAGCGCCTTTCAGCACCAGCGATAGTAACTGGTGTGGTCAGAAGAATTCTGATGCAAATGCAAAGATTCGGATATATCTCCTGAAGGCTGGTCTTGTATATGTACATTAAAAAGTTGTTTGCCGTGACAAGTCCTCTCTATTTCTCGATGACATAAATAAAACAATTCAATTCCATTATGAATTCGTTGGCATCAATGTCTCCCATTTTTCTTTCAAAATTTTTGCTGTGATTCTCCAGTTCATTTTCTCTGTGACACTGCTTCAGGCTGTTAGCGTTGTACAGAAATCCAAACAACTTATACCACTCCACGAGTTGGTCAAATCGCGACGAAACAGAAGATATGGCCTGATCAATGAGAACAAGAAAGAACTGTGATTTGAATTTTTCTTCGGCAGAAAGACGACTCGAATCATCAGCACATTCGTAATCAAACATTCTCTTCTTACGTCGCACCCTGGTTTCTGGAAACACCTGCTCAATACCCATATGCTCTGCTATTTCACGTGCATTTGTGACCACAGAGTTATATCCTGTATTTCAATAGTCTTCCAAAAACTTCATTGTAGCACCAACTTCTGCCTGCAGTACGTCAATTGACACATCTGATGACTGAATTAATTTGCTGGTTTTATTGACGTGAAATAGTATATCGTACCACGTGTACACAGTCAGAACAAAAGGCCACGTAGTAACATGGTCTAAAAGCGCACCGGCTTCTGTTGCTGTATTGCCATCTTTCTTTTCGAGCGCATATTCTCGCAAAGATGACAAAGCATTGCACAATTCTTCAAGGTGATAACGCAATGGCTTCACAGCATCAATTCTCAACTCCCAACGAGTGTCCGATAACCATTTAACAGATATTGGCATATGTTCTTGAAGTATATCCCAATGTGAAGGTGAAGAAGAAAAGATAACGTATATTCTGTTAATTAGACCGAAAAAGTCAAAGGGATATTTCGATGACTTTGCCGCGTCTGAGATCACAAGATTCCAAGTGTGAGCTCCACAAGGTACATACAAGGCACGGTCATTTATTTCTAGCATGCGGGCTTGAACTCCTTTTTTCTTTCCTCTCATATTTGCGCCGTTATCATAAGCTTGGCCTCTCATGTCAGCAATGTCTATTCCTAAGTTGTTTGCCTTTTCAAGAAACGCTTCCAATAAGCCCTCACCATTGTATCATGAACATTAAGAAAACCAACAAACACTTCACGAATATTGACACCATCTTCACCGTTGCATTCAACAAAGCGTAACACCACAGACATCTGTTCTTCATGTGACATGTCGGGAGTCCAGTCCAAAATAACTGAATAATATTTTGCTTTTTTAAGCTGCGCTATGTTGCCAGTAACATTCAAGAGGCCAACAAGTTGAATCAGCTCGCTTTGGATCTGTGGACTGAGGTACTGAACATGTGTCTCTGCCTTCTTAATCCTCTGTAAAAGTTCGCTGAGGACAGTATCATACTTTGCAAGCAATTCAAGCAGTCCTCAAAAGTTGCCATTCGAAGGATTGCTGAGCTTTTCATTACTTCCTCAAAATGCCAAGTTTCTTTCGGACAAGAAAATAATGATGACATCAACCATGCGTTTGACAACATTTCTCCAGAAATCTCTTTCTTTCAGAAAAGCCTGCAATTCGAGTTGGTCAATAGATGTACGGTTTACTATGCCTGAGTGAAGGTCAAACCATTTCACCATACAGTCTTGATGACCTTGGCCTGTTTCATGCTGCTGAAGTCTTTTTGACAGTGCTTTCCAAGCAGATGTTCCACGACATAGCGGTATGTCGCCAGTGCCAAATAATTTGCAACAAAAACAAAAAATGGCATCTTTCTGAACTGAGTACATTAACCATGAACATCTTATTTTCTCGCCATTTGCCATGGTTTGATAGAAATGAGTATTTGTGAACCTCCGTCTTTCCTCGTTAAATGGAAATTCGTAACTTTCATTCTGCTGCGGTGGGCCACGTGCAACAATGTCACACACTTGCCTGTCCGATATTATAGACGGCCAATCTCCTGGATCATCAGTCAGTGGTTCAGATTCAGATACTTCTTTCCTGGCAGCAGCTGGAATATCTGTCACAGTTTTTTGGTAGAACAATTGGCTTCACCTTCGACCTCACTTGAAGCACTTCTGGATACGATTCATCGCTGCTAGCGCTGTCCATTTCATGTGCCTGTACGTTGGATTGCAGTGCAATACACGTTGACAACTTTGGAATTTTCTCAAGTTCCTTCTCGGCATCTTTTGCTGCCTTTCGTTTACTAGCTCTGCTCTTATACATTCTCTTAGACATCACAAAGCACGCTTCTGCGTTGGAAACAAACAACTAAAATAACAACATTTATCCGTCGACCGCCATTATGAACGCAAATACACATTCTTTGAATGGGTCCAACTACAATTCAAAACTGACCGACAGACAACTGATGTAGCCAATAGCATTATGATTTATCATAATGACTTCACGGTTTTGTCAGTAAAACCGACATGGATTGTGCAATAGCATCAATAAATGTCATTTACCTAGTTATACCTCACATTTTTTTGCCACTTTTAGGGGTCCTTGCGGGGCCCCTCCGGTCAGAGGGTACAGAAGGCGCTCGCTACGCCTCTGCCCAAGTGATAGATACCAAAATGGCTTTCTACATTTATTTCCCAATGTTCGTTGACCTTGTTACAAGAGACAGGAAGGCTTCCTACCGGTCTTTTCTACCTGTTTGACTTCCCAATTCCCTGCTGATTCATATGCAAATAGGGCTTCCACTGTTTTGAGGGATAGCTCAGTGGTTTGAGTACTAGCCTGCTTGCTAAACCCAGGGTTGCGAGTTCAATCCTTGAGGGGGCCACTTAGGGATCTGGGGCAAAAATTGGTCCTGCTAGTGAAGGCAGGAGGCTGGACTCAATGACCTTTCAAGTCCCTTCCAGTTCTAGGAGATTGGTTTATCTTCAATTATTATCTATTACACTGCTTAATCTACATTGGCAATACATAGAAACAGCTATCTGTGTTTGATTACAGACTTTAAAGCATTGTATCAGTGAGTTTCTGTAATTCCTCATATAGTGTTAATGTGTACATTTTACAATATTAATCACTGTGATTCATAAAAGAACTTACTTGATACACTTATAATACAGCAATATCATATACAATCATTTGATTCAACTGCTTATCACATGAGTTTCAGAACCCTGTGTCTTTTTAGCTCAGTAAATCACTGAAATACATTCTCAGATAACATTCCTCTTCTCCTGTTGGAAAGATGCCATGTGGTCTGGTGAAGATTTCATACTGGTTCCTCTCCTGCTGGCGATAGTTGAATTGTTACTGCCTTCCCTTGTTAGCTGCATCCCTTTGTCTGCCTTACATGTAAATGAACCTTCATTATCTCTGCCTAATGAACAGGCTGGCAAAGCAAAGGCAGACTGTGCTCATGCACTGCTTGCCAAACTCACATTTTAAGAACAATTCTAGCACACATTTATAATTCTTTTTGCACATCTGATACATACATCACACAAGTTTATTAATGATATATTACATGCCATCTTCTGGGTATAGATTGTGACTACAGTGTGTTAGTGTGATGATGTATGATTGACTATGACCATTTTTACCATTACATACTTGCAAAAAAATCTTGCACAATGTGTCATGCAAGGAAAAGTTATAATTTGCGAAGGATTATTCTGTTTATATTCATGTATCATTTTTATATCAGAAATTATTAATTTTGGCTATGTGGTGGCATCATACATATGTGTTGTATTCCTGGGTAACAGCCACCAGGTAAAATTTACATTAAGGCTAGATGGCTATGTAGTGATGGCCCATCAGGGAGATACAATTCTCACAATAGGCCACAGAAGAAACTTATTACATCCAGATAGCTCTTCCTGTGGATGCCTCAGCAAGAATATGGGCAATGGCTGCCCCTGTGAGTCATCAAGCCATGTAAGGACATGCAATATGCTCATGTGATTCTGGACTCCATCTTAGGCCAATAACTTTCCACAAATGAAGATAGTAAATTTCCAGGCACATGGCAGAGTATATAAAAGACCCCAGAGATATCTCCATTTTGCCTCTTTCCTGTCCTGATTCTCTGGACTGTGGATTTACAACTAAAAGGAACATTTTGGACTATGAACTGAGAACCTCCCAATCTTCTGCAAGTTACCAGAGAGACTTTAAAAGCCAGCAGTCTATTCTATCACTGCCACAAAACTTAAATAAGGACTTTGCGATTATTTGTATATATATGATTATCTCTATTTGCTTTCATTATTAACCTTTTTTAGTTTTATTAAAGGATTGGCATCAGCATGATTATTGGATAAGATCTGACTTGTATATTGACCAAGCTATGTGGCTGATCTCTGGGGATTAGAAGGACTCTATATCTGATTAAACTGGTTTTCAGTAACCGCTCATCATAGAGTCTAGTGTCGGGTGGTGAGACAAGGGCTGGAATACCCAAGGAGACTGCATTTTTGACTTCCTGTTAACCAGTGCGGCGAGACAAAAAATTACTTTTGTTGCTGGCTTTGTTAGTTTATCATTAGATTATATTACCAGTTTGAGGTGAGTCTGCCATATTTCTCAGCAGTTTGTCCTGAATTTGGCATCTTCATCTGTGACCCATTGAGGCATGGTGATGGTTAGGCATAGTGAGTATGTCAGAACGGACAAGAGTTTCTGACAGTAGTGAAACACCAATGGGCCTCTGTCACTCTCCATACTATTAAAATACCACATTAGGGCTGCACAAGGGAAATGGGCATGTATAGCCTACATACCGAAGAAGGGTTGCCAGTGGAAAGAGTGGGGAAAAGGATCCAGGTTTACAGAGATCCAGTGGACCCAAAGCAACTGAAGGGGCAGGGAATGGCTGTCTCCACTACCTCACACCACAGCTGAAATTAGTGTCTATCCTGCTGTCACACTCTGACGGTTCTGATTTGGGATTAAATAGAATATTTCACCTTCCCAACAGAATCCATTTACTGTGCCTTGATGTGGAAGAGGTGGATTTCATCCAAATTGATTAATAAGATAATTTGGAGATATAAAGGATTTGTAATGGACTATTTGGCCTTTCATCTCCATGGGCCAAATTTATATCTGGTGTATTCCAAGTTCACCTCCATTGACCTGAGATGATACCAGAAGTCCACCTAAGGCAATAGAGTTGTGCACACACAAGAAAATGTTGGCTTTGTGTGACATGGTTGATTTAGTTTTCATTAGGCAAGACTAGAGGTGGGCCAAGCCAAAAATTCAGATCTAAACTATTTGTTTGCATTGCTTTCTAGCAAATGGAAAAAAATAGCTAGGAACAAATGGAGAGAAACTGGAAGGCTAGCAGACCTGAACCAGGAGGGTGTTCCATGCATAGAGGGCACCATGGAAGTGAAGCAAAGCCAGAAATGGGAGGGGAAAAACAAACATGAAGAGCACATCAAGACAAGCAATGCTGGTAGAGTGAAGGGGATGAAGCAATGATAAATGAGTTAGGCTTGAGCAAATTGATGTAGGGCATTTAAAGAAGATGAAAAGTTTGAACTTGATTTGAAGAGGGGGATGACAGATTCGTGTACAAGATAATTTTGGTTACTGTATTTTAGACAAACAGGGGTCAGGAAGTAAAAGGAGAACACGGAAATCAAAGTTTTAGATAACCAGAGTATTAACAAGACTCTTAGCCATTTAGACATAAGGGGAAGGTTCATGTTTTGAAATGTTACAGAAAAAGAAGTTACAGGACTTGGTAATATACTGGATGTGTTGGCAAAAGGAGAGGGAGGATACAAAAATGACCCCATCATTGTGAACCTGAGCACGTGAATGTGGTGACTTTTCAAAAATAGAGAAGGAAGGAAAGAGGACATGGTTGGGCAAGGTGGTTGTGAATCAGTATTTACCACAATAAGCTTGAGTTTGTGCCAAGCCATCCCATACGCTAAAGAGGAAGCCAGGAACCATATGTGGGGATGGTCCGAGGAAACTAGAAACCCCTATGGTCCTCCTTCCTCACATAAACCCTCCCCTCAACAGTGCCTCACGCCACTCCAACCTGGTACTGTTTGTTACAAAGTGGGATAGATCAGTATAAATTGGGACCTCAATTTGTATTCTGGGCTGAACATGTCTAAGTTTGTCTAAAGCAAAGTTATTTCATATCATTCCAGATAAGCACTTTTCCTGGCAGGGGCAGGGCAGCTAATAAACACACACACACAGACACACACACACACACACACACACACACACACACACACAGAGATTTGGTTAGGGTTGGTCCTGCTTTGAACAGGGGGTTGGACTAGATCAGGAATCGGCAACCTTCAGCCGGCCCAGTTTGTTTACCTGCTGCATCTGCAGATTCGGCCGATCGCGGCTCCCACTGGCCGCAGTTCGCCACTCCAGGCCAATGGGGGCAGAAAAAAGCAGTGGCCAGCACATCCCTTGGCCTGTGCCACTTCCCACAGCCCCCATTGACCTGGAGCAGCAAACTGCGGCCAGTCGGAGTCCCGATCGGCAGAATCTGCAGATGCAGCAGGTAAACAAACCCACCCAGATGCAGCAGTTAAACAAACCCTGGTGAGCCACATGCCAGAAGTTGCCCATACCTAGACTAGATGACCTCCTGAGGTCTCTTCCAATCCTAATCTTCAATGATTCTACGACTCCGTTCAGCCTGAACACTGAAACTTCGGACCCAAACAGGTGAAGTCAGACTAGGGGAGGGTGCATCACAGAACTGTTTGGTTTTCAAAGATCTGTAACTCTTGAATGTTTTTAAGAGTAAAATGACCTTACTTAAAAACATTCCTTCACTAAGCCTGTATTTTCCTGCTTCCCTCTGACATTGTCCCCAAAGCAGTTCAACTGGAAGCCATAGTATATACCAGGGATCAGCAACCTTTGGCACGCGGCTCACCAGGATAAGCACCTGGCAGGCTGGGCAGGTTTGTTTACCTGCCGCATCCACAGGTTTGGCCGATTGTGGCTCCCACTGGCCATGGTTCGCCGCTCCAGGCCAATGGGTGCTGCAGGAAGTGGCGTGGGCCAAGGGATGTGCTGGCCACTGATTCCTACTGCCCCCATTGGCCTTGAGTGGCAAACCACGGCCTGTGGGAGCTGTGATCGGCCGAACCTGCGGACGTTGCAAGTAAACAAACTGGCCTGGCCCGCCATGGTGCTTACCATGGCAAACTGTGTGCCAAAGGTTGCCGATCCCTGGACTTGTAGTTCGTTTTCCCCTCCTCTCACATCTTTGGCCTATGTAGGACCTGTGATCCCTGCTGTTTTCTGGGAGCCCACTAGCCACAACCACTAATTTCCTAATCCAGAATGGTCTTCAGGATGCAAACAGGCATGATACATAGCACCTGGCATGAACACACTACAGCAGTGAGTGGCAAACAGCTACCATCTTACTACTACTGCCAAACAATTGACAGATTTTCCCCCTAAGCCCTCGCAAGTGATCGTTTTGGAAACAATAAAGTCAACAGAAGACAGCACACACTAGAGGTTTTTTCCTATACAATTTTTTTCTTGAGATCAGAAAAAATGCTGTTATTGTCTGAAATTGTTGGGATGTGCTAAATATGGCAAGCAGCTGTCAAAACTGCTTGTCAGGTTTTCTATTGTGAATTTTACTCACATCAAAACAACACATATGTATTCACTTCAAGCTTCACCTTAGAAGATCTACTAATTATAGGACTGTAAGGGACCTTGAGAAGTCAGAGTCTAGTACCCTGTGCTCACGGAAGGACTAAGTATTATCTCAACCATCCCTGACAGGTGTTTGTCTAATCTGCACTTAAAAATTTCCAGTGATGAAAATTCCACAAACTCCCTTGGCAAATTATTGCTGTGCTTAACTACACTGACAGTTAGGAAGGTTTTCCTAACCTCCAGTTTAAACTGCCCTTCCTGGAATTTTTAAGCCCATTACTTCTTGTCCTACCCTCAGAGGTTAAGGAGAACAATTTTTCCTCCTTCCTTCTTGTAACAACCTTTTATGTACTTGAAAACAGTTATGTCCTCCCTCAGTCTCTTCAGTTCCAGACTAAACAAACCAATTTTTTTTCCAATCTTCCTTCTTAGATCGCATTTTCTAGACCTTTAATCATTTTTGTTGCTCTTCTCTGGACTTTCCAATTTGTCCATATCTTTCCTGAAATGGACACAATACTCCAACTGAGGTCTAATTAGTGTGGAGTAGAGTGGAAGAATTACTTCTCATGTCTTGTTTACAACACTCCTGTTAATACATCCCAGAATGATGTTTGATTATTTGCAACAGTGTTACACTGTTGATTTATATTTAGCTTGTGATCCACTATGACCCCCAGGTCCCTTTCTGAAGTATTCCTTCCTAGGCAATCATTCCCTATTTTTGTATGTGTGCAACTGATTGCCTCTTTCCTAAATGGAGTACTCCGCATTTGTCCTTGTTGAATTTAATCCTATTTACTTCAGGCCATTTCTCCAGTTTGTCCAGATCATTTTGAATTCTAATCTTATCCTCCAAAGCACTTGCAACCCCTCCCAGCTTGCTATCATCCACAAACTTTATAAGTGTACTCTCTATGCCATTATCTAAATCATAGATGAAGATATTGAATGGAACAGGATGTAAAACTGATCCCTGTGGGACCCTACTGGATATGAACCTTCCAGCTTGACTGAACAACTGATAACTACTCTCTGGGAATGGTTTTCCAATCAGTTATGCACCGACCTTGTAATAGCTCCATCTAGGTTGTATTTCCTTCATTTTTGAGGACATCATGTGATATAGTATCAAAAGGTTTACTCAAGTCAAGATATACCAGGTCTACCGCTTCCCTCCATCCACAAGGATTTCTACCCTGTCAAAGAAAGCTATTAGGTTGGTTTGAAAAGATTTGTTCTTGACAAATTGATGCCAACTGTTACTTATCTCCTTATCTTCTAGGTGTTTTCAAATTGATTGCTTAATTATTTGCTCCATTATCTTTTTGGGTACTGAAATTAACCTGATGGGTCTGCATCTGACGTAGTGGATATTCACCCATGAAAGCTTATGCTCCAATGCGTCTGTTAGTCTATAAGGTGCCCACAGGACTCTGTCGCTTTTTACTGACTGGTCTGTAATTCTCCAGATTGTCTTTACTTTCCTTTCTATGAATTGGCATTTTTCCAGTCCTCCGGAATCTCTCCCATGTTCCATGACTTTTCAGATATAATCGCTAATGGCTCAGAACTCCTCAGTCAGCTCTTTGAGTATGCTAGGATATATTTCATCAGGTCCTGGTGACTTGAAGATATCTAACTAACTTATTCTTTCCCTATTTTTATCATCTAACCAGATGTCTTGTTGTCAAAGAAAGTGAGAACTTGGCCACTTTCCTACAAACACCTGACTTTAAAACATATAGGTTGCTTCTTAAGTCTCCAGGATAGGAACTTCTTATAGGACATTCCCAGAATTATTTTCTAAGGATAAATAAGCCAGTGTGTTTTACAGGTATCTAGGCACAATGCTGCTGTACAACATGCATATAGGTCCCCTGTTGATTATTTTCTTAAGTATATAGAAATTAAACTCCTCGTGTATGCAACTGGCTATTGAATCTAAATAATACAATTCCTCTTTCTATAAGAAAGTAAAATGTCCTGAAATGACTTACTCAAAGAGATTACTCAAGACTGTGGAATCATAATTACTGGTAGTGAAAGATGTGAATGTAAAATTAATATAATTTTAATTCCTGCACAGAGTGCTCTGAACCCCTCAAAAGACTATACCATTTAGTTATTTAAAGAATACAGTGAAGCCTGGAAAAACGTACAAGGCATAACGGCCAACTACCTCTTAGCATGCATAAGTTTAAAGTTGGTCAGCGACAATCAATTTTAAAAAGGAATAGATAGGAAAATACAGTTCTATCTTACCTAAAAGGTCTAAAAGGTTTCATATTTCTTTTTTTATCCACTTAATGAACTACATTTTATATTTAGCCATTCTTTCAGGGGAACAGTTGAAGATATAGAAGCCTTAATGTGTTTGCTTTGGTGTATTTTTAACTTGCCCATATTATACTCCAGATCTTCCAAGAGCAACAGATCATCAAATTGTTGGACTTTCAGTTTGGTTACAAATATAGTATGGAATGTAGAATAGATTCCATCGTCTTTTACACCAGTAATCTGTTTTTCCCCCCCATCACAGTCTGCGGCAAAATGCTTGTTTCCAAATATAACAAAATAAGTCTATTCAGGCTAAATTAAAAGGCATTTTACACATTTTGATGTCCATGTTTTTTCAATGCATTTGCCTGTAGCTGTAACTATTTTCTGTTTCTGTAACAAATGATTGGTGACCAGAGCTGAAAAGGTATGCATCCATCATGCAAATTAAAGACAATCAATGCTAGCTTCCTTTTTTTTATTATTAAAGTCTTGAATAAGAACGTAAAAGGTACTCCTGGAGAAAAAGTAGATAAGCAAGTACTATTAAACACATGCTGTTTAACAGCTATTCCCTAACATGCTTATTTATTTATATTTTTTTCTTTTTTGCTATTATAATGTTGTTAGAGCATTAAAATATTCAAATTATATATTTTCCACAAATATTACTACAATGTGAATACCTTTTCAAACTATACAGATGTTAGAAAATTCTATGAAAATTTTTTGCAGATATTTCCTTCCTTTATGTTATATATCAGTAGAGGAGAAAACAGTAAGACATTGAAAATAGATTATAAAATATCATAGCACTTATGAGAAATGTCACATCAAGTGAGGGACATTGCTCCATTTAGTTCAAATAAATAAAGATATTCAGCAAAGATACGAAGTAGGCAAAAATCCCAAAGTAAATCTTCAAACCTTTGCTAACTTCCATTCCAATCCCAGACTCGGACTACAAACGAGAGTTTAAAGATCAATTAGCCTGTCACAAGCTAAGGCAGTGATAAACTGAGGCTCGGGAGTCACAAGTGGCTCTTCAATGCGTCTCCTGTGGCTCTTTGCAACACATGATATTAAAACACTGTGATTTAATTATTAACCAATAAAAGTTATTAACCAGTCAGGATGCTGGTAAAGTAAAGTAGTAAAAGCTATGGAAAACATGTTTACCTTTGTTTGAGGCTAAATACCCATCTGTGCAGCAAGTGAATATGTGAAGTTTTCAGAATTTTACATTTGACAGCTTCTGAGGGTCAATGAAATGAGCCCGAAGTTATGAAATTTGGTTTGATGACAAGTGTCTGAACTTTTGGGTAAATATCCAAATGCCATTCCAAGATTTGAGATTGAATCTCTGTAGCATTGGGTGCTTAAGATGAGATATTGAGCACTCTAAACTCAGCCAGAATTTCACATATGTGGACCTGTACACACATGTGTACAGGGGCCTGCATGCATAGAGCTCATTGTCGGGCAGCAGCAAAAGGAGAAACAAACATAAAGATTTTTGTTTGTGTTAAGTTTGCATTCATTTCTAAAATGAAACACCTATCTCTGCCTTTAATCAATATTTAAGATTTGCAATTCTTAAGTAATTGTGATCAGTATTTTACTGTCAGGTTGAATCATTTGCTAAAAAAAATAAAAACCCAACACACACAACTAGGGTCATATAGGCCTTTAAATGAACTAAAAATCCTGTAAATTTCATCAGTATGCTGCTTTCTATTAAACCTGCAACCGTCAACATGAAAATTAAATTATGATAGCATAGTCAACCCTCTAAGATTGTCCTAGAGTTTCCAGGAATTAAAGATTAATCTCCTGGACACTGCTGCAAGACATCTGTGAGAAAAATCATGGGGAATTCTCAAAGTGAGTGCTGATTGGTGAATCAGATTTATCTTAGCAGTTCCTTGTTAGTATCATACATTCCTGGATAATTTTAGTCCATCTGGTTTGGGAAATGTCAAGACAATACTTGCTTGCCCTTCTCAAGCATGTTATGACATATTGGGGCTGCAACTTGTCAAGTAGCTACCATAAAGTCAGTGCTGTCTCACAGTGACCAAACAACTGTCTCTTGAATAATAACAGCATTTTGCACTTTCAAAAGTGGCAGATCCATTTTTCAAAATGGATGATCTTTACAATGGCTCTTCAAAACATTGTGACTGTGCCGGTATTGTTAAAAGGAAAAAAAGTACTATTCTATTTATGACAACTGGTGTAAGGACTTCGAGTATAAAAACTGTCTTTGCAAAGTTGATGAATTTACATCTCAATGTGTTTTCTATCTTCAAGCATTTTCCATTAAGTATGAAGGGAGATGAGCCAGTGCTATTCATGTGGAATGTACAAAACCCAAATCCTGAGAAAAAACAAACTGAGACCTCCAATTACAGCTTTTTTTAAAAAACGCACCACCATGAAAACAAAGACAACCCAGGAAAATCTAGTGATAGCAATATAATTAAGAGAAATTCATCCTGGCATGCATGAGCCATAATTTGTTATTATAGTTAAGATTGTTGGCAAATTACTTTCAAGGTTTTTACCAGAATTAGAAATTTAAAAAAGGCACATTGTGGATGTATAAAAGCAACTAACGTTGCAGAGAATGTTTTGGCTCTGGAATTGCAGGAACTTTTAGTTAATTATCTTAAGTTAGCACTTTTTCCCTCAGTTGCACTCGATAGCTCAAATAAGGGACATAACTTTTACCCTGTCACTGTTCATTATTTTTCAAAGACAGAAGGGACTAAAAATGGCTTATTTGATTTTCGCCACGGTAACGATGAGACAATTGACGCCACTGTTCCCCACATTTCAAATGTTATAGAAGAAAACAGCTCAGTACAAGCTGTGTGTCATCCTATATAGCTGATAACTCCTCTGTGAAATTTTACCAGAAGGTGAAACAACTGAATGGCAGAATGATTCAGTGCCATTGTAATTCATAACTGTATTAAAATGCCATGAAAGCTTTGAGTTTTGAAGTTTAATGTTTTATTCTGAAAATGTATCATTAATTCTCTTCTTCTACTAAAAAGACACTCTTAGTTCATGTTTTCGCTTTGTAAACACTGAGTATAAGGAACTTCTGTGCCATGTGCCAACAAGGTGGCTTTCCCTTCTGGCCCTCAGAGAGGGTGTACGGGCTTTGGAGACCAGAGTGGCTGAACTGGAGTTGCTGAGGGAGACAGAGAGGTACATAGATGAGACTTTCCAGAACACAGTAGAATAGTCCCACCCCCAGTATGATAGCCTCTGTGCTGTTGAGGATGGAAGTCCCAGGGAAGGGGAGCATCTAAACTGGAACAGAGGGAAACAATCCCATAGTCGGGACCCTCCTTCCAGAGGATGTTGTGGTATCCTCTCACACTGAGGATCTCTCTCCAGGGGAAGGAATTCCAGCTCTTAGAAACAGACAGGTATTAGTAATGAGTGATTCAATCATTAGAAAC